>NW_026972132.1:0-1200000 GCF_036711695.1 Zophobas morio
GTTTCCGTTTCCCATTCCCCATTTTCCGTTCTCCATTTTCCATTCTGTTTTGCATTATCCATTTTCGACTTCAAATTTTCTCTTCTCCACTTTCCTCTCTCAATTCTTCATTCTTCGTTCTTCGTTCTTCATTGCTTTTCCCATTCTTCAGTATTCTTTCTTCGTCGTGGATCCTTGGATTATTTCAGTTTTGGAATCTTGGATTCATTTTCGACAAGTTGGATTTTCGAATTCTTTAATTCTTAAAATTTTGGTTTCAAAGATTTCTGGATTTGTAAATTCTTGAATTTCAAAATTTTACGTTATTCTTTTCCAAATGTTCTATTTTTGGGATTTTCAGTTATCTAACAAGTCTTGCAATTTTTCTATTTTTGTTTTTTGTTTTCCTCCATCCGTCGGTTTTCGTATTTTACTCTTCTTTCTTCATTTCTTTATTCCTTCATTCCTTCACTCCTTCATTCCTTCATTTCTGCAATTTTTCATTTCTCCATTTCTTCACTCCATTCTTCATTCTGGGATCTCCAATCTCCATTGATCTTGTTTCTTGATTTTAGTACTTTCTCGATTTTCTTTTACAAATTTTCTAGTTTCTGAGTTCTTAAATTCCTATATTTTCTATTGTAATTTTTCTGTCTCTGTTCAATTCTTCTTTCTTTGTTTCTTGTCTTACGTCTAGGTCCTTCGTTCTCATTCCCAATTCTCCATTCCTCATTCTTCATTCCTTGTTCTTCGTTTTTCTTTCTTCATTCTGAATTTTTGACATTTTATTTATTTTTGATTTAATTTTAAATTTTTTTATATTTTTATGTCTTGTTTTTTTCCGTTTTCCACTCCCCATTTTCCGTTCTCCATTTTCCATTCTCCATTTTCCATGTCTAATTTTCTCTTCTCCACTTTCCTCTCTCAATTCTTCATTCTTCGTTCTTAGTTCTTCGTTCTTCGTTTTTCCTTCTTCGTTCCTTGTATTATTTCAGTTTTGGAATGTTGGATTCATCTTCGGCAATTTGGATTTTTCGAATCCTTTAATTCTTAAAATTTTGGTTTCAAAGATTTCTGGATTTATAAATTTTTGAATTTCAAAATTTTACGTTATTCTTTTCCAAATTATCTAACAAGTTTTGCAATTTTTCTTTTTTTGTTTTTTGTTTTCCTCCATCCGTCGGTTTTCGTATTTTACTCTTCTTTCCTCATTTCTTTATTGCGTCATTCCTTCACTCCTTCATTCCTTCATTCCTTCATTCCTTCAATCCTTTAATTCTTCATTTCTCCATTTCTTCACTCCATTCTCTATTTTCCATTTTCCGTTCTTCATTCTGGGATCTCCAATCTCCATTCATCTTGTTTCTTGATTTAGTACATTCTCGTTTTTCTTTTACAAATTTTCTGATTTCTGAGTTCTTAAATTCTTATATTTTGTATTGTAATTTTTCTGTCTGTTCAATTTTTCTTTCTTTGTTTCTTGTGTCTAGGTCCTTCGTTCTCATTCCCTATTCTCCATTCTTCATTTTTTGTTCTTCGTTTTTCTTTCTTCGTTCTGAATATTTGACATTTTATTTATTTTTTGTTTTAATTTTTAAATTTTTAAAATCTTGTTTTTCCGTTTTCCATTCCCCATTTTCCGTTCTCCATTTTCCATTCTCCATTTTCCATTTCTAATTTTCTCTTCTCCACTTTCCTTTCTCAATTCTGCATTGTTTTTTCTTCGTTCTGCATTCTAGGATTATTTCAGTTTTGGAATTTTGGATTAATCTTTAGCAATTCTTAGAACTTTGAATTCTACGTAAGGTTTCTGATTCTTGATTTTAGTAATTTCCCGTTTTTTTAAGAATCTTGCAATTTTTGAATTTTCGAATTTTTGAATTTTCAGTTGTTAATTTTTAAGATTTTTTATTTCCTTATTCTGTTTTTTTTTTATTCTAGTCCTATTCCTTTTTTATAGTTTTTGAGTTTTCCATTGTCAATTTTTTAATTTTGACTTCATTTCCTATTTTCAATTTTTCATTCTGCGTTCTCCATTTGCAATTTTTCATTCTTCGTTTGCTGTTGCTCCCTCTTAGTTCTGGATTCGCGTACACCTGGATTACTTGAATCGTTCCTTTATTTCTTCATTACTTCATCCCTTCATTTTTCCAGTTTTCATTCTCGAATCTCCATCCTCCATTCTTCTAGCTTCTTCATTTTAGCAATTTCTCGTTTTTTTCGACGAATTTTGCAGTTTTTGAGTTGTTAAATATCTTATTGTAATTTTTTATATTCAACTTTTCTTTCTTTGCTTCTTGTCCTTCGTCTCATTCCAAAATCTCCATTCTTCATTGTTCGTTCTTGATTCTTCATTTATTGTTCTTCGTTTTATTTTTTTCGTTCTGGATTTTTGACATTTTTTAATTTTCTGTTTTAATTAAAAAAAATTTAAATGTTTCTATCTAGTTTTTTTCGTTTTCCATTCCCCACTTTTCATACTGTGTTGTCCATTCTCCATTTTCAATTTTCTATTCTCGTCTCTCCTATTGGTTGCTTTAATTTCTGAATTTCTGGAGTCTTAAGGTTTTTCGCGTTTTCCTTTCACAAATTTTCTAGTGTTTGAGTTTTTGAATTTTCAAATATTTGATGTTTAGAATTTTTGAATTCAACTTTCTTCATTCCTTATTGTTCATTCTTTCATTCTTCATTTTTTATCTTTCATGTTTATCCTTAATCCTTCGTCCTTCAAACTTCATCCTTACTCGTTTCTCCTTTCTTATTCCTCTCTCCTTCCTTCTTGTTCCTTTCTCCTTCTTCTTTCTTTCTTTCTTTCTTTCTTTCTTTCTCTTCCCTTCTTTTTCATTCTTTGTTCTTTCTTTATTCTGTATTCTTAGACACATTGTTTACTGAATTCTTGCGGAGATATCTTCTTAGTTTCTTCCATTCTCCATTTTATTTCTCAATTCTTCATCCTTCATTCTTGGTTCTTTGTTGTTCTTTCGTCGTTCTAGATTCTTGATTT
The DNA here is from genome assembly GCF_036711695.1 of Zophobas morio. NCBI lineage: Eukaryota > Metazoa > Arthropoda > Insecta > Coleoptera > Tenebrionidae > Zophobas > Zophobas morio. The sequence continues at coordinate 2,984 of NW_026972132.1, forward strand.
TCAAAATTACACGTTTTTCTTTTACAAATTTTCTAGATTTTGCGATTATAAATTTTCTACTAATTTCTGTAATATGTCTTCGTTTGTTTTTGTCTTTGTCCGTTCTTCGTTTTTCATCCGTTATTCGTCGTTCTTTTTTGTTCTTTCTTCGTTTTGAATTCTTCGATTATTGAAGTTTTACATTCTTTAAGTCATCTTCGGCAACATCTTCTTAAATTTTTATTTAGGACATTTCACGTTTTTCTTGCTTTTTTTCTCAGGAATTTTCTAAAATTCATTGAATCAATATTTTTTAGATTTGCTTATACGGGGTGTCTGAAAAAAATTAATGACTGGGTCAATTTATTATATTGAATAAATCAAGAATTGCAAAACTGAATACTTTCAAATGTTGACGTTTTGTGAGCATAGCAATTTTTTAGTCAAAATGTATCTGTTTATCAACCCCAAAAAATTGATCGTCATCTCAAAATTTTTCCGTTAATAATGGACAATTTCTATTTTACAATTTAACTGTCAAATGCACAAACCGATACATGGCAGCATAGGTTTTATTATCAATAGTGCCAACGTAATGTGACAAAATACTAACATTGATATATATTATAAATAATATTAATAATGTCTAAATTTTATTTAATTATGTCGTGAGCTTTGACCGATTAACTTCAACCGTTTCGAAATTTTTTCCAAAATTTCAACATCGTCAAGTACCTAAACGAATCATGGTACCCGATAAATTAAAACTGAAGTCGTACTTACCCCGTTTACAGTCCTTTTCGGAAAAATATCTATTTTATTTCGTGTTCACAGCACCAACATAAAAAAAAATGGAAAATTGAAAAATTAAAGAAAAAGGAAAAACAAAAAATTGTTATATCAAAAAATTGGTCCAAAATAAATCCAGATTTTCGAAAAATTATAAGATTTTAGATGTTTACAAATTTTACGATAACCTTAAAAAATTCGTCATATTCATAACCTTAGAATGTCATCCAATTTTGATTTTTTTTTTTAGAAATGTCTTGTTTGAAAACTCAACACGGATTCATACACCTCAAATATAGGGGCGTCTTATTTTATAAGACAGACAGACGGAAATGGGAGACCTATTTTGTAACGTTTCAATTTTGTTGAAGAGATAAACGTTCCAATTGTTTTGTTTCATCCCTTCTTAAAAAAAAAAAGGGGTTGTTTTATTGGGGATGCAATATTTTACGTGCCGACATCTAAGACATCATGGTTGCCTATGGGGAGTGTCAAACGACGTCGTGGCACTGCTAATGCGCTGGTACTCCCACCCCGCGAAAAAGAATATTCGAGAGAGTATCGACCTGATAGGGGAAGAGAGAGGTTCTCGTGAGGCGTTTTGGCGAAGATCCTGGAAGAAGGAAGTGCTAGGACGTAGCCGAAGAGGAGAAAAGAAGTTTTCGAGAAGGTTTTGGCGAAGATCCTGGAAGAAGGAAGTGCTAGGACGTAGCCGAAGAGGAGGAAAGAAGTTTTCGAGAAGGTTTTGGCGAAGATCCTGGAAGAAGGAAGTGGAAGGACGAAGAGGAAGTACTCAAGATAGAGATTTTTATCGTTTTGTTCGAAGCAAGAGGTTTAGTTGAGCCGTTTTCGTATCGTCCACCACAGAAAAGAGGAATTTTATCGTTCGTTTTTTTATCACCGCACCCAAGTGAAGAGTTCCTGGAAGAACCAAGCTTATCGTGATGCCGTTGCAGTGAGTAGCTTATTGTCGTCCCTGTTGTTCCCTTGAAGAGACCATATCGAACCGACGATTTTGATTTTCGCTGCTGTTCCTGCGGAGCCGCCGCTAACCTTGAAGTTATTCTTCGGATCCAGAGGTCTGTGACGCCGCTGTTTCTTTATCAATCCCAATCCAGACGAAGAGGAGCTGCTGATAACTACGGTTACGAGCTAAGTCCACTTTAACGCCTTATAGTTCTAATTTTCCATTTAGTGGCCCGGTCACAGCTATCTTTATCGAAATTCTTGGAAGTTTTTTTTGTATTTTAATTTATCATATCGCAAGATAGTTTGTACGAGGACACATGAATACATTTCATTTTCTGATATATTACGTTAATATATTTCAATGATAGTCCCTTCTGGACGTTAATGGTATTTTTTTTTTTTGTGAAATATTAGAAGAATTTCATTTAATCAACACTTGTCAATTTTATTATCCGTTGAATATATTTTTAGTTTTTTTTTCCTGTGTTTTCTTGTGGCTTGATTCTTCTCGACTGTTTACTCGACGTAGCGGAGTAAACTACCCCAACAGGAAGCTACGTGGCGCCCAATACAAAAAAAAATAATAAGAACTCTCCGAACCGCGACCCGCCCCGGCTAAAGAGCTGCCGTTCGCTGTAAAACCCTCCGAAAGAGGGTTATAATTTTTTCGTACTATACAGGTCATGAAACGTCGATAAAACATGAAAGTGGCAAGTCGTCCGATGGACTCGAACACTCCCTTAGCTTACGCTCGGGAAATAAAAATAACCATGACTAAGTAAATCTTTCCTAGCTTAATTTAAATCCAATGTACACACGAAGGACAAAGTTTTCAATGAAACTGTGTTTTCAACTCATTAAAAATAAAAGAAAATACTTGAACTACGCATCCACAATCATCGACAAAACCAGTTTATCCGGAAGACACGTTATATAATGTACAACCTTGCACCAGTTTCCCATTTTGACACAATGTTCCGCTTCTGTACAACGCAATCTCTGGTCTTCGTCTTCGCGTGCATCGCCTTAAGCGAGCCCAAAATCCGTAAGTCCCCTTAAAGCCGCGAATTCTTCTAATTTTTGTGCTGCAGCCCCAAACTTCAAGCGCTGCTACCGAAAAGACCCCGATTTTAGGAAATGCATGTTCGCCGCCGTCCAGCTCGCCGCCCCCCAGCTGACCAAACCCTACAGAGCCATCGCCGTACCCAACCTGGAGCCCGTGGAGGTGTCCTCCTTGCAGGTGAAGGGCGGGGGCGGCGTGGTGGCGGTGAACCAAAATTTCAAAAACTGCAAGCTGTATGGACTGACGAAATCCGAGATCTACCAGGCTGAGTAAAATTATTATTATAATTTTTTTATTTTTGGAACGCGTTTTAAAATGCGTTGCAGTTTCAACCTAGAAAACAAGACCTGGGTTTTTGACTTCCTTATTCCCGAATTGGACTGCCGCTGTGACTACCAGCTGGACGGGAAAGTGCTTCTGTTGCCCATTAAGGGCGAAGGCAACTGCACTATTGTGTTTGGTGAGTCCCTATTTTTTTTTTATTCTATGAGAGTGAAGGTTTTGTTTGTAGACAAGATGCATGTCAAACTTAAAATTGACTTCGAAGAAGTCGTCAAGGACAGTCGGACCCATTTTAAAGTAAGTCATAGTCAGATAGAGAACGATGTGGGGCTGGTGACCATGCATTTCGACAATCTTTTTAACGGAGACAAGGCTCTGGGTGATAATATTAACAAAGTTCTTAACGAAAACTGGAAGGAGGTTTATGCTGAAGTGCAAGCAGATTATCAGGATCTTCTAACGGGGGTAATGATGCAGCTTTTGAACAGGTTTTTCGACAAGGTGTCGCTGGAAGAGCTGTTCGACGAAAACTAGCAAGCTGTTCTAGGTAGTAGTGGGTTTTAGAAAGTACAAATATATCACAGGGTTGAGAAGAGTCAATATTAATTCTTGAAGCTCTTCTTATAGTGTAATTGTGAATGTACCTATTGTAGTTTTTTCTATCATAATAAAAAATTGCTGTATTTTAATGAATGTTTATCACTTCTTCGTTCTTCGTCCTTCGTTCTTCATTGCTTTTCCCATTCTTCAGTCTTCTTTCTTCGTTCTGGATCCATGGATTATTTTGGAAATTTTGGTTTCAAAGATTTCTGGATTTGTAAATTCTTGAATTTCAAAATTTTACGTTATTCTTTTACAAACGTTTTATCTTTGGAATTTTCAGTTATCTAACAAGTTTTGCAACTTTTCTTTTTTTGTTTTTTGTTTTCCTCCATCCGTCGGTTTTCGTATTTTACTCTTCTTTCTTCATTTCTTTATTCCTTCATTCCTTCACTCCTTCATTCCTTCAATCCTGCAATTCTTCATTTCTCCATTTCTTCACTCCATTCTTCATTCTGGGATCTCCAATCTCCATTGATCTTGTTTCTTGATTTTAGTACTTTCTTGTTTCTCTTTTACAAATTTTCTAGTTTCTGAGTTCTTGAATTCTTATATCCTCTATTGTAATTTTTCTGTCTTTGTTCAATTCTTTTTTCTTTGTTTCTTGTCCTACGTCTAGGTCCTTCGTTCTCATTCCCAATTCTCCATTCTTCATTCCTTGTTCTTCGTTTTTCTTTCTTCGTTCTGAATTTTTGACATTTTATTTATTTTTTGTTTTAATTTTTTTATTTTGTTAAATTTTTCTATCTTGTTTTATTTCCGTTTTCCATTCACCATTTTCCGTTCTCCACTTCTAATATTCTCTTCTCCACTTTCCTCTCTCAATTCTTCATTCTTCATTCTTCATTCTTCATTCTTCATTCTTCATTCTTCATTCTTCTTTCTTCTTTCTTCTTTCTTCTTTCTTCTTCTTCTTCTTCTTTCTTCTTTCTTCTTTCTTCTCTTTCTTCTTTCTTCTTTCTTCTTTCTTCTTTCTTCTTTCTTCTTTCTTCTTTCTTCTTTCTTCTTTCTTCTTTCTTCTTTCTTCTTTCTTCTTTCTTCTTTCTTCTTTCTTCTTTCTTCTTTCTTCTTTCTTCTTTCTTCTTTCTTCGTTCTTCGTTCTTCATTGTTTTTCCCATTCTTCAGTGTTCTTTCTTCGTCCTGGATCCTTGGATTATTTCAGTTTTGAAATCTTGGATTCATCTTCGGCAATTTGGATTTTCGAATTCTTGAATTCTTAAAATTTTGGTTTCAAAGATTTCTGGATTTGTAAATTCTTGAATTTCAAAATTTTACGTTATTCTGTTCCAAATGTTCTATTTTTGGGATTTTCAGTTATCTAACAAGTCTTGCAATTTTTCTTTTTTTGTTTTTTGTTTTCCTCCATCCGTCGGTTTTCGTATTTTACTCTTCTTTCTTCATTTCTTTATTCCTTCATTCCTTCACTCCTTCATTCCTTCATTCCTTCAATCCTCCAATATTTCATTTCTCCATTTCTTCACTCCATTCTTCATTCTGGGATCTCCAATCTCCATTGATCTTGTTTCTTGATTTTAGTACTTTCTTGTTTCTCTTTTACAAATTTTCTAGTTCCTGAGTTTTTAAATTCTTATATTTTCTATTGTAATTTTTCTGACTGTTTAATTCTTCTTTCTTTGTTTCTTGTCCTACGTCTAGGTCCTTCGTTCTCATTCCCAATTCTCCATTCCTCATTCTTCATTCCTTGTTCTTCGCTTTTCTTTCTTCGTTCTGAATTTTTGGCATTTTTTTTATTTTTTGTTTTGATTTTTAAATTTTTTAAATTTTTCTATATTGTTTTGTTTCCGTTTCCCATTCCCCATTTTCCGTTCTCCATTTCCATTCTGTTTTGCATTATCCATTTTCGACTTCAAATTTTCTCTTCTCCACTTTCCTCTCTCAATTCTTCATTCTTCGTTCTTCGTTCTTCATTGCTTTTCCCATTCTTCAGTATTCTTTCTTCGTCGTGGATCCTTGGATTATTTCAGTTTTGGAATCTTGGATTCATCTTCTACAATTTGGATTTTCGAATTCTTGAATTCTTAAAATTTTGGTTTCAAAGATTTCTGGATTTGTAAATTCTTGAATTTCAAAATTTTACGTTATTCTGTTCCAAATGTTCTATTTTTGGGATTTTCGGTTATCTAACAAGTTTTACAATTTTTCTTTTTTTGTTTTTTGTTTTCCTCCATCCGTCGGTTTTCGTGTTTTCCTCTTCTTTCTCCATTTCTTTATTCCTTCATTCCTTCACTCCTTCATTCCTTCAATCCTGCAATTCTTCATTTCTCCATTTCTTCAGTCCATTCTTCATTCTGAGATCTCCAGTTTCCAATGATCTTGTTTCTTGATTTTAGTACTTTCTTGTTTCTCTTTTACAAATTTTCTAGTTTCTGAGTTTTTAAATTCTTATATTTTCTATTGTAATTTTTCTGTCTCTGTTTAATTTTTTTTTTCTTTGTTTCTTGTCCTACGTCTAGGTCCTTCGTTCTCATTCCCAATTCTCCATTCTTCATTCTTCATTCTTTGTTCTTCGTTTTTCTTTCTTCGTTCTGAATTTTTGACAGTTTATCTATTTTTTTTTTAGTTTTTAAATTTTGTTAAATTTTTCTATCTTGTTTTTGCCGTTTTCCATTCCCCATTTTCCGTTCTCCATTTTCCATTCTGTTTTCCATTCTCCATTTTCCATTTCTAATTTTCTCTTCTCCATTTTCCTCTCTCAATTCTTCTTTCTTCGTTCTTCGTTCTTCATTGCTTTTCCCATTCTTCAATGTTCTTTCTTCATCCTGGATCCTTGGATTATTTCAGTTTTGGAATTTTGGATTCATCTTCTACAATTTGGATTTTCGAATTCTTGAATTCTTAAAATTTTGGTTTCAAAGATTTCTGGATTTGTAAATTCTTGAATTTCAAAATTTTACGTTATTCTGTTCCAAATGTTCTATTTTTGGGATTTTCGGTTATCTAACAAGTTTTACAATTTTTCTTTTTTTGTTTTTTGTTTTCCTCCATCCGTCGGTTTTCGTGTTTTCCTCTTCTTTCTCCATTTCTTTATTCCTTCATTCCTTCACTCCTTCATTCCTTCAATCCTGCAAATCTTCATTTCTCCATTTCTTCAGTCCATTCTTCATTCTGAGATCTCCAGTCTCCAATGATCTTGTTTCTTGATTTTAGTACTTTCTTGTTTCTCTTTTACAAATTTTCTAGTTTCTGAGTTTTTAAATTCTTATATTTTCTATTGTAATTTTTCTGTCTCTGTTTAATTTTTTTTTCTTTGTTTCTTGTCCTACGTCTAGGTCCTTCGTTCTCATTCCCAATTCTCCATTCTTGATTCTTCGTTTTTCTTTCTTCGTTCTGAATTTTTGACATTTTATCTATTTTTTGTTTTAGTTTTTAAATTTTGTTAAATTTTTCAATCTTGTTTTTTCCGTTATCCATTCCCCATTTTCCGTTCTCCATTTTCCATTCTGTTTTCCATTCTCCATTTTCCATTTCTAATTTTCTCTTCTCCACTTTCCTCTCTCAATTCTTCTTCCTTCGTTCTTCGTTCTTCATTGCTTTTCCCATTCTTCAGTGTTCTTTCTTCGTCCTGGATACTTGGATTATTTCAGTTTTGGAATCTTGGATTCATCTTCGACAATTTGGATTTCCGAATTCTTGAATTTTTAAAATTTTGGTTTCAAAGATTTCTGGATTTGTAAATTCTTGAATTTCAAAATTTTACGTTATTCTGTTCCAAATGTTCTATTTTTGGGATTTTCGGTTATCTAACAAGTTTTACAATTTTTCTTTTTTTGTTTTTTGTTTTCCTCCATCCGTCGGTTTTCGTGTTTTACTCTTCTTTCTTCATTTCTTTTTTCCTTCATTCCTTCACTACTTCATTCCTTCATTCCTGCAATTCTTCATTTCTCCATTTCTTCACTCCATTCTTCATTCTGAGATCTCCAACCTCCATTGATCTTGTTTCTTGATTTTAGTACTTTCTTGTTTCTCTTTTACAAATTTTCTTGTTTCTAAGTTCTTAAATTCTTATATTTCGTATTGTAATTTTTCTGTCTCTGTTCAATTCTTCGTTCTTTGTTTCTTGTCCTACGTCTAGGTCCTTCGTTCTCATTCCCAATTCTCCATTCCTCATTCTTCATTCCTTGTTCTTCGTTTTTCTTTCTTCGGTCTGAATTTTTGACATTTTATTTATTGTTTGTTTTAGTTTTTAAATTTTGTTAAATTTTTCTATCTTGTTTTTGCCGTTTTCCATTCCCCATTTTCCGTTCTCCATTTTCCATTCTGTTTTGCATTCTCCATTTTCCATTTCTAATTTTCTCTTCTCCACTTTCCTTTCGCAATTCTTCATTCTTCGTTCTTCGTTCTTCATTGCTTTTCCCATTCTTCAGTGTTCTTTCTTCATCCTGGATCCTTGGATAATTTCAGATTTGGAATCTTGGATTCATCTTCGACAATTTGGATTGTCTAGGTCCTTCGTTCTCACTCCCTATTTTCCATTCTTCATTTTTTGTTCTTCGTTTTTCTTTCTTCGTTCTGAATATTTGACATTTTATTTATTTTTTGTTTTCATTTTTAAATTTTTAAAATCTTGTTTTTCCGTTTTCCATTCCCCATTTTCCGTTCTCCATTTTCCATTCTCCATTTTCCATTTCTAATTTTCTCTTCTCCACTTTCCTTTCTCAATTCTGCATTGTTTTTTCTTCGTTCTGCATTCTAGGATTATTTCAGTTTTGGAATTTTGGATTAATCTTTAGCAATTCTTAGAACTTTGAATTCTACGTAAGGTTTCTGATTCTTGATTTTAGTAATTTCCCGTTTTTTTTAAGAATCTTGCAATTTTTGAATTTTCGAATTTTTGAATTTTCAGTTGTTAATTTTTAAGATTTTTTATTTCCTTATTCTGTTTTTTTTACTCTAGTCCTATTCCTTTTTTATAGTTTTTGAGTTTTCCATTGTCAATTTTTTAATTTTGACTTCATTTCCTATTTTCAATTTTTCATTCTGCGTTCTCCATTTGCAATTTTTCATTCTTCGTTTGCTGTTGCTCCCTCTTAGTTCTGGATTCGCGTACACCTGGATTACTCGAATCGTTCCTTTATTTCTTCATTACTTCATCCCTTCATTTTTCCAGTTTTCATTCTCGAATCTCCATCCTCCATTCTTCTAGCTTCTTCATTTTAGCAATTTCTCGTTTTTTTCGACGAATTTTGCAGTTTTTGAGTTGTTAAATATCTTATTGTAATTTTTTATATTCAACTTTTCTTTCTTTGCTTCTTGTCCTTCGTCTCATTCCAAAATCTCCATTCTTCATTGTTCGTTCTTTATTCTTCATTTATTGTTCTTCGTTTTATTTTTTTCGTTCTGGATTTTTGACATTTTTTAATTTTCTGTTTTAATTAAAAAAAATTTAAATGTTTCTATCTAGTTTTTTCGTTTTCCATTCCCCACTTTCCATACTGTGTTGTCCATTCTCCATTTTCAATTTTCTATTCTCGTCTCTCCTATTGGTTGTTTTAATTTCTGAATTTCTGGAGTCTTAAGGTTTTTCGCGTTTTCCTTTCACAAATTTTCTAGTGTTTGAGTTTTTGAATTTTCAAATATTTGATGTTTAGAATTTTTGAATTCAACTTTCTTCATTCCTTATTGTTCATTCTTTCATTCTTCATTTTTTATCTTTCATGTTTATCCTTAATCCTTCGTCCTTCAAACTTCATCCTTACTCGTTTCTCCTTTCTTATTCCTCTCTCCTTCCTTCTTGTTCCTTTCTCCTTCTTCTTTCTTTCTTTCTTTCTTTCTTTCTCTTCCCTTCTTTTTCATTCTTTGTTTTTTCTTTATTCTGTATTCTTAGACACATTGTTTACTGAATTCTTGCGGAGATATCTTCTTAGTTTCTTCCATTCTCCATTTTATTTCTCAATTCTTCATCCTTCATTCTTGGTTCTTTGTTGTTCTTTCGTCGTTCTAGATTCTTGATTTTCAAAATTACACGTTTTTCTTTTACAAATTTTCTAGATTTTGCGATTATAAATTTTCTACTGATTTCTGTAATATGTCTTCGTTTGTTTTTGTCTTTGTCCGTTCTTCGTTTTTCATCCGTTATTCGTCCTTCTTTTTTGTTCTTTCTTCGTTTTGAATCTTTGGGCACTTGGATTCTTGAATTCTTCGATTATTGAAGTTTTACATTCTTTAAGTCATCTTCGGCAACATCTTCTTAAATTTTTATTTAGGACATTTCACGTTTTTCTTGCTTTTTTCTCAGGAATTTTCTAAAATTCATTGCATCAATATTTTTTAGATTTGCTTATACGGGGTGTCTGAAAAAAATTAATGACTGGGTCAATTTATTATATTGAATAAATCAAGAATTGCAAAACTGAATACTTTCAAATGTTGACGTTTTGTGAGCATAGCAATTTTTTAGTCAAAATGTATCTGTTTATCAACCCCAAAAAATTGATCGTCATCTCAAAATTTTTCCGAATAATGAGTCCGTTAATAATGGACAATTTCTATTTTACCATTTAACTGTCAAATGCACAAACCGATACTTGGCAGCATAGGTTTTATTATCAATAGTGCCAACGTAATGTGACAAAATACTAACATTGATATATATTATAAATAATATTAATAATGTCTAAATTTTATTTAATTATGTCGTGAGCTTTAACCGATTAACTTCAACCGTTTCGAAATTTTTTCCAAAATTTCAACATCGTCAAGTACCTAAACGAATCATGGTACCCGATAAATTAAAACTGAAGTCGTACTTACCCCGTTTACAGTCCTTTTCGGAAAAATATCCATTTTATTTCGTGTTCACAGCACCAACATAAAAAAAAATGGAAAATTGAAAAATTAAAGAAAAAGGAAAAACAAAAAATTGTTATATCAAAAAATTGGTCCAAAATAAATCCAGATTTTCGAAAAATTATAAGATTTTAGATGTTTACAAATTTTACGATAACCTTAAAAAATTCGTCATATTCATAACCTTAGAATGTCATCCAATTTTGATTTTTTTTTTTAGAAATGTCTTGTTTGAAAACTCAACACGGATTCATACACCTCAAATATAGGGGCGTCTTATTTTATAAGACAGACAGACGGAAATGGGAGACCTATTTTTTCGTACTATACAGGTCATGAAACGTCGATAAAACATGAAAGTGGCAAGTCGTCCGATGGACTCGAACACTCCCTTAGCTTACGCACGGGAAGTAAAAATAGCCATGACCAAGCAAATCTTTCCTAGCTTAATTTAAATGCAATGTACCCACGAAGGACAAAGTTTTCAATGAAACTGTGTTTTCAACTCATTAAAAATAAAAGAAAATACTTGAACTACGCATCCACAATCATCGACAAAACCAGTTTATCCGGAAGACACGTTATATAATGTACAACCTTGCACCAGTTTCCCATTTTGACACAATGTTCCGCTTCTGTACAACGCAATCTCTGGTCTTCGTCTTCGCGTGCATCGCCTTAAGCGAGCCCAAAATCCGTAAGTCCCCTTAAAGCCGCGAATTCTTCTAATTTTTGTGCTGCAGCCCCAAACTTCAAGCGCTGCTACCGAAAAGACCCCGATTTTAGGAAATGCATGTTCGCCGCCGTCCAGCTCGCCGCCCCCCAGCTGACCAAACCCTACAGAGCCATCGCCGTACCCAACCTGGAGCCCGTGGAGGTGTCTTCTTTGCAGGTGAAGGGCGGGGGCGGCGTGGTGGCGGTGAACCAAAATTTGAAAAATTGCAAGCTGTATGGACTGACGAAATCCGAGATCTACCAGGCTGAGTAAACTTATTATTATAATTTTTTTATTTTTGGAACGCGTTTTAAAATGCGTTGTAGTTTCGACCTAGAAAACAAGACCTGGGTTTTTGACTTCCTTATTCCCGAATTGGACTGCCGCTGTGACTACCAGCTGGACGGGAAAGTGCTTCTGTTGCCCATTAAGGGCGAAGGCAACTGCACTATTGTGTTTGGTGAGTCCCTTTTTTTTTATTCTATGAGAGTGAAGGTTTTGTTTGTAGAGAACATGCATGTCAAACTTAAAATTGACTTCGAAGAAGTCGTCAAAGACAGTCGGACCCATTTTAAAGTAAGTCATAGTCAGATAGAGAACGATGTGGGGCTGGTGACCATGCATTTCGACAATCTTTTTAACGGAGACAAGGCTCTGGGTGATAATATTAACAAAGTTCTTAACGAAAACTGGAAGGAGGTTTATGCTGAAGTGCAAGCAGATTATCAGGATCTTCTAACGGGGGTAATGATGCAGCTTTTGAACAGGTTTTTCGACAAGGTGTCGTTGGAAGAGCTGTTCGACGAAAACTAGCAAGCTGTTTGAGGTAGTAGTGGGTTTTTAGAAAGTACAAATTTATCTACAGGGTTGAGGAAAGTCTGCAGCTATGGTAATGGACAATGTTAATTCTTGAAGCTCTTCTTATAGCGTATTTGTGAATGTACCTATTGTAGTTCTTTCAATCATAATACAAAGTTGTTGTCTTTTAATTAATGTTAGTTTTGCTGTTTTGTCTGTATTCCACTATTTATCAATAAAAAATCCACTTTTTGTCCAATAATATAAGCGATCAGAAAGAAAACCGGGTGGGTGGGTGGGGCCACTTTGAAGTTCTTTCTTCTTCTTTTTTCGTTTCTCCATTCCTTTCCCCATTCTAAATTCTTTATTCTTCTTTCTTTGTTCTTAACTCCTTGGATTATTTCAGTTTTGGAATCCTGAATTTATCTTGGGCAATTTGGATTTTTGAATTCTTGAATTCCAAGATTTATGATTCTTGGTTTTAGTAGTTTCCAATTTTTCTTTTAAGAATTTTGTAATTTTTGAATTTTCACTTCATAATTTTTATTTTTGTATTTTCTTTCTTTGTTTCTTGCCCCTCGACTGCGTCCTTTGTTCTTCGTTCTCTTTCCCATTTCTCCATTCTCCATTTTCCGTTCTTCCTTCTTCATTCTTTGTTCTTCGTTTTTCTTTCTTCGTTCTGGATTTTAATTTTCTGTTTTAGTTTTAATTTCTTCTAAACTTTTCTATCTTGTTTTTTTTGTTCTCCATTTTCCATTCGGTATTTTCCTTTCTCCATTTTCAATTTTCTCTTCTCCATTTTCCTTTCTCATTTTTTCATTCTGCTTGCTTCGTTCTGCATTCTTGGATTCATCTTTGGCAATTTGGATTTTTGTATTCTTAGAACTTTGAATTCTACGTAAGATTCCTGATCCTTGATTTGAAAAATTTCCCGTTTTTCTCTCAAGAATTTTGTAATTTTTGAGTTTTCGCATTTTTGCATTTTCGACTGTTAACTTTTAAGTTTTTTTTCTCTCTCTCCTTTATTCCTTCATTATTTCATCCCTCCATTCCTCGATTCCTTCAATCTGTCATTCCTTCATTCCTTTGTTCCTTCATTCTTTCGTTCCTTCAATCCTTCGTTTCTTCATTCTTTCGTTTCTTCGTTCCTTTGTTCCTTCGTCCGTTCGCCCCCTTTGTTCCTTCCTTCATTTCTTCATTTCTTCGTTTCTTTATTCCATTCTCTATTTTCTATTTTCCAATCTTCATTCTCGAATCTCCATCCTCCATTATTCTTGTTTCTTGATTTTCAAAATTACACGTTTTTTCATTTACAAATATTCTAGATTTTACGATTATAAATTTTCTACTAATTTCCGTAAATTTGTTTTTTCCGTTCTTCATTCTTAGTTCTCCCTTCTACATCCGTTGTTTGTCGTTTTTTTTTGTTCTTTCGTCGTTTTGAATCATCTTTGGGCACTTGGACTCTTGAATTCTTCGATTATTGAAGTTTTACAATCTTGAAGTTATCTACAGCAACATCTTCTTAGATTTTTGATTTTAGATATTTTTTTTCACGAATGTTGTAATATTAGAGTTTCTCGTTTTTTTAAATGCTGTGATTTTTCTGCTTCGTTCTTCGGTTGTCGTTTCTCAATCATCCTTCTTCCTTCTTTTTTCTTCTACCCTTTTTTCTTCTTCCTTCTTCTTTCTCACTCCTTATTTTTTCGTTCTACGTTCTCCGCTTTACTTGCTTCGTTCTTCGTTCTTCTTTACCCATTTTTCATTCTTTGTTATTTTTTCTTCGTTCTGTGCTTGGATTTTGAATTTTTGAATTCGTGGATTCTTGGATACTTCAATTCTTGGAACTCAAGTAATTATTGAAATTTTGAATTATTGAGTTCTTTTGGTTCTTTCTTCGTTTTGAATCTTTGGGCACTTGGATTCTTGAATTCTTCGATTATTGAAGTTTTACATTCTTTAAGTCATCTTCGGTAACATCTTAAATTTTTATTTTGGATATTTCACGTTTTTCTTGCATTTTATTTTCAGGAATTTTCTAAAATTCTAGTTTTTCTGTTTTTTAAATTTTGTAATTTTTTTTTACATTTATGCTTTATCCCTAGCTGCACCTTCTGTTTCTATGCTTCTTCTTTCCTCGTTCCTCATTCTGACTCCTTTCTTCTTCCATCTTATATCTTCCTTCTTCCTTCTTTTTTCTTCCTCCTTATTTTTTCGTTCTACGTTTTTTGCTTTTCCTTCTTCGTTCTTCGTTCTACATTCCTCATTTTTCATTCTTTGTTGTTCTTTCTTCATATTGTGTCTTAGAATTTAAAATTTTTGAATTCGTGGATTCTTGGATACTTCAATTCTTGGAACTCAAATAATTAATTTAATCTTTAAAATCTTGAATTCTTGAACTCTTGGATTCTTCATTTCTTGAATTTTTGGGTTGTTGATTTCTTGGATTCTTGGATGCTTCAGTTTTTAAATTCTTTAGATCCCTGGATTCTCGGATAATTAGTTTGATTTTCAGTCTTGAATTCTTGAATTCTTGAAGTTTTGAATTGTTGATTACTTGGATATTTGCATTTTTAGAACTTTGAGGTCTTAAATTTTTGGAGTCTTGATGTTCGAAATTTCGAATTTTTCTTAAGCATTTTCTAATTGCTAATTTTTTTAACTTTCTATTTATAATTTTTTAATTTTTTTCTTTCTTTTGGTCTTTCGTTTACGTTCTTCTCTCTTCGTTCTTCGTTCTTGGTTTTTCTGTCTTCGTTCTGGATTTTTTACATTTTTTGATATCCTGTTTTTAATTTTTTAATTTTAAAATCTTTCAATCTGTTTTTTTTTCGTTTTCCATTCCCAATTTTCTGTTTTCCATTTTCCATTCTGTGTTTTCCATTTTTCATTTTCCATTTTCAATTTTCTATTCTTCATTTTTCTTGCATTCTTGGACTATTTCAGTTTTGGAATCTTGAATTCATATTCGGCAATTTGAATGTTTGAATTCTAAGAACTTTGAATTCTACGTAAAATTCTTAATCCTTAATTTTAGTAATTTCCCGTTTTTTCTTTTAAGAATTTTGTAATTTTTGAGTTTTGGCATTTTTAAATTTTCAATTGTCTTTTTTTTTAATTTTTACTCCATTCCCTATTCTCAATTTTTCATTCTTCGTTCTCCACTCTCAATTCTTCATTCTTCGTTCGTTCTTGCTCCTTCTTAGTTCTGGATTCTTGAACATCTGGATTACTTGAATCGCTCCTTTATTCTTTCATTCCTCCATTTCGTCATTCCTTCGTTCCTTCGTTCCCTCGTTCCTTCGTTCCTTCGTTCCCTCGTTCCTTCGTTCCCTCGTTCCTTCGTTCCCTCGTTCCTTCGTTCCCTCGTTCCTTCGTTCCTTCCTTTCTTCCTTCGTTCTTTCGTTCCTTCATTCCTTCGTTCCTTCGTTCCTTATTTCCTTGGTTTTTTCGTTCCTTCAACGCCTCATTCCTTCATTCCCTCATTCCTTCGTCCCCTCATTCCTTCGTTCCTTCATTCCTTCGTTCCTCCATTCCTTCGTCCCTTCGTTCCTTTGTTCCTTCGTTCCTTCGTTCCTTCGTTCCTTCTTTCATTCCTTCATTCTTTCATTCCTTCATTCCTTCATTCCTTCATTCCTTCATTCCTTCATTCCTTCATTCCTTCATTCCTTCATTCCTTCATTCCTTCATTCCTTCATTCCTTCATTCCTTCATTCCTTCATTCCTTCATTCCTTCATTCCTTCATTCCTTCATTCCTTCATTCCTTCATTCCTTCATTCCTTCATTCCTTCATTCCTTCATTCCTTCATTCCTTCATTCCTTCATTCCTTCATTCCTTCATTCCTTCATTCCTTCATTCCTTCATTCCTTCATTCCTTCATTCCTTCATTCCTTCATTCCTTCATTCCTTCATTCCTTCATTCCTTCAATCCTTCATTCCTTCATTCCTCCATTCCTTCATTCCTTCATTCCTTCATTCCTTCATTCCTTCATTTCTCCAATTTCTCTGTCTTGTTTTTTTTATCGTCTGCGTCGTTTTCCGTTCCGCATTTTCCGTTCTCCCTTTTCCATTCTCCATTCTCCATTTTCCATTCTCAATTTTCCGTTCTCCATCTTCCAGTCTCCTTTTCCATTCTCCATTTTCCATTCTCCATTCTCTTTTCTCCATTTTCCTTTCTCAATTCTTCATCCCTCATTCATGGTTCTTTGTTGTTCTTTCGTCGTTGTTTCGTCGTTCTGGATTCTTGTAGGCTTGAATTCTTGCGTTCTTGGATTCTTGCAGTTTTGGATTGTTGGCAACATCTTATATTTTTAAATGTTCGAATTTTTGAATTCTTAGTGTTTTAAATTTAGGTCCTTGGATTCTTGGCTTTACTAAGAACAAGAATAAAAATGGGAAGGAAGAACGAAGGACGCAGACGAAGGACAAAAAAAAAGAAAAAGTCTTTAAAATAATTAAAAATAGAAAGTTCAAAAATCTTGCATTTAAAAAATTCGTAAGAAAAACACGAAATTTCGAACATCCAGAATCCAGAAATCCAAAACCTCAAAGTAAAATATTAATAAATAAAAATTGAGCAATCCAAGAAGATGCCTCTGCAAGAATACAGAATGAAGAAAGAACAACACAGAGTGAAAAGGAAGGAAGAAGGTAGAAAGAAGACGAAGAAGAAAGAAGTGAGAAGAAAAGGAAGGATGAAGGTTGAAAGACGAAGGGTTAAGGATACAGGATGAAAGATAAAAAATGAAGAATGAAGATTGAGGAACGAAGAAACATGAATTAAAAAAGTGGAAACAACAAAAAATGAACAATTGGAAATAAAGCACAAAGAACGAAGAAGGAAAAGTGGAGAACGTACAACAAAGAAATAAAAAGGAAGA
Organism: Zophobas morio; assembly: GCF_036711695.1. Classification (NCBI taxonomy): domain Eukaryota; kingdom Metazoa; phylum Arthropoda; class Insecta; order Coleoptera; family Tenebrionidae; genus Zophobas; species Zophobas morio. The sequence continues at coordinate 19,868 of NW_026972132.1, forward strand.
AGGAAGAAGGAAGAATAAAGTAGGAAGTAGGAAGAAGGAAGAAGAAAGACGGGAGAAGAAAAGAGAAAGGATGAATTAAAAAATTCGAAACATTGAATACTTGAAAATGCAAGAACTCAAAAACTAGAAAATTTGTGAAAGGAAGACACAAAAAACCTCAAGAAATTCAAGAAACCAAATAATCAACAATTCAAGACTTCAAGAATTGAAGACTTTAAAAATCAAATTAATTTATTCGAGAATCCAAGGATCTAAAGTTCCAAGAATCCAAGAAATGGAGCATGCAAGAATCCAGGTAATCAACACTCCAAAATTCGAGAATTCAAGAAATGGACAATTCAAGTGTTCAAAAATTCAAGATTTCAAAGATCAAATGAATTGTTTGACTATCCAGAAATGAAGCATCTAAGAATCCACGAATTCGAAAATTCAGAATTCTAAGACACAATGAAGAAAGAACAACGAAAAATGAACAATTGGAAATAAAGCACAAAGAACGAAGAAGGAAAAGGAGAAAACGTAGAACATAGAAAAAAAGAGGAAGAAGGAAGAAGGAAGAAGGAAGAAGAAAGAAGGGAGAAGAAAAGAGAAAGAATGAACTAAAAAATTCGAAACGTTGAATACTTGAAAATGGAACAACTCAAAACTAGAAAATTTGTGAAAGGAAAACGCGAAAATCTCAAGAAATTCAAGAAACCATGCAATCAACAATTCAAGACTTCAATAATTGAAGACTTTAAAAATCAAATTAATTTATTCGAGAATCCAAGGATCCAAAGTTCCAAGAATCCAAGAACTGGAGCATGCAGGAATCCAGGTAATCAACACTCCAAAAATTCAAGAATTCAAGAAAAGGACAATTCAAGTGTTCAAAAATTCAAGATTTCAAAGATCAAATGAATTGTTTGACTATCCAGAAATGAAGCATCTAAGAATTCACGAATTCGAAAATTCAGAATTTTAAGACACAGAATGAAGAAAGAATACCGAAAAATGAACAATCGGAAGTAAGCATAAATAACGAAGAAGGAAAAGTGGAGAACGTAGAACAAAGAAATGAAGAGGAAGAAAGGAAGAAGGAAGAACAAAGTAAGAAGTAGGAAGAGGGAAGAAGAAAGAAGGGAGAAGAAAAGAGAAAGGGTGAATTAAAAAATTCCAAACATTGAATACTTGAAAATCAAGAACTCAAAAAATAGAAAATTTGTAAAAGGAAGACGCGAAAAATCTCAAGAAATTCAAGAAACCAAGTAATCAACAATTCCAGACTTCAAGAATTGAAAACTTTAAAAATTAAATTAATTTATTCGAGAATCCAAGGATCCAAAGTTCCAAGAATCCAAGAACTGGAGCATGCAGGAATCCAGGTAATCAACACTCCAAAAATTCAACAATTCAAGAAATGGACAATTCAAGTGTTCAAAAATTCAAGATTTCAAAGATCAAATGAATTGTTTGGCTATCCAGAAATGAAGCATCTAAGAATCCACGAATTCGAAAATTCGGAATTCTAAGACACAAAATGAAGAAAGAACAACAAAAAATTAACAATAGGAAATAAAGCATAAAGAACGAAGAAGGAAAATTGGAGAACGTAGAACAAAGATTAAAGAGGAAGAAGGAAGTAGGAAGAATAAAGTAGGAAGTAGGAAGAAGGAAGAAGAAAGAAGGGAGAAGAAAAGAGAAAGGGTGAATTAAAAAATTCCAAACATTGAATACTTGAAAATCAAGAACCTTAAAACTAGAAAATTTGTGAAAGGAAGACGCGAAAAACCTCAAGAAATTGAAGAAACCAAGTAATCAACAATTCAAGACTTCAAGAATTGAAAACTTTAAAAATCAAATTAATTTATTCGAGAATCCAAGGATCCAAAGTTCCAAGAATCCAAGAACTGGAGCATGCAGGAATCCAGGTAATCAACACTCCAAAAATTCAAGAATTCAAGAAATGGACAATTCAAGTGTTCAAAAATTCAAGATTTCAAAGATCAAATGAATTGTTTGACTATCCAGAAATGAAGCATCTAAGAATCCACGATTTCGAAAATTCAAAATTCTAAGACACAGAATGAAGAAAGAACAACGAAAAATGAACAATTGGAAATAAAACATAAAGAACGAAGAAGGAAAAGTGGAGAACGTAGAAGAAAGAAATAAAGAGGAAGAAGGAAGAATAAAGTAGGAAGTAGGAACAAGGAAGAAGAAAGAAGCGAAAAGAAAAGAGAAAGGATGAATTAAAAAATTCCAAACATTGAATACTTGAAAATGCAAGAACTCAAAAACCGGAAAATTTGTGAAAGGAAGAAGCGAAAAACCTCAAGAAATTCAAGAAACCAAGTAATCAACAATTCAAGACTTCAATAATTGAAGACTTTAAAAATCAAATTAATTTATTCGAGAATCCAAGGATCCGAAGTTCCAAGAATCCAAGAACTGGAGCATGTAAGAATCCAGGCAATCAACACTCCAAAAATTCAAGAATTCAAGAAATGGACAATTCAAGTGTTCAAAAATTCAAGATTTCAAAGATCAAATGAATTGTTTGACTATCCAGAAATGAAGCATCTAAGAATCCACGATTTCGAAAATTCAAAATTCTAAGACACAGAATGAAGAAAGAACAACGAAAAATGAACAATTGGAAATAAAACACAAAGAACGAAGAAGGAAAAGTGGAGAACGTAGAAGAAAGAAATAAAGAGGAAGAAGGAAGAATAAAGTAGGAAGTAGGAACAAGGAAGAAGAAAGAAGCGAAAAGAAAAGAGAAAGGATGAATTAAAAAATTCCAAACATTGAATACTTGAAAATGCAAGAACTCAAAAACTAGAAAATTTGTGAAAAGAAGACACGAAAAACCTCAAGAAATTGAAGAAACCAAATAATCAACAATTCAGGACTTCAAGAATTGAAGACTTTAAAAATTAAATTAATTTATTCAAGAATCCAAGGATTCAAAGTTCCAAGAATCCAAGAACTGGAGCATGCAAGAATCCAGGTAATCAACACACCAAAATTCGAGAATTCAAGAAATGGACAATTCAAGTGTTCAAAAATTTAAGATTTCAAAAATCAAATGAATTGTTTGACTATCCAGAAATGAAGCATCTAAGAATCCACGAATTCGAAAATTCAAAATTCTAAGACACAGAATGAGGAAAGAACAACAAAAAATGAACAATTGGAAATAAAGCACAAAGAACGAAGAAAGAAAAGTGGAGAACGTGAAACAAAGAAATAAAAAGGAAGAATAAAGTAGGAAGTAGGAAGAAGGAAGAAGAAAGAAGGGAGAATAAAAGAGAAAGGATGAATTAAAAAATTCGAAACATTGAATACTTGAAAATGCAAGAACTCAAAAACAAAAAATTTGTGAAAGGAAGACGCGAAAAACCTCAATAAATTCAAGAAACCAAGTAATCAGCAATTCAAGACTTCAAAAATTGAAGACTTTAAAACTCAAATTATTTTATTCGAGAATCCAAGGATCCAAAGTTTCAACATTCCAAGAACAGAAGCATGCATGAATCCAAGGAAATCAAAACTCCAAAAATTTAAGAATTCAAAAAATGAACAATTCAAGTTTTCAAAAATTCAAGATTTCAAAGATCAAATGAATTGTTTGACTATCCAGAAATGAAGCATCTAAGAATCCACGAATTCGAAAGTTCAAAATTCTAAGACACAGAATGAGGAAAGAACAACAAAAAATGAACAATTGGAAATAAAGCACAAAGAATGAACAAAAAAAAGTGGAGAACGTGAAACAAAGAAAAAAAAAGGAAGAAGGAAGAATAAAGTAGGAAGTAGGAAGAAGGAAGAAGAAAGAAGGGAGAATAAAAGAGAAAGGATGAATTAAAAAATTCGAAACATTGAATACTTGAAAATGCAAGACCTCAAAAACAAAAAAATTGTGAAAGGAAAATGCGAAAAACCTCAATAAATTCAAGAAACCAAGTAATCAACAAATCAAGACTTCAAGAATTGAAGATTTTAAAAATCAAATTAAATTATTCGAGAATCGAAGGATCCAAAGTTCCAAGAATCCAAGAACTGGAGCATGCAAGAATCTAGGTAATCAACACTCCAAAAATTCAAGAATTCAAGAAATGGACAATTCAAGTGTTCAAAAATTCAAGATTTCAAAGATCAAATGAATTGTTTGACTATCCAGAAATGAAGCATCTATTAATCCACGATTTCGAAAATTCAGAATTCTAAGACACATGAACAATTGGAAATAAAGCGCAAAGAACGAAGAAGGAAAAGTGAAGAACGTAGAACAAAGAATTAAAGGGGAAGAAGGAACAAGGAAGAAAGAAGAAGGCTGAAGACTGAAGACGGAAGACGGAAGAAGAAAGACGGAAGACTGAAGATGGAAGATGGAAAACTGAAAAATAAAGAAAAAGAAGAAAGAAAGAGGAACGAGGAACAAAAGCACGAAGAAACAGAAGGAACAGCGAGGGACAAAGTACAAAATCCGAAAAATCACAGATTCAAAAAAAATGAAAAGCTTGAATATAAAAAAATTCGTGAAAGAAAAACGTTAAATATCTAAAATTAAGAATGTAAGAAGATGTTGCCGAAGAATATAGAACCTTAATAATAGAAGATCTAAGAATTCAAAACAACGAAAAAACAACAAAGAACGCCGAACGAAGAACGAAAGACGGAGAAAGACAAAAAACAAAGCAAGAAATATTACAAAAAATAATAGAAACTTTATAATCTCAAAATCTAGAAAATCCGTAAAAGAAAAATGCGTAATTTTGAAAATTAAAAATCCACAAATGCAAGAATCCAAGCACCTAAATTTAAAGTCGTTTGTTTTTCATTCTTCATTTCCGTCATGCTCTATTCTTCATTCTTCATTCTTCATCTTTCATCCTTTGTCCTCTGTCCTTTTTTATTCCACATTCTCGTTCTTTGTTGTGTTTTCTTGAATACTAATCTTCAGCAATATTTCTTGATTTTCTAGAAAGTTTCTTGTATGCGTAAACTATTGAATTCTTGGGATTTTGGAAAGTCTTGAATTCTTGAAATCTTGAAGTCTTCAGTCAATTGTTGATTTCTTGGATTCTTGGATTATTATTTGTCATTCAACCTTTAACATTTCTCTTTTATTTTCTCTTGTCCCTTCTTCCTTCTTTCTTTGTTCTTTTTTGTCATTCATTCTTGATTCATAAACATGGGTAGTTAAAATATCGGATTCTTGAAATTATGGATCCTTGGAACCTGGGATTTAATTAACTTGATCCTTGAATTCTAAAGTTCTTCAGTTTTTCCTTTCACGAATTTTCCAATCTGTGAGTTTTTTGGATTTTTAAAATTTCTTGTCTATGCGGAGTGATTATTATCTATCTATTAAAATTCTTGCCTGAGTGCCAACTTAAAAAAAAAACGTTTTTGGGTGTATTATGTCTGACTCTGTAATTTGGGTTGCCTAGCTCCAGTTAAACAAATTCTTTAAATTCAAGCGACCAAAACACAATAATTGTAATATTGTATAGGCAACAATCAAAGCAAGGTAAACCATGAAACAGCCTTGTATTAATTTAGTTTTCACATGTAGAGATCAGTCGCCGACGAAAAATAAACATAAAACGTCTATATTTATTTACATATTGTCCAAAAAAAAACGTCACTAATCATTATGAAACTGTTTAATATTCAGCTGTTCCATTGAATTTTATGGCCGTTTTGCATTAATTTCGGTATTTTTGATATTCAAATCACCTAATTTTCGTAGAACTTAATCATTTTTTATTAATTTAAATGAGAAGTACCTTAGCAACAACCCGTGTTTGTTTACTCAAAAAAAAGCCGCCTGGAGTCTTGGTTTTCCCCACTATTCCTCAATGAAATGAAAAATGCTAAAAAAATACTTTCTCCGACATAACAGTACCCGCATTTTTCCAGCCTAGTACCCTAACCTTGCCAACACGGTAGCACGCCGAAATTCCTAAACCACGATATTTTTTAAACGTGCATAAAATTTACATACTAATGAGCGGACCAGTTCTTCGAAACAGCCCAACGTGATCACCTGATTGATTCAAATGAGCCTCGTTTAAATAATTTGGCCGAATAAATATTCAAGATCATGGCTGAACCAGTTTTAGGCAGTTTTGGGTGATGATTTACGAAGTGTTAAATTTCATTGAAAAGGAGACTAAATTATGTCATAAAACTATAGGCGTGTTTTACATATTTTTGCCGGTGTCGTTTCATAGACAAATCGAAGCAACAGAAGACGAAAATCAACGAAAAAGGCTTCATCCTTGGTCGTTTCTTTTTTAATTTTTTCAATTTAATACAAATAAAATCAGTAAACTCGCTATACAAGATTTTTTAAATCACGGTTGGAACCTATAAATGCACGCTTAACTGCTAAACTACTTTTTTTTAATCACCATGAAGCTGACAATTTGCGTCTTTGTGTTCCTGGCAGTTGGCAACAATGCTAAACTTCGTAAGTCAAACCGCCACCAAGTCACTCTCTAAGTTTTTTCTTGCAGCATCCAATTTCAAAAAATGCAAGTACAATAGCCCAGATATGGAAAAATGCTTTCTGGATGCGGTCCAGGACGGTATCACTCAAACCACCAAAGCGTATCCAGAAATAAACCTGGCTAGTTTCTCGCCCTTGGAAATACTGGAGTTGGCCATTAAAGCTGGGTCCGAAGCAGTGGTCAACGTGGACCAGAATTTCAAGAACTGTACGCTGTATGGTGTTCCTCAAACCGTTCTAGACGAGTTTAGATGAGAATTCCCTTTCTGAAAACTAACGTTTGAAGGATTGATTTTGAGGGGAAGTTTATCCAAGGGAGTGGAGTTATCCCGGAACTGAAAAAGGACTGTTCGTATGAGCTTAATGGGAGGGTTTTGTTGCTGCCAATAGTGGGTTCAGGACCTAGCACCGTCATCCTAAGTGAGTTTATTTTTTTTTATTTTTAGTTGCTGAGTATGAGCGACTGGCTATTTTTATGTGTTCTCGACGTTTCATGACACTCTCAATTTTTCGATTGTTTAAATTCTTGATTCTTCGAATTTTCAATTTTTGTGCTTCTTCACTTTTAATTTCGGGCTTTTCTAAATTTCCCATTTTTCGGTTTCTCAATTATTCAGTTAAATGATTTTTTGATTTCCACATTTCTAGATTTCCCGACTTTTCCATGTTTCGATTGTTTAGTTTTTCAATTCTTCAATTTTTTCATTATTCAATCGGTGATTGATTTTTGGTTTTTCGACGGTTCTATTTCCCGATTTTTCAGTTTTTCGATTTCTCGATTTTTCGGTGTCTTAGTTTTGGGAATTTTCAGTTTTTCGATTATTTCATTGTCCTTTCATTTTAAAATTTTTCAAATTTCTCAATTTTTCGATTTTTCAATTTTTCAACTTTTGACATTTCAAAATTTTAATTTCTCGATTAAATGATTTTTTGATTTCCCCACTTCTCGATTTCTCGACATTTCAGTCTTTCGAATGTTCAGTTCTTAGTTCTTCAATTTTTCCAATATTCAATCGGTGTTTAATTTTTATTTGATTTTGCATTAATTTTTCAATTTTTTCGATTTTTAATTTTTCAGTTTTTGACAGTTGTAAATTTTCAATTTCTCGATTAAATGATTTTTTGATTTCCGTAGTCTCGATTTCCCGACTTTTCAGTGTTTCGATTGTTCGGTTTTTAGTACTTCAATGTTCCCATTATTCAATTTTTTGGATTTTAGATGTTTTATTTTTCGATTATTCGACTTTCGGTTTCTCAATTTTTCGGTGTTACAGTTTTGGAAATTTTCAGTTTTTCGATGCTTTGATTTTTCTTTCATTTTTCAATTTTTCGATATTTCGGTTCTGGGATATTTCAATATTTCCATTCCTTAATCTTTAGATATTTTACTTCTTCGATTTTAGATCTTTTAGTTTTTAGATTTTTCGATTTCTCGATGTCTCGATTTCCCGATTTCTCGATTTCTCGATTTTTGTGTTTCGATCTTACAGCCTTTCGATTTTTCGATTTTTACAGTTTTTGAATTTTCGATTTTTCCATTTTCCGTTTTCAAATTTTTCGGTTCTTCAATTTTTCGATTTTTCGATTTTTCGATTTTTCTATTTCTCGATTTGTCGAGATTTCGATTTTTTTATTTTTGGATCCTCTTTAATTTCTTTTTTCATTTTTTATCTTTTCAATTTTCCGATTTGATTTCTCAATTTTTCGATTTTTTGACGTTTCGACTTCTCGATTTTTCTACTTTTTGATTTCTCAATTTTTTGATCTCTTGATGCTTCGATTCCTCGATGTTTTATTTTTTTTTTAATTTTTAAAGGTTTCAATTTCTCTATTTTTCAATTTTTACACATTTTAATTTCCCAATTTTTTTATTTTAGATTTTATCTGTTTCTGATGTCTTTCAATTTTTCGATCTTTGGATTTTTCTACTTATCGGTTTTAGATTTTTGACTTTTTCAGTTTTTCAAGTTTTAAAAATTTTTGATCGTTCGATTTTCCAATTTTTCGTTTTTTATATTTTTCGACTTTTCAGTTTTCAATTTTTTGATTGTTGAATTCCTCGATTTTTTTTCATTTTCATTTTCAATTTTTCAATTTTTAACTGTTCGATTTTTCGATTTTGGCTTATTTCGATTTCTCAGTTTTAGATTTTTCGACTTTTCGATTTCTCGACCTTTTGATGTTTCGATTTCTGAATGTTTCAGAAGAAAACTTAGAAATCGAAAATTTAATTAAATGAAATATTAAAGAATCGACATATTGAAAAATTACACATTGAAAATTCGAAAAATTGTAAATCGAAAAAGAATGAAGACTTTTCAGATCTTCGAATTTTTAAATTTGAGACTTTTTAGTCTTTTGGTGTGTTCGATTTTTCAGTCTTTCGATTTTTCGAATTTTCGGTTTTGAATTTTTCGGTTTGCAATTTTTCGGTTCTTCCATTTTTCTTTTTTAAATTTTTCGTTTCTTCAGTTCTTCGATTTTTCAATTTTTCTATGTCTCGATTTGTTGTTCCGTTCCTCCATTTTTGGACTTTTCCTAATTTCTTTTTTCCATTTTTAATATTTCGATTTTCCAATTTCTCGGCTTTTAAATTTTTCGATTTTTCAGGTTTCGAATTTTCAATTTTTACATTTTTGGATTTATCGAGATTTCAATGTTTCTATTTTTTGATTGTACAATTTGTCGACTTTTTGTTTTTATTTTGATTTTAAATTTTTAAATTTTTAAATTTTTAACTGTTCAATTTTTCGATTTTTCAATTTCTCTATTTTTGAGGTTTCGATTTCTGAATGTTTCAAGTTTTGGATTTTTCAATGTTTAAATTTTTTGACTTCTGGGTTTTTCAATTTTCGATTTCTTGATTTCTCGATTTTTCAATTTTTCGATATTTTAAATTTTCAATTTTTAAAATTTTAGATGTTTCTATTTACCGATTGTTCAGTTATTCGAATTTTTAAATTTAAAATTTTATCGTTTTTTTTCACTTCTCGGTTTTAGATTTGTGGACTTTTCAATTTTCGATTTCTCAAATTTTTGACTTTTCGATATTTTGGTTTTTAAATTTTTCGATTTGTCCATTTTTCCAATTTTTCATTTTGCTATTTATTGGGATTTAGATTTTTCCTTTTGGGCTATTTTGATTTCTCAATTTTCGATTTTTTGACTTTTCGATTTCTCGATCTTTTGAGGTTTCGATTTCTGAACGTTTCAGTTTTTGAATTTTTCGATTTCCTAATTCTCCAATTTGCCGATTTTTCAATTTCTGCGATTTTTTTAAAATCTTGAATTTTCGATTTAGTGATTTCTCGGTTTTTGGGTTTTTAAATTTAAATTTTGAACTTTTCGATTCCTCAATTTCTCGATATTTTAATTTTTGAATTATCCAATTTTTGGATTTCGCAATTGTCCGATTGTTCTTTAATTTTCAATATTTTGTTGTTTGGATTTTGCACTTTTTCCGATTTTTCAGTTCTTCGAAATTTTGACTTACATTTTTCAGTCTTTTGATGTATTTCGATTTCTCAGTCTTAATATTTTTCGATTTCCCGATTTTAGAATTTCAGTTTGCAATTTTTCGATTTTTAAAAATTTTTGATTTTTCGATTTTTTCATTCTCGTTTTTAAATTTTTCGATTTTTCAGTTTTATATTTTGCAATTTATTGACATTTCGATATTTCGATTTTTTTATTGTCCAATTTCTCATTTTTTCGAAGTATCGATTTTCTTTTTTTTTTTAAATTTCAATTTCCCAATTTTTCGATTTTTCGGTTTTACAATTACTCGATTTTTCGATATTTTGATGCTTCGATTTCCAGTTTTTGAACCTTCAATTTTTCAATTTTGCGATATTTTATTTTTCAGTTTTTAAAATTTTAGATTTTAGTATTTGTCGATTTCTCGATTTTTCGATTTTTCCGTTTTTCAAATTTTTAAATTTTGCATTTTTCAGTTTTATGATGTGTTTCGATTTTTCGATTTCTCGGTTTTGGATTTTTCGGTCTACGATTTTTCAATTTTTAGAATTATTAATTTTTCGATTTTTCCATTTTTCGTTTTTTTCGATTTATCGAGATTTCAATATTTCGATGTTTTATATGCTGAATTTCTCGGTTTTTCGATTTTTTATTTATTTTTATTTTATTTTTTTTAAATTTGTAACTAATTTATCGATTTTTTTTCAATTTTTAACTTTTGATTGTCCGATTTTGACCTATTTCGATGTCAGACTTTTTCGATTTTAAACTTTTCGATTTCTCGAGTTCTTGATATTTTGATGCTTCGATTCCTCGAGTTTCACTTTTTGAATGTCCAAATAATTCGATTTCTGGATTTTAAATTCTTTGGTTTTTAAATTTTTCGATTTTTAAATGTTTCGACTTTTAGATTTATCAAGATTTCAATTTTAATTTTAAATTTTTCAATGTTTCACGGATGGATTTTTCCATTTTGGCCTAATTTGATTTCTCAATTTTCGATTTTTTGACTTTTCAATTTCTCGATCTTTTGAGGTTTCGATTTCTGAACGTTTCGGTTTTTCAATTTTTCGATTTCCTAATTTTTCGTCATGTCAATTTTGGAATTTTTCAGTTTATCAATTTTTACTTTTTCGATTCTTCAATTGTCGATTTTTCAATTGTTACGATTTTTTTAAATCTTGAATTTTCGATTTAGTGATTTCTCGTGTTTGGGTTTTTAAATTTTGAATTTTTCGATATTTTAATTTTTGAATTATCCAATTTTTGGATTTCGCAATTGTCCGGTTGTTCTTTAATTTTCAATATTTTGTTTTTTGGATTTTGCATTTTTTCTATTTTAAAATTTTAGGTTTTTTAATTTCTCGATTGCTCGATTTTTCCAATTTTTGAGTTCTTCGAAATTTTGACTTACATTTTTCAGTCTTTTGATGTATTTCGATTTCTAAATCTTAATATTTTTCGACTTCCCGGTTTTAGAATTTCAGTTTGCAATTTTTCCATTTTTAAAAATTTTTCGTTTTTCTATTTGGCGATTTATTGTGATTTCGATGTTTCGATTTTTTATTGTCTAATTTCTCATTTTTTCGAAGTATGGATTTTCTAATTCTTTTTTAATTTTTAACTCTTCAAGTTTCCGATTTTGGACTATTTCAATTTCCCAATTTTTCGATTTTCCGGCTTTACGGTTACTCGATTTTTCGATACTTTGGTGCTTCGATTTCCAGTTTTTGAATTTTTCGATTTCCTAAATCTTCAATTTCCCGATTTTTCAATTTTTGCGACTTTTTTTTAACCTTGAATTTTCGATTTAGTGATTTCTCGGTTTTTGGGTTTTTAACTTTTGAATTTTTCGATTCCTCGATTTTTCAATATTTTAATTTTTGAATTATCCAGTTTTTGGATTTCGCAATTGTCCGATTGTTCTTTAATTTTCAATATTTTGTTTTTTGGATTTTGCAATTTTTCGATTTTAAAATTTTAGATTTTTTAATTTCTCGATTGCTCGGTTTTCCGATGTGTCAGTTCTTCGAAATTTTGACTTACTTTTTCAGTCTTTTGATGTGTTTCGATTTCTCAGTGTTAATATTTTTCGACTTCCCGGTTTTAGAATTTTTGATTTTTCGATTTTTTCATTTTTCTATTTTGCGATTTCTTGTGATTTCGATGTTTCGATTTTAATTGTCCAATTTATCATTTTTTTCCAAGTATAGATTTTCTTTTTTTTTTTTAATTTTTAATTCTTCAATTTTCCGATTTTGGCCTATTTCAATTTCCCAATTTTTCGATTTTTCGGCGTTACGATTACTCGATTTTTCGATATTTTAATGCTTCAATTTCCAGTTTTTGAACCTTTAGATGTTTCAATTTCTCAATTTTTCAATTTTGCGATATTTTATTTCTCAATGTTTAAAATTTTAGATTTTAGCATTTGTCGATTTCTCGATTTTTCGATTTTTCCGTTCTTCGAATTTTTAAATTTTGCATTTTTCAGTCTTTTGATGTGTTTCGATTTTTCGATTTCTCGGTTTTAGATTTTTCGGTCTACGAGTTTTCAATATTTAAAATCTTTAATTTTTCGATTTTTCCATTTTTCCTTTTCTTCGATTTATCGAGATTTCAATATTTCAATGATTTATATGTTCAATTTCTCGGTTTTTCGATTTTTGTATTTATTTATTTTTTTAATTTGTAACTCTAATTTATCGATTTTTTTCAATTTTTAACTTTTCGATTGTCCGATTTTGACCTATTTCGATATCAGACTTTTTCGATTTTCAACTTTTCGATTTCTCGATTTCTTGATATTTTGATGCTTCGATTCCTCGAGTTAAGAATGTCCAAATATTTCGATTTCTCGATTTATCGAGATTTCAAAATTTGGATTTTTCCATTTTGCTCCATTTCAATTTCTCAATTTTTCGATTTTAATTTTTTAATTATCAAGCTTTTGGATTTCGCAATTGTCCGATTTTCCGTTCTTTCATTTTCAATATTTCGCATTTTGGATTTTGCACTTTTTCAATTTTAAACTTTCTTAATTTTTAATCTTGCGACTTTTCGAAGTTTTAAGTCTTTGATTTACAATTTCTAGATTTTTTAAAGTTTTCATTTTATTTTTCCATTTTTTTGATTCGAGAAGTCGAAAAATCGAAAACTAAAAATCGAGAAACTGAAAATCGAAAATTTGAAAAGCAAATAAATGAAACACTTAGTTTTAAAACCTAATAATCGAAAAATTTCACTTTGAAAAAAGAAAGATAGATATGAAATCAGAACACTGAAAAAAATAAAAAAAAAATAAAGAAAATAAAAACCCGAAACGAAAAATTACAAATCAAAAATTCAATTTAATTCAAATTCCAATTTTTTTAAACTGCTGTTTCAGCTAACGTGAAAGCCAAGCTTCATCTCGACTACGAACAAGTAAAAAAAAATGGAAAAACCTTCATGCATGGCACGTCCATTAAACTGGACCTGGACCCAGAAACAATTTCCTACCACTTCGAAAATCTCTTCAACGGCGACAAGCAACTCGGAGACAACATAAACGCAGTACTCAACGAAAACTCCAAAGAAGTTTTCCAAGACGTGAAAAGTGGCTACGAAAACGGAATCGCCATGGTCTTACTACAAATCATCAACAACTTATTTTCAAAACTGTCCATGGAGGAAGCTTTCGACTACTCCGGTGGACAGTGAAAGCGCTTTGAATAAAATCATCCACAAAATCACTGCGGTGTTTCATTCGTGTTCCACATTCCTGTATTTGTTTTAATTGAGAGGTCGTTAGTGTTCATTTTACAGGTGGAACTCGTTTCAAGGGTATTTGGAACACACGTCGCCAACCATTTGGGAGTATAATTTTACAGCAGAGCGTCTAATTGCTTTTATTTTTAAGTTTCTTAATTTTTTACAGTTTCTAGTTTTTTTAAAGTTTTCATTTCATTTTTCCATTTTTTTGATTCGACAAATTGAAAAACCGAAAAATTAAAAGTTGAAAATTTAAAAAATCGAAAAACTGAAAAAACGGTAAATTTCAAAACCAAAAAAGTAGAAATCGAAAATTTTCAAACCGAAGAACTGTAGAAATGAAAAAGTGAAATATTGGAAATCTAAAAATCGTGAAACAAAAAAATTGCAGATTTCGATTTTCCAATTTTTCGTCATTTAAGTTTTGGAATTTTTCAATTTCTCGATTTTTCAGTTTTCCGATTTAATTTGAATTTTCGATTTCTTGATTTCTCGATTTTACAAATTTTCTATATTTTAAATTTTCAATTTTTAAATTTTAGATTTTTCTATTACTCGATTTCGCGATTTTTCAGTTATTCGAATTTAAAAATTTTAAATTTTATCGGTTTTTGATGTCGACTTTTTGGTTTTTTATTTGTTCGATTTATCAGTTTCTCAATTTTTGCATTTTTCTATTCTTTTATTTACCGAGATTTCAATTTTTGAATGCTCAGTATTTCCATTTCTCGTTTTTTTTTTAAATTTGAAAATTTTCAATTTTTAAAGCTTCAATTTTTCAATTTGGGCCTATTTCGATTTCTCAATTTTTGACTTTTTGATTTCACGATTTTTTAAGTTTTCAACTTTTGGACGTTTCAGTTTCGGAATTTTTTGATTTCCCAATTTTTCGTAATTTCAGTTTTGGAATTTTGGAATTTCGCAATTTTTCTCTTTTTCGATTCTTACATTTACCGATTTTTCAATTTTTGCAGTTTTTTTAAAGTTTGGAATTATCGATTTGGTGATTTCTCGGTTTTCCTGTTTTTAAATTTCGTGTTTTCGGTGTTTTAAAAATTTTTAATTATCCAGTTTTTGCATTTCGCAATTATCCAATATTATGTTCCGAAATTCCCTATATTTCATTTTTTGGATTTTGTTTCAAAATTTTAATTTTTCAATTTTAATGTTTTAGATTTTTCGATTTCTTGATTATCCGATTTGTCAGTTCTTCCAATTTTTGGCTTAGATTTTTCTGTCTTTTCATGTGTTTCCATTTCTCAGTCTTACCATTTTTCGACTTCTCGGTTTTCGATTTTTCGATTGTTAAAATTTTTCATTTTTCGATTTTTCTATTTTTCGTTTTTAAATTTTTCAATTTTAAGTTTTTCGATTTCTGTTTCGATTTTTCGACCTTTAGATTTCTCGGTTTTAAATATTTTGTTTTTAAATGTTTCGATTTTTTGATTGCTCAATTCTTCAATTTTAATATTAAATTTTACAATTTTTCGATTATTAACTGTTCGATTTTTCCGTTTTTGCTCTAGTTCAATTTCTCAATTTTTAGATTTTTCGACTTTTCGATGTTTTGAGGTTTCGATCTCTGGATGTTTCAGTTTTCAGATTTTTCGTTGTTTCGACTTTTTGACTTCTGAGTTTTCTGTTTTTCGATTTTCCAATTTCTCGATTTTTCAATTTTTCTATATTAAAATAATTTTTTTTAAATTTTAAATTTTTAAATTTTTCCATTTCGCGATTTTTCAGTTCTTCGAATTTTTGAATTTTTAACTTTATCGGTATTTGATGTCGACTTTTCATTTCTCGGCTTTAGATTTTTGGGTTCTTCAATTTTTGATTTTTCGATTTTTTAATTTTCCTATTTTTCTATGTATCGAGATTTAACTGTTCGATTTTTCCATTTATTTGTTTTTTGGTTTTTCAATTTTTGATTTCTTGACTTTTCGCTTTCTCGATCCTTTGGGGGTTCGATTTCCCAATTTTTCGTCATTTTACTTTGAGAATTTTTGAAGTATCCAATTTTTCAATTTTTCGATTCTTCAATTTTGCGATTTTCTTAAATTTTGAATTTTCGATTTAGTTATTCTTCAAAATTTTTAATTTTGATTTTTCGATTTTTCTATTTTTCGTTTTTAAATTTTTCAATTTTCAGTTTTTCCATTTCTGTTTCGATTTTTCGACCTTCCAGTTTTTAGACTTCTCGGTTTTGAATATTTTGTTTTTAAATTTTTCGATTTTTCGATTTTTCCACTCTTCGATTTATCGAGATTTCAATGTTTCGATTTTTTGATTGCTGAATTCTTCAATTTTAATATTAAATTTTTCAATTTTTCGATTATTAACTGTTCGATTTTTCCGTTTTTGCTCTAGTTCAATTTCTCAATTTTTAGATTTTTCGACTTTTCGATGTTTTGAGGTTTCGATCTCTGGATGTTTCAGTTTTCAGATTTTTCGTTGTTTCGAGTTTTTGACTTCTGGGTTTTCCGTTTTTCGATTTTCCAATTTTTCGATTTTTCAATTTTTCTATATTAAAATTATTTTTTTTTAATTTTAAATTTTACTTTGAGAATTTTTCAAGTACTCGATTTTTCAGTTTTTCGATTCTTCAATTTTGCGATTTTCTTAAATTTTGAATTTTCGATTTAGTTATTCTTCGATTTTTCGTTTTTCAAATTTTAAGTATTCAAGTATTCAAGTTTTTGGATTTCACAATTGTCCGATTTTCCGTTCTTTCATTTTCGTTTTTTGAATTTTGCACTTTTTAGACTTTTAAGTTTGTTAATTTTTTACAATTTCTAGATTTTTTAAACTTTTCATTTTATTTTTCCATTTTTCGATTCGACAAATCGAAAAACCGAAAAATTAAAAGTTGAAAAATTAAAAAATCGAAAAACTGAAAAAACGGGAAATTTCTAAACCAAAAAAGTAGAAATCGAAAATTTTCAAACCGAAGAACTGTAGAGACGAAAAAGTGAAATATTGGAAAACTAAAAATCGTGAAACAAAAAAATTGCAGATTTCGATTTTCCAATTTTTCGTCATTTAAGTTTTGGAATTTTTCAATTTCTCGATTTTTCAGTTTTTCGATTTAATTTGAATTTTCGATTTCTTGATTTCTCGATTTTCCAAATTTTCTATATTTTAGATTTTCAATTTTTAAAATTTTAGATTTTTCTATTTCTCGATTTCGCGATTTTTCAGTTACTCGAATTTAAAAATTTTAAATTTTATCGGTTTTTGATGTCGACTTTTTGGTTTTTTTTTGTTCGATTTATCTGTTTCTCAATTTTTGCATTTTTCTATTCTTTTATTTATCGAGATTTCAATTTTTTGAATGTTCAATATTTCCATTTCTCGTTTTTTTTTTTGAAATTTGAAAATTTTCAATTTTTAACGTTTCAATTTTTCAATTTGGGCGTATTTCGATTTCTCAATTTTTGGCTTTTTGATTTCTCGATTTTTTAAGTTTTCGACTTCTGGACATTTCAGTTTCTCAATTTTTTGATTTCCCAATTTTTCGTAATTTCAGTTTTGGAATTTTGAAATTTCTCAATTTTTCTCTTTTTCGATTCTTCCATTTACCGATTTTTCAATTTTTGCAATTTTTTTTAAAGTTTGGAATTATCGATTTGGTGTTTTCTCGGTTTTTTCTGTTTTTAAATTTCGTGTTTTCGGTGTTTTAAAAATTTTTAATTATCCAGTTTTTGGATTTCGCAATTATCCAATATTATGTTCTGTAATTCCCGATATTTCGTTTTTTGGATTTTGCAATTTTTCGATTTTTTAATTATAGATTTTTTAATTTTTCGGTTTTTCGATGTTTCAATTTCTCCAATTTCCATGTTTCAAAATTTTAATTTTTCATTTTTAAAATTTTAAATTTTTCGATTTCTTGATTATCCGATTTTTCAGTTCTTCCAATTTTTGACTTAGATTTTTCTGTCTTTTCATGTGTTTCCATTTCTCAGTCTTACCATTTTTCGACTTCTCGGTTTTAGATTTTTCGATTTGCAATTTTTCGATTGTTAAAATTTTTCATTTTTCGATTTTTCTATTTTTCGTTTTTAAATTTTTCACTTTTCAGTTTTTCGGTTTCTGTTTCGATTTTTCGACCTTTCAGTTTTTAGATTTTTTGTTTTTAAATTTTTCGATTTTTGGTTTTTCTACTTTTCGATTTATCGAGATTTCAATGTTTCGACTTTTTGATTCCTCAATTTTAATATTAAATTTTTCAATTTTTCGATTTTTAACTGTTCGATTTTTCCGTTTTTGCTCTATTTCAATTCCTCAATTTTTAGATTTTTCGACTTTTTGATGTTTTGAGGTTTCGATCTCTGGATGTTTCAGTTTTCAGATTTTTCGTTGTTTCGACTTTTTGACTTCTGAGTTTTCTGTTTTTCGATTTTCCAATTTCTCGATTTTTCAATTTTTTCTATATTAAAATTATTTTTTTAAAATTGTAGATTTTTCTATTTCTCCATTTCGCGATTTTTCAGTTCTTCGAATTTTTGAATTTTTAACTTTATCGGTATTTGATGTCGACTTTTCATTTCTCGGCTTTAGATTTTTGGGTTCTTCAATTTTTGATTTTTCGATTTTTTAATTTTCCTATTTTTCTATGTATCGAGATTTAACTGTTCGATTTTTCCATTTTTGCGTATTTCGATTTTTCAATTTCTGATTTTTTGACTTTTCGCTTTCTCGATCCTTTGAGGGTTCGATTTCCCAATTTTTCGTCATTTTACTTTGAGAATTTTTGAAGTATCCAATTTTTCAATTTTTCGATTCTTCAATTTTGCGATTTTCTTGAATTTTGAATTTTCGATTTAGTTATTCTTCAAAATTTTTAATTTTGATTTTTCGATTTTTCTATTTTTCGTTTTTAAATTTTTCAATTTTCAATTTTTCGATTTCTGTTTCGATTTTTCGACCTTCCAGTTTTTAGATTTCTCGGTTTTAAATATTTTGTTTTTAAATTTTTCGATTTTTTGATTTTTCTACTCTTCGATTTATCGAGATTTCAATGTTTCGATTTTTTTATTGCTCAATTCTTCAATTTTAATATTAAATTTTTCAATTTTTCGATTATTAACTGTTCGATTTTTCCGTTTTTGCTCTTGTTCAATTTCTAAATTTTTAGATTTTTCGACTTTTCGATGTTTTGATGTTTCGATCTCTGGATGTTTCAGTTTTCAGATTTTTCGTTGTTTCGATTTTTCGACTTCCGGGTTTTCCGTTTTTCGATTTTCCAATTTCTCGATTTTTCAATTTTTCTATACAAAATTATTTTTTTTAAATTTTAAATTTTTCTATTTCTCCATTTCGCGATTTTTCAGTTCTTCGAATTTTTGAATTTTTAACTTTATCGGTTTTTGATGTCGACTTATCATTTCTCGGCTTTAAATTTTTGGATTTTTCAATTCTTGATTTTTCGATTTTTTAATTTTACTATTTTTCTATGTATCGAGATATAACTGTTCGATTTTTCCATTTTTGCGTATTTCGATTTCTCAGTTTTTGATTTCTTAACTTTTCGCTTTTTCGATTTTTTGAGGGTTCGATTTCCCAATTTTTCGTAATTTTACTATGAGAATTTTTCAAGTACTAGATTTTTCAGTTTTTCGATTCTTCAATTTTGCGATTTTCTTAAATTTTGAATTTTCGATTTAGTTATTCTTCGATTTTTCGTTTTTTAAATTTTAAGTTTTGGGTATTTCGATGTGTTAATTTTTTAATTTTCAAGTTTTTGGATTTCAGAATTGTCCGATTTTCCGTTCTTTCATTTTCGTTTTTTGAATTTTCCACTTTTTAGACTTTTAAGTTTATTAATTTTTTACAATTTCTAGATTTTTTAGAGTTTTCATTTTATTTTTCCAATTTTCAATTCGACAAATCGAAAAACCGAAAAATTAAAAGTTGAAAATTTCTCGATTTTTCAGTTTTTCGATTTAATTTGAATTTTCGATTTCTTGATTTCTCGATTTTACAAATTTTCTATATTTTAAATTTTCAATTTTTAAATTTTAGATTTTTCTATTTCTCGATTTCGCGATTTTTCAGTTATTCGAATTTAAAAATTTTAAATTTTATCGGTTTTTGATGTCGACTTTTTGGTTTTTTATTTGTTCGATTTATCAGTTTCTCAATTTTTTCATTTTTCTATTCTTTTATTTATCGAGATTTCAATTTTTTGAATGTTCAATATTTCCATTTCTCGTTTTTTTTTTGAAATTTGAAAATTTTCAATTTTTAACGCTTCAATTTTTCAATTTGGGCCTATTTCGATTTCTCAATTTTTGACTTTTTGATTTCTCGAGTTTTTAAGTTTTCGAGTTTTGGACGTTTCAGTTTCTGAATTTTTTGATTTCCCAATTTTTCGTAATTTCAGTTTTGGAATTTTGAAATTTCTCAATTTTTCTCTTTTTCGATTCTTCCATTTACCGATTTTTCAATTTTTGCAATTTTTTTAAAGTTTGGAATTATCGATTTGGTGATTTCTCGGTTTTCTGTTTTTAAATTTCGTGTTTTCGGTGTTTTAAAAATTTTTAATTATCCAGTTTTTGGATTTCGCAATTATCCAATATTATGTTCTGTAATTCCCGATATTTCGTTTTTTGGATTTTGTTTCAAAATTTTAATTTTTCAATTTTAAAGTTTTAGATTTTTCGATTTCTTGATTATCCGATTTGTCAGTTCTTCCAATTTTTGACTTAGATTTTTCTGTCTTTTCATGTGTTTCCATTTCTCAGTCTTACCATTTTTCGACTTCTCGGTTTTAGATTTTTCGATTGTTAAAATTTTTCATTTTTCGATTTTTCTATTTTCCGTTTTTAAATTTTTCAATTTTCAGTTTTTCCATTTCTGTTTCGATTTTTCGACCTTCCAGTTTTTAGACTTCTCGGTTTTGAATATTTTGTTTTTAAATTTTTCGATTTTTCGATTTTTCCACTCTTCGATTTATCGAGATTTCAATGTTTCGATTTTTTGATTGCTGAATTCTTCAATTTTAATATTAAATTTTTCAATTTTTCGATTATTAACTGTTCGATTTTTCCGTTTTTGCTCTAGTTCAATTTCTCAATTTTTAGATTTTTCGACTTTTCGATGTTTTGATGTTTCGATCTCTGGATGTTTCAGTTTTCAGATTTTTCGTTGTTTCGAGTTTTTGACTTCTGGGTTTTCCGTTTTTCGATTTTCCAATTTTTCGATTTTTCAATTTTTCTATATTAAAATTATTTTATTTTAATTTTAAATTTTACTTTGAGAATTTTTCAAGTACTCTATTTTTCAGTTTTTCGATTCTTCAATTTTGCGATTTTCTTAAATTTTGAATTTTCGATTTAGTTATTCTTCGATTTTTCGTTTTTCAAATTTTAAGTATTCAAGTATTCAAGTTTTTGGATTTCACAATTGTCCGATTTTCCGTTCTTTCATTTTCGTTTTTTGAATTTTGCACTTTTTAGACTTTTAAGTTTGTTAATTTTTTACAATTTCTACATTTTTTAAACTTTTCATTTTATTTTTCCATTTTTCGATTCGACAAATCGAAAAACCGAAAAATTAAAAGTTGAAAAATTAAAAAATCGAAAAACTGAAAAAACGGGAAATTTCTAAACCAAAAAAGTAGAAATCGAAAATTTTCAAACCGAAGAACTGTAGAGACGAAAAAGTGAAATATTGGAAAACTAAAAATCGTGAAACAAAAAAATTGCAGATTTCGATTTTCCAATTTTTGGTCATTTCAGTTTTGGAATTTTTCAATTTCTCGATTTTTCAGTTTTTCGATTTAATTTGAATTTTCGATTTCTTGATTTCTCGATTTTCCAAATTTTCTATATTTTAGATTTTCAATTTTTAAAATTTTAGATTTTTCTATTTCTCGATTTCGCGATTTTTCAGTTACTCGAATTTAAAAATTTTAAATTTTATCGGTTTTTGATGTCGACTTTTTGGGTTTTTTTTGTTCGATTTATCTGTTTCTCAATTTTTGCATTTTTCTATTCTTTTATTTATCGAGATTTCAATTTTTTGAATGTTCAATATTTCCATTTCTCGTTTTTTTTTTTGAAATTTGAAAATTTTCAATTTTTAACGTTTCAATTTTTCAATTTGGGCGTATTTCGATTTCTCAATTTTTGGCTTTTTGATTTCTCGATTTTTTAAGTTTTCGACTTCTGGACATTTCAGTTTCTGAATTATTGGATTTCCCAATTTTTCATAATTTCAGTTTTGGAATTTTGAAATTTCTCAATTTTTCTCTTTTTCGATTCTTCCATTTACCGATTTTTCAATTTTTGCGATTTTTTTAAAGTTAGGAATTATCGATTTGGTGATTTCTCGATTTTTCTGTTTTTAAATTTCGTGTTTTCGGTGTTTTAAAAATTTTAACTTATCCAGTTTTTTGATTTCGCAATTACCCAATATTATGTTCTGAAATTCCCTATATTTCATTTTTTGGATTTCGTTTCAAAATTTTAATTTTTCAATTTTAATGTTTTAGATTTTTCGATTTCTTGATTATCCGATTTGTCAGTTCTTCCAATTTTTGGCTTAGATTTTTCTGTCTTTTCATGTGTTTCCATTTCCCAGTCTTACCATTTTTCGACTTCTCGGTTTTCGATTTTTCGATTGTTAAAATTTTTCATTTTTCGATTTTTCTATTTTTCGTTTTTAAATTTTTCAATTTTCAGTTTTTCGATTTCTGTTTCGATTTTTTGACCTTTAGATTTCTCGGTTTTAAATATTTTGTTTTTAAATTTTTCGATTTTTCGATTTTTCCACTCTTCGATTTATCGAGATTTCAATGTTTCGATTTTTTGATTGCTGAATTCTTCAATTTTAATATTAAATTTTTCAATTTTTCGATTATTAACTGTTCGATTTTTCCGTTTTTGCTCTAGTTCAATTTCTCAATTTTTAGATTTTTCGACTTTTCGATGTTTTGAGGTTTCGATCTCTGGATGTTTCAGTTTTCAGATTTTTCGTTGTTTCGAGTTTTTGACTTCTGGGTTTTCCGTTTTTCGATTTTCCAATTTTTCGATTTTTCAATTTTTCTATATTAAAATTATTTTTTTTAAATTTTAAATTTTTCTATTTCTCCATTTCGCGATTTTTCAGTTCTTCGAATTTTTAAATTTTTAACTTTATCGGTTTTTGATGTCGACTTTTCATTTCTCGGCTTTAGATTTTTGGGTTCTTCAATTCTTGATTTTTCGATTTTTTAATTTTTCTATTTTTCTATGTATCGAGATTTAACTATTCGATTTTTCCTTTTTTGCGTATTCGGTTTTTCAATTTTTGATTTCTTGACTTTTCGCTTTCTCGATCCTTTGAGGGTTCGATTTCCCAATTTTTCGTCATTTTACTTTGAGAATTTTTCAAGTACTCGATTTTTCAGTTTTTCGCTTCTTCAATTTTGCGATTTTCTTAAATTTTGAATTTTCGCTTTAGTTATTCTTCGATTTTTCGTTTTTCAAATTTTAAGTATTGAATATTTCGATGTTTTAATTATTTAATTTTCAAGTTTTTGGATTTCACAATTGTCCGATTTTCAGTTCTTTCATTTTCGTTTTTTGAATTTTGCACTTTTTAGACTTTTAAGTTTGTTAATTTTTTACAATTTCTAGATTTTTTAAACTTTTCATTTTATTTTTCCATTTTTCGATTCGACAAATCGAAAAACCGAAAAATTAAACGTTGAAAAATTAAAAAATCGAAAAACTAAAAAAACGGGAAATTTCAAAACCAAAAAAGTAGAAATCGAAAATTTTCAAACCGGAGAACTGTAGAAACGAAAAAGTGAAATATTGGAAAACTAAAAATCGTGAAACAAAAAAATTGCAGATTTCGATTTTCCAATTTTTCGTCATTTAAGTTTTGGAATTTTTCAATTTCTCGATTTTTCAGTTTTTCGATTTAATTTGAATTTTCGATTTCTTGATTTCTCGATTTTACAAATTTTCTATATTTTAAATTTTCAATTTTTAAATTTTAGATTTTTCTATTTCTCGATTTCGCGATTTTTCAGTTATTCGAATTTAAAAAATTTAAATTTTGTCGGTTTTTGATGTCGACTTTTTAGTTTTTTATTTGTTCGATTTATCAGTTTGTCAATTTTTGCATTTTTCTATTCTTTTATTTATCGAGATTTCAATTTTTTGAATGTTCAATATTTCCATTTCTCGTTTTTTTTTGAAATTTTAAATTTTTCAATTTTTAACGCTTCAATTTTTCAATTTTGGCCTATTTCGATTTCTCAATTTTTGACTTTTTGATTTCTCGATTTTTTAAATTTTCGACTTCTGGACATTTCAGTTTCTGAATTTTTTGATTTCCCAATTTTTCGTAATTTCAGTTTTGGAATTTTGGAATTTCGCAATTTTTCTCTTTTTCGATTCTTACATTTACCGATTTTTCAATTTTTGCAGTTTTTTTAAAGTTTGGAATTATCGATTTGGTGATTTCTCGGTTTTCCTGTTTTTAAATTTCGTGTTTTCGGTGTTTTAAAAATTTTTAATTATCCAGTTTTTGCATTTCGCAATTATCCAATATTATGTTCCGCAATTCCCTATATTTCATTTTTTGGATTTTGTTTCAAAATTTTAATTTTTCAATTTTAATGTTTTAGATTTTTCGATTTCTTGATTATCCGATTTGTCAGTTCTTCCAATTTTTGGCTTAGATTTTTCTGTCTTTTCATGTGTTTCCATTTCTCAGTCTTACCATTTTTCGACTTCTCGGTTTTCGATTTTTCGATTGTTAAAATTTTTCATTTTTCGATTTTTCTATTTTTCGTTTTTAAATTTTTCAATTTTCAGTTTTTCGATTTCTGTTTCGATTTTTCGACTTTTAGATTTCTCGGTTTTAAATATTTTGTTTTTAAATGTTTCGATTTTTTGATTGCTCAATTCTTCAATTTTAATATTAAATTTTTCAATTTTTCGATTATTAACTGTTCGATTTTTCCGTTTTTGCTCTAGTTCAATTTCTCAATTTTTAGATTTTCGACTTTTCGATGTTTTGAGGTTTCGATCTCTGGATGTTTCAGTATTAAGATTTTTCGTTGTTTCGACTTTTTGACTTCAGGGTTTTCCGTGTTTCGATTTTCCAATTTCTCGATTTTTTAATTTTTCTATATTAAAATTATTTTTTTTTAATTTTAGATTTTTCTATTTCTCCATTTCGCGATTTTTCAGTTCTTCGAATTTTTGATTTTTTAACTTTATTGGTTTTTGATGTCGACTTTTCATTTCTCGGCTTTAGATTTTTGGGTTCTTCAATTTTTGATTTTTCGATTTTTTAATTTTTCTAATTTTCTATATATCGAGATTTAACTGTTCGATTTTTCCATTTTTGCGTATTTCGGTTTTTCAATTTTTGATTTCTTGACTTTTCGCTTTCTCGATCCTTTCAGGGTTCGATTTCCCAATTTTTCGTCATTTTACTTTGAGAATTTTTCAAGTACTCGATTTTTCAGTTTTTCGATTCTTCAATTTTGCGATTTTGTTAAATTTTGAATTTTCGATTTGGTTATTCTTCGATTTTTCGTTTTTTAAATTTTAAGTTTTGGATATTTCGATGTTTTAATTTTTTAATTATCAAGTTTTTGGATTTCACAATTGTCCGATTTTCCGTTCTTTCATTTTCGTTTGTTGAAATTTGCACTTTTTAGACTTTTAAGTTTGCTAATTTTTTACAATTTCTAGATTTTTTAAAGTTTTCATTTTATTTTTCCATTTTTCAATTCGACAAATCGAAAAACCGAAAAATTAAAAGTTGAAAAATTAAAAGATCGAAAAACTGAAAAAACGGGAAATTTCAAAACCAAAAAAGTAGATATCGAAAATTTTCAAACCGAACAACTGTAGAAACGAAAAAGTGAAATACTGGAAAACTAAAAATCGTGAAACAAAAAAATTGCAGATTTCGATTTTCCAATTTTTCGTCATTTAAGTTTTGGAATTTTTCAATTTCTCGATTTTTTATTTTTTCGATTTAATTTGAATTTTCGATTTCTTGATTTCTCGATTTTCCAAAATTTCTATATTTTAGATTTTCAATTTTTAAAATTTTAGATTTTTCTATTTCTCGATTTCGCGATTTTTCAGTTATTCGAATTTAAAAATTTTAAATTTTATCGGTTTTTGATGTCGACTTTTTGGTTTTTTATTTGTTCGATTTATCAGTTTGTCAATTTTTGCATTTTTCTATTCTTTTATTTATCGAGATTTCAATTTTTTGAATGTTCAATATTTCCATTTCTCATTTTTTTTTGAAATTTGAAAATTTTCAATTTTTAACGCTTCAATTTTTCCATTTGGGCCTATTTCGATTTCTCAATTTTTGACTTTCTCGATTTTTGATTTCTCGATTTTTTAAATTTTCGACTTCTGGACATTTCAGTTTCTGAATTTTTTGATTTCCCAATTTTTCGTAATTTCAGTTTTGGAATTTTGAAATTTCTCAATTTTTCTCTTTTTCGATTCTTCCATTTACCGATTTTTCAATTTTTGCGATTCTTTTAAAGTTTGGAATTATCGATTTGGTGATTTCTCGGTTTTCCTGTTTTTAAATATCGTGTCTTCGGTGTTTTAAAAATTTTTAATTATCCAGTTTTTGGATTTCGCAATTATCCAATATTATGTTCTGAAATTCCCGATATTTCGTTTTTTGGATTTTGTTTCAAAATTTTTATTTTTCAATTTTAAAGTTTTAGATTTTTCGATTTCTTGATTATCCGACTTGTCAGTTCTTCCAATTTTTGGCTTAGATTTTTCTGTCTTTTCATGTGTTTCCATTTCTCAGTCTTACAATTTTTCGACTTCTCGGTTTGCGATTTTTCGATTGTTAAAATTTTTCGTTTTTCGATTTTTCTATTTTTCGTTTTTAAATTTTTCAATTTTCAGTTTTTCGATTTCTGTTTCGATTTTTCGACCTTCCAGTTTTTAGATTTCTCGGTTTTAAATATTTTGTTTTTAAATTTTTCGATTTTTTGATTTTTCTACTCTTCGATTTATGGAGATTTCAATGTTTCGATTTTTTGATTGCTCAATTCTTCAATTTTAATATTAAATTTTTAAATTTTTCGATTATTAATTGTTCGATTTTTCCGTTTTTGCCCTAGTTCAATTTCTCAATTTTTCGATTATTAACTGTTCCATTTTTCCGTTTTTGCTCTAGTTCAATTTCTCAATTTTTAGATTTTTCGGCTTTTCGATTTCTCGATGTTTTGATCTCTGGATGTTTCAGTTTTCAGATTTTTCGTTGTTTCGATTTTTCGACTTCTGGGTTTTCCGTTTTTCGATTTTCCAATTTCTCGATTTTTCAATTTTTCTATATTAAAATTATTTTTTTTAAATTTCAAATTTTTCTATTTCTCCATTTCGCGATTTTTCAGTTCTTCGAATTTTTGAATTTTTAACTTCATCGGTTTTTGATGTCGACTTTTCATTTCTCGGCTTTAGATTTTTGGGTTCTTCAATTCTTGATTTTTTGATTTTTTAATTTTTCTATTTTTCTATGTATCGAGATTTAACTGTTCGATTTTTCCATTTTTGCGTATTCGGTTTTATAATTTTTGATTTCTTGACTTTTCGCTTTCTCGATCTTTGAGGGTTCGATTTCCCAATTTTTCGTCATTTTACTTTGAGAATTTTTCAAGTACTCGATTTTTCAGTTTTTCGATTCTTCAATTTTGCGATTTTCTTAAATTTTGAATTTTCGATTTAGTTATTCTTCGATTTTTCGTTTTTCAAATTTTAAGTATTGGATATTTCAATGTTTTAATTATTTAATTTTCAAGTTTTTGGATTTCACAATTGTCCGATTTTCCGTTCTTTCATTTTCGTTTGTTGAAATTTGCACTTTTTAGACTTTTAAGTTTGCTAATTTTTTACAATTTCTAGATTTTTTAAAGTTTTCATTTTATTTTTCCATTTTTCAATTCGACAAATCGAAAAACCGAAAAATTAAAAGTTGAAAAATTAAAAAATCGAAAAACTGAAAACACGGGAAATTTCAAAACCAAAAAAGTAGAAATCGAAAATTTTCAAACCGAAGAACTGTAGAAACGAAAAAGTGAAGTATTGAAAACTAAAAATCGTGAAACAAAAAAATTGCGGATTTCGATTTTCCAATTTTTCGTCATTTAAGTTTTGGAATTTTTCAATTTCTCGATTCTTCAGTTTTTCGATTTAATTTGAATTTTCGATTTCTTGATTTCTCGATTTTCCAAAATTTCGATATTTTAGATTTTCAATTTTTAAAATTTTAGATTTTTCTATTTCTCGATTTCGCGATTTTTCAGTTACTCGAATTTAAAAATTTTAAATTTTATCGGTTTTTGATGTCGACTTTTTGGTTTCTTATTTGTTCGATTTAGCAGTTTCTCAATTTTTTCATTTTTATATTCTTTTATTTATCGAGATTTCAATTTTTTGAATGTTCAATATTTCCATTTCTCGTTTTTTTTTTGAAATTTGAAATTTTCAATTTTTAACGCTTCAATTTTTCAATTTGGGCCTATTTCGATTTCTCAATTTTTGACTTTTTGATTTCTCGATTTTTTAAGTTTTCGACTTCTGGACATTTCAGTTTCTGAATTTTTTGATTTCCCAATTTTTCGTAATTTCAGTTTTGGAATTTTGAAATTTCTCAATTTTTCTCTTTTTCGATTCTTCCATTTACCGATTTTTCAATTTTTGCAATTTTTTTAAAGTTTGGAATTATCGATTTGGTGATTTCTCGGTTTTTCTGTTTTTAAATTTCGTGTTTTCGGTGTTTTAAAAATTTTTAATTATCCACTTTTTGGATTTCGCAATTATCCAATATTATGTTCTGTAATTCTCGATATTTCATTTTTTGGATTTTGTTTCAAAATTTTAATTTTTCAATTTTAAAATTTTAAATTTTTCGATTTCTTGATTATCCGATTTGTCAGTTCTTCCAATTTTTGGCTTAGATTTTTCTGTCTTTTCATGTGTTTCCATTTCTCAGTCTTACCATGTTTCGACTTCTCGGTTTTCGATTTTTCGATTGTTAAAATTTTTCATTTTTCGATTTTTCTATTTTTGGTTTTTAAATTTTTCAATTTTCAGTTTTTCGGTTTCTGTTTCGATTTTTCGACCTTTCAGTTTTTAGATTTTTTGTTTTTAAATTTTTCGATTTTTGGTTTTTCTACTTTTCGATTTATCGAGATTTCAATGTTTCGCCTTTTTGATTCCTCAATTTTAATATTAAATTTTATATTATTCGACTTTTTGATGTTTTGAGGTTTCGATCTTTGGATGTTTCAGTTTTCAGATTTTTCGTTGTTTCGACTTTTTGACTTCTGGGTTTTCTGTTTTTCGATTTTCCAATTTCTCGATTTTTCAATTTTTCTACATTAAAATTATTTTTTTAAATTTCAAATTTTTCTATTTCTCCATTTCGCGATTTTTCAGTTCTTCGAATTTTTGAATTTTTAACTTTATCGGTTTTTGATGTCGACTTTTCATTTCTCGGCTTTGGATTTTTGGATTCTTCAATTCTTGATTTTTCGATTTTTTAATTTTTCTATTTTTCTGTGTATCGAGATTTAACTGTTCGATTTTTCCATTTTTGCGTATTTCGGTTTTTCAATTTTTGATTTCTTGACTTTTCGCTTTCTCGATCGTTTGAGGGTTCGATTTCCCAGTTTTTCGTCATTTTACTTTGAGAATTTTTCAAGTACCCGATTTTTCAGTTTTTCGATTCTTCAATTTTGCGATTTTCTTAAATTTTGAATTTTCGATTTAGTTATTCTTCGATTTTTCGTTTTTTAAATTTTAAGTATTGGATATTTCGATGTTATAATTTTTTAATTTTCAAGTTTTTGGATTTCACAATTGTCCGATTTTCCGTTCTTTCATTTTCGTTTTTTGAATTTTCCACTTTTTAGACTTTTAAGTTTGTTAATTTATTACAATTTCTAGATTTTTGAAAGTTTTCATTTTATTTTTCCATTTTTTGATTCGAGAAATCGAAAAACCGAAAAATTAAATGTTGAAAAATTAAAACATCGGAAAACTGAAAAAGCGAGAAATTTCAAAACCAAAAATAAAAATCGAAAATTTTCAAACCGAAGAACTGTAGAAACGAAAAAGTGAAATGTTGGAAAACTAAAAATCGTGAAACAAAAAAATTGCAGATTTCGATTTTCCAATTTTTCGTCATTTAAATTTTGGAATTTTTCAATTTCTCGATTTTTCATTTTTTCGATTTAATTTGAATTTTCGATTTCTTGATTTCTCGATTTTCCAAAATTTCTATATTTTAGATTTTCAATTTTTAAAATTTTAGATTTTTCTATTTCTCGATTTCGCAATTTTTCAGTTACTCGAATTTAAAAATTTTAAATTTTATCGGTTTTTGATGTCGACTTTTTGGTTTGTTATTTGTTCGATTTATCATTTTGTCAATTTTTTCATTTTTCTATTCTTTTATTTATCGAGATTTCAATTTTTTGAATGTTCAATATTTCCATTTCTCGTTTTTTTTTGAAATTTTAAATTTTTCAATTTTTAACGCTTCAATTTTTCAATTTTGGCCTATTTCGATTTCTCAATTTTTGACTTTTTGATTTCTCGATTTTTTAAGTTTTCGACTTCTGGACATTTCAGTTTCTGAATTTTTTGATTTCCCAATTTTTCGTAATTTCAGTTTTGGAATTTTGAAATTTCTCAATTTTTCTCTTTTTCGATTCTTCCATTTACCGATTTTTCAATTTTTGCAATTTTTTTAAAGTTTGGAATTATCGATTTGGTGATTTCTCGGTTTTTCTGTTTTTAAATTTCGTGTTTTCGGTGTTTTAAAAATTTTTAATTATCCAGTTTTTGGATTTCGCAATTATCCAATATTATGTTCTGTAATTCCCGATATTTCGTTTTTTGGATTTTACAATTTTTCGATTTTTTAATTATAGATTTTTTAATTTTTCGGTTTTTCGATGTTTCAATTTCTCCAATTTCCATGTTTCAAAATTTTGATTTTTCATTTTTAAAATTTAAAATTTTTCGATTTCTTGATTATCCGATTTTTCAGTTCTTCCAATTTTTGACTTAGATTTTTCTGTCTTTTCATGTGTTTCCATTTCTCAGTCTTACCATTTTTCGACTTCTCGGTTTTTGGATTTTTCGATTTGCAATTTTTCGATTGTTAAAATTTTTCATTTTTCGATTTTTCTATTTTTCGTTTTTAAATTTTTCACTTTTCAGTTTTTCGGTTTCTGTTTCGATTTTTCGACCTTTCAGTTTTTAGATTTTTTGTTTTTAAATTTTTCGATTTTTGGTTTTTCTACTTTTCGATTTATCGAGATTTCAATGTTTCGCCTTTTTGATTCCTCAATTTTAATATTAAATTTTTCAATTTTTCGATTATTAACTGTTCGATTTTTCCGTTTTTGCTCTATTTCAATTCCTCAATTTTTAGATTTTTCGACTTTTTGATGTTTTCAGGTTTCGATCTCTGGATGTTTCAGTTTTCAGATTTTTAGTTGTTTCGACTTTTTGACTTCTGGGTTTTCTGTTTTTCGATTTTCCAATTTCTCGATTTTTCAATTTTTTCTATATTAAAATTATTTTTTTTAAATTTTAGATTTTTCTATTTCTCCATTTCGCGATTTTTCAGTTCTTCGAATTTTTGATTTTTTAACTTTATCGGCTTTTGATGTCGACTTTTCACTTCTCGGCTTGAGATTTTTAGGTTCTTAAATTTTTGATTTTTCGATTTTTTAATTTTTCTATTTTTCTATATATCGAGATTTAACTGTTCGATTTTTCCATTTTTGCGTATTTGGGTTTTTCAATTTTTGATTTCTTGACTTTTCGTTTTCTCGATCTTTGAGGGTTCGATTTCCCAATTTTTCGTCATTTTACTTTGAGAATTTTTCAAGTACTCGAGTTTTCAGTTTTTCGATTCTTCAATTTTGCGATTTTCTTAAATTTTGAATTTTCGATTTAGTTATTCTTCGATTTTTCGTCTCTTAAATTTAAAGTTTTGGATATTTCGATGTTTTAATTTTTTAATTTTCAAGTTTTTGGATTTCACAATTGTCCGATTTTCCGTTCTTTCATTTTCGTTTTTTGAATTTTGCACTTTTTAGACTTTTAAATTTGTTAATTTTTTACAATTTCTAGATTTTTGAAAGTTTTCATTTTATTTTTCCATTTTTTGATTCGAGAAATCGAAAAACCGAAAAATTAAAAGTTGAAAAATTAAAACATCGGAAAACTGAAAAAGCGAGAAATTTCAATACCAAAAATAAAAATCGAAAATTTTCAAACCGAAGAACTGTAGAAACGAAAAAGTGAAATGTTGGAAAACTAAAAATCGTGAAACAAAAAAATTGCAGATTTCGATTTTCCAATTTTTCGTCATTTAAGTTTTGGAATTTTTCAATTTCTCGATTTTTCAGTTTTTCGATTTAATTTGAATTTTCGATTTCTTGATTTCTCGATTTTCCAAATTTTCTATATTTTAGATTTTCAATTTTTAAAATTTTAGATTTTTCTATTTCTCGATTTCGCGATTTTTCAGTTACTCGAATTTAAAAATTTTAAATTTTATCGGTTTTTGATGTCGACTTTTTGGTTTGTTATTTGTTCGATTTATCATTTTGTCAATTTTTTCATTTTTCTATTCTTTTATTTATCGAGATTTCAATTTTTTGTATGTTCAATATTTCCATTTTTCGTTTTTTTTTTGAAATTTGAAAATTTTCAATTTTTAACGATTCAATTTTTCAATTTTGGCCTATTTTGATTTCTCAATTTTTGACTTTTTGATTTCTCGATTTTTTAAGTTTTCGACTTCTGGACATTTCAGTTTCTGAATTTTTTGATTTCCCAATTTTTCGTAATTTCAGTTTTGGAATTTTGAAATTTCTCAATTTTTCTCTTTTTCGATTCTTCCATTTACCGATTTTTCAATTTTTGCAATTTTTTTAAAGTTTGGAATTATCGATTTGGTGATTTCTCGGTTTTTCTGTTTTTAAATTTCGTGTTTTCGGTGTTTTAAGAATTTTTAATTATCCAGTTTTTGGATTTCGCAATTATCCAATATTATGTTCTGTAATTCTCGATATTTCGTTTTTTGGATTTTGTTTCAAAATTTTAATTTTTCAATTTTAAAATTTTAGATTTTTCGATTTCTTGATTTTCCGATTTTTCAGTTCTTCCAATTTTTGACTTAGATTTTTATGTCTTTTCATGTGTTTCCATTTCTCAGTCTTACCATTTTTCGACTTCTCGGTTTTAGATTTTTCGATTGTTAAAATTTTTCATTTTTCGATTTTTCTATTTTTCGTTTTTAAATTTTTCAATTTTCAGTTTTTCGATTTCTGTTTCGATTTTTCGACCTTCCAGTTTTTAGATTTTTCGGTTTTAAATATTTTGTTTTTAAATTTTTCGATTTTTTGATTTTCTACTCTTCGATTTATCAATTTATAATTTTCAAGTTTTTGGATTTCACAATAGTCCGATTTTCCGTTGTTTCATTTTCGTTTTTTGAATTTTGCACTTTTTAGATTTTTAAGTTTGTTAATTTTTTACAATTTCTAGATTTTTTAAAATTTCCATTTTTTGATTCGAGAAATCGAAAAACCGAAAAATTAAAAGTTGAAAAATTATAAAATCGGAAAACTGAAAAAACGAGAAATTTCAAAACCAAAAATGTAAAAATCAAAAACTTTCAAACCGAAGAACAGTTGAAACGAAAAAGTGAAATATTGGAAAACTAAAAATCGTGAAACAAAAAAATTGCAGATTGAAAAAAGATAGATTACAAAATTAGGACACTGAAAAAAATAAAAACAATAAAGAAAATAAAAACCGAAACGAAAAATTCATGGAGGAAGCTTTCGACTACTCCGGTGGACAGTGAAAGCGCTTCGAATAAAATCATCCACAAAATCACTGCGGTGTTTCATTCGTGTTCCACATTCCTGTATTTGTTTTAATTGAGAGGTCGTTAGTGTTCATTTTACAGGTGGAACTGGTTTCAAGGGTATTTGGAACACACGTCGCCAACCATTTGGGAGTATAATTTTCCAGCAGAGCGTCTAATTGCTTTTATTACCTGGAACCTTCAAGCAAAAGTTCCTAGAATAATTGTTGATGAAACCGGTTTAACAAGCCTGAGCTGCCAGTCACTGTAAATTTTTTCAACTAAAAAAAATTTTGAATTGTAAACAGGGTTCTTTTGACAGGAGCCACGAATAAATTAACCTAGGCATTATAATCAGATTAACAACAACCAAAAACGCGCTATAAAAACGCACCGTTTCTTTCCTACCACGATTAGTTCAGCCATGAAGTTCGTCCTAGCGTTGTTGGTCTCGTTAGTGTGCACCCAAGCCTCCAAATTTCGTAAGTCCTAGCCCGATTTTACCCCTTTTTCGGACAATTTTGTCGTTCTAGCCCCCAATTTCAAAAAATGCAGCCGCAAAGACCCCAACATCGACAAGTGTTTTTTGGAGGCGGCCCAAATCGGGGTTAACCAAGCCACCAAGTACTACTCCCAAATCGGCCTGGCCAGTTTCGCCCCCCTGGAAATCTCGGAACTGAAAATCGGAGCCGGATCCCAGTCGGTGGTCAACGTGGAGCAAAATTTCAAAAACTGTAAACTGTACGGGATTAGCGAAGCCAAAGTGGACGAGTTCGGGTTCGACTTTGAGGGGAAGTTCGCCCATGGGAAAGGGTTGATTCCCGAAATTAAGATGCTATGCGACTACGAGTTGAACGGGAAAATCCTGCTGCTGCCGATAGTCGGGTCAGGATCCAGTACTATAATTCTGAGTGAGTACTAAAAATTATTTTGGTGTCTGTGTTTACCGGGTTTTCTTCAGGGAATATCAAAGTGGTGGTGCGTTTTGACTACGAAGAGGAGCCAAAGAATGGGAAAACGTACTTCAAGTTCGTTTCCAACAAGTTGTCCCTCGAGCCGGATTTCGTTTCGTTCGATTTTGAGAATTTGTTTAATGGGGATAAGCAGTTGGGGGATAATGTGAATAAGGTTTTGAATGAGAATTCCAACGAAGTGTTTGCTGATGTTCGGTCGGGGTATGAGAAGGGTCTGGGTTTGGTGCTGCAACACATTATTAATAATATGTTTTCGAAAGTTTCGGAGGAAGAGGCTTTTGATTAATTAAGGGTGTTCAAACAGTATTGTAGTTTTAATAAATTTATAAACACGAATTGAGCGTTTTATTTGTGGTTGGATTTTTGCGATGAGGTCGTTGAATAATTTTGGTTGGTAATACTGTGGAATTTTTCGTGGTGCCGACGACTGAGACATGAGAGTATTTAAAACAAAGCAAGCAATTAAAACAACCAATTCATGTGGACGTTATGTCGCATTTTGTTGTTTGGTAATTTCTCCAGTGAAAAATGTGGCACTTCGTACTTAATTAGCACGAAAGCTTTGGAAAAGACAAAAAATAATACCATTACAAGGTTTATTCATGAAGGTTTAACGAACTTTATTCTTCCGGAACCAGTTCAAGACGAAAAAATCATATAATCATCCGATCAGATAGTTGCTGACAAAAAAAGAAAGAATAATGCAAAATTCATACAAGTTTTACGACTCTAAAATGCCAAAACTAAAAAATTTGTAAATGGAAAACGCAAAGTTTTGAAATTCAAGAATCCCAGAATTCGAAAATCCAACAATCCACGAAATCAAAATACAGTCAGGAATTCAAAAATTCAAGAATCGAGGAAATCAAGGATCGCATAAATTGGATATACCAGGAAACAAGGATCTAAGAATTCGAGGTTCTAAGGATTTAAGAATTTAAGAATCAAAGAATTGAAGAATTCGAAGAACAAATTAATTATCTGTGAATTTCAGGATTTAAGGATTGAAGTATCCAAAAATTAAAAAATAAAAAAGCCATAATTTAGGAATTCAAAAATTATACAATCCAAGAATTCAATAAACACGTGTCCGTGGAAAGAAATAAGAATCCAAAAATCTAAGACCCAAAAATCTAACAATCGAAAATTTCAAGAATTCAATAACTTTAAAATATCAAAAATTCACGAATTCAAGAATCCAGGAATTTCGATTTCCAAGAATTTAGATATTCAACAACTCTTGAATTCAAGGATCAAATTAATTATCCAAGAATTCACGAATCCAAGAAACCAAAATTCCAGGAATCCAAAAACTCGAGGAACCAAGTATCTAAGAATTCAAGAATCCAAGAATTCATGAAACCAAAATACAATCAAGAATTCAGGAATTCAAAAATTCAAGAATTCAGGATATCAAGGATCAACCAAATCTGGTATACCAGCAAAAGAAGGATCTAAGAATTCAAGAATAAAAAAATTGAAGAATTCAAGGAACAATTTGACTATCCGAGAAGTTCAGGATTTAAAGATTGAAGTATACAAAAATTCAAAAATTCAAGAATATAAAAATCAATAATTCAAGAATTCAAAAATTATAGAATCCAGGAATTCAAAGAAACACGTGTCTATGAAAAAAATAAGAATCCGAAAATCCAAGAACCAAAAATCTAACAATCGAAAATTCCAAGAATTGAATAATTTAAAATTTCAAAAATTCAAGAATACAAGAATCCAGGAATCTCGGATTTCAAGAATTTAGGTATTCAACAACTCTTGAATTCAATGATCAAATTAATTATCCAAGAATTCACGAATCCAAGAAACCAAAATTTCAGGAATTCAAAAATTCGAGGAACCAAGTACCTAAGAATTCAAGAATCCAAGAATTCATGAAACCAAAATACAATCAAGAATCAAATAAATTAGGTGTGCCAGCAAAACAAGGATCTAAGAATTCAAAAATGAAAAAATTGAAGAATTCGAGGAACAATTTGATTATCCGAGAATTTCAGGATTTAAGGATTGAAGTATACAAAAATTCAAAAATTCAAGAATATAAAAATCAATAATTCAAGAATTCAAAAATTATAGAACCCAGGAATTCAAAGAAACACGTTTCTATGAAAAAAATAAGAATCCGAAAATCCAAGAACAAAAAATCTAACAATCGAAAATTCCAAGAATTCAATAATTAAAAATTTCAAAAATTCAAGAATACAAGAATCCAGGAATCTCGGATTTCAATAATTTAGGTTTTCAACAACTCTTGAATTCAATGATCAAATTAATTATCCAAGAATTCACGAATCCAAGAAACCAAAATTTCAGGAATTCAAAAATTCGAGGATCCAAGTACCTAAGAATTCAAGAATCCAAGAATTCATCAAACCAAAATACAATCAAGAATTCATTAATTCAAAAATTGAAGAATTCAGGATATCAAGGATCAAATAAATTAGGTGTGCCAGCAAAACAAGGATCTAAGAATTCAGGAATCCAAAAACTGAAGAATTCGAGGAACAATTTGATTATCAGAGAATTTCGGGATTTAAGGATAGAAGTGTACAAAAATTCAAAAATTCAAGAATACAAAAAGCAATAATTCAAGAATTCAAAAATCATAGAATCCAGGAATTCAAAGAAACACGTGTCTATGAAAAAAATAAGAATCCGAAAATCCAAGAACCAAAAATCTAACAATCGAAAATTCCAAGTATTCAATAATTTAAAATTTCAAAAATTCAAGAATACAAGAATCCAGGAATCTCGGATTTCAAGAATGTAGGTATTCAACAGCTCTTGAATTCAATGATCAAATTAATTATCCAAGAATTCACGAATCCAAAAAACCAAAATGTCAGGAATTCAAAAATTCGAGGATCCAAGTACCTAAAAATTCAAGAATCCAAGAATTCATGAAACCAAAATACAATCAAAAATTCATTAATTCAAAAATTGAAGAATTCAGGATATCAAGGATCAAATAAATTAGGTGTGCCAGCAAAACTAAGAATTCAAAAATCAAAAAATTGAAGAATTCGAGTAACAATTTGATTATCCGAGAATTTCAGAACTTAAGGATTGAAGTACATAAACAAAAATTCAAAAATTCAAGAATACAAATAGCAATAATTCAAGAATTCAAAAATTATAGAATCCAGGAATTCAAAGAAACACGTGTCTATGAAAAAATAGAAATCCAAAAATCCAAGAACCAAAATTCTAACAATCGAAAATTCCAAGAATTCAATAATTTAAAATTTCAAAAATTCAAGAATACAAGAATCCAGGAATCTCGGATTTCAAGAATTTAGGTATTCAACAACTCTTGAATTCAATGATCAAATTAATTATCCAAGAATTCACGAATCCAAGAAACCAAAAATTCAGAAATTCAAAAACTCGATCAACCAAGTATCTAAGAATTCAAGAATCCAAGAATTCATGAAACCAAAATACATACAATCAAGAATTCAGGAATTCAAAAATTTAAGAATTCAGGATATCAAGGATCAAATAAATCAGGTATACCAGCAAAACAAGGATCTAAGAATTCAAAAATCAAAAAATTGAAGAATTCAAGGAACAATTTGATTATCCGAGAATTTCAGGATTTAAGGATTGAAGTATACAAAAATTAAAAAATTCAAGAATATAAAAATCGATAATTCAAGAATCCAAAAATTATAGAATCCAGGAATTCAAAGAAACACGTGTCTATGAAAAAAATAAGAATCCGAAAATCCAAGAACCAAAAATCTAACAATCGAAAATTCCAAGAATTCAATAATTTAAAATTTCAAAAATTCAAGAATACAAGAATCCAGGATTCTCGGATTTCAAGAATTTAGGTATTCAACAACTCTTGAATTCAATGATCAAATTAATTATACAAGAATTCACGAATCCAAGAAACCAAAAATTCAGAGATTCAAAAACTCGATCAACCAAGTATCTAAGAATTCAAGAATCCAAGAATTCATGAAACCAAAATACAATCAAGAATTCAGGAATTCAAAAATTCAAGAACTCAGGAATTCAAAAATTCAAGAATTCAAGAAATCAAGGATCAAATAAATCAGGTATACCAGCCCAACAAGGATCTAAAAATTCAAGAATAAAAAAACTGAAGAATTCGAGGAACAATTTGATTATCCGAGAATTTCAGGATTTAAGGATTGAAGTATACAAAAATTCAAATATTCAAGAATATAAAAATAAATAATTCAAAAATTCGAAAATTATAGAATCAAAGAATTCAAAGAAACACGTGTCCATGAACAAAAATAACAATCCAAAAATTCAAGAACCAAAAATCTAACAATCCAAAAGTCCAAGAATTCAATAATTTAAAATTTAAAAAATTCAAGAATCCAGGATTCTCGGATTTCAAGAATTTAGGTATTCAACAACTCTTGAATTCAATGATCAAATTAATTATACAAGAATCTACGAATTCAAAAAACCAAAAATTCAGGAATTCAAAAACACGAGAAACCAAGTATCTGAGAATTCAAGAATCCAAGAATCCAAAAAACCAAAATACAATCAATAATTCAGGAATTCAAGAATTCAAGGATTAAATAAATTAGGAAACAAGGAGTTAAGAATTCAAGAATAAAAAAATTGAAGAATTCCAGGAACAAATTAATTATCCGAGAATTTTAGGATTTAAGGAATGAAGTATCTAAATATTAAAAAATTAAAGAATACAAAAAGCAATATTTCAAGAATTCAAGAATTCAAATGAACCCGTGTCCATGAAAAAAAATAAGAATCTAAAAATTCAACAACCAAAAATCTAACAATCCAAAAGTCAAAAATTCAATAATTTAAAATTTGAAAAATTCAGTAATTCAAGAATCCAGAAACCCCAGATTTCAAGAATTTAGGTATTCAAAAACTCTTTAATTCATGAATCAAATTAATTATCCAAGAATCCACGAAACCAATATACAATCAAGAAATCAGGAATTCAAATATTCAGAAATTCAGGAAATGAAGGATCAAATAAATTAGGTATACCAGGAAACCAGAATCTAAGAATTCGAGATTCTGAGGATCTAAGAATTCAAGAATCAAAGAATTGAAGTATTCGAAGAACAAATTACTTATCCGAGAATTTCAGGAATTATAAATTGAAGTATCCAAAGATTAAAAAATTCAAGAATTCAAAAATCATACCATCCAAGAATCCAAAGAAGTACGTGTCCATGAACAAAAATAAGAATCCAAAGATTCAAGAACCAAAAATCTAACAATCCAAAATTCCAAGAATTCAATAATTTAAAATTTCAAAAATTCAAGAATTCAAGAATCCAGGAATCCAAGAATTCAAAGAAGCACGTATCCATGAAAATAAATAAAAATCCAAAAATCCAAGAATCAAAAATCTAAGAATCCAAAAGTCCAAAAATTCAAGAATTCAAGAATCCATTAATTCCAGATTTCAAAAATTTAGCTATTCAACAACTCTTGAATTCAGGGATCAAATTAGTTCTCCAAGAATCCACGAATTCAAGAATACAAAAATTCGGGAATTCAAAAACTTGAAGAACCAAATAGGTATCTAAGAATTCAAGGATCCAAGAATCCACGAAACCAATATACAACCAAGAATTCAGGAATTCAAAAATTCAAAAATTCAGGAAATCTTAAAGCTTTAAGGAATAAATTCAAAAACTCAAGAATACAAAAAGCAATAATTCAAGAACTCAAAAATTATAGAATTCAAGAATTCAAAGAAAGACGTGTCCAAATAAAAAGAATCCAAAAATCCAAGAATCAAAGATCTAAGAATCCAAAAATTCAATAATTTAAAAATTCAAAATTTCAAGAATTCAAGAATCCAGGAATCCCAGATTTCAAAAATTTAGGTACTCAATAATTCTTTAATTCAAGAATCAAATTAATTATCCAAAAATCGACGAATCCAAGAAACCAAAAATTCAGGATTTCAAAAACTCAAGGAACGAAGTATCTAAGAATTCAAGAATCCACGAAACCAAAATACAATCAAGAATTCAGGAATTCAAAAATACCAGGAAAGAAATATCTAAGAATTGGAGATTCTAAGGATATTAGAATTCAAGAATCAAAGAATTGAAGAATTCGAGGAACAAGTTTTTTTTTAATTTTTCGTTGTTCCAGTTTCTCAATTTTGGATTTGCAATTTTTCTACCGTTCACTTTAAATATGTAAGTATAATTATAGTTTTTAAAATTTTTCGCTTTTTCAATTTTAAGATTAAAATTTTTCTATTTTTCAATTATATCGCATTTTAAAACTTTTCGTCCATGTTACCGTTTTCCGACTTCACAATTTTGCCGATTCTATAATTTTTGATTTTGTTCGTTCCTTTTCTTTCCAATTAATCGATTTATTCGAAAAATTGGAAGGAAAAGGAACGAATTTGATTTCTATATTTCAGTTTTTCGTTTCTTCACTTTTTCGATTTCTATTTTTTGAAACTTCTCGTATTTTTCAGTTTTCTTCGACTTCTCAAATCAAAAAAATGTAGAAATTGCAAAATTGTGCAATTGCAAAATCAAAAATGCCAAAAACGAAAAAGTAAAAAACGTAAAAAGCGAAATATTGAAAATTAAAGAACCGAAAATGAAACAATTACGAAATCTAAAACTGGGTAATCGAAAAATTCAAATTTTAAAATTTAAAAATCAAAAAAACGAGAAACCACATTTTAAAAAAATCGGAAAACTGAAGAATCGAAAAACGAAAAACTTGAGAAATTTAAAAATTCCAAAACTGAAATGACGAAAAATTGAAAAATCGAAACACGCCAAAATGGAAAAATCGAACAGTAAAAAACTGAAAAATTTTAAATTAAAAAAAAATGAAAAATAGAAATATGTAACAAATAAAAAATCGAAATCTTGATAAAGAGAAAAATTCGAAAAACTGATAAGTCGAAAAATTTAGAAACCAAAAAACTGAAAAATTCGAAACTCAAAAATTTTTAAAATCGAAAATTGATAAACCCATAAATCTAAAACCGAGAAGTGAAAAGTCGAAACACATCAAAAACTTATAAAATTTCAAATTTCAAAATTTAAAGAACTGAAAAATCGAAAAATTGAAAAATTTAAAATTGAAAAAAGGAAAAATCGAGAAATTGAGCAATCAAAAAATCTCGATAAGTCGAAAAGTATAAAAATTAAAAAATCGAGAAATTTAAAAAGCAAGAAGTTTAAAAACCCAAAAATCCAAGACCGAAAAGTCTAAAAATGAAAGGTCGAAAAACCGAAACACATCAAAAACCGATAAAATCAAAAATTGAAAAGTTCGAAGACCTGAAAAACCAAAAAATCTAGAAATCGAGAAATAGAAAACTATAAAATTTTCAAAATCGAAAAGTTAAAAATTGGAAGAAAAAGGAAATCGAAAAATCGAGAAATAAACAAATAGAAAAATTTTAAATTTTAAAAATTGAAAAACTAAAATATCGCAAAATTGGGAAATTAAAGTAGGCCAAAATTGGAAAATTAAAAAGCTGAAAATTGAAAAAATTAAGAAAATCGATACTTCGAAAAATTGAGAGATTGGACAATCAAAAATCGAAATATCAAATTCTCCAGAAAGAGAAAAGCTGAAAAATCGAAAAATTTAAAAACGAAAAATGGGAAAATCGAAAAATCAGAAACTGAGAAGTCGAAAAATCGAAACACAGTAAAAAACTGAAAAATTTAAGTCAAAAGTTTAACAACTGAAAAATCGGAAAATCGAAAAATTAAAAAATCTAAAATTTAAAAATCGCAGTAGTAGAGAATCGAAAAATCCCAAAATTGAAATATCGAAAAATTGCAAAATAAAAAAACCAAGAATTGAAAAACTGAAAATTCGCAAACCTGAAACATCGGAAAATTGAGAAATCGAAAAGTCCAAAAATCGAACAAACAAATACCTGAAACTCGAAAAATTGAATAACGGAAAAATTTAAGAATTAGAAAGTGACAGTTGAAATAACGAAAAGAGGGGAATTCAACAAATCAAAAACTCAAAAAACTTAAGAATTCAGGAATTTATGAATTCAAAGATTAAATTAATTATTCCAAGATTCAAGGATCTAAAGTTCCAAGAATCCAAGAATAAAAAAATCTGAAAGTTGAAATTAATTATTCGAAAATCCAGGGAACCAAAAATCCGGTGTTCAAGAATTCAAAAATTCAAGAATCCAAAAATGCAATAATACAAAAATTCAAGATTTGAAGAAACCAGTAACTCAAAGATCCAAGAATCTGACGAATTAAATAATCCAAGTGGCCATTATCTAGGAAATAGGAAGATGGAAGAAGAAAGATGAAAGAAGACAGAAGAACGAAGAAATAAGAAAAAGAAGAAGAAAGAATAAAAAAGGAAGAATTCTAGAATACCAGAACTCTTGAATTCAAGGACAAAAAACACCAATTTGTATTTCAAATTTTATTAACATCTACCTAAAATTACATGGGGTTTCCTATCTAATCCAAAGCCTCTTCCAGCGAAACTTTCGAAAACACATTATTGAGAATTTGCTCCAAAATTAAACCCAGACCTTTCTCGTACCCTGGCTTCACATCAGCATACACCTCTTTATAATTCTCATTCAAAACATTATTAATCCCATCCCCCAATTGCTTGTCCCCGTTAAACAGATTCTCAAAATTGAAATAAACGAAATCGGGATCCAAAGTCAGCTCATTGGCAGTAAAACGAAGGTACGTTTTCCCATTTTTGGGCACTTCTACGTAGTCAAAAAGCAGCGTCACGTTAATATTTCCTAAAAACAAAACAAAAAAAAATTACACAATAAAAAAAATAAAAAGTAACTTACGTAGAATGACGGTACTGGGTCCTGTTCCCACAATCGGCAAAAGCAAAAC
The DNA here is from genome assembly GCF_036711695.1 of Zophobas morio. Taxonomy (NCBI): domain Eukaryota; kingdom Metazoa; phylum Arthropoda; class Insecta; order Coleoptera; family Tenebrionidae; genus Zophobas; species Zophobas morio. Next base: position 63,349 of record NW_026972132.1, read on the forward strand.
CTTCCCGTTCAGCTCATAGTCGCATAACATCTTAATTTCAGGAATCACCCCTTTCCCTTTGACGAACTTTCCCTCCAAATCAAACCTTTAAGAACCACTTAGACCCACCACAACCCATCTACTCACTTAAACTCGTCGATTTTGGCCCCGTTGATTCCGTAGAATTTGCAATTTTTGAAATTTTGTTCTACGTTCACCACCGACTGGCTCCCAGCTCCTATTTTCAGTTCTGACACCTCCAGGGGTTCAAAACTCGCCAGTCCGATTTGGGGGTAGTGTTTGAACCCTTGAGCGAGTCCAATCTGAGCCGCCTCCTTCATGCACTTGTCCAGGTCGGGTTCTTTACGGTTGCATTTTTTGAAATTGGGGGCTGAAATTACAACAGGTAATCATTGAGGGTTGAAGATGATTTTGCAAACACACGAAACTTGGCGGCTTGGGAGTAGACTACCAGGAGGAGCAACGCGGGCACGATCTTCATGGTGAAATAATATTTCAGCTGAAAAATCGCCGCATTTATAGGCAGCGTGTTGGTGGGTTTTTTAAAATGTTGTTAAGCTGGTGTTAACTACGCTAGTAGGGACTGGATTTATGTTATTTTCTTGCGGCTGACAGCTGATGAATAAATATGATAAGTTAATTCGAGACAAAGTTATTTATGGGACTAACATTTGACTTCGTCGATGAATTTTTTGTTTGTTGTGGTTTTTAAGTAAGAAGTGTAAAATAAAACGACAGCGGCGATTTAAATTCTGGGTTTGGCTGTAGCGAAAATAGACGAATTATAATGTCAAGAGAGAGAAATTTCAGGGATATAATTATGCGGATGTTCGAGAAAAATTTGGGTTTTTCGATTGCAACATAGTGGCGATAATTAATTTCCGAAAACTGGAAGAACCTTTGCATTAATTAGGAATTCCCACGAAGTAATTTCAAGTATATTAAAATAATCTTTGAAATACAAAGTAGTATTTTCCTTGTGGTTACATTTTTGGGCGAGTTTAAGCGAGAGGTCGTAGTATAATTTTGACCTGTACTAATGTACAAGGATAACCAACAAATTAGTAGACATAACATCAATTACGTAAAAAAGCCGATATGGGTTTCAATATTTACAAAATTTTATGGAAATATATTTTAGACATCGTTCTATTTAAAGTTGATTGATATTTTTTTGTTTTTTCGATTTTTCGGTTTGCAATTTTTCAATTTTTATTTTGTTTCGTCAGTTTTTAGATTTTGCAGTTTTTCGATTTAAAATGTCTTGAGTTTTCAATTTTTCGATGTTTTAATTTTTGATTTCTTATTCATTTTTTCGATTTGCGTGTTTCCAGGTTTTCATTTTTTTCTTCTTCAATTTTACATTACGCGTCTCTCCGAGTTTTCTTTTGTAATTTTCCAGTTTTCCAATTTTCCAACTTTTCGGTGTTTCCATTTTCAATTTTTCAATTTTTCGATATCCCAATTTTTTATAAGAAGCGATAATCCAAAATCGAAAAAATGAAATATTAAAAAATTTAAATGTTAAAAACTGGAAAACTTCAAATCGAAAAAATGAAGAAGGATAAACTCTAAAAAATTAAATGGAAAAAACAAAAAATTTTAAAATTGGAAGTACTGGAACAACGAAAAAATTGAAAAACTGTGAAAGGAACATGAAAAACCAAAATCAAAAATTGCAAAAGATGAAAAATTAAAAAATTTTAAACTTAAAGCATTTAAAACTTAAAAAATCCAAAAATTGAAAAATTTCACAATAAAAAACGAAGAATTAAAAAATGAGAACATTGGAAAACTGAAAAACTGAAAAAAAAATGACAAACCAACACGAGAAATTAAAAAATTTAAAAGTTAAAAAACTTAAAAGTCGAAAGATCCAAAAATTGTAAAAATTTACAATGAAGAAAAAAAAAATCAGAAAATCAGAACATTGAAAAACCGAAAAAAAAATGAGAAACCAAAACGAAACTTGTAAATCGGAAAATCGACGAAATAAAAATTGAAAAATCGAAAAATTGAAAAATTTTAAATGAAAATCCAAGGGTTTATAATTTTTACTTTTCCAATTTAATTTTTTGTAAAGCTTCTTAATTTTTTTCATTTGCATTTTTCCAGTTTTTCATTTTTTGTTGTTCCTCAATTTTCTTCCCGAGATTTTTATTGTAATTTTCCAGTTTTCCGATTTTCCAACTTTTGGATGTTTCCATTTTTAAGTTTGCAATTTTTTCATTGTTCAATTTTTCGGTCCTTCAATTTTCCGATTCCCAATTTTTTGTTTTGGTTTGTCGTTTTCTTTATTTTTTCAATTTTTCGGTTTTTCGTTGTTCTAATATTTTAATTCTTGTTTTTTTTTGAAATATTTCAATTTTTGGATTTTTCATTTTTTCAAGTTTTGATTTGCAATTTTTGGTTTCGGTTTTTCATAATATCTATTTTAACAATTTTTCCACTTTTCATTATTCCGCTTTTATAATTTTTTTTTCCATTTAATTTTTATATTTTATCGCTTCTTCAATTTTTCGATTTGCATTTTTCTAATTCTTCTTTTTACATTGTGAAATTTTTCCAATTTTTGGATTTTTCAAGTTTAAAATTTTTTAACCTTTGGAATTTTTGAATTTTTCATTCTTTCAATTTTTGAACAGCAATTTTTGATTTCGGTTTTTCGTATTCTTTAATTTTACAATATCTTAAATTTTCATTATTCCGATTTCATAATTTTTTGTTTTTCCAATTTATCGCTTCTTTAATTTTTCGATTTGCAATTTTCCAGTTTTTCATTTTTTCTTCTTCAATTTTACGATATGCATCTCTCCGAGTTTTCTTTTGTAATTTTCCCGTTTTCCATTTTTCCAAGTTTTGGATGTTTCCATTTCTAATTTTTAATTTTTTTTTTAATTTTTCAATGTACTCAATCTTTTGATTTGCAATTTTTCGTTCTGGTTTCTCATTTTCTTTATTTTTTTAAATTTTTTGGTTTTTCAATTTTCCGATCTTTTTTCGTTGTGAAATGTTTTAATTTTTGGATTTTTAACTTTTAAATTTTTTAATTTTTAGTTTTTTCAATTTTCAAAAAATGACAAACGAAAACTTGGAGAGGTGCATATCATAAAATTAAAGAACAAAAATATTAAAAACTGGAAAAATGCAAATCGAAGAAATGAAGAAGCGACAAATTGAAAAAAATTGAGAAAATCAAAACGAAAAATTGCAAATCGAAAGATTGAAAAAATAAAGAATTGCACAATCGAAAAATTGAAAAATTTAAAATGGAAAATCCAAAAGTTTACAATTTCTCAAATTTACATTATAATTTTTTCAATGTAACGCTTCTTCATCTTTTTAATTTGCTTTTTTCCAGTTTTTCATTTTTGTTCTTCCTCAATTTTACGATATGCAGCTCCCCGAGATTTCTATTGTAATTTTCTAGTTTTCCGATTTTCCAACTTTTGGATGTTTCCATTTTTAATTTTTCAATTTAAGGATTTTTCGTTTTCTCGTTCCTTCGATTTTTCAATTTGCAATTTTTTGTTTTGGTTTGTCATTTTCTGTATTTTTTCAATTTTTTGATTTTTCAATGTTCTAATTTTTTAATTCTTCATTTTACATTGTGAAATTTTTAAATTTTTTGGATTTTTCAAGGTTTAAATTTTTTCATTTTTCGTTTTTTCAATTTTTGATTTGCGATTTTTGGTTTCGGTTCTTCATAAACTCTATTTTAACAATTTTTATAGTTTTTGTTTTTTCCATTTAATTTTTTTAATTTAACGCTTCTTCATTTTTTCGATTTGCATTTTTTCAGTTTTCCAGTTTTTTCTTCTGCAATTTTATGATATGCACCTTTCTCCGTTTCCTTTTGTAAATTTTCAGTTTTCCGATTTTCCAACTTTCGGATGGTTCAATTTTTAATTTTACAGTTTTTCGATTTTTCAATTTTTCTTTTCTTCAATATTTCGATTCGCATTTTTTCGTTCTGGTTTCTCAGTTTCTTCATTTTTTTCATTTGTCGGTTTTTCAACCTTCTGATTTTCTAATTCTTTTTTCGTTGTGAAATGTTTCAATTTTTGGATTTTTAACTTTTAATTTTTTAAATTTTTAGTTTTTTCAATTTTCAAAAAATTACAAACGAAAACTTGGAGAGGTGCATATCATAAAATTAAAAAAGAAAATAATTAAAAACTGGGAAAATGCAAATCGAAGAAATGAAGAAACGATACATTGAAAAAAATAAAGAACATCAAAACGAAAAATTGCGAAACGAAAGACTGATGAAATGAAAATTTGAAAAATTAAAAATGGAAACGTCCAAAAGTTGTAAAATCATAAAACTGGAAAATTACAAAACAAAAGTTTTGGAGATGCCTATCTTAAAATTGAAGAAGAAAAAAAATGAAAAACTGGAAACATTCAAATCGAAAAAATGGAGAAGGATAAACTGTAAAAAAATTAATGGAAAAAACAAAAAATTATAAAATCGGAACAATGAAAAATTGAAAAATTGTAAAAATAAAGAACATGAAAATCCGAAATCAAAAATTGCAAAAAATGAGAAATTAAAAAATATTGAACTTACAACATTTAAAACTTGAAAAATCCAAAAATTCAAAAATTTCACAATGAAAAAAAAGAATTAGAAAACCAGAACATTGAAACACCGAAAAAAAATAAAGAAAAGGACAAACGAAAACGAAAATTGCAAATGGAAAGATTGAAGAAATAAAAAATTGAAAAATCGAACAATTGAAAAATTTAAAATAGAAAATCCAAAAGTCTATTATTTCATAAATTTACATTATAATTTTTTGAATGTAACGCTTCCTCATTGTTTGATTTGCATTTTTTCAGTTTTTCATTTTTTTTTTTCCTCAATTTTACGATATGCATCTCTCCGAGTTTTCTTTTGTAATTTTCCTATTTTCCATTTATCCAAGTTTTGGATGTTTCCATTTCTAATTTTTTTTAATTTTTCAATTTATTCAGTCTTTCGATTTGCAATTTTTCGTTCTGGTTTCTCATTTTCTTTATTTCTTTCATTTTTCGGTTCTTCAATCTTCTGATCTTCTAATTCTTTTTTCGTTGTGAATTGTTTCAATTTTTGGATTTTCAACTTTTAAATTTTTTAATTTTTCGTTATTTCCATTTTTAAAAAATTACAAAAGAAAACTTGGAGTGGTGTATATCATAAAATTCAAGAAGAAAAAAATGAAAAACTGGAAAAATGCAAATCGAAGCAATGAAGAAGCGATAAATTGAAAAAAATAAAGAAAATCAAAACGAAAAATTGCAAAACGAAAGACTGAAAAAATGAAAAATTGAAAAATTAAAAATGGAAACGTGCAAAAGTCGAAAAATCAGAAAATTAGAAAATTACAAACAAAACCCTTTGGGATGCATATTGTAAAATTGAAGAAGAAAAAAAATGAAAAACTGGAAAAATCCTAATAGAAAAAATGAAGAAGGACAAATTGTAAAAAATTAAACGGAATAAACAAAAAATTATAAAATTGGAACAATGAAAAATTGAAAAATTGTAAAAATAAGGAACATGAGAAACCAAAATCAAAAATTTCAAAAAATGAAAAATTAAAAAATATTAAACTTAAAACATTTAAAACTTGAAAAATCCAAAAATTGAAAATTTTCACAATAAAAAACGAAGATTTAAAAAATAGGAACATTGAAAAACTGAAAAACTGAAAAAAATTAAAAAATGACAAACCAACAAGAAAAATAAAAAAATTTTAAAGTTAAAAAATTTAAAGTCGAAAGATCCAAAGATTGAAAAAATTCACAATGAAAAAAAAAAGAATTAGAAAACCACAACATTGAAAAACCGAAAAAGAAATAAAGAAAAGCATAAACCAAAACGAAACTTGCAAATCGCAAGATTGAAGAAATAAAAAATTGAAAAATCGAAAAATTGAAAAATTTAAAATGCAAAATCCAAAAAGCTTACAGTTTCTCGAATTTTCATTATTCCAAGTTTATTTCTTTTGTATTGTTCCAGTTTTCCCTTGTCCAACTTTTGGATGTTTCCATCTTTAACATTTCAATTTTCCGATTTTTCAATTTTTCATTTAATCACGTTTTCGATTTGCAATTTGTCGTTTTGATTTGTCATTTTCTTTGTTTTCTTCAATTTTTCGGATTTTCAGTGTTCTGATTTTTTAATTCTTCTTTTATAACTGTGTCATTGTTCAATTTTTGGATTTTTTAACTTTTAAATTTTTTGAGTTTAAATTTTTTTTATTTTTTACTTTTTCAGTTTTCGATTTGCAGTTTTTGGTTTCACTTTTTCATATTCTTTATTTTGACAATTTCTCAATTTTTCATTGTGCCGGTTTTATAATTTTTTGTTTTGTCAGTTTATAGATTCCACATATTTTCGATTTGCATTTTCCCAGATTTTATTTTTTTTTCTTCTTCAAATTTACGATATATATATCTCTCCGAGTTTTCTCTTCTAATTTTCCAATTTTCCGATTTTCCAACTTTTGGATGTTTCGATTTTTCATTTCTTCACTCTTTCGATTTGCAATTTTCGTTTTGGTTTGTCATTTCTTTATTTTTTCAACTTTTCGGTTTTTTAATGTCCTGATTTTGTAATTCTTCTTTATTCATTGTGAAATTTTTGCGTTTTGGATTTTTCAACTTGTAATTTTTTTAACTTTTGAATAGTTTTATTTTTCGTTTTTTCAACTTTCGATTTGCAATTTTTGATTTCGGTTTTTCATATTCTTTATTTTTACAATTTCTCAACTTTGCATTATTTTGATTTTACAATTTTTGTGTTTTCAATTTATCGGTTCTTTATTTTTTCGATTTGCATTTTTCCAGTTTTTCAGTTTTTTCTTCTGCAATTTTACGACGTGCATCTCTCCGAGTTTTCTGATTTTTCAAGTTTTCATTTCTTCAATCTTTGGATTTGCAATTTTTCATTTTGGTTTGTCATTTTCTTTTTTTTTTCAATTTGTCGGTTTTTCAATGTTCTGATATTCTAATTTTCCTTTGTTCATTGTGAAATTTTTCAATATTTGGATTTTTCAAATTTTAACTAACTTTCATATTTTTTAATTATTCTTTTTTTCAATTTTCCAACTTTTGTATGTTTCCATTTTTAATTTTTCAATTTTTCTAGCTTTCATTTTAAAAAATATGTAAGAATGTGATTGCAATTATAATTTTTAAAATTTTTGGTTTTTTCAATTTTAGAATTTTAGAATTCTTACTTCTTGTGACTATTGAATTTTGATTTTTAGTTTTTTTAATTTTTCAATTTCTCGATATTTAATTTTTCAGTTTTACGATTTTTCAATGTTTTTCGACTTTAGAATTTTGACGATTCTATAACTTTTTGATTTTACAATTTTTGGGTTTTCCAATTTTTCGTTTCATTAATTTTTTCAATATGTAATTTTCTCGATTTCTGGTTTTTCGATATTTCGATTTTTCGTTTCTTGAGTTCTTCGTTTTGCAATTTTTCGATTTTTCAATTTTTCGAATAAAAAAAATGCAAAACTGTAAAATTGAAAAATCAAAAATAAAAAACGACAAAGCATAAAAACAAACTTTGAAATAAAATATTGAAGAAACAATAAATAGAAAAATCCAATGATTAAAAATTAAATAAATTGCAAAAAAAATTAATTGAGAAATAAAAAAATTGAAATTGGAAAATTTTAAACTTGGAAAATGTAAATATTGAAAAATCAAAGAATAAAAATTTGAAAAACTGAATAAATTTTCAATTTCAATTTTTCGAGTTAAAAAAGTGGAGAAATTGCAAAATCATAAAACTGAAAAATCAAAAATAAAAAACTTTAAAAAATATAAAAAATTGAAATTGAGAACTTAAAAAATCGGAAAAACAAAATATTGTAAAATCAAACTATAGAAAATTGAAGAAAGGAAAATCGGATATGTAATTGAGAAATCCAAAGATGGCGAAATTGAAAATTTCAAAGAATCATTGAAAAAATAAAGAAAATGAAAAAACAAAAAATCAAATCGGAAAATGAAAATAAAAAATCGTCGGCAAATGAAAAATAAAAATCAACAATTTGCAAAATGGAGACAACAAATACTGAAAATGCGAAAAATAAAATCTCAGTAACTGAAAAACCGAAAAATGAAAAACTCTAATATCGAAAAATCGCAAAATTGAAAAATTAAAGAAAATGAAAAACAACAAACTCTGACATCAAAAATAGCAGATTTATTCGGCAAAATTCTGAGATGACGTCATCAGGTTTTTGGGAAGGGATATATTAATAAATTTTGATTAATGATTTATCATGTTTACGATAACCTTAAAACGTTTGAAAAATATTATACAATTTTGACTTTTTTCCAAAAAATCGGGATCTGTAAGATAGACGGTAGACAGACAGACAGACAGACGGAAACGGAAGACCTACTTTTTCGTACTCTAGGGGTCATAAAAGATCGAGAAAAGTGGAGAGTCGATCACGTACTCGATTAGTAGTAGAAAAATCTGTTAATTTATAGAAAAACACGAGTTGGTATTTGAAATTTTATTAAAATCTACCTAAAAATACTTTACAAAAATTCAAAACTAATCCAAAGCCTCCTCCATCGATACTTTCGAAAACATATTATTGATAATTTGCTGCACTACTAAACCCAGACCTTCCTCGTACCCCGACTTCACATCAGCATACACCTCCCTGTAATTCTCATTCAAAACTTTATTAATCCCATCCCCTAATTGCTTATCCCCGTTAAACAGATTCTCAAAATTGAAAGAGACAAAATCCGGGTCCAAAGTCACTTTGTTGGTAGTAAAATGAACGTACGTCTTCCCATTTTTTGGTACTTCTTCGTAGTCAAAATGCACCGTCACGTTTACGTTTTCTGAAAAAAAAAAAAAATTAACCCGGTAAAAAAAATAACCATGACTTACTCAGAATGATGGTGCTGGGTCCTGACCCCACAACCGCCAGAAGCAGAATCTTCCCGTTCACCTCGTACTCGCACAACATTTTAATTTCTGGAATCACCCCTCTGCCATGGGTGGACTTCCCCTCAAAATCAAACCTTCATCAACCACTCACACCCATCGCAACCCTTCTACTCACTTAAACTCGTCAATTTTGGCTTCGTTAATTCCGTAGAATTTACAGTTTTTGAAATTCTGTTCCACGTTCACCACCGACTGGCTCCCAGGTGCTATTTTCAGTTCTGACACTTCCAGGGGGTTGAAACTCGGCAGTCCGATTTGGGGGTAGTATTTGACGCTCTGAGTGAGTCCGATTTGAGCCGCCTCCTTCAAACACTTGTCCAGGTCGGGTTCTTTGCGGTTGCATTTTTTGAAATTGGGAGCTGGAATCAAAACAGATAATCAAGGTGGGTCGAAGGTGACTTTGCAAACACACGAAACTTGGCGGCTTGGGTGTAGACGACCAGGAGGAGCAACGCGGACACGGGTTTCATGGTGAAATAATGTTTGAGCAGAAAGGTCGGGGAATTTATAGCCACTTTGTTTGTTGGTTTTTTTAAATTGGTAAGCTGGTTATACGATTCGAATGAAAACAAAAAAACCATGTAGTGGGCCATGAAATTTATTTTTAAAAGAATGATGTTGGCATTGTAGGTTTTTGACACTTTATTTGACAGTTGTTTGACCGTAAATGTCAAACTGAACAGGGTGTGAGTTGGTATTGACAACATATTTTTCTTTGTTGTAAATTAAGTTCAATTTAAAAGTCAGGTATTTCTTTTTAAGTCGACTTTGGAATCAGACTAAATTTTAAGAAACAACTAAAAGATGGTATTAATCAAGTTTAGAAACAGTAAAAAAGAGAAAAAAGTTAGTGAAATGTCTACCTATGACCGAGAAAAATTTTAGTATAATATTGCAAGTGTTAAGTTTATTAAATTGCTACTAACATTTCTTAAATTCCTAAAATTTTCCAAGCTTGTCAAATAAACAAAGTTTAGAAATTTTCTATTTTTCAGGTTTTTTATTTTTCAATTTTCGGATTCAGCTTTGAAATTTCTCGATTTTTTCATTTGATATTTTAGATTTTTCGATTTTCATTTGTTTGATAATTCGGTGGCTAGATTGTTCTATTTTGCAACTTCTCAGTTTTTAATTTTTCAGTTTTTCGATTTTTGATGTTTCGATTTCTCGATTTTTCAATTTTTCGTTTTATTGATTTGTCGAGATTCCGATATTTCCATTTTCCGATTGTCCAATTTGTATATTTTTTAATTTTTCGATTTTTCAGTGTTTCAATTATTCGAATTATCGATTTTTTTAAATTTAAAATTTTTCAATTTTTAATTTTTCGTTTGGGCTATTTCGATTTCTTGATCTTTTCAATTTTCGATTTCTCAATGTTACAATTTTTGAATGATTCGATTTTGAAATTTTTCGGTTTTTTCCAATTTTTCGACTTGGGATTTTTAAATTTGGATTTTTTAAACTTAAGATTTTTCAATTTTCCGATTTCTCGTTTTTTTTATTTTGACGTCTCCCGATTTTTCAGTTCATCGAATTCTTGTGTGTATTACGTTTTTTTCAATTTTTCGATTTCTCAATGTTTCAATTTTTCGGTATATCAACTTTTTTAAATTTTAAATTTTTCGAATTTTAACTTTTTGTTTGGACTATTTCGATTTATCAATTTCTCGAGCTTTTCGTGTTTCTATTTTTCTCAATATTTCAATTTTTCAAATACTCCATTTTTCAATTTTTTGATTTTTGGATTTTCCAATTTTTCAACATTTCGATTGTTTAAATTTAAAATTTTTCGTTCTTTCGAGTTCCCCATTTTTTTAGTTTTCAGTTTACCGTTTGGTTAAGTTTTCCATTTCTAAATTTTCGATTTTTCAATTTCTGGAATATTCGATTTTTCGGGTTTTTCCTTTTCCCGTTTCTCGATTTCTGGAATTTTCGGAGTTTCGATTTTTGGATTTTTCAATTTTTCGGATCTTTGATTTTCCAAGTTTTTTGATTTTTTAAATTTTCGATTTTGCGATTTTTCGACTTATCGATCTATCGACTTTTTGATTTCTCAATTTTTCAATATTTCAATTGCTCAACTTTTCAATTTCAGGATTTTCCGATTTTTTGAATTTCCAATTTTCGATTTTTTTGGTGTTTCTGTTCTCCGATTTCTTAGTTTTTAAATTTTCAGGTCTTTGATTTTTCTATTTTTCGAATTTTTTAATTTTAGATTTTTCGATCTTTTGATGTTCTAATTGCTCGAACTTTCGATTTTTCGGCTTCCCGGTTTTCAGTTTATTGATTTTTGATGTTTCAATTGCTTGATTTTTCCATTTTCCGATTGTTCGGTTTCCTAATTTTTCGATTTTTCAATTTTTCGATTTCGCAACATTTCAGCTTTTCAACTTTTCGTTTGGGCTATTTCTGTTTCTTAATTTCTCCATCTTTTCATGATTAGATTTCTCATAGTTTAGATTTTTAAATTATTCGATTTCCAATTTTTCAAATTTTTAAAGTTTTCAAAGTTTTTCAAGTTTACCAATTTCCTCAAGTTGTTCAAGAGTTTGGAGTTTTCCAACTTCCAAGGGTTTTAAATTGCGACTAACACTTTTTAAGTTCCTAAAATTTCCCAAGTTTTTCAATTAAACAAAGTTTAGAAATTTTCTAAGTTTTGAAGGTGATTTTATTATTTTAGCAATCAAGAGAAGTTTCTAAAGTTTTTCAAGTTTTTCAAGTTTTTCAAATTTTTCAAGTTTCTTAATTCCATCAAATTGTTAAAAGTTTTGAAGTCTTCAAACTTTCGGGCGTTTTAAGTTTGTTAAACTGTTATCAACGTTTTTAAAATGTCTAATTTTTTACCAAAATTTTCAAGATTGTAAAATTTTTCAAGTCACAATTTTTCAGGACTTTAAATGTCCCGAGTTTCTCAAGTTTTTAAGTTTCCAAAGTGTTTGAAGTTTTCCAAGTTCCGGAAACCAACTGTTTACATTTTATTGTTTTTATTAATAATTTATAATCCATATTTGAAATTTCGGAAGTTTTTTAAGTTTTTCAAGTTTCTTAATTTCGTCAAGTTATTCAAGGTTTTGGAGTCCTCCAACGTCCAGGCGTTTTAAGTTTGTTAATTTGCTACAAATATTTTGAAAATTTGTAATCATTCCCAAGTTCGTTAAATATGCAAAGTTGCTAAACCTCCCAAAATTTTCAAAATTGTCAAACTTTACAAGTTTCGGTTTTTTGGATTTCAAGTTTTTCAAGTTTTCAAAAGGCTCGACTTCCTCAGATTTTTAAGTTCGGAAAGTTTTTGAAGTTTCCCAAGTTCCTAAAAGTAATTATTTACATTTTATTGTTTTTATAAATAATTTATAATCGTCATTTTAGCAATTAGAAGATTGAAATTTCTGAAGTTTTTCAAGATTCTTAATTTCTTCAAGTTGCTCAAATTTTTGGGGTCTTCTAACTTCCAAGGGTTTAAAGTTTGCTAAATTGCTACTAACTCTTTTAAATCTTCTAAAGTTTTCTAAGTTTGTCAAACATACAAAGTTTCTAAAGTTTCCAAAGTTTTCAATATCGTCAAGTTTCTCGGGTCTCCTTTTTTTGGGTTTAAACTTGTCAATTTCTTAAAGTGTCTCGAATATTCCTCACGTTTTTAAATTTCCAAAGTTTTTTAAGTTTTCCAAGTTCTTGAAACCAATTTTTCACATTTTCAAGATTTCATTGCTAATTGATAATGCTCATTTTGGCAATCAGAAGACTGAAATCTCTGAAGTTTTTCAAACTTTTCAAGTTTCTTAATTTCCTCAAGGTGCGCAAATTTTTGGAGTCTTCCAACTTCCAAGGGTTTAAAGTTTGCTAAATTGCTACTAACTCTTTTAAATCTTCTAAAGTTTTCTAATTTTGTCAAACGTACAAAGTTTCTAAAGTTTCCAAAGTTTTCAATATTGTCAAGCTTGTCGGGTTTCAGCTTTTTCGGGTTTAAACTTGTCAAGTTCTTCAAGTGTCTCGAATTCCTCACGTTTTTAAGTTTCCAAAGTTTTTTAAGTTTTCCAAGTTCTTCAAACCAATTTTTCACGTTTTAATGATTTCATTGCCAATTGATAGTGCTCATTTTGGCAATCAGACGACTGAAATTTCTGAAGTTATTCAAGTTTTTCAAGTTTCTTAATTTCTTAATTACTCAAATTTTTGGAGTCTTCGATTTCCAATGGTTTAAAGTTTGCTAAATTGCTACTAACTCTTTTAAATCTTCTAAAGTTTTCTAAGTTTGTCAAACAAATTTTCTAAAGTTTCCAAAGTTTTCATTATTGTCAAGCTTTTCGGGTCTCAGCTTTTTTTGGGTTTAAACTTGTCAAGTTCTTCAAGCGTCTCGAATACCTCATGTTTTTAAGTTTCCAAAGTTTTTTAAGTTTCCCAAATTCTTCAAATCAATTTTTATATTTTAATGATTTCATTGCTAGTTGATAATGCTCATTTTGGCAATCAGAAGACCGAAATTTCTGAAGGTTTTCAGGTTTTTCAAGTTTCTTAATTTCCTCAATTTGCTCAAATTTTTGGGGTCTTCCAAGTTCCAAGGGTTTAAAGTTTGCTAAATTGCTACTAACTCTTTTAAATCTTCTAAAGTTTTCTAAGTTTGTCAAACATACAAAGTTTCTAAAGTTTCCAAGTTTTCAATATTGTAAAACTTCTCGTGTCTCGGCTTTTTATGGGTTTAAAGTTGTCAAGTTCTTCAAGTGTCTCGAATTCCTCACGTTTTTAAGTTTCCAAAAATTTTTAAGTTTTCCAAATTCTTCAAACCAATTTTTCACAGTTTAGTGATTTCATTGCTAATTGATAATGCTCATTTTGGCAATCAGAAGACTGAAATTTCTGAAGTTTTTCAAGTTTTTCAAGTTTCTTAATTTTCTCAAGCTGCTCATATTTTTGAAGTCTTCCAGCTTCCAAGGGTTTAAAGTTTGGTAAATTGCTACTAACTCTTTTAAATCTTCTAAAGTTTTCTAAGTTTGTCAAACATACAAAGTTTCTAAAGTTTCCAAATTGTTCGATATCCTCAAGCTTCTCGGGTCTCAGCTTTTTTTGGATTTAAAGTTGTCAAGTTCTTCAAGTGTCTCGAATACCTCATGTTTTTAAGTTTCCAAAGTTTTTTAAGTTTTCCAAGTTCTTCAAACCAATTTTTCAGATTTTATTGATTTCATTGCTAATTGATAATGCTCATTTTGGCAATTAGAAGATTGAAATTTCTGAAGATTTTCAAGTTTTTCAAGTTTCTTAATATCCTCAAGTTGCTCAAATTTTTGGAGTCTTCCAAGTTCGAAGGGTTTAAAGTTTGCTAAATTGCTACTAACTCTTTTAAATCTTCTAAAGTTTTATAAGTGTGTCAAACATACAAAGTTTCTAGAGTTTCCAAAGTTTTCAATATTGTCAAGCTTGTCGGGTCTCAGCTTTTTCGGGTTTAAACTTGTAAAGTTCTTCAAGTGTCTCGAATTCCTCACGTTTTTAAGTTTCCAAAGTTTTTTACGTTTTCCAAGTACTTCAAACCAATTTTTCACATTTTAGTGATTCCATTGCTAATTGATAATGGTCATTTTGGCAATCAGAAGACTGAAATTTCTGAAGTTTTTCAAGTTTCTGAATTTCTTCAAGTACTCAAATTTTTGGAGTCTTCCAACTTCCAAGGGTTTAAAGTTTGCTAAATTGCTACTAACTCTTTTAAATCTTCTAAAGTTTTCTAAGTTTGTCAAACACACAATGTTTCTAAAGTTTCCAAAGTTTTCAATATTTTCAAGGTTCACGGGTCTCAGCCTTTTCGTGTTTAAAGTTGTCAAGTTCTTCAAGTGTCTCGAATACCTCATGTTTTTAAGTTTCCAAAGTGTTTTAAGTTTACCAAGTTATTCAAACCAATTTTTCACATTTTAATGATTTCATAGCTAATTGAAAATGCTGATTTTGGCAATCAGAAAACTAAAATTTCTGAAGTTTTTCAAGTTTTTCAAGTTTCTTAATTTCCCCAAGTTGCTCAAATTTTTGGAGTCTTCCAACTTCCAAGGGTTTAAAGTTTGCTAAATTGCTACTAACTCTTTTAAATCTTCTAAGGTTTTCTAAGTATGTCAAACATACAAAGTTTCTGAAGTTTCCAAAGTTTTCAAAATTGTCAAGCTTCTCGGGTCTCAGCTTTTTTTGGGTTTAAAGTTGTCAAGTTCTTCAAGTGTCTCGAATTCCTCACGTTTTTAAGTTTCCAAAATTTTTTAAGTTCTCCAAATTCTTCAAACCAATTTTTCACATTTTAGTGATTTTATTGCTAATAGATAATGCTCAATTTGGCAGTCAGAAGTCTGAAATTTCTGAAGTTTTTCAAGTTTTTCAAGTTTCTTAATTTCCTCAAGCTGCTCAAATTTTTGGAGTCTTCCAACTTCCAAGGGTTTAAAGTTTGCTAAATTGCTACTAACTCTTTTAAATCTTCTAATGTTTTCTAAATTTGTCAAACATACAAAGTTTCTAAAGTTTCCAAAATTTTCAATAATGTCAAGCTTCTCGGGTCTCAGCCTTTTCGTGTTTAGTTGTCAAGTTCTTCAAGTGTCTCGAATACCTCATGTTTTTAAGTTTCCAAAGTTTTTTACGTTTTCCAAGTTCTTCCAACCAATTTTTCACATTTTAATGATTTCATTGCCAATTGATATTGCTCATTTTGGCAATCAGAGGACTGAAATTTCTAGAGTTTTTCAAAGAATTCAAGTTCCTGAATTTCCTCAATTTACTCAAATTTTTGGAGTGTTCCAACTTCCAAGGGTTTAAAGTTTGCTAAATTGCTACTAACTTTTTTAGTCTTCTAAAGTTTTCTAAGTTTGTCAAACATACAAAGTTTCTAAAGTTTCCAAGTTGTCAATATTGTCAAGCTTCTCGGTTCTCAGTTTTTTCGGGTTTAAAGTTGTCAAGTTCTTCAAGTGTCTCGAATTCCTCACGTTTTTAAGTTTCCAAAATTTTTTAAGTTCTCCAAATTCTTCAAACCAATTTTTCACATGTTAATGATTTCATTGCCAATTGATAATGCTCATTTTGGCAATCAGAAGACTGAAATTTCTGAATTTTTTCAAGTTTTTCATGTTTCTTAATTTGCTCAAGTTGCTCAAATTTTTGGAGTCTTCCAACCTCCAAGGGTTTAAAATTTGCAAAATTGCTACTAACTCTTTTAAATCTTCCAAGGTTTTCTAAGTGTGTCAAACATACAAAGTTTCTAAAGTTTCCAAATTGTTCGATATCCTCAAGCTTCTCGGGTCTCAGCTTTTTTTGGGTTTAAAGTTGTCAAGTTCTTCAAGTGTCTCGAATTCCTCATGTTTTTAAATTTCCAAAGTTTTTTAAGTTTTCCAAGTTCTTCAAACCAATTTTTCACATTTTAATGATTTAATTGCTAATTGAAAATGCTCATTTTGGCAATCAGAAAACTGAAATTTCTGAAGTTTTTCAAGTTTTTCAATTTTATTAATTTCCTCAAGTTGCTCAAATTTTTGGAGTCTTCCAACTTCCAAGGGTTTAAAGTTTGCTAAATTGCTACGAACTCTTTTATATCTTCTAAAGTTTTCTAAGTTTGTCAAACATACGAAGTTTCTAAAGGTTCCAAAAATTTTCAAAATTGTCAAGCTTCTCGGGTCTGAGCTTTTTATGGGTTTAAAGTTGTCAAGTTCTTCAAGTGTCTCGAATTCCTCACGTTTTTAAGTTTCCAAAATTTTTTAAGTTTTCCAAATACTTCAAACCAATTTTTCACATTTTATTGATTTCATTGCTAATTGATAATGCTCATTTTGGCAATCAGAAGACTGAAATTTCTAGAGTTTTTCAAGGTATTCAAGTTTCTGAATTTCCTCAAGTTACTCAAATTTTTGGAGTCTTCCAAATTCCAAGGGTTTAAAGTTTGCTAAATTGGCACTAACTTTTTTAGTCTTCTAAAATTTTCTAAGTTTGTCAAACATACAAAGTTTCTAAAGTTTCCAAAGTTTTCAATATTTTCAAGCTTCTCGGGTCTCAGCTTTTTTTGGATTTAAATTTGTCAAGTTCTTCAAGTGTCTCGAATACCTCATGCTTTTAAGTTTCCAAAGTTTTTTAAGTTTTCCAAGTTCTTCAAACCAATTTTTCACATTTTAATGATTCCGTTGCTAATTGATAATGCTCATTTTGGCAATCACAAAAACTGAAATTTCTGAAGTTTTTCAAGTTTTTCAAGTTTCTTAATTTCCACAACTTGCTCAGATTTTTGGAGTCTTCCAAGTTCCAAGGGTTTAAAGTTTGCTAAATTGCTACTAACTCTTTTAAATCTACTAAAGTTCCCAAAGTTTTCAAAATTGTCAAGCTTCTCGGGTCTCAGCTTTTTATGGGTTTAAAGTTGTCAAGTTCTTCAAGTGTCTCGAATTCCTCACGTTTTTAAGTTTCCAAAATTTTTTAAGTTTTCCAAATTCTTCAAACCAATTTTTCACATTTTAGTGATTTCATTGCTAATTGATAATGCTCATTTTGGCAATCAGGAGACTGAAATTTCTGAAGTTTTTCAAGTTTCGGAATTTCCTCAAGTTGCTCAAATTTTTGGAGTCTTCCAAATTCCAAGGGTTTAAAATTTGCTAAATTGCTACTAACTCTTTTAAGCCTTCTGAAGTTTTATAAGTTTGTCAACCATACAAAGTTTCTAAAGTTTCCAAGTTTTCATTATTGTAAAACTTCTCGGGTCTCGGCTTTTTTTGGGTTTAAAGTTGTCAAGTTCTTCAAGTGTCTCGAACACTTCATGTTTTTAAGTTTCCAAAGTTTTTTAACTTTTCCAAGTTCTTCAAACAAATTTTTCACATTTTAATGATTCCATTGCTAATTGATAATGCTCATTTTGACAAATTTTCTAAGAGTGTCAAACATACAAAGTTTCTAAAGTTTCCAAAGTTTTTAATATTGTCAAGCTTCTCGGGTCTCAGCTTTTTCGGGTTTAAACTTGTCAAGTTCTTCAAGTATCTGGAATTCCTCAAGTTTTTATGTTTCCAAAGTTTTTTAAGTTTTCCAAGTTCTTCAAACCAATTTTTCACATTTTAATGATTCCGTTGCTAATTGATAATGCTCATTTTGGCAATCAGAAGACCGAAATTGCTGAAGTTTTTCAAGTCCTTCAAGTCTCAGTATTTTTGGTTTTAAGTTTTTCAAACTCTTGAAGGATCTCGAATTCCTCACGTTTTCAAAATTACAAAATTTTTTAAGTTTTCCAATTTCCTCGAACCAATTTTTGGTATTTTATTGTTTTTATTGATAATTTAGCAATCAGAAGACTGAAGTTTCTGAATTTTTTTAAGTTTTTCAATATCTTCGATTTTATCGTTTCTTATGTTAAAAAAATCAAGTTTCTTAATTTATTAAAATCCTGCAAGATTTTTTTAATCAGTAATCTGTAAATCTAAGTCGAAGAAACAGGCTTTTTTAACTTCATTACTATACGCATTATGTAAAAAATTTCAGAAAATTTTACATATCGCACATTCCAAACAAGGTAATTGTATACAAAAATTTTAATCCGACTAAGATTTCAAATCGACACAGTCTCACAAAAACTAATCATTGTCGACAAAAAATAAATTAAATTTAAACCTATTACCTCAAACCTAACAAAAAATAACCAGCTCTAAATCATTCAAATTTATTTCAAAACGTTTCGCATAAATTCACGAACTTCAAGTCAAAAACTTAGTTACCGTTCTACGATCAAAACCGTGCTCGCATTCCTCCTCTTACTCGTTTCCACTCAAGCCGCAAAGTTTCGTAAGTCTGCACAACCGTCTTCAACCACCGTTTCCCCACTCTTGTTTAAATTGCAGCACCCAATTTCAAAAAATGCAACCGCAAAGACCCAAACTCCGCCAAGTGCATTTTGGAAGCCGCCCAATTCGGAGTCCTTCAAGCTAACAAAAATTACCCCCAAATCGGCCTGGCCAACTTAGCACCCCTAGAAATCGTGGAACTGAAAATAGGAGCTGGCTCCCACGCTGTCGTGAATGTGGACCAAAATTTCAAAAATTGTAAATTGTATGGGTTCGAGAAGGCGAAAATTCGCCAGTTTGAGTAAGTAGGTGATTTGGTGGTGGGCTAAGTGGTTCGTGAAGATTTGATTTTGAGGAGAAAGTGTTAAGGAATAGAGGAACGGTTCCAGAGGTTAAGATGTTGTGCGAATATGAACTAAATGGGAAGGTTTTGCTTCTGCCCATCGTGGGAACAGGACCCAGCACTGTCATTTTAAGTATGTTATTTTTGGTTCTTCGTCACACTATCTCAATTTTTTTTTTTTTTTAGAAAATTTACAGATAACCGCTCACTTCGAGTTCGAATATGTCAAAAAGAATTGAAAAGAATATATTCATTTTATTTCCAACAAGGTGACTTTGGATCCCGAGTTCGTTTCTTTCAATTTCGAAAATTTGTTTAACGGCGATAAGCAACTAGGGGACAATATTAATAAAGTTTTGAACGACAATTTCAAGGAAGTGTACGCTGATGTTCAGCAAGGGTACGAGAAAGGTCTGGGTTTAATAATTCAGCAAATTTTGAACAATTTGTTTTCGAAAGTTTCGATGGATGAAGCTTTCGATTAATTGTGTAGCTTTGTAAAGTAATTCTAAATAAAAAACCAGTACTATTAGGTTTTCATTATCGCCAAAACAATTATTCTGTTTTGCTGTTTATGGTTTTTCTTTTTCATTTGCCAGAAACTCATTACTAAAAATAGCGAGAGAGGTAAACAACTCTTCCAAAACATATAATAACACGGTTGCCCCTGAACTTACGTGGTTCCCCAGTGATCTCTACCTGGGTTAGTACCACGACGTCCAGTTTTCCTACCCATTTCCAAGATTTGTAAAAGGTTCATTAAAAAACTGGTCTGAAGTTATAGAGGGAACATCCACGGTTCCACGTAGTTCAAGTTGTTCAAGTGTCTCGAGTTTTTATATTTTTTTCAGGTTCCTGATTAAAAAATATTATTTAAGTGGGATTTACCCAGCAAAATTTTGAGAGACAAACAAGAAGTTTTGATTAGCTATTTATCACACAATATTTGCAAGATTTCAGAACAGCGGGTTTTATAATAATTTCAGGGCGAAAGAGAAAAAAAGGCGACCAAAAAACATAACAAAAATGGGACAAACAAAGCGACAAAAACGAATGTGAAAAAAGCATTAAAAAATGGTCACAAAGAAGAAAAACAGATACAAAAAATGCAACAATAAACAGGCGAAAAAAAAGAGTTAAAAAAGGAAATAAGGTGAAAAATGTGTCAAAAAACTATCACAAAAAAAAACAACAAACAAAAAAGGGCAAAAAAAGGGTGACAAAAAATTCGCCAAAAAAAAAAACGAGAAAATGTCACCAAAAAAAGACAACTAAAAATAAATTTCTATTTTCTGTTTCATTCAGGTTATGTAAAAATTGCTAATGTAATGAATTATTTAGTAAATTTATACGCGGTTGCCAACAATGAAGAAGAAATTAATTTCATTTCTTGACATTTTTTGACGTTTTTTTGACACTTTTTGACACTGAGCTTTGACAAAAATACGCCAAAAAAGTCTACAAAACAATTACTAAAGAAAAGGTAACTAAACCAAAAGAGAAAAAAGCCACAGAAGAATGCTACAAGAAAGAAAGAAAAAAGTGATAGAAAAAAAAGACGACAAAAAGTCCAGGAAAAATGTAAAAAAAATGGAAAAAAACGGTGTAAAATACATAAAAAAAAAAGCTACAAAAAACCTACAAGCCATAAAAAAAGAGCAAAAAGGAGAAAAATAAATTAAAAAAATCAACTAAAAATGGGTAACAAAAACAAGACAGGAAAAAGGGGCGACAGAAAAGTGCAGAAAAAAATTACAAAAAAAGTATAAAAACACACAAAAATTACAAGGAAAACGAGAGCAAAAAACACCAGAAAGACACTACATAAAAGTAAATGAAAAAAAGTGATGAACACAAGACAGGAAGAGACGAAAAAAAGACGAAAAAAATCCAACAAAAAAAGTGAGAAGATAAGAGAAAAAGATCACATAAAAAACATGACAAAAGAAGAATCTAGATTCGTTAGAATCTCTAAAATCTCTCGAATATACACAATTCTCAGAATATTCAGAAAATTCCGGGTTTCCAGAATCTCTAAAGTCTCGGAATATCCTGGATTTCTGCAAGTTGTGGAATCTCTGGAAACTAGAATGTTTGAAATCTTTGTAATATTTAAAATCCAGAAAATCCTCTATCTTCATAATTTTTGGGATCTTCAGCTTTCGAAATATTCAGAATCTTCATATTCTTCAGAATCTCCGGAATTTCTAGTCCCGGAATATTCGTAATCTTTGGAATTTGTGGAATCTCCGGACCCTTTAGAATGCTTGTAATCTTTGGAAAATTTAGAATCTTCACAATCTTCAAAGTGTTCAAAACTTTGGGTTATTCAATCTTCGAAATATTCAGAGTTTTCATATTCTTCAGGATCTCTGGAATCTCTAGTCTCGGAATATCCGAAATCTTTAGAATTTCTGAAACATTTAAAATCTTTATAATCTTTAGAATCTTTGGAATCTTCAGTCTTCGAAATATTTAGAATCTTTAAACTCTCTGGATTCTCTAGAGTCTCGGAATATCTGAAATCTTTGAAAATTCTGTAATCTCTAGAATCTTTAGAAACTTTGAAGGCTTCGAAATCTTTATAATCTTCAGAATTCTTGGCATCTTCAGTGTTCGAAATTAAAAAAAAACAGAATCTTTAAAATTTCTAGAATTTGTAGATTATTTAGAATCTCTAGAATCTCTAAAATCTTTAGATTATTTAGAATCTAGATTCGTTAGAATCTCTAAAATCTCTCAAATGTACAAAATTCTCAGAATCTTCAGAAAATTTCGGGTTTCCAGAATTTCTAAAGTCTCGCAATATGCTGGATTTTTGCAAGTTGTGGAATTTCTGGAAAATAGAATGTTTGAAATCTTTGGAATATTTAAAATCCAGAAAATCCTGTCTTCATAATTTTTGGGACCTTCAGCTTTCGAAATAATCAGAATCTTCATATTCTTCAGAATCTTTGGAATTTCTGGTCTTGGAATATTCGTAATCTTTGGAATTTGTGGAATCTCTGGAGCCTCTAGAAACCGTGCAATCTTTGGAAAATATAGAATCTTGAATATCTTCAAAGTTTTCAAAACTATTAAGATATTCAAATTTCGAAATATTGAGAATTTTCATATTCTTCAGAATCTCTAGAATCTCCAGTCTCGGAATATCCGAAATCTTTGACTCTTCTGAAACCTTTAGAATCTTTATAATCTTCCGAATTTTTGGAATCTCCAGTGTTCCAAAGATTCAGTATCTTTAAGATCTCTGGATTCTCTAGTCTCGGAATATCTGAAATCTTGGAAATTTCTGTAATATCTAGAATCTTTAGAAATTTTCAAGGTTTCGAAATCTTTATAATCTTCAGAATTCTTGGAATCTTCAGTGTTCGAAATTAAAAAAAAACAAAATCTTTAAAATTTCTAAAATCTCTAGAATCGCTAGAATCTCTAGAATCTGTAGATTATTTAGAATCTGGATTCGTTAGAATCTCTAAAATCTCTTGAATGTACACAATTCTCAGAATCTTCAGAAAATTTCGGTTTTCTAGAATCTCTGAAGTCTCGGAATATCCTAGACTTTTGCAAGTTGTGGAATTTCTGGAAACTGGAATGTTTGAAATCTTTGGAATATTTGAAATCCAGAAAATCATCAGTCTTCATAATTTTTGAGATCTTTAGCTTTCGTAATATTCAGAATCTTCATATTCTTCAGAATCTCCGGAATTTCTAGTCTCGGAATATTCGTATTCTTTGGAATTTGTGGAATCTCCGGACCCTTTAGAATCCTTGAAATCTTTGGAAAATTGAGAATCTTCACAATCTTCAAAGTGTTCAAAACTTTTGAGATATTCAATCTTCTAAATCTTCAGAATTTTCATATTCTTCAGGATCTCTGGAATCTCTAGTCTCGGAATATCCGAAATCTTTAGAATTTCTGAAACCTTTAAAATCTTTATAATCTTCAGAATCTTTGGAATCTTCAGTCTTCGAAATATTTAGAATCTTTAAACTCTCTGGATTCTCTAGAGTCTCGGAATATCTGAAATCTTTAAAAATTCTGTAATCTCTAGAATCTTTAGAAACTTTGAAGGCTTCGAAATCTTTATAATCTTCAGAATTCTTGGCATCTTAAGTGTTCGAAATTAAAAAAAAAACAATCTTAAAAATTTCTAGAATCTGTAGATTATTTAGAATCTCTAGAATTTCTAAAATCTTTAGATTATTTAGAATCTAGATTCGTTAGAATCTCTAAAATCTCTCGAATGTACAAAATTCTCAGAATCTTCAGAAAATTTCGGATTTCCAGAATCTCTAAAGTCTAAGAATATCCAGGATTTTTACAAGTTGCGGAATTTCTGGAAACTAGAATGTTTGAAATCTTTGGAATATTTATACAAAATGAGAGCAAAAACGACCAAAAAAGGGTGAAAATTCACGTCAAAAAAGAGCGAAAAAGTACAAAAAAAGAGAAATAAAAAAATCCATACAAAAGAACCAAAAACAGCATTAAAAAAGCGACAAAAAAAAAGACAACAAAATAGGTGATAAAGAAGTGACACAAAAGGCAACAGTAAACGTGACAAAAGGGCCACAAGGTAAAAGCTACAAAAAAATTCGAAAAAATAATAAACAAAAAAGTCATCAAAAGACAGGAGAACAAAGCAAGAGAGAAAAAAAAAACATGAGAAAGAAAAATGCGAAAAACTGTAACAAAAACCGAAAAAAAGAGAAAAAAACCGGCAGAAAAGCGACAAAAAATACAAAAAATGAAACTAAATTATTAAAATATATCCCAAATAAAACGACAAAATGTCGATGAAAAAGACAAAAACCAAAAACAACAAAATAGGCGAAAAATGTGAGTCAAAAAAACAAAAAAGATCAAAACACGGCCACAAAAAGGCGAAAAAAAAGGTTACAAAAAAATGCGGCAAAAAAGCGAGAAAATACGTCAAAAATGGTAATAAAAGAAAAACTTAATAAACCTGAGAAAAATGCCAAAAAAGGCACCTAAAAAACATAAAAATATGTTTTCTTTTCGGTTTCATTGAGGTTATGTCAAAATTGTTGGTGAATTATTTAGTAGATTTATCCGCGGTTGGCAACAATGACCGAGACCCCAAATTTTTTTTTTAATATTTCGACATTTTTTGACATTTTATCGTTCAACCATTTTAACGTAATTGTTTCATGTAGTATCAGTTAATTAAAAACAAAATTTTCACAAATTTTAGGTGCTAATTCCATAGATTATAGCCTGAAGAAGAGAAAATATAGTTATCGAAACGTTGGCTTAAATAATCAGAATATTGTTTTTGTTCTCCTTCCTCATATCTTATCTAAATTAATAAAATAATAAAATTCGACAAAAAAAAACTGAAAACGACCAAAAAATGGGTACAAAAAAAAGCGACAAAAAAAACAAAAAGAGGACAAAAAAGGGTGATAAAAAATCCACAAAAAAAAGCAACAAAAAATCTCAAAAAAAAAAAACACAACAAAAGGTTGACAACAATGTCACAAAAAAGGCAACTAGAGAAAAGTGACTAAAATTTCGAAAAAAAGGCGACAACAGAAAAATAACAAAGGAAGATAGACAAACAAGCCACAAAGAAAAAGAAAGAAAAAAGGCGAAAAAAAGCGCCAAAGAAAGGCGATTTTAACAAAGGACAAAAAACAACGAAAAAATGCAAAAGAAAAGAGAGAGAAAAGAGGTGACAAAAAAGAAATAAAGTAAAAACGATAGAAAGGCGTCAAAAAAAACAAAAATATATGCGCCAAAAAAATAGGTGACTAAAAAAAGTCTCCAAAAAATGTAACAAAAACAAGAGAAAAAAAAACGACGAAAAGAGAGAGAAAAAAGTGACAGAAAAAACACGACAAAAAAGTTTAAGAAAAATTAGAAAAAAGTGGAAAAAACGGTGTAAAATACATCAAAAAAAAAGCTGCAAAAAACCTGCAAGCCACAAAAAGAGAGCAAAAAGCACCAGAGAAAGATGGCATAAAAATAAATGAAAAAAATTAACAAAAAAAGGGTAACAAAAACAAAACAGGAAAAAGAGGCGACAGAAAAATGAAAAAAAAGAGAAACACACCGTGACAAAAAAAGTAGAAAAATAAGAAACAAAAAAGACTCAGGAAAAAACAGACAATAACTTTAAAAAAGCGCCAAAAATAAGTGTTAAAAAGGCGACAACAAAAAAAAACAAAAAATAGGTGATAAAAAATAACACAAGTTAACAATAAAGGTGACAAAAGGATGACAAGATAAGAGCTAGAAAAAATGGAGAAACAAAGATCGACAGAAACTCGTCTAAAAAATAAAAAAAAACGCATAAAAAAAAACAAAAAATGTATGACAAAAACGTAAAAATGGGATTAGAAAAAGCTACAAAAAATCTAGAAAATAATAAACGAAAAAGTTGTCAAAAGAAAGGACAACAAAACAAGAAAGAAAAAAGAAAAACCAAAAAATTCCACAATGAAAAGAGCAACAAAAAGCCTATAAAAAATGAGAGAAGAAGGCTAAAGAAAAATATGACATAAAAAATACTACTAAAACGTCCACCTCAAAAAGAAAGCAAAAAATTACAGAAAAATGGGTAGAAAAAACGTCACAAAAAAGAGTGGCAAAGAAAAGACAAAAGCAAAAAACGCCGACAAAAACCACAAATGATTAAAAAGCGACAAAATACAAATACAAAAAGGTCGATATAAAAAAGACAAAAAACCAAAAACAGCAAAATGCAAAAAAAAACAAAAAATAAAAAAGTCAAATGAGAGCGAGACAACAGCAATGGTAAAAGGTGACAAATAAGATGAAAAATAAAGATGACAAAAAAGCGACAAAAAATCGACAAAAAAGACGACAAAACAATCACAACGAAAGGGCGTCAAAAAAGAGATAGAAAAGCCACAAAAAACGCTTAAAAATGAAAAAAAGGGGACTAAAAAGCTACAAAAAAAAACAAAAACCACGAAAAAAGCCACAAACAATGAAAAAGACGACAAAAAAGGGAACAAAGAAAAAGAGAAAAAGTCGGAAAAATGCGATAAAATGAAGTTGAGGAAAAAAGACGACAACAAAAGGCAACAAAAAAGGGACAAAAAAGCAACAAGGAAAGGGCGACAAAAAGCGACA
Source organism: Zophobas morio (assembly GCF_036711695.1). Lineage (NCBI taxonomy): Eukaryota > Metazoa > Arthropoda > Insecta > Coleoptera > Tenebrionidae > Zophobas > Zophobas morio. Next base: position 89,565 of record NW_026972132.1, read on the forward strand.
AAGAAAAGCGACCAAATAAAAGAGAAAAGGCGACAGAAAGCGGCAAAGAAAGGGCGACAAAACCCATAGATAAAGACAACCCAAAGAGAATACGAAAAAACTATAAAAAATACAAAAAAAAACATAAGAAAAAAGTGACAAAAAATAGCTACAAAAACAGGCCCGAAAAAAGACGACAAAAAAGCTCGACATAAAAGAAAGAGTAAAAAATGACAGAAACAGACCACAAAAAAGGGGGAAACACTACAAAAACGTTGCCAAAAAAACACAAAATAAAAGATTACTAAAAAAGTCGAAAGGAAATAGACAACAGACAAAAGAAAGTTACAAAAATATAAAAACGACAATAAATGGCCAACATAAGCGAAGGAAAAAGGCAAAAAAGTGACAAAAAAGAACGACAAAAATTCGATAAAAAAGCGACACAAGCAGTACACAGTAAAATTTTGAGATGACATCAATCAAGTCCTTGGAGTGAAGAAACAAAAAAATTTTATAAACGATATTCCATCTCTACAACAACCTTTAAACACTTTCGGAGCAACCAGTTATATTCTTATTTTCTAAGTAAAATTGTAAAATTATTTTACTAATTTGATTTTTTTTTTAGTTAGAAAATATTCGAAATCACAAAATCTATTACAATATTTAAAAAATTATACAACAATAATAAAATCTCTCTTTCATACTCTGGGGTTCAGGAAATACTCTGGAAGTGAAAATTTACAAATTTAACCTTTAATTAACTAATATTTGGGCAAAAAATAATTATATTAATTATTTCGAAGAGGTCATTCAACAACACGAACCACCATTAGCTTCGCTTGATGTCATTTCTTTTTTCCGAGTTTATCTGAAAATAATTATTAATGAAAAAAAAAATAACCCACATCAGGAAATATTATATTCATTCCCTTTTCAAATTTTTGAAAATGACTACCAAATTACCAAAAAAATAAATACAAAAAAGTGTTTCATTCATTTTTTTTTCATGGTCTTATCTTATGATAAAATATATGATTATTCAAGTATTTTCTGTTACGCACTTCCGTAATTTTTTTTCCCCTTTTTGTTTTTTGAACAGTCCGCAAAAATCAAAATCACGAACTTCGTCCCACCTTTTAAAACAGACAAAAATAACCTACGAAAAATTTCCACAACGGGCTTCGGCATCCCAACAAAACCACCAAAACTCCGTCTAAACACCAACTTGACCTAGAAGTGACTCCTCATAATTTATTCATCCGTCACTCATGAACAACCAAGAATAACTTAAATCCTGCACCTACTAACGTACACGCTAAAAAAAATAACCAGCTCTACCACATTTGATAAGCAACAAAACCGCTCTATATAAACCTACGGATCCTCCAGCCGAAATACCATTCCTCATACCACCATGAAGACCGTGCTCGCCTTGCTCGTCCTGACCGCGTTCACCCAAGCCGCCAAGTTTCGTAAGTCCCAAAACCACCTTCAACCAAAATCTAAAACCCCAATTTCAGCACCCAATTTCAAAAAATGCAACCGCCGAGACCCGGACGCAGACAAATGCTATTTGGAAGCCGCCCAGATCGGAATCCACGAAGCCACTAAATACTACTCCCAAATCGGGCTAGCCAGCTTAGCACCCCTAGAAATCACCGAACTGAAAATAGGAGCTGGGTCCCAAGGCGTGGTAAACGTGGACCAAAATTTCAAAAATTGTAAGTTGTATGGGATCGACGACGTCAAACTGAGCGAGTTTGGGTGAGTAGATGGGTTGTGATGGGTCTAAGTGGTCCTTGAAGGTTTGATTTTGAGGAGAAGGCGCTCCATGGTAGAGGGGTGCTTCCAGAAATTAAGATGTTGTGCGAGTACGAGCTGAACGGGAGGATTTTGCTTTTGCCCATTGTGGGAACAGGACCCAGCACTATTATTTTGAGTAAGTTTTTTTTGAGTCACTCTGTGTATTCCGTTTTTTTTTTTAATTGTAGAAAATATAAATGTGACGGCCCGTTTTGACTACAACGAGGTTCCAAAGAATGGGAAAACGTACTTCAGTTTTATTTCCAATAAGCTGACGTTGGATCCGGAGTTTGTTTCGTTTAATTTTGAGAATTTGTTCAATGGGGATAAGCAACTAGGGGACAATATTAATAAAGTCCTGAATGAGAATTTCAAGGAAGTGTTTGCTGATGTTCAACCAGGATACGAAAAAGGCCTGGGTTTAGTGCTACAACAAATTATTAATAATTTGTTTTCGAAAGTCTCGGCGGAAGAGGCTTTGGATTAATTAAGACTTACTACGAAGTATTATGTACATATTTTTTTTAATAAAAATTTAAAAATAAAATTGTTGTTTTGTGGGTTTATGTAAGCACTGGTTTCTGAGGTCGTTTTATGATTGTGTTGTGTAATAATGTGGAAGTTCTTTTCAAGGGTATGCCACTGACAAATTAATAAATAAAATAATATAAATACGAAGAATTCTGGTTTAAGTGGAAAAAAAAATAAAATTTTGTGTGGTTGGTTCCTGAATAATGTCTAACAAACAAAAAAAAATTGTTTTGGTTGAGGAAATAATAAAGAGCTACTTATAAATCAGATAATAAAACCAATAAAAGTCGACTTGTTTAACGTTTATTGCTAGTGTAATAAACAAAGTGATTTTCGTTGTTCGATTATTATTATTCTAGTTAATCAGGAAGTTTTCTTTTATGGAATGTAGACTGAGAAATATAACACTGACCAACATTTCTCGTACACACTTTTCAGGGCTGTCTGTCTGTGCTAATTTCCTTGATGAGTGTTTTCCTAGGTTTAATTTTATTCTTACATTTCTTTGTAATGTCTAATTTATTTATGTTGTGCATATTTCAACGAATTTAATTTATCCATTTTTCAACTTTTAAATTTTTCGTGATATTCGATCTCTTAATTAAAAGTGAAAACTCCATTAATTTTTCAGTTTTTCGGTTCTTTCAATTTTCGATTTGCAGTTTTTCATTTCGATTTTTCCATACTCCGAGTTTACAATTTATTTGTTTTTTCGATTTAAATTTTTTCAATTTTGCGATTTGCAATTTTCCAATTTTTAATTTTTTTCCTCCAATTTTTTCAGTTTGAAAATTTTCAGTTTTTCGATTTTTCAACTGTTGAATGTTTAAATTTTACGATTTTTCAATTGTTCATTTCTTCAACTTTTCGGTTTTTCAATGTTCGGATTTTATAGTTATTTTTCTTTTTTCAATTTTCGGATTTTCCAACTTTTCGGTTTTTCAACTTTTGGATGTTTTCTGTTCAAGTTTCCAATTTTAGATTTTTCATTTTTTTTTTATCAATTTTTTATTTGCACTTCTGCACTTTGCACTTTAAATGTGTAATAATAACCATAATTTTTTTAAATTTTCACTTTTTCAATTTTACTATTTTAGAATTATTTATTTTTCAATCATTGGTTTTTATAACTTATACATTTATTACATTTTTCAATTGTTCGAGCTTTCAATGTTCCAGTTTTCGATTTACAATTTTGACGATTCTATAACTTTTCGATTTTACAATTTTTGGCTTTTCCAATTTTTCGATTAATATTTTTTTTCGATTTTTAGTTTTTCAATGTTCCAATTTTTCGGTTTTACACTTCCCCGATTTTGCAATTTCTCGTTTTTCCAGTTGTTCAGTTTTTCCTTTTTTTTTTCATTTTTCAACTTTTCTAATTTTTGGATTTATCAAATTTTCGATTCAAAGAATTGTAAAAATTTCTCAAAAATGAAAAAACGACAAAGTATATAATGAAAAATGTGAAAAATTAAAAATTAGAAATTAAGAACTTGCAAACATTAATTTTTTGATTTCTCAATTTTTCGATTTTTTGATTTTTGAATTTTTGAATTTTTCGGTTTCTCAATTCGTTGGTTTAGAATTTTTAGACTTTTAATTAATTCTTCGATTTTTTAATTTTTGGGTCTACAAATGTTAGATTTGTCATGTTTTTGAATTTTTCAATTTTGTGCAATTTTCCATCCTTACTATTTTTGATTTTTTTCAATTTTTCGGTTTTTCAATTTTTGGTTTCAGGGTTTCCTGATTTTTAATTTTTTGATTTTACAATTTTTCGTGTATTCAATTTTTCGGTTACATGGATTCTAGATTTTTTTTTCAAATTTTGCTTCCTTCAGTTTTTCAATTTTGATCTTTGAATTTTTCAGGTTCGCTACTTTTTTCATTTTTCAATTTTTCGTTACATTATTCAATTTCCAGTTATTATTAGTTTTCACTTTTTCGATTTTTCAGTTTTCTAATTTTTCAGTTTTCTTTTTTCTTGATTTGAATTTATTGTTTCTTCAATTTTTCGATTCTTTAATTTTTGGATTATTTGATTTTTCGTTTATTCAATTTTCGACTTAAAATTTTCTTCAATTTTCTAGTTTTTCGCTTTTCAATTCATTGTTTTTTCGATTTTGCGATTTGTTATTTTTCGACTTTTCAGCTTTGGATTAGCAACTTTTCGATTTTTAGATTTTTTGTGCCTTAAAATTTTCAGTTTGTAATTATTCGATTTTTCAGTTTTTCGATTTGCATTTTTTCGATTGTACAACTTTTTGATATTTCAACTTCTTGATTTCTCAAATTTTTCTCAGTTTCGGGATTTTGAATTTTTTCGGTTTTCAATTTTTCGTAAATTCCACTATTCGATTTTACAATTTTTCCATTTTTCGTTTCTTCACTTTTTCAATACACAATTTTTCAACTTTTCGATTTCCAGTTTCTGGGTTTTTGAATTTCTTGACTTTTCAATTTCGGTACTTTGAATTTTTCGTTGCTTCCATTGTTCGATTTTTCAGGTTCTCGGTTTTGAATTTTTAATTTTCCGATATATTAATTTTTGGATTTCTCAACTTTTCGATATTACAATTTTTCGATTTTTTGAGTTTTTGAAATTTCATATTTCAGTTTATCAGTTCGTAATATTTCGATTTTTTAATTTTTCGGTCTAAAAATTTTACAATTTTTCGAATTTGTCAATTTTGTGCAATTTTCCGTCATTACTATTCTTGGATTTTTCAATTTTTCTTTTTTTCAATTTTTAGTTTCGGTGTTAATCGAATTTAAATTTTTAAATTTTACAATTTTTCGTTTATTCAATTTTTCAATTTCACGGATTCTCGATTTTTATTTTTTTCGATTTTTCCTTTCTCTAGTTTTTGAATTCGCAATTTTAATTAATGTTACTATTTTTAATTTTTTGATTTTTTAGTTTCGCGACTTAGAATTTTTCCATTTTTCAATTTTTGGTTCCATTATTCGGGTTTTCACTTTTTCAATTTTTCAGTTTTTTGATTTTCGGGTTCTTAATTTGAAATTTTTGATTCTTCAATTTTCCTATTTTTTAATTTTTCGTTTCTTCAATTTTTTAGTGGGCAATTATTCGACTTTGATTTTTCGCTTTTTAAATTTTTTTTTTTCGATTTGTAATTTTTCGAATTTTCAATTTTTCGATTTCTCAATTTTTCGGTGTACAATTTATAAATTTTTCAGTTTTCTGGCTTTTTAGCTTTTCGATTTTCCAGTTTTTCAATTTTTCAGTTTTTTCCTTTTGTTTCATTTTTCAATTTTTTCTAATTTTTGGATTTTTCAATTTTTCAAATCTAAGAACTGTAAAAATTTTAAAACTGTATAAACGGAAAATCAAAAAGGAAAAAACGACAAAGTATATAATGAAAACTCTGAAAAGTAAAAATTTGAAATTAAGAACTTAAAAAATTGAAGAAACGAAAAATTGAAAAATTGAAAAAACCAGTTTTTCGCAACTTTTTCATTTTTTTTTCGTTACATTATTCAATTTCCAATTCGAGTTTCCACTTTTTCGATTTTTCAGTTGTTTGATTTTTCGGGTTCTTGATTTGATTTTTTTGTTGTTTCAATTTATCGTTTCTTCAAATTTTTCGATTTTTTAATTTTTTGTTTCCTCAATTTTCAAACTAAATTCTTCGATTTTCCAATTTTTCGCTTGTTCAATTTTAGGTTAGCAATTTTTCGATTTTTACATTTTTCGTGCCTTAAATTTTTCAGTTCGCAATTATTCGATTTTTTCAGTTTTACGATTTTACGAGTTCTGGATGTTGAATCTTCCGATTTTTCGATTTTTTGTTTCTTGAATTTTTTGATTTGCAATTTTTCCATATTTTAAACTTTCCTCCCTTAATTTTCCTTACTTCAGTTTTTCGTTTCTTCAATTTTTCAATTAGTAATTATTAGATCTTCAATTTTTCGATTTCAAATGATTCGGTTTTTTAATTTTTCCAACCTTTCAATTTCAAAATTTTGAATTTTTTGTTTTTCAATTTTTCGTAAATTTCTCTATTTGATTTTACAACTTTTCCATTTTTTATTTCTTCAATTCTTCAATTCTCAATTTTTCAACTTTTTTATTTTCCAGTTTCTCGGTTTTTGAATTTCTTGATTTTTCATTTTCGATACTTTGAATTTTTTGTTGCTAACATTATTCGAATTTTCAGTTTCTCGATTTGTAATTAATCGAGTTTTCAGTTTTTTACTTTTTCGTTTCTTTGATTTTTCGATTTGGAATTTCTCAATTCAAAATTTTTCGGTTTTTAATTTTTCGATGTATTAATTTTTGAAATTTTCAGTTTCGGTTTCGCAGTTCATCGGTTTTTAATTAATTTTTCGATTTTTTAATTTTTCGGTCTAAAAATTTTAGATTTTTCAATTTTTCGAATTTTTCAATTTTGTGCAATTTTCCGTCCTTACTATTTTTGGTTCTTTCAGTTTTTCCTTTTTTCAATTTATGTATTCAGTGTTAATCGATTTTTCAACTTTTTAATTTTACAATTTTTCATTTATTCAATTTTTCGATTTCACGGATTCTCAATTTTTATTTTTTCTAGATTTTTCCATTGTCTAATTTTTAAATTCGCAGTCGTAATTAGTTGTACAATTTTTAATTATTCGAGTTTTCACTTTTTCGATTTTTCAGTTTTTTGATTTTTCAGTTTTTTGACTTTTCGATTTTTCGATTTGTAATTTTTCGAATTTTCAATTTTTCGATTTCTCGGTTTTTAATTTTTCAATTTTTCAATTTTTTGGTGTACGATTTATCGATTTTTCAGTTTTCCACCATTTGAGCTTTTCGATTCATAATTTTTCGATTTTTCAGTGTTTTCTACTTCGATTTTTCGAAGTTTCAATTATGAATTCTATTTCGTTGCTTCCATTATTGGATTTTTCAGTTTCTCGATTTGCAATTATTCCAGTTTTCAGTCTATCAATTTTTCAGGTTCTCGATTTTGAATTCCCGATTTTTCACTTTTTCGTTTCTTCGATTTTCAGATTTTTAGATTTTTCAATTTTGTGCAATTTTTTATTCTTTCAATTTTTCGGTTTTTCAATTTTTGTTTCGGGGCTTCTCGATTTTTAAATTTTTGATTTTAGAATTTTTCGTTTACTTACTCACTTTTTCGGTTACACGGATTTTCGATTTTTATATAAATATTTTTTTTTCGATTTTTGCTTTCTTTAGTTTTTCAAATTGAAATTATTCGATCTTTAATTTTTCGTTTTTCCAATTTTCCAATTTTTAATTTTTCAATTTCGCTACTTTTTCGATTTTTCAGTTTTTTTGATTTTTGGGGTTCTTGATTTGAATTTTTTAATGTTTCTATTTATCGTTTCTTCAATTTTCGACTTAAATTCTTCGATATTCCAATTTTTTGCTTTTTCAATTCGTTGTTTTTTCGATTTTTCGATTTCTCGATGTTGTACAATTTATCGATTTTTCAGTTTTTCCTACTTCAGTTTTTCGAAGTTTCAATTATGAATTTTTTATTTTTTTTCGAGTTACTGGGTCTCTGATTTTTCGGTGTTTAAATGTTTTAAACTTTGCAGTCTTTCAGTTTTGCCATTTTTCAGTTCGGAATTATATTTGATTTTTCAATTTTTCTATTTCAGAATTTTCCTTTCTTTAATTTTTCGATTTTTTAATTTTTTGGTCTCTCGGATTCTTGATTTCTAATTTTCCGGTTTTTCAGTTTTTCCTTTCGTCGGGTTTTCAATTCGCAATAATTATCCTATCGTTAATTTTTCTACTTTCCAATTTTTTGATTTTTCGATTTTTGATTTTTCGATTTTTCAATTTCTACATGTACAATTTATCAATTTTTCAGTTTTCCGAGTATTTGCCTTTTGGTAAATAATTTTTCGATTTTTCCTACTTCAATATTTCGAAGCTTCAATTATGAATTTTTTATTTGTTTGATTTCAACTTTTCGAGTTATTCGATCTTCTAATTTTTCGGTATTAAACGTTTTAAAATTTGCAGTCTTCCACTTTTTCAATTTTTCTATTTCAAAATTATCCGTTTTTTATTTTTCGCTTTTTCGATTTTTTAATTTTTTGGTTTCTCGGATTCTCGATTTTTAATTTTTTGGTTTTTCAATATTCCTTGTCGTCAATTTTTCAATTCGCAATTATTTTATCATTAATTTTTCTATTTTCCAATTTTTAGGTTTTTTAATTTTTCGATTTTTCAATTTCACTATTTTGACTTTTTAGGTTTTTCGTTTGTACGACTTTTCAATTAGCAATTTCTCAATTTTTTAATTTCTCAATTTCCCAATTTTTCAACTTTTCAATTTACAATTTTTTTCCAGTCTTCCGATTTTTCAGTTTTTTGATTGTCAATTGTTTTTCGACTTCGGTTTTTATTTTTTTCACTTCTTCGATTATTCCTCAAATTTTCATTTTGCGATTTTTCGAAATTCAGTTATGAATTTTTTATTTTAAAGATATCAACTTTTGAAATTTTCAAGTTACTTGATCTCCTAATTTTTCATTTCTTATAGGTTTTAAATTTTATAATCATTAGTTTTTTTGATTTTTCAAATTTTCAATTTTTGAATTCCTGTTTCCTAGATTTTTAATTTTTCGATTCTCCATTTTTTCGATTTTCCAGTTATTCGATTTTTCAGTTTCGCGACTTTAAATTTTTCGGTTTAGATTTGTCGAGATTTCAGGTTTTCGCTTTTTGAAATTTTCATTTTTTTAGTTTTTCAACTAACAAATTTTTGGTTTCTCAATTTTCCGTTGTACATTTTTTGATCTTACAATTTTTCAGTTTTTAGAATTTTCAATTCAAGTTAAATTTTTCGTTCTCAAAATCTTTTAAATTTTACAATCTTTCGTTTTTTCAATTTTTCTATTTGCAGTTATTCCATCTTTCAACTTCCCAATTTTTCAGTTTCGAATTTGAATTTTTCGATTTTTCATAATTTCAGTTTTTCGCTTTAAAATTTTTCGATTGTTCGATTTTTTAATTAACAGTTATTTGATTTTACAATTTTTCGATTTTACAAGCTTCCATTTTTTCAATTTTTCATTTTTGGTTTTTTTCAATTTTTTATGTTTTTAATTTTTCAGTTCGCAGTGTTTCAATTCTCCATCAATTTTTCATTACTTCCATTATTCGATTTTTCAATTTTTTTAATTGTTCAGTTGTATAATCCCGAAATCCAATTTTGAACTCCTGAAACTTCTAAAAATCCAAAATCGTATTTCTCTGAATGTAAAAATTAACAGTTTTAAAGTCACAAACGGAAAAATTTTACTCACTAATTCCGATTTGTAAATTCGTTTTTAATTAAAACCCACAATCTAAAAGCGCTAAGTGACACTGATTGACGAACTATGCCACAAATAACATGTTCGTGTTGATATATTACTAAAGTACATATTTTTCCTTTTATGGCCCCAGTTAATTAACTTGTAGCCACTTAACCACGACATGGAATAGATACTTTAATTTTCATATACCTATCTTAAACTAGGTATAATTACAAAAGAATTAGTTCTTTGTAATTCACAAACGAATTTAAATTGAAACGGAAAATGAAATGGCGATACGTCACATCGGCGCAGTTAAAAATCTCCCTCCTAAGTTAACACTTATTAAGTTTTCAAAAATTCGCGATTTGTTATTAAACCAATAAAATCAGACTCTCAGCCGAACGATTTATTATACTTATTTATTTATTTATTTATTTAAATAACTTGTTTAGGTGGTTACGTCACAAATTAAAAAAACAAGTTAACGCTTGCATAAATCGTAAAAAGAAGACGAATTTTAAATTTATTTTGGCTCTAATAATAGCGTTCTGGCAACCGTAAAAAAACTCGTTAGCATTAAAAAAAATATTTATTAATTCCAACAATGAAAAACACGTCATTTGTGTACAGTTATAATAAACACCTGTCACTAAGGACTGACGACTGAACACATCTCTGCCAAAGAACTGGTTCAACAACAACTGAATAATGTCACTGATCACCTTCAAACAATTAATTCACACTTAGTCAAATTTTTCCCAAAGGGTTCGCCCTTTTTCGAATTTTTCAAACTCCACATGTTCTAAATTCCAAATCTCCACATTATTGTAGATTGAAATCTGGACTCTGAAATATCTTATGTCCATAAATGAAAATTCTAAATTACCAAATCTTATCCTACAGTTTACTATCTTGAATCCAAAAATTTGGAACCTGTATTTTTTTTTTAAATTACACGATTTTGAAATATCGAACATTCTGTCTCCCACACTTTTGGAACCTTGAACAACGGTCCCAAAATTTGATTTTTTCGTAACCCAGTTTTAGAATAAATAAAACAAATTTTCCTAAAATATTCAACTGTCAAATGGAAATAAGAATCTCCAGGCACTAAAATTTTGGACTTGTAGTCCATAAAAAAATTCATTATACTAAATAGTGAAGTTCGAAATTCTGAGATATTATTTTTGAACTTCCATGGTTTAACTTTTCAAAATATAAAATTTCTCAAATATCAAATTGCAAATATAAATATAATAGGAAAAATTTAAACGTCGCAAATTACTAAATCTGATTACTAAATACAAAATTTTGAAATTTACAGCACTAGAAATGCCAAATTGAAAAAAATTGGAAACCTTGAATTTTGAGCGATTTTTGTAATTTTGATACTACATACATGTTTTCTAGAAATCCACTCTTGACAAAAGATTTATTGAAAATTTGAATTTTGGAAATCGAAGTCCTAAATTTTTGGAAACTCTAAATGTTCTTTGAGATTCTAATTTATTGAATGTTAATGTTAAGAATGGAACTTGAACTTTTTCTCCAAAATTTGCGGAATTTTTTTTTTTTCAGGAAATTGGAAAATTCTGATTCTTAAAACGTGTATTCTTCAATATTCAGTTGTCAAGTAGAAATAAGAATCTGCAGGCACTAAAATTTTGAAAAACAAGTTTCTAAAATTTCGAATTTTAAAAATGGCACCTCACAATTTTGATTTTATAGTTTTTAATTTTAAAATTAGATTTTTTTTCTAAAATTTGCATTAATTGCGGAATAAATCTCCACTTTCTTAGGACAAAAATACTAAAATTTTATACCTGAAGCCTCTGAAAAATCCGTTATACCAAATAGTGAGGTTCGAAATTCTGAGATATTATTCTTTAACTTCCATGGTTTAACTTTTCAAAATATAAAATTTCTCAAGCCTCAAATTGCAAAAATAAAAATAGTAGGAAAAATTTAGACGTCCCAATTTCGAAATTACTAAATTTGATTACTAAAAACAAAAATTTGAAATTTATAGCTCTAGAAATGCCAAATTGAAAAAAATTGGAAACCTTGAATTTTGAGCGATTTTTGTGATTTTGAATCTAGAAACATGTCTTCTAAAATATCCACTCGCGAAAAAAAAAATTTGAGAAATTGAATTTTGGAAATCCAAGTCCTAAATTTTGGAAACTAAATATTCTTTGAGATTCTAATTTGTCAAATGTTAATGTTAAGAATGGAATTTAAACTTTTTCTCCAAAATTTGCGGAATTTTGATTCTTGCAATTTTTAGAAAATTCGAAAATTCTGATTTTTAAAACGTATATTCTAAAATATTCAGTTGTCAAACAGAAATAAGAATCACCAGGCACTAAAATTTTGAAAACCAAGTTTCTAAAATTTCCAATTTCAAAAATGGCACCTCACAATTTTGATTTTATAGTTTCTAATTTCAAAATTCGATTTTTTTTCTAAAATTTGCATTAATTGCGGAATAAATCTACACTTTTTTGGGACAAAATACTAAAATTTTATACCTGTGGTCCATAAAAATCTATTATACTAAATAGTGAGGTTCGAATTTCTGAGATATAATTTTTGAACTTCCATGGTTTAACTTTTCAAAATATAACATTTCTCCAATCTCAAACTGCAAAAATAAATATAATAGGAAAAATTTAGATGTCGCAAATTCGAAATTTCTAAATCTGATTACTAAATACAAAAATTAGAAATTTCCAACTCTAGAATAGCCAAATTAAAAAAAATTGGAAACCTTGCATTTTGAGCTATTTTTGTAATTTTGATTCTAGAAACATCTTTTCTAAAATATTCACTCTTGAAAAAAGAATTTTTGAAAATTTGAATTCTGGAAATCCAAGTCCTAAATTTTGGAAACTCTAAATATTCTTTGAGATTCTAATTTTTTAAATGTTAATGCTAAGAATGGAATTAAACATTTTCTCCAAAATTTGCGGAATTTTGATTCTTGCAATTTTCAGGAAATTCGAAAATTCCAATTGTTAAAACGTGTATTCTACAATATTCAGTTATCAAGTAGAAATAAGAATCTGCAGGCACTAAAATTTTGAAAACCAAGTTTCTAAAATTTCGAATTTGAAAAAATGGCACCTCACAATTTTGATGTGATAGTTTTTAATTTCAAAATTCGATTTTTTTTCCCTAAAATTTGCATTAACTGCGGAATCAATTCCCACTTTATTAGTACAAAAATACTAAAATTTTATACCTGAAGTCTCTGAAAAATCCATTATTACAATAATAACAATTTAAGCGTTCCAAATTCGAAATTATTAAATCTGGTTACTGAGTACAAAAATTTTAAACTTATAGCTACAATTGCCAAACTTTAAAAAAAACCTGGAAACCTTGGATTCTGAGCGATTTTTGTAATTTTTAATTCTTAAATATCCAGTCCTGAAATAATAATTTTTGGAAACTTGAATTTTGGAAATCCTGGTCCTAAATTTTGGAATCTTGAAGAACGGGTCCGAAAAGTTAAAATTTTCAAGACCTAATTTAAAAAACTTGAAAGTTTTTTGCTTCTGCGAGATTTCTAAAACAAAGTTTGTAGATTTAATTTTAAAACTGCTTTAAACTCTAAATATTCGTTGAGATTCATTTATTAAATGCTAGTGTTAAGAATAGAACTTAAATTTTTCTGCAAAATTGACAGAATTTTGAAACTGACTGGATTTTCAGGCAATACGAACATTCTGATTCTAAAAAAAATGCGTTCTAAAATATCAAGTTGAATTTTCAGCCACTAAAATATTGAAAACCAAGATTCCAAATTGTCGAATCTTAAAAGACTGCACTTCACAATTTTGATTTTATAGTTTTTAATTTCAAAATTTGATTTTTTTTTTTGAAGTTTGCATTAATTGCGAAGTAAATCTCCAGTTTAAATATAAAAGTATTAAAATTTTATGACTGAAGTCTATGAAAATCCCATTATATCAAATACAAAGTTTCCAAATTCTGAGATATTATTTTTGAGCTTCTGTCGCTTAACTTTTCAATACTTCAAATTTTTGTATTTCAAATTACAAAAACAAACACATACAATAATAATAATTTAAAGGTTGCAAATTCGAAATTATTAAATCTGGATACTGAGTACAAAAATTTATAGCTACAAATGCCAAACTTTATAAAACCTGGAAACCTTGAATTCTGAGCGATTTTTGCAATTTTTCATTCCTAAAATATGTTTTATTAAGTATCTAGTCTTGAAATAATAATTTTTGGGAACTTGAATTTTGGAAATCCAAATCCTAAATTTTGGAAACTCTAAAATATCCTTTGAGATTCTAATTTATCAAATGTTAATGTTAAGAATGGAATTTAAACTTTTTCTCCAAAATTTAGGAAATTTTGTAATTTGCAATTTTCAGGAAATTCGAAAATTCTGATTCTTTAAACGTGTATTCTACAATACTCAGTTGTCAAAGAGAAATAAGAATCTCCAGGCACTAAAATTTTGAAAACCAAGTTTCTAATTTCGAATTTCAAAAAATGCTACCTCACAATTTTGATTTTATAGTTTTTAATTTCAAAATTCGATTTTTTTTCTAAAATTTGCATTAATTGCGGAATAAATCTCCACTCTGTTAGGACAAAAATACTAAAATTTTATACCTGTAGTCCATAAACAATCCATTATACCAAATACTGAGGTTCGAAATTCTGAGATATTATTTTTGAACTTCCACGGTTTAACTTTTCAAAATATAAAATTTCTCAAATCTCAAATTGCAAAAATAAATATAATAGGAAAAATTTAGACGTCGCAAATTCGAAATTACTAAATCTGATTACTAAAAACAAAAATTTGAAATTTATAGCTCTGGAAACGCCAAATTAAAAAAAATTGGCAACATTGAATTTTGAGCGATTTTTGTAATTTTGATTCTACAAACATGTTTTCTAAAATATCCATTCTCAAAAAAAGAATTATTGAGAATTTGAATTTTGGAAATCCAAGTCCTAAATTTTGGAAACTCTAAATATTTTTTGAGATTCTAATTTATCAAATGTTAATGTTAAGAATGAAACTTAAACTTTTTCTTCAAAATTTGCGAAATTTTGAAACTTGCAATTTTCGGAAATTGGAAAATTCTGATTCTTAAAACGTGTATTCTACAATATTCAGTTGTCAAATAGAAATAAGAATCTCCAGGCACGAAAATTTTGAAAACCAAGTTTCTAAAATTTCGAATTTCAAAAAATGGGACTTTATAATTTTGATTTTATACTTTTTAATTTCAAAATTCGATTTTCTTTCTAAAATTTGCATTAATTGCGGAATAAATCTCCACTTTGTTAGGACAAAAATGCTAAAATTTTAAACCTGTAGTCTATTAAAAATCCATTATACCAAATACTGAGGTTCGAAATTCTGAGATATAATTTTTGAACTTCCATGGTTTAACTTTTCAAAATATAAAATTTCTCAAATCTCAAATTGCAAGAATAAATATAATAGGAAAAATTTAGACGTCGCAAATTCGAAATTACTAAATCTGATTACTAAATACAAAAATTAGAAATTTATAGCTCTAGAAATGCCAAATTGAAAAAAATTGGAAACCTTGAATTTTGAGCGATTTTTGTAATCTTGATTCTACAAACATCTTTTCTAAAATACCCACTCTTGAAAAAAGAATTATTGGGAATTTGAATTTTGGAAATCCAAGTCCTAAATTTTGGAAACTCTAAATATTCTTTGACATTCTAATTTATCAAATGTTAATGTTAAGAATGGAATTTAAACTTTTTCTCCAAAATTTGCGGAATTTTGAAACTTGCAATTTTCAGGAAATTCGAAACCTCTGATTCTTAAAACGTGTATTCTATAATATTCGGTTGTCAAATAGAAATAAGAGTCTCCAGGCACGAAAATTTTGAAAACTAAGTTTATAAAATTTCGAATTTCAAAAAATGGCACCTCAAAATCTTGATTAAATAGTTTTTAATTTCAAATTTCGATTTTTTTTATAAAATTTGCATTAATTGCGGAATCAATCTCCACTTTATTAGGACAAAAATACTAAAATTTTATACCTGTAGTCCATAAAAAATCCATTATACCAAATAGTGAGGTTCGAAATTCTGAGATATTATTTTTGAACTTCCATGGTTTAACTTTTCAAATTATAAAATTTCTCAAATATCAAATTGCAAATATAAATATAATAGGAAAAATTTAGACGTGGCAGTTTCGAAATTACTAAATCTGATTACTAAAAACAAAAATTTGAAATTTATAGCTCTAAAAATGCCAAATTGAAAAAAATTATAAACCTTGAGTTTAGAGCGATTTTTGTAATTTTGATTCTAGAAACATGTTTTCTAAAATATCCACTCTTGAAAAAAGAATTTTTGAGAATTTGAATTTTGGAAATCCAAGTCCTAAATTTTGGAAACTCTAAATATTCTTTGAGATTCTAATTTATCAATTGTTTATGTTAAGAATGGAATTTAAACTTTTTCTCCAAAATTTGCGGAATTTTGAAACTTGCAATTTTCAGGAAATTCGAAAATTCTGATTCTTAAAACGTGTCTTCTATAATATTCAGTTGTCAAATAGAAATAAGAATTTCCAGACACTAAAATTTTGAAAACCAAGTTTCTAAAATTTCGAATTTCAAAGAATGACACCTCACAATTTTGAATTTTTAGTTGTTAATTTCAAAATTCGATTTTTTTTTCTAAAATTTGCATTAATTGCGGAATAAATCTTCACTTTGTTAGGAAAAAAATACCAAAATTTTATACCTGTAGTCTAGTAAAAATCCTTTATACCAAAGACTGAGGTTCGAAATTCTGAGATATTATTCTCTAACTTCCATGGCTTAACTTTTCAAAATATAAAATTTCTCAAATCTCAAATTACAAAAATACATATAACAGGAAAAATTTAGACGTCCCAATTTCGAAATTACTAAATTTGATTACTAAAAAAAAAATTTTAAATTTATAGCTCTAGAAATGCCAAATTGAAAAAAATTTAAAACCTCGAATTCTGAGCGATTTTTGTAATTTTGATTCTACAAAGATGTTTTCTAAAATATCCACTCCAGAAAAAAAAATTTTGAGAAATTGAATTTTGGAAATCCAAGTCCTAAATTTTGGAAACTCTAAATATTCTTTGAGACTCTAATTTATCAAATGTTAATGTTAAAAAAGGAATTTAAACTTTTTCTCCAAAATTTGCGGAATTTTGAAACTTGCAATTTTCAGAAAATTCGAAAATTCTGATTCTTAAAACGTGTATTCTATAATATTCAGTTGTCAAATAGAAATAAGAATTTCCAGGCACTAAAATTTTGAAAACCAAGTTTCTAAAATTCCGAATTTCAAAAAATGGCACCTCACAATTTTGATATTTTTGTTGTTAATTTCAAAATTCGATATTTTTTTCTAAAATTTGCATTAACTGCGGAATAAATCTACACTTTTTTGGGACAAAATACTAAAATTTTATACCTGTGGTCCATAAAAATCTATTATACTAAATAGTGAGGTTCGAATTTCTGAGATATAATTTTTGAACTTCCATGGTTTAACTTTTCAAAATATAACATTTCTCCAATCTCAAACTGCAAAAATAAATATAATAGGAAAAATTTAGATGTCGCAAATTCGAAATTTCTAAATCTGACTACTAAATACAAAAATTAGAAATTTCCAACTCTAGAATAGCCAAATTAAAAAAAATTGGAAACCTTGCATTTTGAGCTATTTTTGTAATTTTGATTCTAGAAACATCTTTTCTAAAATATTCACTCTTGAAAAAAGAATTTTTGAAAATTTGAATTCTGGAAATCCAAGTCCTAAATTTTGGAAACTCTAAATATTCTTTGAGATTCTAATTTTTTAAATGTTAATGCTAAGAATGGAATTTAAACATTTTCTCCAAAATTTGCGGAATTTTGATTCTTGCAATTTTCAGGAAATTCGAAAATTCCAATTGTTAAAACGTGTATTCTACAATATTCAGTTATCAAGTAGAAATAAGAATCTGCAGGCACTAAAATTTTGAAAACCAAGTTTCTAAAATTTTGAATTTGAAAAAATGGCACCTCACAATTTTGATGTAATAGTTTTTAATTTCAAAATTCGATTTTTTTTCCCTAAAATTTGCATTAACTGCGGAATCAATTCCCACTTTATTAGTACAAAAATACTAAAATTTTATACCTGAAGTCTCTGAAAAATCCATTATTACAATAATAACAATTTAAGCGTTCCAAATTCGAAATTATTAAATCTGGTTACTGAGTACAAAAATTTTAAACTTATAGCTACAATTGCCAAACTTTAAAAAAAACCTGGAAACCTTAGATTCTGAGCGATTTTTGTAATTTTTCATTCTTAAATATCCAGTCCTGAAATAATAATTTTTGGAAACTTGAATTTTGGAAATCCTGGTCCTAAATTTTGGAATCTTGAAGAACGGGTCCGAAAAGTTAAAATTTTCAAGACCTAATTTAAAAAACTTGAAAGTTTTTTGCTTCTGCGAGATTTCTAAAACAAAGTTTGTAGATTTAATTTTAAAACTGCTTTAAACTCTAAATATTCGTTGAGATTCATTTATTAAATGCTAGTGTTAAGAATAGAACTTAAATTTTTCTGCAAAATTGACAGAATTTTGAAACTGACTGGATTTTCAGGCAATACGAACATTCTGATTCTAAAAAAAATGCGTTCTAAAATATCAAGTTGAATTTTCAGCCACTAAAATATTGAAAACCAAGATTCCAAATTGTCGAATCTTAAAAGACTGCACTTCACAATTTTGATTTTATAGTTTTTAATTTCAAAATTTGATTTTTTTTTTGACGTTTGCATTAATTGCGAAGTAAATCTCCAATTTATTATGATAAAAGTATTAAAATTTTATGACTGAAGTCTATGAAAATCCCATTATATCAAATACAAAGTTTCCAAATTCTGAGATATTATTTTTGAGCTTCTGTCGCTTAACTTTTCAATACTTCAAATTTTTGTATTTCAAATTACAAAAACAAACACATACAATAATAATAATTTAAAGGTTGCAAATTCGAAATTATTAAATCTGGATACTGAGTACAAAAATTTATAGCTACAAATGCCAAACTTTATAAAACCTGGAAACCTTGAATTCTGAGCGATTTTTGCAATTTTCCATTCCTAAAATATGTTTTATTAAGTATCTAGTCTTGAAATAATAATTTTTGGGAACTTGAATTTTGGAAATCCAAATCCTAAATTTTGGAAACTCTAAAATATCCTTTGAGATTCTAATTTATCAAATGTTAATGTTAAGAATGGAATTTAAACTTTTTCTCCAAAATTTAGGGAATTTTGTAATTTGCAATTTTCAGGAAATTCGAAAATTCTGATTCTTTAAACGTGTATTCTACAATACTCAGTTGTCAAAGAGAAATAAGAATCTCCAGGCACTAAAATTTTGAAAACCAAGTTTCTAATTTCGAATTTCAAAAAATGCTACCTCACAATTTTGATTTTATAGTTTTTAATTTCAAAATTCGATTTTTTTTCTAAAATTTGCATTAATTGCGGAATAAATCTCCACTCTGTTAGGACAAAAATACTAAAATTTTATACCTGTAGTCCATAAACAATCCATTATACCAAATACTGAGGTTCGAAATTCTGAGATATTATTTTTGAACTTCCACGGTTTAACTTTTCAAAATATAACATTTCTCAAATCTCAAATTGCAAAAATAAATATAATAGGAAAAATTTAGACGTCCCAATTTCGAAATTACTAAATTTGATTACTAAAAACAAAAATTTTAAATTTATATCTCTAGAAATGCCAAATTGAAAAAAATTTAAAACCTTGAATTCTGAGCGATTTTTGTAATTTTGATTCTACAAAGATGTTTTCTAAAATATCCACTCTTGAAAAAAGAATTTTTGAGAATTTGAATTTTGGAAATCCAAGTCCTAAATTTTGGAAACTCTGAATATTCTTTGAGACTCTAATTTATCAAATGTTAATGTTAAGAATGGAATTTAAACCTTTTCTGCAAAATTTGCGGAATTTTGAAACTTGCAATTTTCAGGAAATTCGAAAATTCTGATTCTTAAAACGTGTATTCTATAATATTCAGTTGTCAAATAGAAATAAGAATTTCCAGACACTAAAATTTTGAAAACCATGTTTCTAAAATTTCGAATTTCAAAAAATGGCACCTCACAATTTTGATATTTTAGTTGTTAATTTCAAAATTCGATTTTTTTTTTCTAAAATTAATGCAAATTTTTTGCGGAATAAATCTTTACTTTGTTGGGGCAAAAATACTAAAATTTTATACCTGTAGTCCATAAAAAATCCATTATACCAAATAGTGAAGTTCGAAATTCTGAGATATTATTTTTGAACTTCCATGGTTTAACTTTTCAAAATATAAAATTTCTCAAATCTCAAATTTCAAAAATAAATATAATAGGAAAAATTTAGGGGTCGCAAATTCGAATTTACTAAATCTGATTACTAAATACAAACATTTGAAATTTACAGGTCTAGAAACGCCAACTTGAAAAAATTGGAGACCTTGAATTTTGAGCGATTTTTGTAATTTTGATTCTAGAAACATGTTTTCTAAAATATCCACTCTTGAATTTTTGAAATCCAAGTTCGAAATTTTGGAAACTCTAAATATTCTTTGAGAATCTAAACTTTGTCTCCAAAATTTGCAGAACTTTAAAACTGTCTCCAAAATTTGCAGAATGAAAAAAATATATAATCTAAAATTAATTAGTTATTTAGTTTTAAAAAGCTTGTAACGAAGCGAATTTTCGCGGGCCGGAAACCGTGACGGGTACCGCGAAAGCCGGGGGTAAATTGGCGATCGCCGCGCCGCCGCGGCGGAAGAAGAGGACTCTTGCCTGCAACTTCAGAGAGTGCGGAAGTGCTGTGGCGATTGTGGGAATTTTTCTTGTTTTTGGAGAAGTGTGATAAAGTGAGCAGTTCGACCCTCCGACCACCGTAAGTACCTTTTTGGGTCGTCTGCCCGTCTTAGTACCGGTTTTCGAATCGCCGCCCCCGAGCGAGAAACCGTGTCACCGTCACCGCGTTTTTTTTTGTCACCGTCGAAAGTCGACACCGTCGTGCACGCGTCGTTACCGTCACCGCGCTCCCCTCCCGGGTCGCCGTGCCGTTTTCGCGCGATTTCCAGATATCAAGGTCGCCGCCCCCAAAGCCAAGAGGAGCCCGGCCTGAAGGAAGTCGCCGCCCAGGAGAAACGACCGTGCCGGACATTTAATTAATCTTGTTTGTAAAACCGTTTTGTAGTTAGTTAAGTTGTTTAGCCGTAAGATTTATTATTTTAGACCGTGTAGCTGGTGGTAGGGAATAAACCCTATTTTATTGTAAAATATCTCTTGCCGTTTTATTTTATTTATTATTCTCTAGTTTTCGCGGCGGCTCATCACCTGAATTCCGTGTCTCCGACTTTAGAGCACCCCGGCGCTCCCTCCCCCGGAGAGGGAGCTGGCGCCCGAGCTACCGCCGCTCCTGACCGAAGGCGCCACCCCCGGCGGCGTGAAGGTAGCCGCATAAGCTTGGTCGACCAGACGTGTTACTGATATCAGCGATACTAGTCGACCCAAAGCTTGGCACCCAAGTACGCCGCCACCCCATACGTTATCGGCGAGATTCCGGACCGTCCGTCCCTCTCATCCGGAATTTCGTCGCAAGCTTATCTCTACATTATTGTCCTTGATAAGAGATAAAAGATAAGAGATAACATTAGTTCGTCAAAAAGTTATTTTTTAATATTTTAGCACCTTCAAACAATTTTCCAAAAAAGTTGCAATTAAACCGACAAAGACACTTTCGGATCGAGATACACCCAATTTTTTCAACAACAAATAAACAAATTAATACTTTTTTATATTTTCAGTTTTTTCAAAGGATTTAATTTCTATCCAAAAAAACTTGATTCACAGTGAAAACACAATAATAGACGCTCTGATTAAAACAATATAAACAACCTTGAAACCACACACTGCAAGGAATAAAACGCTTTAAGCACAATATAAAAGTCGAAGAAACATTAAACCAGTATCAAACACCATTTTACTCGAAACCTTGGACACTAAACTTACTCTTATCACCGACATTTTCCTTTTTCCACACAACGTCAAAACGCTAATGGAAACCATGTTCAGTGATAACTCGGAAAATAGCACCCATTTAAATAAGAACCCCCTTCTTATAAACCACCAGTACAACATGCAACTTATAATCACTTTGGTACTAGTGGCTCCTTGCCTCTGCATAAACCTCCGTAAGCGCAACCATCAATCCAAAAATTCCCAAAATTTTGAAAATTCTAGCCCACAGTTTCAAAAAATGCACCCTCGAGCAGCCCGATTCGAAGAAATGTGTGAAAGAGGCGGCGGAATACAACGTCCATTTGTTGATTCACCCCTTCAAGGACTTGCATCTTCCAGGGTTGAAACCTTTACTGATCCCTTCCTTGTCGATCGGGTCCGGGAAAAGGGCAGTGGCGGTGGAGCAGCACTTCAACGATTGCAACATCTACGGGTTCGACCATGTGGAATTGGAGAAATTCGAGTAAGGGTTACCCTTTTGGGGACAAATTTTGACTAGGTGTTGTAGGTTTCATTTTGACAAGAAATTCTTGGAGATGGATGCCCATTTCGCGGAGATTACCAAAAAGTGCCACTACCAGCTCAATGGGAGGGTTTTGCTGCTGCCCATTCGGGGCGAAGGGGACAGTACCATTGTTCTGAGTAAGTTCCGATATAAGTGGCTACTTTTAGTACTACTTAGGTATTTGTTTTTAGGGAATATGAAGATCAGTGGGTTTTTGCCATACCAAGAGGTTAAGAGGAGTGGGAAGACTTATCTTAGTTTTGATTCGCACAATGTGACGTTCGATGTAGGTTCTGTCTACTTCCATTTTGATAATTTGTTTAATGGAGATAGAGGGTTGGGGGATAGTTTGAATAAAGTACTGAATGATAATTGGAAGCAGGTTTTTGATGATGTGAAACCTAATTACTCGAAGGTGATGGATGATATTATTCAGTCGCTGTTGAACCAATTCTTTGGAAGAGTGTCTCTGGAAGATGCTTTCAGTACTCAGTGACAAGTGTTTAAAATAACTGTACACACAGGTGTTATTCATTGTTGGAATTAATAAATAGATTATTAATGTTAACAAGTTTTTTCATGGTTGTTAGATCGCTCTTAAAATTTGTGTTTTGATGATTTATGCAAACGTTCGCTTGGTGTTTTAATTAGTGACGTAACCACCTTAACAACGAATTAAAAAAAAATAGAAAAATGTTCAACACAATTTTAAGAGGTGGTTTGCGGATTACGTAATATAATATTAAAGATTTTAATCATTTTTTTTATAGTTTAAGACGTATGAAAATTCAAATACCTGTTCCATGTCGTGCGTAAGTCGCTACAAGTTAATTAACTGACACCATAAAAGGAAAAATATGTACTTTAGTAACATATCAAGACGAACATTTTTTTGGAAAATTTCTAAAAACTTTAATCCTACTTTTCACGATTATTTGAATACATGTGACGACGATTTCGGATTTGTACTTGGCTGCAAATTATCTACAATGTGATAGCATTTTTCAATCGATTGAACTCATTTTAAGCACTTTTTTTGGAAAATTTTGAAATCTTTGTCTCATTTTCCATGATTATTTGACTACATGTCATAACGGCAATTTTGGCTTTGTAGTAGACTGCAAATTATCTACAAACTTTTAGTCGATTGAGCCCATTTTTACCATTTTATTGAAAATTTTTGAAAATTTTAGTCTCACTTTTACGATTAATTATTGAATACATGTAGTGATTACGATTTCAGCTTTGTTATTAGCTGAAAATTATGTATTATTTTACATCAAATCTTCAGTCGTTTGTACGAACCTATTTTAATTATTTTCTGGAAAATATTTTGAAAATTGAAATCTCACTTTTCACGTTTATTTGAATAATTGGCTGAAATTATCTAAAACTTGACACCAATTTTCAGTCGATTGAACCCATTTTAACCATTTTTTGAAAAATTTTGAAAATTTTGAGCTCACTTATCATGATTATTTAAATAAATATAATGATCGTGATTTCGGATTTGTAACTGGCTGAAAATTCTCTACAATTTGACACTAATTTTCAGTGAATTGAACCCCTTTTAATCACTCTTTTGGAAAAATTTTGCCAATTGTAAACTGACTTGTCACATTTTTTTAATACATGTCGTGACGGCGGTTTCAGATTTGCAATTGGCTGAAAATTATCTAAAATTTGACACCAACTTTCAGTCCATTGAACTCATTTGACCACTTTTTTGAAACATTTTTGAAAATTTTAATGTGGCTTTTGCCAATTATTTGAATTGATGTGACCGCGATTTTGGATTTGTAGTTATCGGCAAATTATCCACAATTTAATATCAATTTTCAGTCGCTTGAACACATTTTAACCACTTTTTTGGAAAAATTTTGAAAATTTAAATTTACTTTTCACGTTTGTTTGAAACGATGTCGTGACGATGATTTAGTGCTTGGTATTGACGGAAGATTATATAGAATTTGACAACAATTTTCGTTCGATTAAATTTGTTTTTGGTAATTTTTGGAAAAATTTTGAGAATCTTGGACTTACTTGTCGCGATTAATTGAGTACATGTTGCGATTGCGATTTCGGCTTTGCTTTTAGTTGAATCCACTATTTGACACCAAATTTTCAGCCAATTGAACTCATTCTGGCCATTTTTTTTTGGAAAATTTCTAAAAACTTTAATCCTACTTTTCACGATTATTTGAATACATGTGACGACGATTTCGGATTTGTACTTGGCTGCAAATTATCTACAATGTGATAGCATTTCTCAATCCATTGAACCCATTTTAACAATTTTTTTTTGGAAAATTTTGAAAATTTTTACCTCACTTTCCATAATTATTTGAATTCATGACGTGACGACAATTTTGGCGTTATAGGTGACTGCAAATTATCTACAATTTCATACAAAATTTTAGTCGGTGAAGCTCATTTTTACAATTTTTTTCTGAAAAATTTTTGAAAATTTTAGTCTCAGTTTTTATGATTAATTATTGAATACATGGAGTGATTACGATTTCGGCTTTGTTATTAGCTGAAAATTATGTATTATTTTACATCAAATCTTCAGTCGTTTGTACGAACCTATTTTAATTATTTTCTGGGAAAAATTTTGAAAATTGAAAACTCACTTTTCACGTTTATTTGAATAGATGTCGTGACGGCGAATTCGAATTTGTAATTGGTTGAAAATTATCTACAATTTGACACCAATTTTCGCTCGACTGATCTATTTTAAATATTTTTTTGGAAATTTTTGAAAATTTTAGTCTCAGTTTTCACGATTAATTGCATACATATCTCATTGCTGTTTGAGCTTTGGCTTTAGCTGAAAATTATCTACAATTTGATACCAATTTTCACTCGATCGAACTGATTTTAACCACTTTTTTGGAAAATTTTTGAAAACTTTATTCTCACTTTTTATGATTAATACATGTCATGATTACGATTTCGGCTTCACTATTAGCTGAAAATCATTTATTATTTGACACCAAATTTTCAGTCGATTAAATTCAGTTTAGCAACTTTTTGGAAAACTTTTAAAAATTGTAATCTCACTTTTCACCATTATTTGCAAACAAGCCGTGACTTCGAGTTCGATTTTGTAGTTGGCTGCAAATTATCTACAATTTGATACCAATTTTTAGTCGATTGAACTTGTTTTAACCATTTCTTGGAAAATTATTTTTGAAAATTTTAATTTTACTTCTCATGATTATTTAAATACATGTCTTGACGGCAATGTCGGCTTTATGACTGCCAATTACAAAAATTTGATACCAATTTTCAGCCGATTGAACCCATTTAAACTATTTTTTTTTTGAAGATTTTTGAAAATTTAAATCTTACTTTTAACGATTAATTGAATGTATGGCTTGACTGTGATTTCGCCTCTGCTATTAGCTGAAAATTATCCACTATTTGACATCAAATTTTCAGTGGATTAAATCCGTTTCAAGCAATTTTTTGGAAAAATTTTGAAAATATAATTTTCATGATAATTTGAATTGTGGCGACGTTTCAGAAATTATAATTGCCGAAAGATTCTCTACAATTTGCAACCTTTTTCAATGAATTGCATCCTTTTTGACTATTTTTGGAAAAATTTTGGAAATTGAAAACTCACTATTCACCATTATTTGAATAGATGTTGTGAAGGCGATTTCATATTCGTTATTGGGAGAATTTTAGTCGACTGTGCCCATTCTAGCTACTTTTTGGAAAATTTTTGAAAACTGTAAACTCTTTTTTCACGTTTATTTGAACATATGGCATCACGGCGATTTCGGACTTCATCTACGATTTAGCATCAATTTTCAGTAGATCGAACCCATTTCAACTATTTCTTTTTTTTTGGAAAACTTTTGAAAAATATAATCTTACTTTTCATGTAGATTTGAAGTGATGTCGGATTTGTAATTAACCGGGCGATTCTCTACAATTTGACACCACTTTTCAGTCGATTAAACCCGTTTTCAGTATGTTTTTGGAAAATTTTGGACTTGCTTTTCATGATAATCTGAATAGACGTTGTGATGCCGTTTTGGGAGTTATAATTGGCGGAAAATTCTCCACAATTTGACACCAATTTTCAGTGCATTGAAGCCATTTTGACCATTTTTCGGAAAAATTTTGAAAATTGAGAACTTGCTTTTTACGATTATGTGAACAGATGTCATGAAAACGATTTGTTATTGGGGGGAGGTTATCTGCAATTTGCCACCAATTTTCATTCGATTGAACCCATTTTAACCATTTTTTGGGAAAATTTTGAACTCACCATAGATTATTAATGTTAACAAGTTTTTTCATGGTTGTTAGATCGCTCTTAAAATTTGTGTTTTGATGATTTATGCAAACGTTCGCTTGGTGTTTTAACTAGTGACGTAACCACCTTAACAACGAATTAAAAAAAAATAGAAAAATGTTTAACACATTTTTAAGAGGTGGTTTGCGGATTACGTAATATAATATTAAAGATTTTAATCATTTTTTTTATAGTTTAAGACGTATGAAAATTCAAATACCTGTTCCATGTCGTGCGTAAGTCGCTACAAGTTAATTAACTGACACCATAAAAGGAAAAATATGTACTTTAGTAATATATCAACACGAACATGTTATTTAGATAGTCCGTCAATTGAATTAATCGGAATTAAAAAAACCACCCTATAATAAAAATTAATTTATTTTACTTACGACTAGTAAATTGTCATACAATTATTTTACAACAAATAACCTACATCTACACCAGTCTTACAACCTGACTCATCATTCCAAACAAAACAACAAAAAATCAAACCCGATTCACCAACTCCTCCATTTGTTCTTTCTCCATTCTGTCCGCCTTCTTGAGCGCACTCTCCTTGGTGTTAATCCCCCCGATATAAACATTATTGTACTTGAAGTACTCCTGTATGTCTGCTAGCTTCACTCCGTGCGCCTCGGGGAGCAAAATGTACGCGTAGACCAGCCCGGCTAGTGACGTCACGGCGAAGAACCACTGCAGTCCCGCGACTCCTTTGAACGTGTCCTTCAAGGTGTTGTAGCTCTGGATGGACAAGAACATGATGAGGTAGGCGGAACTGTACACTATGCTGTGGGCAACTCCTCGGATCTCGATGGGGAAGAGTTCGGCGGTCATGGTCCAGGGGATGGATAGGAGGCTCACCATGGAGGTGACCACGTAGAGGAGGATAGCCAGCACGGGGACCCAGGTGAGAGTGGTGACACCTGGAATGAAAGAAAAATCAAGAACATGATTTTTTTTTGTGTATATTTTTTAAATTTCTATTAAAACACCAAATAAATAACTTGAAGTTTCAATAAAACTGGCTATAATTATTTTGAGTAAAAAAGTGAACTAGCAGGTTTTAAACGTTATGCAAATGTGCAACATTTCTGCAATTAATAGAAAAATATATTACGCAACAACCGACTAAAAAGTGAACAAATTCCCAACTTCTTTAATTATAGCTGTACTAAGTTATTCTTTATTCTTTTTGTAACACCTAGTATATTGAAATAAAAAGAAGAGAAGAATTCACGACTGGTGTTAAAACAAAAAATAAAAAAATCTTGTATTATGATTACAATTTTTTTATCCAAAAATCTGGATGTTTTTTATTTATTTTATAGGATTTTAAAACCATTTATTCTGTATAATTTTAAAATTTAGAATCTTGTAATTAAAATTCTGGAATTTAGAATGTTGAAATCCAGAATACTGGAAATTTAAATTCAACAATTTAGAGACTTATAACATAGAATCTTAGAATTTAAAATCTTGGAATCTAGAATTTTAGAATTTGAATTTTGGAATTAAAATTCTGGAATCCAGAAACTTGGTATCGTTAACTCTGAATCTTTAGTTCAGAATCCAGGCATTCAGATCTTGGAATTTATAATCTTGGAACTTAGAATTTTAGAACTTGAAAATCTAAAACTCGGAATTATTCAGAATCTCGGAATCCAGAATCGAGAACCTTAGAATTTAGGAACTTAGAATGTAAAAGCTTAAAATTCAGGATCTAATATTTCAGAACTACAGAACTTAAATCCAGCAATTTAGAAAATTACAACATAGAATCTTAGTATTTTGAATCTTAGAATTTTGGAAAATAGAATGTTCGAAATTTTTCTGAAAATACAACATCTTTAGAAGCTGGAATGCAAAATCTTACAATCTAGAACTTAGATCCTCGCTTCTAGAATCTTGGAATTTGGAATCTCGGACTCTATTACAATCTCAAAATCTACTTGAATCTCAGAATCTAGAATCTAACTAGAATTATGAAATTTAAAATCTTGGAATTTAGATAAAATCTTAAATCTAGACGCTTGGAATTCAAAAACTTCTTTCAATCTTAGAATTTGACAATTTAAAATTTGAAGCATAAAATGTAGTATTACGAATTTTGGATCACAGAATTCAAGAATTTGTTACTTATTAGGATTTGAGTTGTATTTACATTGAGTTAACGAATTTTTCTGAAAACGTCACATTTTTCAAAGCTTAAAATTCGGAATCTAATAATTCAGAACTATAGAACTTAACTCCAAGAATTTAGAAACTTACAACAGAGAATTTTGGTATTTAGAATCTTAGAATCTAGAATTTTAGAATTTAGAATCTTGGAATTAAAATTCTGTAATCTAGAATATTGGAATCCAGAATGGTGGAATCTAGAAACTTGGTATCTTTGACTCTAGAACTTTGGACTTTTGAATTTAGGCATTCAGATCTTGGAATGTATAATCTTGGCATTTAGAATCTTAGAATCTGAAAATCTAATGTTTAGAGCTTAAAGATTTCATTAGTTAAGAATTTTGAATCATAGAATGCAAAAATTTGTGATTTATCCTTTAAGATGTATTTTCTTTGGGTTGATGTATTTTTTCATACTGCAATATTTTTAAAAGCTTAAAATTCTAATCTAATTAAATCTAATAGTTCAAGACGTTATAACAACTTAGAATCCTGGAACTCTCAATCCTGAAAACCAGAATCTAGAATCTTGGAATCCAAAATCTTGAGATGTACAATCCGGGAATCTAGACTACTGAAATCTAGAATCTTAAAATTTAGAATCTCGGGAATCAGAACCGAAGAATTTAGAATCTTGGAATTTGAAAATCTAGAACCTGGGATGTAGTTTTAAAAATGTTAGATAACAGAGTTTGAGAATATGAGACTTAGATTCAAAGATCTGTTGTCTTTTTGAGTTAAAGCAATTTTTTGATAATATAATTTTAAAATTCAAGATCTATTAATATATAACTTACAATCTTGGAATTATTCAGATCTCGGAATCCATAATCTCGGGATCCAGAATCTAAAACCTTAGGATCTAAAACTTGGAATCTTAAACTCTAGAATCTTGAAATCTACCTACTAGAATCTCAGAATCTATGAGAATCTCGAAATCTATTGAATCTCAGAATCTACCAGAATTTCAGAACCCAGAATCCCATTTGAGCTCAGTCAAATTTTGGCTACAGTTTTACTATCTACATAGTATTCGTAAAATAAATACAAAATTTGACAACAATCGGCTTAGTACTTTCGGAGATTATCTGTCTAAAAATCTGGGGTGGTAGACAGACAGACAGACAGACATACAGACGGAAACGGGAGACCTATTTCTTCGTATCTAGGAGTCATGAAATGTCAAGAAAATAAAAATGTTTTTCCTTCTTTCGACATCTTCTTGTACTTTTGAGAGAATAAGTAGTTATATTCTTTAGCTACTTTTTTTCAAATCAGTATATTTTCAAAAATCCCATAATACCACAAACATATTTCTCTTGGTAATTTCTTGTACAGAAATATACCTAGACTTTGCAATTAAGCTCCGCCCTCTGGTCTACACAACCAATAAAAGATTTAACACGATTTCGATCCGGGTGGGTGGGTGGGGCAAAATTTTTTCTGTTTTTTCTTAACATGTATAGTTTTCTTTCAACAACGCGACACTTAAGGCACGTGGTAATTTCTTAAAGAGAAATATTCACTATTCAATTAAGCTCCGCCCTCCGTCTCACAACGAATAAAATACTACACGTAATTGAGATGGAGGTGGGTGGGTGGGGCTTATCCTTTGACTTTCTATCGTAAAATACATAGCCTTCTTTCAACAAGCAAAACCAAATACTGCTTAAAACATCAAATGCAAAATATGAGGTTAGAATTATATCCAGCTGCGTCACCATAGCTGCCAAATTTATCGATTTACGCTACAAATTTACAGAAATGTGAAATTGTCAATATGAAACGTTTTATTTTCGTATAGTTTTTGTCTTCTTTCGATATCTCCTTTTTTTCACTTTGTTTTACCATTTTTTACGTAATTTCTCATACAGAAATATGGAATTTGCAATTAAGGTGCGCCCCTCGATCTGACAACGAATAATAATCTTTGGCTATATTTTTGTCTTAATATACATAATATTCCTCGAACAACACGATACTCAAAAACATGTTTTTATTCCTCGTTGAGAAATAAGGATTTTGCAGTTAAGCTCCGCCCCCTTGGCTCATGACGAATAAAAAAAAATCATCACAATTGAGATAGGGTGGGTGGGTGGGGCTTATATTTTCCCTTTTCTTTATGAATATACATAGCCATCTTTTCACAACAATAATCTTAGAGCATGGTTAAAATGGTACATTTTTGCAAGGAAATATGGATTTTGTAATTATTTGGCGGAACCCAAAACAACAACAACAAAAAGACAAAATGTAAGCCCGCCCACCCGCCCTGTCTCAATTGTGATGATTTTTTTTATTCGCAGTAAACCAAGGGGGCGGAGTTTAACTGGAACATACTTATTTCTTTACAAGATCTTAAAAACATGTTTTTGAGTATCGTATTGTTCAAAGAATACTAAGTTTATTAGAAATAATAGCAATATAAACCCCGCCCACCCACCCCGTCTCAATTGTGATGACTTTTTTTATTCTTAGAAACGTAAAACACGCTTAAAATGGTAAATTTTTGTCAGCAAATATGTATTTTGTAATTAAACCCCACCCCTCGATCTGACAACGAATGAAAAGTTCATCACAATTGAGACGGGGTGGGTGGGTGGGGTTTATATTTTGCCTTTTTTTATTAGTATACATAAAATTCTTTGAACAACACGATACTCAAAAACATGTTTTTAATTTCTCTATAGAAATAAGGATTTTGCAGTTAAGCTCCGCCCCCTTGGCTCATGACGAATAAAAAAAATCATCACAATTGAGATAGGGTGGGTGGGCGGGGCTTATATTTTCCCTTTTCTTTCTGAATATACATAGCCTTCTTTTCACAACAATAATCTTAGAGCATGGTTAAAATGGTACATTTTTGCAAGGAAATATGGATTTTGTAATTATTTGGCGGAGCCCAAAAGAACAACAACAAAAAGACAAAATGAAAGCCAGCCCACCCGCCCTGTCTCAATTGTGATGATTTTTCTTATTCGCCGTGAACCAAGGGGGCGGAGTTTAACTGGAAAATACTTATTTCTTTACAAGAAGTTAAAAATATAGTTTTGAGTATCGTGTTCTTCATATAATACAATGTATATTAAGAAAAAGAAGCAATATAAAACCCCGCCCACCCGCCCTATCTCAAGTGTGATGATTTTTTTATTGTTAGAAACTTAAAACACGGTTAAAATGGTAAATTTTCGTAAGGAATAATAAGGATTTTTGGTGGGTGGGTGGGGCTTATATTTTGCCTTTTTTCTTAAGTCGTCTTTTCGGAACAAGAAACTTAAAATATGTTTAAAATGGTAAATTCTTGAGGAAAACATGGACTTTGCAATTAAGCCCCGCCCCTCGATCTGACAACGAATGAAAAATTCATCACAATTGAGAGTTGAGATTGGACCGGGTATGGGTGGGGCCTAATCTTTGGCTTTATTTTTTTCTTAATATACATAGTATTCTTTGAACAATTCCATACTCAAAAACATGTTTTTAATTTCTCGTAGAGAAATAAGGATTTTGCAGTTAAGCTCCGCCCTCTTGGCTCACGACGAATAAAAAAAACATCATCACAATTGAGATAGGGTGGGTGGGCGGGGCTACATTTTACCAGGAAGAATGATTGTGCTACATCAATGCAAAAATGCATTAATTATATGGTAGTGCCCCATAAATCACACTCATCCCACTACGACAATAAACCACCCACACCACGCTCCTAATTACCTCACGCACCTTCCAATCTACATAATAACCCAGAACACTAATTACGCAACAACGACGATCCGTTTCAGGGTTAGCAACAATGACGCAACCCAAAGGTCAGAAGCTACTAATTGACAATGAATCGATTGCAACGACTTCACCTTGGCGCCACTTGCATCCAAATAACTACCTTCTTTGATCCAGTGGGTGTACAGCCCAGAGACGAACATGCAAACGGCCATCGCGGCTGACCCATAGATAATCAGGGTTCTTCGACAAAAAGTCTTCAGCATGTAGGTGTTAACGATGGACATGAAGAAGCGAACTCCCCCGATGAGGATGGACACGAAGTAGGGGTCCATGCCGCTGTGCACCTCCTGAAACAGGAACGAATTAGTACCATCGACACACTAACAAATTAAAGAAGAAGAGACAGACCTGGAAGAAAGTGATGGAATAAAACAAGGTAATATAAATGCCTGAAAACTGCTGGAAGACGAACAATCCCAGGAGGATCAGCAGCGGCTTGTACCCCGTGGGTTTCAAGAACTCTTTGGCCCTCTCCGCCATGCCTCCTTTCATCCGGAGTTTTTCTTTATCTTCGTGTTCTTTCAAGAGGTACTCGAACTGCAGCTGCGCGAAAGTTTGGGTTTTGTTCTGGGGTTGCGGCTGGTACTTGTTGAACCAGTTCAAGGACTTTTTGGCCTGGTCGTTCCTGCCTTTACTGACCAACCAGGCCGGGCTTTCCGGGATGAACATGACCAGGACGAAGGGCACCACTGCGTAGACGTTACACACCCATGCCACCGTCCTCCAATGCAACATCCACCCTTGGAAGTACGCCAGAACTACCCCCAGGGAGGTGTACGCTGGGGCAAAGGACATGAGCGAGCCTCGCATATCCGCTCTAGCGATTTCCGTGATGTAGACCATAGCGGGGCTGGTGCCCCAGGCTAAAACCAATCAACAACATAGTCACTGTTGCCCCAATTCTTAATCACCACTCACCAGCCGCAAACCCCGTGATTATCCTCCCGATGATCATCATCATCACGCTTTTCGACGTCGCTATGATAATCCACCCCACGACCGCTGGTATCATGGCCAGTTTGATGGTATTCAAGCGACCCATGCCGTCCATCAAGAACCCACACGTCATCCCGCTGACGGGGATCGTGATCGTGATCACACTGGCTATCCATGAGCCTTGAGCTTTGGTGATTTTGAGATCGGAGCTTTCTTCCTCGAGCTGGGGCAAGAGGATGGCGGAGTACGCTAGTGAGATTCCTACGACGACGTGGAAGAGAGCGGAAATGGCGGACGCCATCATCTGCAAGAAGTAGACATGAGGAGGCGGTTTGGGGGCGGCGGTACTCACCTGGGGGAGGAGTGTCTTGAACCTTTTGCTCTCATAGCGACTAAGCGAGCCGGCACTACCCAAGGTTTCGTTGAATTTGTTTTCGCGCTCTCGTTCCTCGCGGATTCTCCTTTCATTTTCTTGGAGGCTGTGGAATTGGGAGTTATTTATTATCAAGGGTCACTGGGGTCAAGGCGGGGTTTTTATCACTCGTAATCTGTTAATCTGAGGAAAACACCTGTGTTTTTTTGTTTTGGTTGTTTTTGTCGATTGAGAAGGAATTTTGTATCACACAACTTGGGAAAAACACACTTTGCTTTTTTAATAAAAAACACAAATTTTACAATTTTCGTAATTCTATTGTGACACCTGGATTACGCAGTCGGATATTCACCTAATATACGGCTTAACGACCTTTAAATCTTAATTATCTTATAAAAGCGCAAATATTTTCGTAGCAACACTTATCTGATTACGTTTTCTCATTATAAAGTTGTAAAATAGTGATTTTTATAAAGCAATAAAAAATTTCTAGGTATAAAAACAACCGTTAAATAAAAATAATCACTATAAACAAATCCGTTCCTTGAGTCGTACTTGCATAAGGTGCAAAGGTCGCCCGACGTGACTAAGTCGCTTTACCTTTTTTACGAATCAATGTCATGTGTTCGATGATTTCATGCTAACTAGATTCAAGAATGACGATTGTATTTAACTGTTTTTCACAAAACACTTCAAGATAAGATATGTGTTTTTACACATATTGAATTAAACGGTCGTATTTTGCGGGTGTTGCGACGCTCGCCTGCGGCTCGCCCGGCAAACTTCGCCTCCCGAGTAGGCGCCACCGTTATAGCTGATTTCGCTTTCTACTCGTTTCTTTAACCTGAAGTTTCCAAGGTAAAAGAAGTGAATCAATTTCGTGGTAATACACCGTAAGCGTGCATTCATTTTAATTCTAGCTACGTTTCAGAGAACATTCTTGTATTATTCAGACTATATTTACTATGAAAAACAGATGTCAGTGTGTCAGGGTCACACTCGGAAAATGTGGGCCCCTGACAAGAGAAATAACACGTTTTGTTTAATGATAGTTATTTTTTTTTATAATAGAAAGTGAATTTTATTTAAGATTTCGTTGGATTTTTTTCAGTGTCACACAGATTTGTGCAGATTTCTTCAAAGAATTTTGATTTTTTTTAAATACTAAGTGTCGTGTCCTATTTTTAGTTTTTTGATTTTTCAGTGTTGCGATATTTAATATTTTTTTTTTAATTTTCGATTTGTCGACTTTCCAATTTTTCAAATTTTCTATTTTTCCATTTTTTACATTTTTCAATTTCTCGATTTTAACAATTTTTCAATATTTCAGTTGGGATTTCAATTTTTCGATTCTTCAGTTTCTCGATTTTTTATATTTTCGATTTTGTGTTTTTCTGACTTTTGGTTTTTTTGATTTTCCCATTTCTCGATGTTTCGATTTCTCGACTTCTCAATTTTTCAGTTTTTCCGTTTTTTATCTTTCAATTTTTGGGTTTTTTTAAATTTTCGATTTTTCCATTCCACGATTTTTCTTTGATTATTCGTATTTCTCGTGTTTTTATTTTTTCAACTTTTTTAATTTTAGATTTTTCGATTAATCAATTTTTAGAAATTTCAATTTTGGGATTTTTCAATTTTTCAGTTCGTCGATTTTCCTTTGATTCTTCTATGGTTTCAAATTCTCGGTTTTTTACTCTTTCGATTTTTTTTTGTTTTTAGATTTTTTGATTTTTTTATGTCTCCATTTCTCGATTTTTCAGTTTTGCGATATTTTTATTTTTCGATTTTTTTTATTTTAGATCTTTCGATTTTCCAGTTCTTAAAATTTTTTACTTTTCCATTTTTAAAATTTTTCAATCTCTCGATTTTCAATTTTTCATTATTTCAGTTTGGGATTTCAATTTTTCGATTCTTGAGTTTCTCGATTTTTTATATTTTCGATTTTGTGTTTTTTTGATTTTTGCCTTTCTGATTTTCCTATTTCTCGATGTTTCAATTTCTCGACTTCTCAATTTTTCAGTTTTTCCGTTTTTTTTATCTTTCAATTTTTGGATTTTTTTAATTTTTCGATTTTTCAATTCCACGATTTTTCTTTGATTATTCCTATTTCGCGTGTATTTATTTCTTCAGCTTTTTTAATTTTAGATTTTTTGATTTTTCAATTTTTAGAAATTTCAATTTTGGGATTTTTCAATTTTTCAGTTCTCCAATTTTCCTTTGATTCTTCTATGGTTTCAAATTCTCGGTTTTTTACTCTTTCGATTTTTTTTGTTTTTTGTTTTTTTGATTTTTTTATGTCTCCATTTCTCGATTTTTCAGTTTTGCGATATTTTTATTTTTCGATTCTTTTTTTATTTCAGATCTTTCGTTTTTCCAGTTCTTCAAATTTTTTACTTTTCCTTTTTTAAAATTTTTCAATTTCTCGATTATCAATTTTTCATTATTTCAGTTTGGGATTTCAATTTTTCGATTCTTCAGTTTCTCGATTTTTTATATTTTCGTTTTTGTGTTTTTTTGATTTTTGCTTTTTTTGATTTTCCGATTTCTCGACTTCTCAATTTTTCAGTTTTTCCGTTTTTTTTATCTTTCAATTTTTGGATTTTTTAAATTTTCGATTTTTTAATTCCACGATTTTTCTTCGATTATTCGTATTTCTCGTGTTTTTATTTTTTCAGCTTTTTTAATTTTAGATTTTTCGATTTCTCAATTTTTAGAAATTTCAATTTTGGGATTTTTCAATTCTTCAATTTTCCTTTGATTCTTCTATGATTTCAAATTCTCGGTTTTTTTACCATTTCGATTTTTTTTTTGATGCTTCCATTCCTCGGTTTTTCAGTTTTGCGATATTTTAATTTTTCGATTTTTTTTTATTTTAGATCTTTCGATTTTCCAGTTCTTAAAATTTTTTACTTTTCCATTTTTAAAATTTTTCAATCTCTCGATTTTCAATTTTTCATTATTTCAGTTTGGGATTTCAATTTTTCGATTCTTCAGTTTCTCGATATTTTATATTTTCGATTTTGTGTTTTTTTGATTTTTGCTTTTTTGATTTTCCTATTTCTCGATGTTTCAATTTCTCGACTTCTCAATTTTGCAGTTTTTCCGTTTTTTTATCTTTCAATTTTTGGATTTTTTTAATTTTTCGATTTTTCAATTCCACGATTTTTCTTTGATTATTCCTATTTCGCGTGTTTTTATTTCTTCAGCTTTTTTAATTTTAGATTTTTTGATTTTTCAATTTTTAGAAATTTCAATTTTGGGATTTTTCAATTTTTCAGTTCTCCAATTTTCCTTTGATTCTTCTATGGTTTCAAATTCTCGGTTTTTTACTCTTTCGATTTTTTTTGAATTTTGATTTTTGATTTTTTAATGTTTCCATTTTTCGATTTTTCAGTTTTGCGATATTTTAATTTTTCGATTCTTTTTTTATTTCAGATCTATCGATTTTCCAGTTCTTCAAATTTTTTACTTTTCCATTTTTAAAATTTTTCAAAATCTCGATTTTCAATTTTTCATTATTTCAGTTTGGCATTTCATTTTTTCGATTCTTCAGTTTCTCGATTTTTTATATTTTCGATTTTGTGTTTTTTCGATTTTTGCTGTTTTTGATTTTCCTATTTCTCGATGTTTCGATTTCTCGACTTCTCAATTTTTCAGTTTTTCCGTTTTTTTTTAATTTTGCAATTTTTGGATTTTTTTAAATTTTCGATTTTTCATTTCCAGTATTTTTTCTTTGATTATTCGTATTTCTCGTGTTTTTATTTTTTCAGCTTTTTTAATTTTAGATTTTTTGATTTCTCAATTTTTAGGAATTTCAATTTTGGGATTTTTCAATTTTTCAGACCTTCAATTTCTCTTCTATAGTTTGAAAT
This sequence comes from Zophobas morio, assembly GCF_036711695.1. Classification (NCBI taxonomy): domain Eukaryota; kingdom Metazoa; phylum Arthropoda; class Insecta; order Coleoptera; family Tenebrionidae; genus Zophobas; species Zophobas morio. The sequence goes on from NW_026972132.1 coordinate 127,289, forward strand.
TCTCGGTTTATTACTGTTTCCATTTTTTTTAGTTTTTTGATTTTTTCATGTTTCCATTTCTCGATTTTTCAATTTTGCGATATTTTAATTTTTCGATTTGTTTTTATTTTAAACTTTTCGATTTTCCAGTTCTTCAAATTTTCTATTTTTCCATTTTTAAAATTTTTCAATCTCTCGATTTTCAATTTTTCATAATTTCAGTTTGGCATTTCATTTTTTCGATTCTTCAGTTTCTCGATTTTTTATATTTTCGATTTTGTGTTTTTTCGATTTTTGCTGTTTTTGATTTTCCTATTTCTCGATGTTTCGATTTCTCGACTTCTCAATTTTTCAGTTTTTCCGTTTTTTTTAATTTTTCAATTTTTGGATTTTTTTAAATTTTCGATTTTTCATTTCCAGTATTTTTTCTTTGATTATTCGTATTTCTCGTGTTTTTATTTTTTCAGCTTTTTTAATTTTAGATTTTTTGATTTCTCAACTTTTAGGAATTTCAATTTTGGGATTTTTCAATTTTTCAGACCTTCAATTTCTCTTCTATAGTTTGAAATTCTCGGTTTATTACTGTTTCCATTTTTTTTAGTTTTTTGATTTTTTCATGTTTCCATTTCTCGATTTTTCAATTTTGCGATATTTTAATTTTTCGATTTGTTTTTATTTTAAACTTTTCGATTTTCCAGTTCTTCAAATTTTCTATTTTTCCATTTTTAAAATTTTTCAATCTCTCGATTTTCAATTTTTCATAATTTCAGTTTGGGATTTCAATTTTTCGATTCTTCAGTTTCCCGATTTTTTTATATTTTCGATTTTGTGTTGTTTTGATTTTCCGATTTCTCCATGTTTCGATTTCTCGACTTCTAAATTTTTTAGTTTTTCCGTTTTTTTCTTTCAATTTTTGGATTTTTTTAAATTTTCGATTTTTCATTTCCAGTATTTTTTCTTTGATTATTCGTATTTCTCGTGTTTTTATTTTTTCAGCTTTTTTAATTTTAGATTTTTTGATTTCTCAACTTTTAGGAATTTCAATTTTGGGATTTTTCAATTTTTCAGACCTTCAATTTCTCTTCTATAGTTTGAAATTCTCGGTTTATTACTGTTTCCATTTTTTTTAGTTTTTTGATTTTTTCATGTTTCCATTTCTCGATTTTTCAATTTTGCGATATTTTAATTTTTCGATTTGTTTTTATTTTAAACTTTTCGATTTTCCAGTTCTTCAAATTTTCTATTTTTCCATTTTTAAAATTTTTCAATCTCTCGATTTTCAATTTTTCATAATTTCAGTTTGGGATTTCAATTTTTCGATTCTTCAGTTTCCCGATTTTTTTATATTTTCGATTTTGTGTTGTTTTGATTTTCCGATTTCTCCATGTTTCGATTTCTCGACTTCTAAATTTTTTAGTTTTTCCGTTTTTTTCTTTCAATTTTTGGATTTTTTTAAATTTTCGATTTTTCAGTTCCACGATTTTTCTTTGATTATTCGTATTTGTCGTGTTTTTATTTTTTCAGCTTTTTTAATTTTAGATTTTTCGATTCCCAATTTTTAGAAATTTCAATTTTTCAGTTCGATTTTTCTTTGATTTCTATGGTTTCAAATTCTCGGTTTTTTTACTGTTTCGATTTTTCTTAGTTTATTAATTTTTGCTGTTTCCATTTATCGATTTTTCAGTTTTGCGATATTTTAATTTTTCGATTCTCTTTTTATTTTAAATCTTTCGATTTTCCAGTCCTTCAAATTTTCTATTTTTTCATTTTTAAAATTTTTTAATTTCTCGATTTTCAATTTTTCATTATTTTAGTTAGGTTAGATTAGGTCAAGTCAGGTTAAAACCTGAAAGCATCAATTAATTGTTAAATGTCATAAAACGCGAATGTCAAGTTAAGTCAGATCAGATGAAGCCAAGTCAACTTAAGTCAGGTCAAATAAGGTAAAGTGAGGTTAGGTTAAGTCAAATTCGGTTAGGTCAAGTCAAGTTAGGTGTAGTCAAGTCAGATGAAGTCCCGTAAATATCAATTATCAACCATTAAATGTCAAAAAACACAAATGTCAAGTTAAGTCAAAGCAGATTAAGTCAAATCAGATGAGGTAGGGTGACTAACATCTGTTAAATGTCAAAAAACTCAAAGGATAAGCCATGTCATATTAAGTCCCGAAAACGTTAATATTATCAACTATTTTGTAACAAATCTCAACAAACATAATTGTCAAGTCAAATCAGGTTGGATCAAATCAAGTCAGATCATTTTAAAGTGTCAATTAACAACGGTTTAATCTCAAAAAAATCCGAATGTCAGATTCAGTCAAAAAAGATAAATAAAATCAGGGCAGATCAAGTCAAATTAGGCGAAAATATCAGGTTAATTCAGGTTAAATCCCAAAAAGATCAGTCCCCTCTTAAATGTCAAAAAACGCTCATAAAATGTCAAATTAAGTTAGAACAGATGACTTCAAGTCATATCAAGTCAGGTCACATAAGGGTAACGTTGCAAAAAACCCGAGTGTGAAATCACGTCAAATTAGGTCTCGAAGTCGTCATTTATCAACTGATAAACCTTATAAATTACAACATAAAAGTTAGGTTATATCAAGCTAAGTTAGTTGAAGTCAAGTCAGATAAACTCTCGAAAGTAAGAGTCAACTTTATTATGAACATATGAACTCAAGTCAGGTCAGGTCATTAACAACGGTTAAATCTCAAAAACACAAATGTCAAATTACGTCAGGGCAGATGAAGTCATGTCAAATCAGGTCAGGTAAAATCAAATTGGGTCTCGAGCCGGTCATTTATCAGATCTTAAATCTTATAACACAAAAGTCAGGTTACGTCAAGTCAGGTGAGGTCAAGTCAGATGAAATCCCGTAAATATCATTGTCAAATCACTTCAAATAAAGTAAAGTCAAATTAGGCCTCAAAATCGTCATTTATCAACTGATAAATCTAAAAATTTATAACACAAAAGTCAAATTAGGTCAAGTTAAGTTAGGTGAAGTCAAATCACATGAACTTTCGAAAGTATCGGTTATCAACTATTAAATGCCAAAAAACTCAAATGCCAAGTTAGGTCAAGGCATATGAATTCAAGTCAGGTCAGGTCATTAACAACGTTAAATCTCAAAAACACAAATGTCAAATTACGTCAGGGCAGATGAAGTCAAGTCAAATCAGGTCAGATAAAGTCAAATTGGGTCTCGAGCCGGTCATTTATCAAATCTTAAATCTTATAACACAAAAGTCAGGTTACGTCAAGTTAGAACAAGTCAAGTCAGGTGAGGTCAAGTCAGATGAAGTCCCGTAAATATCAATTATCAACCATTAAATGTCAAAAAACACAAATCTCAAGTTACGTCAAAGCAGATGAAGTCAAATCAGATGAGGTGAGGTGACTAACATCTAATGTCAAATTAGGACCCGTAAACGTCAATGTTATCAACTGTTATGTTATAAATCTCAACATACACAATTGTCAAGTTAAATCACGAATGTCAAATCACTTCAAATAAAGTAAAGTCAAATTAGGTCCCAAAATCGTCATTTATCAACTGATAAATCTTATAATTTACAACATAAAAGTTAGGTTATGTCAAGCTAAGTTAGGTAAAGTCAAGTCAGATGAACTCTCGAAAGTATCAATTGTCAACTTTTAAATGTCAATTCACACAAATGCCAAGTCGGGTCAAGGCAGATGAACTCAAGTCAGGTCAGGTCATTAAATATATCAAAAAAACCCAAGTCAAATACGATAAAGTCAGGTCGCGTCATGTCAAATTAGGCCCCAAAAGCGTCAGTTATCAACTGTTAAAATCTCAAAAAACACAAATGTCAAGTTAAGTCAATGCAGATGAAGTCAGGTCAGAGGAGATAAGATCATTAACATCAGTCAAATCTCAAAAAACTTAAAAATCAGGTTAGATCAAGTCAAGTCAAGTTAGGTTAAGTCAGGTTAAATCCTGAAAGCATCAGTCTACTCAAATCGCTCAAAAAATGTCAAGTTAAGTTAGGAGGGATGACGTTAAGTCATATCAGGTCAGGTCAAATAAGGTAACGTTCCAAAAAGCCCGAATATCAAATCACATCAAATACAGTAAAGTCAAATTAGGTCTCGAAATCGTCATTTATCAACTGATCAATCTTACAAATTAACACAAAGTCAGGTTAGGTCAAGTTAGATCAAATCAAAATAGGCGAAGTCAAGTCAGATGAAGGCCCGTAAGTATCAACTACCAACCACAAATCTGTTAAATCTCAAAAAATTCGAAGATTAAGTCAAATTAGGACTCGAAATCGTCAGTGTTATCAACTGTTATAAATCTCAAAAAACGCAATTGTCAATAGGTCACGTTAGATCAAATCAAGTTAGATCAGGTCAATTCAGGTTAAACCCCAAGTGTCAATTACCAACGGATTAATCTTAAAAAAAAAACTGTTAAAATCAGTTGAGGTCAAGTCAAATTAGGTCCCGAAAGCGTCAATTAACAACTGTTGAATCTAAAAAAACCCAAATAAGGTGGGATAAGGTAAAGTCAGGTGAGGCCAGATAATCAACAACTAACAAATCTCAAAAAACGTGGATGTAATCTCAAAAAACTGAAAAGTCAGGTTAGATCAAGTCAAATCAGATCAGGTTGTCAAATTAAATCCAAAATGCATTAATCTACTCTTAAATGTCGAAAAACGCTCAAAAAATGTCAGGTTAGGTCTGATAAGGTAACGTCCAAAAAAAACCAGAATGTCAAATCACGTCAAATAAAGTAAAGTCAAATCAGGTCCCGAACTCGCCATTTATCAATTGATAAATCTTATAAGTCATCTTACTTCAAGTGAAGTCAAACCATGTCAAGTCAGGCTGATTTCGTAAAGCATCAACTGTTAAATGTCAAAAAAACACAAAAGGCTAGTTAACTCAGAGAAGATCAAGTCAAGTCAAAGGAGGACACATCTGGCTGACAGTTAAAAATTATAGTTTCAGATTTAACCTAACTTGACTTGCCTTGATCTAGTTTCAATTAACCGGGCTTTTGAATATTTTGGGACTTAACTGAGTTGATGAATGACATTTTCGGGACCTAATTGACTTGACATTCGGGTTTTTTGACATTGGACACTTGATATTTGATGCCTCCGGAACTTGATCTATAAGAATTACATAACAAAAATCTAACAGAGTTATAATCCGCAGTTATATTGCTGTTATGTTTATGTTACGCAACAAAATTGTAACAGTTTGCTTGACATTACAAAAAATGTAACATTACAGTTATATAATAAATTTATCAGTATAAGAATGTTATATAACACTGTCATGATGATGTTATGTTGCAGTTACATAACACTGTTATAGTGCAGCTGCATTACACAAGTGTAACTGTATTATATATACTACATAACGTTATGTAAATAGTAGTTTAAATATTTTAACTTGACAGTACTAAAATCGGTGTTTAAATCCAAAATGACTTTCGAGTTTTTTTGAGACTTAACAATTGAGAATTGACGCTTTCGAGACTTAATTTGACTCGAGCTGCCCAGATATGACCTTGAAAAAGTAGAGAAGCCCCACTACGTAACACGGCACCATATGACATAATCGCTACTGAAGGACGCAACGAGCGCTCTAAGTCGAGCGAAGCTCGCGACTCATTTCACAGCACACTTGATCACAAAAGTGGCAGCAACTCACCAACAATCCCGCAGCATGATTAACACGTTCCACTAGCTAAATTCAAACTAAATCCAGACGAAAAAAAACTGTGTAACAAAAAGAACAAATACAATAAACGAATTGCCGGATTAGCATAACGCGCAAACAAATAGGGCCGTAAAACCGCAGTTTAGGTGCCACAAAAGCGCAAAAAGTCTTATCATTATCAGACTTCGCCTCGACAAAGCGAAAACAGTCCGAAAAAAACTATCGCGACAAACGCAAAAAACGCGCTCCAAAAATAAAACCCGAACGTAAATATTTGCAACTAGATCACGCCCTTGGACTTTTTCCACCGAAAAGTGCCAAGTTGAGTGAACTTCAGATGCACTCCGAGTGCATTTTCGCGGAACGAAGTGTGTCAAAACAACCACAAACCAATTGGAGTAATCACCAATTTTAATTAGTGGATAAGCGACCCTAATTTAAATTTAGTTTTCGAGAAACAAGTAAGTACTCACTTCAAACTGTAGCAGCTACCTCTGCAAAAAACGAAAAAATTAGTCGAGTTAATCAGCAAGCCGAGGGGGCTAAAAGCGAAACTCACCCAACGGTGTCCATTTTTCGGCCAGCTAGTCTCAGCTGTCAACAAAATCGTGTAAGTGTGTCAGTCGAAAGGTCGCTGGTGCAAAGAAAAAATTTTTTGCTTACCGGTTTTCGGGAAAAAGCGGACGCATGTGTACACTGGCGAAGTCGTTTGCACAATACGCGAATCCGCTCACTCGCGCGAAATTAGCTAATGGTTCTTTTCATTCTCGTCTCGATCATTTATCGCAGACGGTATTATCTTCGATGATTGTTCCAAGATAAGACTTCAATAACGCGGCTGCGACGCGAAACTGTGACTCATTTCGAGTTATCGCTGGAAGAGGAAGTCGCGGGCTTGCGGAAAGTTTTTCTGGCAGGGGCGGCTTGGAAATGTTGGCCCACGTGGGCCCCCCACCGGCCGCTCTCGATTTTTTTCGGTCGGAGTTTTCGCAAATTTATATGACTGCGCCGGGATCGCGGATTGCGTCAGAATTTTCGAGTGCTTTCTCTCGGTTGAGCGGAATTTGAACAAGTGGTTCATCCCGTGGGTGTGGAGAGGGAAAATCGTGGCCGATTGATATGCTAATTCGAAATTTATACTGTTATGAAATAGTGTTCGAAATAGCTTCAATGAGAAATCCTTGGGAAACGTTTTTCGCGTTTGGGTCAGAAAGCGTGAATTATCGACGTTAAGGCGCAAAAACGCAAATGTAAGGTTAAGATCTGAAAGCGTCAGTTAAAAACTGACCTAAAATGCAGATCAATAACAACTGTCAACTCCAACACAAATGTCAAGTTAAGTCAGGTCAAATCAAGTCAGCGACTAAAAACTGTTAAATCGCAAAGATCAGATCAGGTCAAGTCATTTTATATACAGAAAACGTCAAATATAACGTTTCTGAATCAAGTTAAGTCATCAGTTATCAACTGATCCGAAAGCGTCATTTGACAACAGTTAAATCTCAAAAAGACGGAATATCAACTCAGACCAAGTCAGGGCAGGTCAATTAAGGTTAGGTCAAATCAAGTCAGAATGCATTCCGCAAAGGTCAGTTAACAAATATTAAATCCTAAAATGCTCAAATATCAAGTTGAGTAACATCAAATCAGATCAAACCTGGTCAAATTAAGTCGAGTCAGGTTAGGTTGGGTCCCGAAAGCGTCAAGTCAGATCAAACCAGGTCAAGTCAAGTCAACTTATTTAAGGTCAAGTCAAGTCAGATCTCGACAGTATCGTTAAACAACTATTAAATCTCAAAATACCCTAATGTCAAGTCAGATCGTCAGGTCAGTTCAAGTCATTTTATGTCGCGAAAGCGTTAAATGACGGTTAATTCTCAAAAAATCCAGTTTAGGTTCCGAAAGCGTCAATTGACAATTGTTTAAACCCAAAAAACCCAATATCAGGTTCGGTCAGGCCAAATGAAGTTAAGTCAGACTAAGTTCTCCAAACAACTGTCAAATCTCAAAAAGCCGAAATTTCAAGTCACGTCAACTTATGTAAGGTCAAGTCAAATCAGATTGAGTTCCGAAAGCGTCGATTAACACCGGTCATTTTATGGCCTAAAAGCGTCAAATAACGGTTTCTGAATCTCAAAAATCCTGTCAAGTCAGATCAAGTTAAGTCATCAGCGCCAATTGATAACTGTCAAATCTCAAAAACCGAAGTTTTAGGTCAAGTCAACTAAGGTTAAGTTAAGTCAAACGTCAAGTTAGGTAACACCAAGTCAATTCAAGTCAGATCAGATCAGATCAATTAAATCAGATCAGATCCCGTTAAGTTTAATTCAAGTAAAGCCGGGTTAAGTCAAATAAGATCTCGACAGTATCGTTTAACAACTGTTAAATCTCAAAATACCCTAATGTCAAGTCATATCAAGTCAGGTCAGTTCAAGTCATATTATGTCGCCAAAGCGTTAAATAACGGTTAAATCTCAAAATACCTGAATGTCAAGTCAGGTCAATGTAAGCCATTTTATGTCTCAAAAGCGTTAAATGACGGTTAAATCTCAAAATTTCAGGTCAGATCAAGTCAGTTTAGATTCCGAAAGCGTCAATTGACAACTGTCAAATCTCAAAAAACCCAGTATCAGTTTCGGTCAGGCCGAATGAAGTTAAGTCAGATTAAAATCTCGACAGTATCGTTTAACAACTGTTAAATCTCAAAATACCCTAATGTCAAGTCATATCAAGTCAAGTCAGTTCAAGTAATTTGATTTCGCGAAGGCGTTAATTAATAGTTAAATCTCAAAATACCTAAATCTCAAGTTAGCTCAATTCAAGTCATTTTATCTCCCGAAGGCGTTAAATAGCGGTTAAATCTCAAAAATTCCAAATGTCAGGTCAGATCACAGCGTCAATTGACAATCGTTAAAACTCGAGAAACCCAATATCAAGTTCGGTCAGGCCGACTGAAGTTAAGTCAGACTAGGTTCTCAAATCAAATGTCAAATCTCAAAAAAACCGAACTAAACAGGTCAAATCAACGAAGACTAGGTTAACTCAAGACAGTTTGTATTCCGGAAGCGTTAATTAACAACTGTTAATTAATTCCCAACTATCAAGTTAAGTCACATCAGTTCAATTCAAGTTAGGTCAGAGCATGTCAAGTAAGGTGTCAACTGTGTCATTTAAAACGTATTAAATCTCAAAATACTCAAATGGCAAATCGGATCAAGTCAGATGAGGTGCAGAAAGCGTCAATTAACAACTGTTAAATCTTAAAATATCCTAATGTCATGTCAGATGAAGTCACTTCAATCCAAGTCATCTTATGTCAGGAAAGCGTTAAATAACAGCCAAATCTCAAAATACCTAAATGTCAAGTGAGGTGAATTCAAGTCTTTTTATGTCCCGAAAGCGTTAAATGACCGTTAAATCTCAAAAATTAAAAATGTCAGAGGTCAGATCACAGCGTCAATTGACAATTGTTAAAACTCGAGGAACCCAATATGAGGTTCGGTCAGGCCGGATGAAGTTAAGTCAGACTAGGTTCTCAAAACAACTGTCAAATCTCAAAAAACCGAAATATCAAGTCACATCTAGTCAGATCAGTTCAAGTCATTTTATATCGCGAAACCGTTAAATAACGGTTAAATCTCAAAATACCTGAATGTCAAGTCAGGTTAATTTGAGTCATTTTATGTCTCGAAGACGTTAAATGACGGTTAATTCTCAAAAAATCCAAATGTCAAGTCAGATCAAGTCAGTTTAGGTTCCGAAAGCGTCAATTGACAATTGTTAAAACCCAAAAAACCCAACATCAAGTTAAGTCAGGCCAGATGAAGTTAAGTCAGAGTAGGTTCTCAAAACAACTGTCAAATCTCAAAAACCCGAAATAACAGGTCAAATTAACGGAGCTTAGGCCAACTCAAGTCAGATTGGATTCCGGAAGCCTTAATTAACAACTGTTAATTCTCAAAATTCCCAACCGTCAAGTTAAGTCACATCAGTTCAATTCAAGTCAGGCCGGATCAAGTCAAATAAGGTCTCGACACTGTCAATTAACAAGCGTTAAATCTCAAAATACCCAAATGACCGGTCAGATCAAGTCAGGTTAGGTGCAGAAAGTGTCAATTAACAATTATTAATTCACGAAATACCCCAATGTCAAGTCAGATCAAGTCATTTTATCTCCCGAAAGCATTAAATGACGGTTAAATCACAAAAATTCCAAATGTCAGGTCATGTCAAGTCAATTTAGTATTCGAAAGCGTCAGTTGATAATTGTTCAAACACAAAAAACCTAACATCAAGTTAAGTCAGGCCAGATGAAGTTAAGTCAGACTAGGTTCTCAAAACAACTGTCAAATCTCAAAAAATTGAAATATTAAGTCACGTCAACTAATGTAAGGTCAAGTCAAATCCGATTGGCTTCCGAAAGCGTCGATTAACACCAGTTCAATTCAAATAAGGCCAGATTAAGTCAAATCAGATCTCGACAGTATCGTTGAACAAATGTTAAATCTCAAAATACCCCAATGTCAAGTCAGATCGGTTCAAGTTATTTTCCGTTGTGAAAGTGTTAATTAATAGTTAAATCTCAAAATACCTAAATGTCAAGTCAGGTCAATTCAAATCATTGTATGTTATGAAAGCGTTAAATGATGGTCAAATCTCAAAAAATCCAAATGTCAAGTCCGATCAAGTCAGTTTAGGTTCCGACACCGTTAATTGACAACTGTCAAATCTCAAAAAACCGAAATAACACGTCAAAGCAACTAATATGATAATCAGTTCAATTTAAGTCAGGCCAGATCAAGTCAAGTAAGGTCTCGACTGTGTCACTTAAAACGTGTTAAATCTCAAAATACCCAAATGGCAATCAGATCAAGTCAGGTTAGGTGCAAAAAGCGTCAATTAACAACTATTAAATCTCAAAATATCCAAATGTCAAGTCAGGTCCATTCAAGTCATTTTATGTCAGAAAAGCGTTAAATAACAGCCAAATTTCAAAATACCTAAATTTCAAGTCAGGTCACTTCAAGTCATTCTATGTCCCGAAAGCGTTAAATAACGGTTAAATCTCAAAAATTCCAAATGTCAGATCAGATCCAGTCAATTTAGGCTCCGAAAGCGACAATTGTTAATTGTTAAAACCATTAAAAACCCAATATCAGGTTCGGTTGGGCCAGGTGAAGTTAAGTCAGACTAGGTTCTCAAAACAACTGTCAAATGTCAAAAACCGAAATATTAAGTCACGTCAACTTATGTAAGAACAAGTCAAATCAAATTGAGTTGCGAAAGCGTCGATTAACATCAGTTCAATTCAAATAAGGCCAGGTTAAGTCAATTAAGATTTCGACAGAATCGTACCCAAATGTCAAGTCATATCAAATCAGGTCAGTTCAAGTCATTTTATATCACGAAAGCCTTAAATAACGGTTAAGTCTCAAAATACCTAAATGTCAAGTTAGGTCAATTTAAGTCATTGTATGTCCCGAAGGCGTTATTTAACGGTTAAATCTCAAAAATGCCAAATCTCAGGTCAGATCAAGTCAGTTTAGGTTCCAACAGTGTCAGTTGACAATTGTTAAAACCCAAAAAATCCAATATCACGTTAAGTCAGGCCGGATGAAGTTAACTCAGACTAGGTTCTCAAAAAAACTTCAATTCTCAAAAAACCGCAATAACAGGTCAAATCAACGAAGCTTAGGTCAACTCAAGTCAGATTGGATTCCGGAAGAGTTAATTAACAACTATTAATTAATTCCCAACTATCAAGTTAAGTCACATCAGTTCAATTCAAGTCAGGCCAGATCAAGTCAAGTAAGGTCTCAACTGTGTCATTTAAAACGTAATAAATCTCAAAATACCCAAATGGCAAATCGAATCAAGTCAGATGAGGTGCAGAAAGCGTCAATTAACAACCGTTAAATCTCAAAATATCCTAATGTCAAGTCAGATCAAGTCAGTTTAGGTTCCGACAGCGTCAATTGACAACTGTCAAATCTCAAAAAACCGAAATAACACGTCAAATCAACTAATATGATAATCAGTTCAATTCAAGTCAGGCCAGATCAAGTCAAGTAAGGTCTCGACAGTGTCTTTTAAAACGTGTTAAATCTCAAAATACCCAAATGGCAAATCAAATCAAGTCAGGTTAGGTGCAAAAAGCGTCAATTAACAACTATTAAATCTCAAAATATCCAAATGTCAAGTCAGGTCAATTCAAGTCATTTTATGTCACGAAAGCGTTAAATAACAGCCAAATCTCAAAATACCTAAATGTAAGTCAGGTCAATTCAAATCTTTTTATGTCCCGAAGGCGTCAAATAACGATTAAATCCCAAAAAATCCAAATGTCAGGTCAGATCAAGTCAATTTAGCTTCCGAAAGCGTCAATTCACAATTGTTAAAACCCAAAAAACACAATATCAGGTTCGGTCAGGAAAGATGAAGTTAAGTCAGACTAGGTTCTCAAAACAACTGTCAAATGTCAAAAAACCGAAATATTAAGTCACGTTAACTTATGTAAGATGAAGTCAAATCAGATTGACTTCCGAAAGCGTCGATTAACATCAGTTCAATTCAAATAAGGCCAGGTTAATTCGAGTAAGATTTCGACAGTATCGTTCAACAATTGTTAAATCTCAAAATACCCTAATGTCAAGTCATATCAAGTCAGGTCAGTTCAAGTCATTTTGTGTCACGAAAGCGTTAAATAACAGTCAAATCTCAAAATACCTAAATATCAAGTCAGGTCAATTCAAGTCTTTTTATGACTCGAAAGCGTTAAATAACGGTTAAATCTCAAAAATTCCAAATGTCAGGTCAGATCAAGTCGGCTTAAGTTCCGAAAACGTCAATTGACAACTGTCAAATCTTAAAAAACCCAAATGTCGCGTCAAGTCAAATTGACCAAGGTCCTAAGAGCATCAGTCACCAACTGTTAAATGTAAAAAAAACGAATACGTATCAGGTCCAGATCAAGTTGAGTCACGTAAATTTAACAATTTAAGTTAGGTTAGGTCCCCAAAACAATTGTCAAATCACAAAAAGCCGAGGAGAAGTTAGCTACGGTCAAGTCAAGTCAAACGTCAAGTAGGTAACATCAGATAAATTCAATCAGATCAGGTCAAGTCAAGTAAGATCTTGACAGTGTCATTTATCAAAAATGTTAAATTTCCAAAGATCAAAGATTAAATCAGGTCAGGTTAAGTCAGGTTATGTCCCGAAAGCGTTAATTATCGGCTTTTAAGTCTCCTATCAAGTCAAAACAGGTAAGAATAGGTCAAGTCAAGTCAGATTGGGTCCCGCAGGCATCAGTTAATAACTGTTAAATCTCAAAAACGCCAAATACTAGGTTAGCTCAAGTCAGGTTGGGTGCATAAAGCGTCAATTAACAACTGTTAAATCAAATCAAATCAAGTCAGGACATTTCAAATCATTTCATGCCCCGGAAACCTTAAATAACGTTTGTTAAATCTCAAAAATCCCAAACATGAAGTCAGATCAAGTGTCAAGTCAGGTCATATCAAAACAGCTTGGACTTCGAAAGCGTCAACTGAAAAGTGTCAAATCTCAAAAAACCCAAATGTCGAGTCAAGTCAAATCGGCTAAGGTCCCAAGAGGATAAAAAAACACGAATACTTATCAGGTTAGATCAAGTCGAATCAAGTTAAGGCATGTAAATTTAAGTTAGGTTAGGTCCCCAAAACAATTGTCAAATCACACAAAGCTAAAGAAAGCCAACTAAGGTTAAGTCAAGTCAAACGTCATATGTTAGGTCATCAGGTCAATTCAAGTCAGATCAGGTCAGGTCAAATCAGGTTATGTCTTGAAAGTGTTAATTAGCGGCTTTTATGTAAAATGCCCAAATATCAAGTTGAGTCACACCGGATCAAGTCTAGGTCTCGACAGAGTCATTTAGCAAATGTTATATCTCAAAAAACTAGTCAGTTCAAGTCAGGTTACATGTAAAAAGTGTCAATTAACAACTATTAAATCTCAAAATGCCCAAATATCACGTTGAGTCATATCAAATCAGGTCATATTAGACCAGATCAAGTCAGGTTAGGCTCCAAAAGCGTCATTTAACAACTATCAAGTCCCAAAAACCTAAATGTCAAGTCAGATCAAGTTAGATAAAAGAAGTCATTTAATGCTCCGAAAGCGTTAATTAACGGTTTTCAAATCTCAAAAATCCGTAATATCACCCATATCTCAGGCTAGGTTACGCTAGGTCAGATCAAATCCAGTCAGGGACATTCGCTTTCGGGACCCAACCTGACTTAACCTGACTTAACCTGACGTGAGTTAATTTGATCTGACCATCTATGCTACTAATTTATTTCTCTTTTGTTGGTCTGTAAATGGATTTAAACACAAAACGAAAACAAATTTTTATCGTTAAAAACAAGTGATATGCGGAGTGATTAGCTGAATTTTAAAGTTCAAGAAAGATAAGAAAAGCGTATAAATTAGGTGACCACTGTTATCTACACAAAGTGCCTACATAAAGGTACTGAAATCGTGAAATTATGGTTTGTGGTAATGAGAATGTATGAATTCAATACCACAATAACAACTAAAATGATTCATACCAACGTCAAAAAACCGTTTTGGTCGAAATATTCTGTTCAGTACTTCAGTTTGTACACAAGAAAATTAATTAGTACTAAAAACAAGATCATTTGTTGAATAGCATAACCATAAAGGTTTTTTGCCGCTTAGTGGCACTTTACAAAGTCCACCTGAGAATCGTCTCAGTGCCCACGTACATTCCACAATATTTACCATAGATAAGTATTACGCATCACTCTTATCCAAGTTCACGTTCTCCTCAATCCCAAAAACCCACAATAAATAATTTCACCCAACTGAATCAAATATTGGAACTTTACCAGCGTCCACTGTGACGTCGTTTTGGCACCAGTACCTATTTTTATTTACGTTGGACAAAGAAAGTTCCCCCAACAGCAACAACAAACGTTGGCAAACTCCATAACTTATAAATAGACGTCTTTCTTCAAACTGAGTCGCAGTAGGGCTGCAGTTTGCAGGACCGGCTCATGCAACCACCGCAGGAACTGCAGGTGAACGCCCGATAATTGTAAACTGTGGCCCTCATTTCTCGTTCTTGCGTTTGGTACAGAGAAAAGTGAATGACATCATCGATTTGTTGCGGTGGATATATTTAGGTCTGCCAGCTGATGCCTGCAGTAAACAGTGCGACTTTTTTTTTTTTCGTTGGCGGTGGAGAATGACACTCCTCGTGGCAGGAATTTATTGGTATAAACAACTTAAGTAACCTTGTACCCGGCTCAGTCGTGTTAATTTATGGGGTACTTACCAAACGTTGGTGCAGAATTATTAAAATGCGGCGCAGTTGATGCATGTGTTAATTTTTTTTTAACTTATTGGTACAATTATCACGTAATTCCACTGACGTTTCGTAAAACAATTCGTACAAGTACCGTCTTGAAGATTACATTGATCCATTAAAACTTTTGTTTTCCTAGCACTTATCAAAACTTGTAGAAAAAGCGAAAATCATTCGAATGAAAGTAAGAGAGGCTGATGACATTTTCCAATTTTGTTAGCCAGCGATAAAAAATTAACAATGTGCTAAAATCGGTATGTGATTACATTTTTCAAGAATATCAGTACCTACTACGTAACAATTACATTATCACTTGAGTTGATAGTAACTTGTTGTCTCTAAAAATTATCACGTGAGATATTTTGCTCGAAAGTGCAAATTGCCAGCAAGTTCTCCTGATTTTTTCCCTACAATTTTAGAATAGTACGTAATTTAAATGCATGGCTGGTAGTTTATCAATTGAGAATAGAACCAGGAAGTGTACTATAAAATTTTGTGTCCAATGAAAAAAATCTCGAGCCGCCAAATTTCGTTTTAGACTCGTGCTTTGAAAAAAAAAAAAAATTGGGACGAGTGTGCCAGCTATAAAATACTATTATAATTCTTGTTTTGTACGGGAAATGTTTGTAGTTTCCCACATCTATTGATGTAAGTGAAATTTATCAGTATTAGTACGAGGAAGATTTCTGTCGTTTTTTGCTCCTGAATTATGGGTTGCCTATATTCTGAAAATATATTTTTTTGTTATTCTTTTGTTTTCGTCATGGTTCGGTTTTCCGTCATCAATTACCCTCTTTTCTTTTCGTCTAGATTTTTTAAAGTTATTTTTTTAATGTTGACGTGAAGTTTCTTAATCGGATTTATCAGTATTTCAAAAATATTTTCAAATATAAAAGTATTTGTATAAAGTCTTTACCGGTTTATTATTGGTCTATAATGGCGTGCCTATTTGAAGTACATTGTTGATGAAATAATGCCCTAGGGCATTAAGAATACTTACCATAGTAGTTCAACAGAAAACGCAATCGGCGGAACACCAACTAGTACTTAATGTTTTGCTGGTTGTGTAGATACGGCGATAATGTTAATTTGTATTATTGAAATCACGACTTCTGGTAATAGGCAAAATCCAAAAATTCCAAACAATCCGAAAACTTGGAGACACCACAAAAATCCGAAAAATCCCAAAATTTGGAAAAGAAATTGCAAGGAACTCAAGACACTTAAGATATCCAATAATCCAAAAAACCAAAGTGTTCCAAAATATTTTAAAAAATCCAAAAAATCAAATAATAGAAACCTAAGAAATTAAAAAATCTCAAGAAACCCAATATCTATAAAAAATAAAAAAGTATAAATACCGCAAAAATCCAAAAAATCAGAAAATAAAAAAATAAAAATTATTTAAGAATTGAAAAAATTTGAGAAATCCAAAAACTATCAAGAAAGTAAAAAATCTAAAAAAAATCCAAAGAATCCAAAGAATCCAAAGAATCCGAAGAATCCAAGGAATCCAAAGAATCCACAGAATCCAAAAAATTAAAAAAAAAGCAAAAAATTTCAAAAAGAAATGCAAGGAACCCAAGAAATTCAAGAAATCCAGTAATCCAAAAAATTTAAACTTTCAAAAAATTAGAAAAAAGTCTACATGGCTCAAGAAATCCAAAAAATTCAAAAAACTGAGAAAACGCAATAATACTAAAAATCCGAAAAATTGAAAATATCGCAAAGGTCCAAAAAATTTAAAAAGTCATGAAAATAAAATAACCAAAAAAAATCGAAATATCCAAAAAACCCGAAAACTTCGATAAATCCGCAAAATCCGAAAAAGGAAATGCAATAAACTCAACAAACTCAAGAACTCTGATAATTCAAAAATAGAAATTTTCCGAAAAATTAAAAAAACAAAAATCAAAGAATTTAAAAAATTCAAAGAATCTGAAAATACCAGAAAATTATCCCAAAAACATAAACACGAAAAATCTACAATATCCTATTAATTCAAAAAAAGAAAAAATCAAAAAACCCAAACACCTAAAAAATCCAAAAAACTTTAGAAACTAAGAATTCCAAAATTCAAAACATTCAAAATATTGAATACTTACCTATACCCAAGAAATCAAAAAATGAACAAAATATGGAAAAACGGAAAATCTAAAAAATTCAAAAATCCAAGGAATCCAAAAAATCCAAAGAATCCGAAGAATCCAAAGAATCCAAAAAACCCAAAGAATCCGAAGAATCCAAAAAAATCCAAAGAATCCAGAGAATCCAAAGAATGGAAAGAGTCCAAAGGACAAAAGAGTCTAAAAAATCCAAAAAATCCGAAGAATCCAAAGAATGCGAAGAATCCGAAGAATCCGAAGAATCTGAAGAATCCGGAGAATCCAGAGAATTCAAGGAATTCAAGGAATCCAAGGAATCCAGGAAATCCAAGGAGTCCAAGGAGTCCAAAGAATTAAAAGAATCCAAAGAATCCAGAGAATACATTGAATACAGAGAATCCAGAGAAAACAGAGAATCCAAAGAATCCAAAGAACAAAAAGAATAAAAAGTATCCAAAAAATGCAAAGAGAAATCCGAGAAATTCGAGAAGTCTGAAAAATGCAAGGAATCCAAAAAATCTAGAAAATCCAGTAAATTCAAAAACCCAAAACATCCGAAAAGCCAAAAAATCCAAAAAGGAAAGAATTCCAAAAACTCAAGAAATCCTATGAACCAAAAATATTTTCAAAAAATTTTAAAAAATACAAAAAAATCAAACATATTGAAAATACAAAAGATCTGATCCAAGGAATCCAAAAAATGAAAAAAACGGGAAACAAGAAAATCTAAAAATACCAAAAATTCAAAAAATCCAAGGAATCCAAAGAATCCAAAGAATCCAGAGAATCCAACGAGCCAAAGTATCCAAAGAATCCAAAGAATCCAAAGAATCCAAAGAATCCAAAGAATCCAAAGAATCCAAAGAATCCAAAGAATCCAAAGAATCCAAAGAATCCAAAGAATCCAAAGAATCCAAGGAATCCAAAGAATCCAAAGAATCCAAAGAAACCAAAGAATCCAAAGAATCCAAAGAATCCAAAGAATCCAAAGAATCCAAAGAATCCAAAAAATCTAAATTATCCAGAGAATCCAGAGGTCCAAAGTATCCAGAGAATCGAAAGAATCCCAAGAATCCAAGGAGTTCAAAGAGGCGAAAAAATCCAAAGAATCAAAAGAATAAAAAGAATCTAAGAAATTCGAGAAGTCCGAGAAATCCAAAAAATCCAATAAATATAGAAATCAAAAAATCCAAAAACCCAAAACATCCGAAAACCCAAAAAATCCAAAAAGGAAAGAATTCCATATTATTAAAATCACGACTTCTGGTAATAGGCATAATCCAAAAATTCCAAACAAACCGAAAACTTCGAGAAATCCAAAAATCCGAAAAATCCCAAAATTCGGAAAGGAAATTGCAAGGAACTTGAGGCACTTAAGAAATCCAATAATCCAAAAAACCGAAATTTTCCAAAATATTTTAAAAAATCCAAAAAATCAAATAATAGAAATCTAAGAAATTCAAAAATCTCAAGAAACCCAATATTTATTAAAAATAAAAAAGTCCAAAATACCGCAAAAATCCAAAAAATCAGAAAATAAAAAAATTAAAACTATTTAATAATCGAAAAAATTTGAGAAATCCAAAAACTATCAAAAAAGTAAAAAATCTAAAAAAAATCCAAAGAATCCAAAGAATCCAAACAATCCGAAGAATCTAAGGAATCCAAAGAATCCATAGAATCCAAAAAATTAAAAAAAAGCAAAAAATTCCAAAAAGGAACCCAAGGAACCCAAGAAATTCAAGACATCCAGTAATCCAAAAAATTTAAATTTTCAAAAAATTAGAACAAAGTCTACATGGTTCAAGAAATCCAAAAAATTCAAAAAACTGAGAAAACGCAATAACACTAAAAATCGAAAAAATCGAAAATATCGCAAAGGTCCAAAAAATTTAAAAAGTCATGAAAGTAAAATAACCAAAAAAAATCGAAATATCCAAAAAACCCGAAAACTTCGAGAAATCCGAAAAATCCGAAAAAGGAAATGCAATAAACTCAACAAACTCAAGAACTCTGATAATTCAAAAATAGAAATTTTCCGAAAAATTAAAAAAACAAAAAATCAAAGAATTTAAAAAATTCAAAGAATCTGAAAATACCAGGAAACCCCAGACACACAAAAAACTCAAGAAATCCAATAGTTCCAAAAAGTCGAAATTATCCCAAAAACATCAAAAATTTCCATAAACACGAAAAATCTACAATATGATATTAATCCAAAAAAATCAAAAAATCCAAACACCTAAAAAATCCAAAAAATTTTAGAAACTAAGAATTCCAAAATTCAAAAAACCCAAAAAATCGAATACGTACCTACATCCAAAAAATCAAAAAATGAACAAAGTACGGAAAAAGGGAAAATCTAAAAAATTCAAAAATCCAAGGAATCCAAAAAATCCGAACAATCCGAAGAATCCGAAGAATCTAAAGAATCCGGAGAATCCAAAAAATCCAAAGAATACAAAGAATCCAAATTATCCAGAGAATCCAGAGGTCCAAAAACCCCAGAGAATCGAAAGAATCCCAAGAATCCAAAGAATCCGAAGAATCTGAAGAATCCGGAGAATCCAGAGAATCCAAGGAATCCGAGGAATCCAAGGAATCCAAGGAATCCAAGGAATCCAAGGAGTCCAAGGAGTCCAAAGAATTCAAAGAATCCAGAGAATCCAGAGAATACAGAGAATTTAAATAATCCGAAGTATCCAAAGAATCCAAAGAATCCAAAGAATCCAAAGAATTCCAAAAACCAAGAAATTCAGTAATCCAAAAAATTTAAAATTTTCAAAAAATTTTAAAAAGGCCTACGTAGTTTAAGAAATCCAAAAAATTCAAAAAACCGAGAAAATGCGATAATACTAAAAATGTAAAAAATCGAAAATATTCCAAAGTACAAAAAAAAAAAAATAATGAAAATAAAGTAACCAGAAAAAAAGGAAATGCAACAAACTCAAGAAACTCAAGAACTCTGATAATCCAAAAGTCGAAATTAAAAAAAACAAAAAATCAAAGAATTTAAAAAATTTAAAGAATCTGAAAATAGCAGGAAACTCCAGAAACATAAAAACTACAGACATCCAATAATTCCAAAAAGTCGAAATTGTTCCAAAAATCCAAAAACACCAAAAATTCAAAAAAATTAAATAAAAAGCATCTAAAAACAATCTAAAATATCCTATTAATCCAAAAAAACACAAAAAAGAACCCAAACACCAAAGAATCGAAAAACTTTAGAAACTAAGAATTCCAAAATTCCAAAAATTAAAAAAATCGAATACGTATACTCAACAGATCCAACAAATGTACAAAAACTAAAAAACGGAAAATCTAAAAAAAAGGAATCCAAAGAATACGAAGAATTCGAAGAATCCAAAGAATTCAAAGAATCCAAAGGTCCAAAGAATCCAAAAAACCCAAATTATCCAGAGAATCCAGAGAATCGAAAGAATCTCAAGAATCCAAAGAGTGGAAAGAATGGAAAGAACCCAAAGGACAAAAGGGTCCAAAGAACCCGAGGAATCCGAAGAATCCCAAGAATCCCAAGAATCCCAAGAATCCGAAGAATCTGAAGAATCCGGAGAATCCAGAGAATCCAAGGAGTCCAAAAAAATTCAAACAATCCAAAGAATCCAAAGAATCCAGAGAATACAGAGAATAGAGAGAATCCAGAGAATCCAGAGAATCCAGAAAATCCAGAGAATCCAAAGAATCCAAGGAATCCAAGCAGTCCAAGGAGGCGAAAAAAATCCAAAGAATCCAAAGAACCAAAAGAATAAAAAGGATCCAAGAAATTCGAGAAGTCAGACAAATCCAAGTATCCAAAAAATCTAGACAATCCAAAAAATCTAAAAACCCAAAACATCCGAAAACCCAAAAAATCCAAAAAGGAAAGAATTCCAAAAACTCAAGAAATCCTATGAACCAAAAATATTTTTCAAAAATTTAAAAAAATACAAAAAAATCAAAGAAATTGAAAAGACAAAAATCTGATCAAAGGAATCCAAAAAAATGAAAAAAACGGGAAACAAGAAAATCTAAAAAATCCAAAAATCCAAAAAATGCAAAGAATCCAAAGAATCCAGAGAATCCAAACAATCCAAAGTATCCAAAGAATCCAAAGAATCCAAAGAATCCAAAGAATCCAAAGAATCCAAAGAATGCAAAGAATGCAAAGAATCCAAAGAATCCAAAAAATCCAAACAATTCGAAGAATCCAAAAAATCCAATAAATACAAATAATCCAAATTATCCAGAGAATCCAGAGGTCCAAAGAATCCAGAGAATCGAAAGAATCCCATGAATCCAAAGAATGGAAAGAATGGAAATAGTCCAAAGAATCTGAAGAATACAAAGAATCCGAAGAATCCGAAGAATCCGAAAAATCCCAAGAATCTCAAGAATCCGAAGAATCCGGAGAATCCAGAGAATCCAAAGAATCTAAAGTATCCAAAGTATCTAAAGAATCCAAACTATCCAAAGTATCCAAAGAATCCAAACAATTCAAAAAATCCCGAAAATCCAGAGAATCCAGAGAATCCAAAGAATGCAAGGAATCCAAAGAATCCAAAGAACCCAAAGAATCCAAAGAATCGAAAGAATCCAAAGAATAGCGATAAAAAATGTGATTACATTTTTCAAGAATATCATCAGTACCTATATACGTAACAATTACATTATCACTTGAGTTGATAGTAACTTGAGTTAAAGTGAATGACATCATAGATTTGTTGCGGTGGATATATTTAGGTCTGCCAGCTGATGCCTGCAGTAAACAGTGCGACTTTTTTTTTTTTCGTTGGCGGTGGAGAATGACACTCCTCGTGGCAGGAATTTATTGGTATAAACAACTTAAGTAACCTTGTACCCGGCTCAGTCGTGTTAATTTATGGGGTACTTACCAAACGTTGGTGCAGAATTATTAAAATGCGGCGCAGTTGATGCATGTGTTAATTTTTTTTTAACTTATTGGTACAATTATCACGTAATTGCACTAACGTTTCGTAAGCCAATTTGTACAAGTACCTTCTTGAAGATTACATTGATCCATTAAAACTTTTGTTTTCCTAGCACTTATCAATGAATGTAAGAGAGGCTGATGATATTTTCCAATTTTATTAGCCAGCGATAAAAAATTAACAATGTGCGAAAATAGGTATGTGATTACATTTTTCAAGAAAAGTACCTACTACGTAACAATTACATTATCACTTGAGTTGATAGTAACTTGTTGTCTCTAAAAATTATCACGCGAGATATTTTGCTCGAAAGTGCAAATTGCCACCAAGTTCTCCTGATTTTTCCCTATAATATTAGAATAGTACGTAATTTAAATGCATGGCTGGTAGTTTTCAGAAAATTTTCGTGGCGCCGGCTTTTGCATATATCAATTGAGAATAGAACTAGGAAGTGTACTATAAAATTTTGTGTCAAATAAAAAAAATCTCGGGCCGCCAAATTTCGTTTTAGACTCGTGTTCTGAAAAAAAAAAAATTGGGACGAGTGTGCCAGCTATAAAATACTATTATAATTCTTGTTCTATACGGGAAATGTTTGTAGTTTCCCACATCTAGCGATATAAGTGAAATTTATCAGTATTAGTACGAGGAAGATTTCTGTCGTTTTTTGCTCCTGAATTATGGGTTGCCTATATTCTCAAAATATATTTTTTTGTTATTTTTTTGTTTTCGCCATGGTTCGGTTTTCCGTCATCAATTACCATCTTTTCTTTTCGTCTAGATTTTTTAAAGTTATTTTTTTAATGTTGACGTGAAGTTTCTTAATCGGATTTATCAGTATTTCAAAAATATTTTCAAATATACAAGTATTTGTATAAAGTCTTTACCGGTTTATTATTGGTCTATAATGGCGTGCCTATTTGAAGTACATTGTTGATGAAATAATGCCCTAGGGCATTAAGAATACTTACCATAGTAGTTCAACAGAAAACGCAATCGGCGGAACACCAACTAGTACTTAATGTTTTGCTGGTTGTGTAGATACGGCGATAATGTTAAATTGTATTATTGAAATCACGACTTCTGGTAATAGGCAAAATCCAAAAATTCCAAACAATCCGAAAACTTGAAGACACCACAAAAATCCGAAAAATCCCAAAATTTGGAAAAGAAATTGCAAGGAACTCAAGACACTTAAGATATCCAATAATCCAAAAAACCAAAGTGTTCCAAAATATTTTAAAAAATCCAAAAAATCAAATAATAGAAACCTAAGAAATTAAAAAATCTCAAGAAACCCAATATCTATAAAAAATAAAAAAGTATAAATACCGCAAAAATCCAAAAAATCAGAAAATAAAAAAATAAAAATTATTTAAGAATTGAAAAAATTTGAGAAATCCAAAAACTATCAAGAAAGTAAAAAATCTAAAAAAAATCCAAAGAATCCAAAGAATCCAAAGAATCCGAAGAATCCAAGGAATCCAAAGAATCCACAGAATCCAAAAAATTAAAAAAAAAGCAAAAAATTTCAAAAAGAAATGCAAGGAACCCAAGAAATTCAAGAAATCCAGTAATCCAAAAAATTTAAACTTTCAAAAAATTAGAAAAAAGTCTACATGGCTCAAGAAATCCAAAAAATTCAAAAAACTGAGAAAACGCAATAATACTAAAAATCCGAAAAATTGAAAATATCGCAAAGGTCCAAAAAATTTAAAAAGTCATGAAAATAAAATAACCAAAAAAAATCGAAATATCCAAAAAACCCGAAAACTTCGATAAATCCGCAAAATCCGAAAAAGGAAATGCAATAAACTCAACAAACTCAAGAACTCTGATAATTCAAAAATAGAAATTTTCCGAAAAATTAAAAAAACAAAAATCAAAGAATTTAAAAAATTCAAAAAATCTGAAAATACCAGAAAATTATCCCAAAAACATAAACACGAAAAATCTACAATATCCTATTAATTCAAAAAAAAAAAAAATCAAAAAACCCAAACACCTAAAAAATCCAAAAAACTTTAGAAACTAAGAATTCCAAAATTCAAAACATTCAAAATATTGAATACTTACCTATACCCAAGAAATCAAAAAATGAACAAAATATGGGAAAACGGAAAATCTAAAAAATTCAAAAATCCAAGGAATCCAAAAAATCCAAAAAATCCGAAGAATCCAAAGAATCCAAAAAACCCAAAGAATCCGAAGAATCCAAAAAAATCCAAAGAATCCAGAGAATCCAAAGAATGGAAAGAGTCCAAAGGACAAAAGAGTCTAAAAAATCCAAAAAATCCGAGGAATCCAAAGAATGCGAAGAATCCGAAAAATCCGAAGAATCTGAAGAATCCGGAGAATCCAGAGAATTCAAGGAATTCAAGGAATCCAAGGAATCCAGGGAATCCAAGGAGTCCAAGGAGTCCAAAGAATTAAAAGAATCCAAAGAATCCAGAGAATACATTGAATACAGAGAATCCAGAGAAAACAGAGAATCCAAAGAATCCAAAGAACCAAAAGAATAAAAAGTATCCAAAAAATGCAAAGAGAAATCCGAGAAATTCGAGAAGTCTGAAAAATGCAAGGAATCCAAAAAATCTAGAAAATCCAGTAAATTCAAAAACCCAAAACATCCGAAAAGCCAAAAAATCCAAAAAGGAAAGAATTCCAAAAACTCAAGAAATCCTATGAACCAAAAATATTTTCAAAAAATTTTAAAAAATACAAAAAAATCAAACATATTGAAAATACAAAAGATCTGATCCAAGGAATCCAAAAAATGAAAAAAACGGGAAACAAGAAAATCTAAAAATACCAAAAATTCAAAAAATCCAAGGAATCCAAAGAATCCAAAGAATCCAGAGAATCCAACGAGCCAAAGTATCCAAAGAATCCAAAGAATCCAAAGAATCCAAAGAATCCAAAGAATCCAAAGAATCCAAAGAATCCAAAGAATCCAAAGAATCCAAAGAATCCAAAGAATCCAAAGAATCCAAAGAATCCAAAGAATCCAAAGAAACCAAAGAATCCAAAGAATCCAAAGAATCCAAAGAATCCAAAGAATCCAAAGAATCCAAAAAATCTAAATTATCCAGAGAATCCAGAGGTCCAAAGTATCCAGAGAATCGAAAGAATCCCAAGAATCCAAGGAGTTCAAAGAGGCGAAAAAATCCAAAGAATCAAAAGAATAAAAAGAATCTAAGAAATTCGAGAAGTCCGAGAAATCCAAAAAATCCAATAAATATAGAAAATCAAAAAATCCAAAAACCCAAAACATCCGAAAACCCAAAAAATCCAAAAAGGAAAGAATTCCATATTATTAAAATCACGACTTCTGGTAATAGGCATAATCCAAAAATTCCAAACAAACCGAAAACTTCGAGAAATCCAAAAATCCGAAAAATCCCAAAATTCGGAAAGGAAATTGCAAGGAACTTGAGACACTTAATAAATCCAATAATCCAAAAAACCGAAATTTTCCAAAATATTTTAAAAAATCCAAAAAATCAAATAACAGAAATCTAAGAAATTCAAAAATCTCAAGAAACCCAATATTTATTAAAAATAAAAAAGTCCAAAATATCGCAAAAATCCAAAAAATCAGAAAATAAAAAAATTAAAACTATTTAATAATCGAAAAAATTTGAGAAATCCAAAAACTATCAAAAAAGTAAAAAATCTAAAAAAAATCCAAAGAATCCAAAGAATCCAAACAATCCGAAGAATCCAAGGAATCCAAAGAATCCATAGAATCCAAAAAATTAAAAAAAAGCAAAAAATTCCAAAAAGGAACCCAAGGAACCCAAGAAATTCAAGACATCCAGTAATCCAAAAAATTTAAATTTTCAAAAAATTAGAACAAAGTCTACATGGTTCAAGAAATCCAAAAAATTAAAAAAACTGAGAAAACGCAATAACACTAAAAATCGAAAAAATCGAAAATATCGCAAAGGTCCAAAAAATTTAAAAAGTCATGAAAGTAAAATAACCAAAAAAAATCGAAATATCCAAAAAACCCGAAAACTTCGAGAAATCCGAAAAATCCGATAAAGGAAATGCAATAAACTCAACAAACTCAAGAACTCTGATAATTCAAAAATAGAAATTTTCCGAAAAATTAAAAAAACAAAAAATCAAAGAATTTAAAAAATTCAAAGAATCTGAAAATACCAGGAAACCCCAGACACACAAAAAACTGAAGAAATCCAATAGTTCCAAAAAGTCGAAATTATTCCAAAAACATCAAAAATTTCCATAAACACGAAAAATCTACAATATGATATTAATCCAAAAAAATCAAAAAATCCAAACACCTAAAAAATCCAAAAAATTTTAGAAACTAAGAATTCCAAAATTCAAAAAACCCAAAAAATCGAATACGTACCTACATCCAAAAAATCCAAAAATGAACAAAGTACGGAAAAAGGGAAAATCTAAAAAATTCAAAAATCCAAGGAATCCAAAAAATCCGAACAATCCGAAGAATCCGAAGAATCTAAAGAATCCGGAGAATCCAAAAAATCCAAAGAATACAAAGAATCCAAATTATCCAGAGAATCCAGAGGTCCAAAAACCCCAGAGAATCGAAAGAATCCCAAGAATCCAAAGAGTGGAAAGATTTCAAAGGACAAAAGAGTCCAAAGAATCCGAAGAATCCGAAGAATCCGAAGAATCCGAAGAATCCCAAGAATCCAAAGAATCCGAAGAATCTGAAGAATCCGGAGAATCCAGAGAATCCAAGGAATCCGAGGAATTCAAGGAATCCAAGGAATCCAAGGAATCCAAGGAGTCCAAGGAGTCCAAAGAATTCAAAGAATCCAGAGAATCCAGAGAATACAGAGAATTTAAATAATCCGAAGTATCCAAAGAATCCAAAGAATCCAAAGAATTCCAAAAACCAAGAAATTCAGTAATCCAAAAAATTTAAAATTTTCAAAAAATTTTAAAAAGGCCTACGTAGTTTAAGAAATCCAAAAAATTCAAAAAACCGAGAAAATGCGATAATACTAAAAATGTAAAAAATCGAAAATATTCCAAAGTACAAAAAAAAAAATAATGAAAATAAAGTAACCAGAAAAAAAGGAAATGCAACAAACTCAAGAAAGTCAAGAACTCTGATAATCCAAAAGTCGAAATTAAAAAAAAAAAAATCAAAGAATTTAAAAAATTTAAAGAACCTGAAAATAGCAGGAAACTCCAGAAACATAAAAACTACAGACATCCAATAATTCCAAAAAGTCGAAATTGTTCCAAAAATCCAAAAACACCAAAAATTCAAAAAAATTAAATAAAAAGCATCTAAAAACAATCTAAAATATCCTATTAATCCAAAAAAACACAAAAAAAGAACCCAAACACCAAAGAATCGAAAAACTTTAGAAACTAAGAATTCCAAAATTCCAAAAATTAAAAAAAATCGAATACGTATACTCAACAGATCCAACAAATGTACAAAAACTAAAAAACGGAAAATCTAAAAAAAAAAGGAATCCAAAGAATACGAAGAATTCGAAGAATCCAAAGAATTCAAAGAATCCAAAGGTCCAAAGAATCCAAAAAACCCAAATTATCCAGAGAATCCAGAGAATCGAAAGAATCTCAAGAATCCAAAGAGTGGAAAGAATGGAAAGAACCCAAAGGACAAAAGGGTCCAAAGAACCCGAGGAATCCGAAGAATCCCAAGAATCCCAAGAATCCCAAGAATCCGAAGAATCTGAAGAATCCGGAGAATCCAGAGAATCCAAGGAGTCCAAAAAATTCAAAGAATCCAAAGAATCCAAAGAATCCAGAGAATACAGAGAATAGAGAGAATCCAGAGAATCCAGAGAATCCAGAAAATCCAGAGAATCCAAAGAATCCAAGGAATCCAAGCAGTCCAAGGAGGCGAAAAAAATCCAAAGAATCCAAAGAACCAAAAGAATAAAAAGGATCCAAGAAATTCGAGAAGTCAGACAAATCCAAGAATCCAAAAAATCTAGACAATCCAAAAAATCTAAAAACCCAAAACATCCGAAAACCCAAAAAATCCAAAAAGGAAAGAATTCCAAAAACTCAAGAAATCCTATGAACCAAAAATATTTTTCAAAAATTTAAAAAGATACAAAAAAATCAAAGAAATTGAAAAGACAAAAATCTGATCAAAGGAATCCAAAAAAATGAAAAAAACCGGAAAACAAGAAAATCTAAAAAATCCAAAAATCCAAAAAATGCAAAGAATCCAAAGAATCCAGAGAATCCAAACAATCCAAAGTATCCAAAGAATCCAAAGAATCCAAAGAATCCAAAGAATGCAAAGAATCCAAACAATCCAAACAATTCGAAGAATCCAAAAAATCCAATAAATACAAATAATCCAAATTATCCAGAGAATCCAGAGGTTCAAAGAATCCAGAGAATCGAAAGAATCCCATGAATCCAAAGAATGGAAAGAATGGAAAGAGTACAAAGAATCTGAAGAATACAAAGAATGCGAAGAATCCGAAGAATCCGAAAAATCCCAAGAATCTCAGGAATCCGAAGAATCCGGAGAATCCAGAGAATCCAAAGAATCTAGAGTATCCAAAGTATCTAAAGAATCCAAACTATCCAAAGTATCCAAAGAATCCAAACAATTCAAAAAATCCCGAAAATCCAGAGAATCCAGAGAATCCAAAGAATGCAAGGAATCCAAAGAATCCAAAGAACCCAAAGAATCCAAAGAATCGAAAGAATCCAAAGAATAGCGATAAAAAATGTGATTACATTTTTCAAGAATTTCATCAGTACCTATATACGTAACAATTACATTATCACTTGAGTTGATAGTAACTTGAGTTAAAGTGAATGACATCATAGATTTGTTGCGGTGGATATATTTAGGTCTGCCAGCTGATGCCTGCAGTAAACAGTGCGACTTTTTTTTTTCGTTGGCGGTGCAGAATGACACTCCTCGTGGCAGGAATTTATTGGTATAAACAACTTAAGTAACCTTCTACCCGGCTCAGTCGTGTTAATTTATGGGGTACTTACCAAACGTTGGTGCAGAATTATTAAAATGCGGCGCAGTTGATGCATGTGTTAATTTTTTTTTAACTTATTGGTACAATTATCACGTAAATGCACTGACGTTTCGTAAGCCAATTTGTACAAGTACCTTCTTGAAGATTACATTGATCCATTAAAACTTTTGTTTTCCTAGCACTTATCAATGAATGTAAGAGAGGCTGATGATATTTTCCAATTTTATTAGCCAGCGATAAAAAATTAACAATGTGCGAAAATAGGTATGTGATTACATTTTTCAAGAATATCAGTACCTACTACGTAACAATTACATTATCACTTGAGTTGATAGTTGCTTGTTGTCTCTAAAAATTATCACGCGAGATATTTTGCTCGAAAGTGCAAATTGCCAGCAAGTTCTCCTGATTTTTTCCCTATAATATTAGAATAGTACGTCATTTAAATGCATGGCTGGTAGTTTTCAGAAAATTTTCGTGGCGCCGGCTTTTGCATATATCAATTGAGAATAGAACTAGGAAGTGAAAAAAAAAATTGGGACGAGTGTGCCAGCCATTAAATACTATTATAATTCTTGTTTTGTACGGGAGATGTTAGTAGTTTCCCACCTTTAGCGATATAAGTGAAATTTATCAGGAAGATTTTTGTCGTTTTTTGCTCCTGAATTATGGGTTGGCTATATTCTCAAAATATATTTTTTTGTTATTTTTTTGTTTTCGTCATGGTTCAGTTTTCCGTCATCAATTACCATCTTTTCTTTTCGTCTAGATTTTTTAAAGTTATTTTTTTAATGTTGACGTGAAGTTGCTTAATCGTATTTACCAGTATTTCAAAAATATTTTCAAATATGCAAGTGTTTTTATAAAGTCTTTACCGGTTTATTATTGGCGTGCCTATTTGAAGTACATTGTTGATGAAATAATGCCCAAGGGCATTAAGAATACTTACAATAGTAATTCAACAGAGAACGCAATCGGCTGGACACCAACTATTAGTTAGAGTATTGCTGGTTGTGGTAATAGGCAAAATCCAAAAATTCCAAACAAACCGAAAACTTCGAGAAATCCAAAAATCCGAAAAATCCCAAAATTCGGAAAAGAAATTGCAAGGAACTCAAGACACTTAAGAAATCCAATAATCCAAAAAACGGAAATTTTCCAAAGAATTAAAAAAAAATCCAAAAAATCAAATAATAGAAACCTAAGAAATTCAAAAATCTGAAGAAACCCAATATTTATAAAAAATTAAAAAGTAGAAAATACCGCAAAAATAAAAAAATCAGAAAATAAAAAAATTAAAATTTTTTAAGAATTGAAAAAATTTGAGTAATTCAAAAACTATCAAAAAAGTAAAAAATCTAAAAAAAATCCAAAGAATCCAAAGAATCCGAAGAATCCAAGGAATCCAAGGAATCCACAGAATCCAAAAAATTAAAAAAAAAGCAAAAAATTCCAAAAAGAAACGCAAGGAACCCAAGAAATTCAAGAAATCCAGTAATCCAAAAAATTTAAATATTCAAAAAATTAGAAAAAAGTCTACATGGTTCAAGAAATCCAAAAAATTCAAAAAACTGAGAAAACGCAATAATACTAAATAATTTAAAAAGTTCTGAAAATAAAATAACCAAAAAAAAAAATCGAAATATCCAAAAAACCCGAAAACTACGATAAATCCGAAAAATCTGAAAAAGGAAAAATACCAGGAAACCCCAGATACACAAAAAACTCAAGAAATTCAATAGTTCCAAAAAGTCGAAATTATCCCAAAAACATCAAAAATTTCCATAAACACAAAAAATCAACAATATCCTATTAATCCAAAAAAAATCAAACTAAGAATTCCAAAATCCAAAAAACACAAAAAAATCGAATACGTACCTATATCCAAGAAATCCAAAAATGAACAAAGTACGGAAAAAGGGAAAATCTAAAAAATTCAAAAATCCAAGGAATCCAAAAAATCCGAAGAATCTGAAGAATCCGGAGAATCCAAAAAATCCAAAGAATACAAAGAATCCAAATTATCCAGGGAATCCAGAGGTTCAAAGAATCCAGACAATCGAAAGAATCACAAGAATCCAAAGAATGGAAAGAGTCCAAAGGACAAAAGAGTCCAAAGAATCCGAAGGATCCGAAGATTCCCAATAATCCCAAGAATCCGAAGAATCTATAAAATCCGGAGAATACAGAGAATCCAAGGAATCCAAAGAATCCAAAAAATCCAAAGATCCAAAACATCCGAAAACCCAAAAAATCCAAAAAGGAAAGAATTCCAAAAACTCAAGAAATCCTATGAATTCAAAAAAATCAAAGAAATTGAAAATACAAAAAATCTGATCCAAGAGATCAAAAAAATGAAAAAAAACGGGAAACAAGAAAATCTAAAAATTCCAAAAATCCAAAGAATACAAAGAATCCAAATTATCCAGAGAATCCAGATGTCCAAAAGATCCAAGGAGTCCAAGGAGGCGAAAAAATCTAAAGAATCCAAAGAATCCAAAGAACCTAAAGAATAAAAAGAATCCAAGAAATTCGAGAAGTCCCAGAAATCCAAAGAATTCAAAAAATATAGAAAATCCAAAAAATCCAAAGAGCCAAAACATCCGAAAACCCAACAAATCCAAAAAGGAAAGACTTCCAAAAACTCAAGAAATCCTGTGAACCAAAAATGTTAAAAAAAAAAATAAAAAATAAAAAAAATCAAAGAAATTGAAAATATAAAAAATTTGATACTAGGAATCCAAAAAATTGAAAAAAACGGGAAAAAAGAACATCTAAAAAATCCAAAAATCCAAAAAATGCAAAGAATCCAAAGAATCCAGAGAATTTAAACAATCCAGAGTATCCAAAGAATCCAAAGATCTAAAGAATCCAAAGATCTAAAGAATCCAAAGATTCCAAAGAATTCCAAAAACAAACGCAAGGGGCCCAAGAAATTCAGTAATCCAAAAAAAGCCTACGTAGTTTAAAAAAGGAAATGCAACAAACTCAAGAAACTCAAGAACTCTGATAATCCAAAAGTCGAAATTTTCCGAAAAATTAAAAAAAAAACAGAAAATCAAAGAATTAAAAAAATTTAAAGAATCTGAAAATAGCAGGAAATCCCAGAAACATAAAAACTACAGAAATCCAATAATTCCAAAAAGTCGAAATTGTTCCAAAAATCTAAAAAATCCAAAAATGCAAAGAATCCAAAGAATCCAGAGAATCCAAACAATCCAAAGTATCCAAAGAATCCAAAGAATGCAAAGAATCCAAAGAATCCAAAGAATTCAAAGAATCCAAAAAATCCAATAAATACAAAGAATCCAAATTATCCAGAGAATCCAGAGGTCCAAAGAATCCAGAGAATCGAAAGAATCCAAAGAATGGAAAGAATGGAAAGAGTCCAAAGAATCTGAAGAATCTGAAGAATTCAAAGAATCCGAAGAATCCGAAGAATCAGAAGAATCTGAAGAATCCGAAGATTCCGAAGAATCCGAAAAATCCCAAGAATCTCAAGAATCCGAAGAATCCGGAGAATCCAGAGAATCCAAAGAATCCAAAGTATCCAAAGTATCTAAAGAATCCAAAGTATCCAAAGAATCCAAACAATTCAAAAAATCCCGAAAATCTAGAGAATCCAGAGAATCCAAAGAATGCAAGGAATCCAAGGATTCCAAAGGGTCCAAAGAATCCAAAGAACCCAAAGAATCCAAAGAATGCAAAGAATCCAAAAAATAGCGATAAAAAATGTGATTACATTTTTCAAGAATATCATCAGTAACTATATACGTAACAATTACATTATCACTTGAGTTGATAGTAACTTGTTGTCTCTAAAAATTATCACGCGAGATAGTTTGCTCGAAAGTGCAAATTGCCAGCAAGTTTTCCTGATTTTTTCCCTATAATATTAGAATAGTACGTAATTTAAATGCATGGCTGGTAGTTTTCAGAAAATTTTCGTGGCGCCGGCTTTTGCATATATATATCAATTGAGAATAGAACTAGGAAGTGTACTATAAAATTTTGTGTCAAATAAAAAAAATCTCGGGCCGCCAAATTTCGTTTTAGATTCGTGGTCTGAAAAAAAAAAATTGGGACGAGTGTGCCAGCCATAAAATAAAATAAAGAAGTTGGACGAGAGTGGCATTGGAAGTTTTTGGGTGATACACGTGCAATAATTCACTATTATAATTCTTGTTTTGTACGGAAATGTTTGTAGTTTCCCGCATCTAGCGATATAAGCGATTTATCAGTATTATTACGAGGAAGATTTCTGTTTGTTTTAGCTCGTGAATTATGGGTTGCCTGCATTTCCAAAAATATATATTTTTTGTTTCTTTTTCGTTTTTGTCATGGTTCACTTTTTCATCTATTTTAATGCTTTTACTTGTACATTATTGATGAAATAATGCCCTAGGGCATTAAGAATATTTACCATAGTAACTTCAACAGAGAACGCCATCGGCTGGACACCAACTATTATTTAATGTATTGCTGGTTGCGTAGATACGGCGACAGCGTTAATTTATATTTTTGAAATCACGACCTCTCGTAATAGGCAAAATCCGGAAAATCCAAACAATACGAAAACTTCGAAAAACCTCAAAAATCCGGGACATTCGAAAAATCCCAAAAATCCCAAAATTCGAAAAAGAAATTGCAAGAAACTCAAGACACTCAAGAAAAGCAATAATCCAAAAAACCGAAATTTTCCAAAACATTTAAAAAAAATCCAAAAAATCGAACAATAGAAACCTAAGAAATTCAAAAATCTCAAAAACCCAATATTTATAAAAAAAAAACAAAAAGTCGAAAATACCCCAAAAATCTAAAAAAAACCCGAAAATAAAAAAATTATTCAAAAACCAAAAAAAGCAAACAAATCCAAAAAATATCCAAAAAACAAAAAACCTAAAAGAATCTAGAGAATACAAAGAATCCAAAGAATCCAAGGAATCCAAAGAGTTCAAAGAATCCGAAAAATCCAAAGGACCCAGAGAATCCAGAGGATTTAGAGAATCCAGAGAATCCAAAGAATCCAGAAAATCCAGAGAATCCAGAGAATATAAAGAATCCTGAGAATCCAAAGAGTCTAAAAAGTCCAAAAAATCCAAAGTTTCCAAGGAATCCAAAGAATCCACAGAACCCAAAAAATAAAAAAAAGCAATTGAGCGAAGAATTCCAAAAAAAACCGCAAGAAACCCAAGAAATTCAATAAATCCAATAATCCAAAAAATTGAAAATTTCCAAAAAATTAAGAAAAATCTACATCGTTCAAGAAATCCCAAAAATTCAAAAAACTAAAAAGTGCCATTATATGTATTAATAATATAAAAAATCGAAAATATCCCAGGGGTCTAAAAAATCTAAAAAGTCATGATAATAAAATAACCAAAAATCGAAAATTACAAAAAATTCGAAAAATCCGATAAATCCAAAAAAGGAAACGCAAGAAACTCAAGAAACTCAAGAACTCTGATAATTTAAAAAGTCGAAATTTTTCCAAAAATCCTAAAACATCAAAAATTAAAAAAAAAGAAATCATCCAAAAACATCGAACACCTACGTATACCCAAGAAATCTAAAAAATTAAAAAATTCAAAGAATCCAAGGGATTGAAGGAATCCAAGAATTCCAAAGAATCCAAAGAATGGAAAGAATCCAAAGAAGGCAAAGAAAAATTCGAGAAATGCGAGAAATTTGAGAAGTCCGAGAATCCGAGAATTTCAAACAATCCAAAAAATCTAAAAAGGACAGAATTCCAAAATTCAAGAAATCCAATAATCCAAAAAATTAAAAATTTCCAAAAAATTAGAAAAATCTACATCGTTCAAGAAATCCAAAAAATTGAAAAAACTAAAAAATGCAATAATATTAAAAATCTAAAAAATCGAAAATATCCCAAAGGTGCAAAAAACCTAAAAAGTCATGATAATAAAATAACCAAAAAAATTGAAAAATTCAAAAAATCCGAAAAATCTGATAAATCCGAAAAAGGAAATGCAAGAAACTCAAGAAACCCAAAAACTCTCATAATCCAAAAAGTTGAAATTTTCCCAAAAATTAAAAAACATCAAAAATTAAAAAAAAATAAAAATTATCAAAAAAATCGAAAAAGGAATGAATCCAAAAAATTTACATAAACACAAAAAATATAAAATATCCTAACAATCCAAAAAATTCAAAAATCCCAAACACCGAAAAAATCCAGAAAACTTTAAAACTAATAATTTAAGAATTCCAAAAATCAAAAAATCCAAAAAAATCGAAACGTACGTATAACCAAAAAATCCAAAAAATGAACAAAAAACGGAAAAACGGGAAATTTGAAAAATTCAAAATTCGAAAAAATTCAAAGAATCGAAAGAATCCAAAAAATGAAAAAATCCAAAGAATCCAAAGAATCTAAAGAATCGAAGGAATCCAAGGAGTCCAAAGAGTCCAGAAGACAAAAGAGTCCAAAGAATTCAAGGAATCCGAAGAATCCAAGGAATTCAAAGAATCTAAAGAAGTCAAAGAATTCAATGAATCCAAAGAACCCAAACACCAAAAGAATAAAAAGAATCCAAAGAATGCAAAGAAAAATTCGAAAAATGTGAGAAATTCGAGAAGTCTGAGAAATCCGAGGATTTAAAACAATCCAAAAAATCTAAAAAGGAAAGAATTCCAAAACTCAAGATATCCTATGAACCAAAAATTTTTATAAAAAAATTTAAAAAGTACAATAAATCAAAGAAATTAAAATACAAAAAATCCGTAAGATCCAAGGAATTCAAAAAATGAAAAAAAAACGGGAAAACAGAAAACGTAAAAAAACAAAAATCGAAAAAATGCAAAGAAACCAAAGAATCCAAAAAATCCAAAGAAACCAAAGAATCCAAAGAATCCAAAGAATCCAAAGAATCCAAAGAATCCAAAGAATCCAAAGAATCTAAAGAATCCAAAGAATTCAAGAAATCCAAGGAATCCAAGGATTTCAAAGGATCCAAGGAATCGAATGAAGTCAAGGAATCCAAAAAATCCAAAAACTAAACAATTAAAAAGCAAATCTAAACAATCCAAGAAATTCGCGAATCCAAAAAATGGAAAATACCAATAAATTAAAAAAAAATCAAAGAATTTAAAAATCTAAAAGATATTTTTCAAGAAATCCAAGAAACATAATAAATTCAAAAAATGCAATAACACTAAAAATTTTAAAATCGGTATCCCAAAAATCAAAAAATCCAAAAAAGAGGAAAAAAAGCGAGAAAATAAAATTGTCAAAAAAATCCAAACAGTCCGAAAAAAACGAAAAATTCGGAAAAAAAATTGCAAGAAACTCAAGAAGCTAAAGAAATCCGATGATCTAAGAAATTGAAATTTTCCAAAAAATAAATAAAAAAATCAGAAAATCTAAAAATTCGAAGAAAACGAAGAAACTGAGCAAACTCAACGATTAATACAATAATTCCAAAAATCCATAAAGTCGAAAATACCCAAAAATTTTCAAAATATCAAAAAAAATCAAAGAATCCAAATAACCAAAAAAATTCGAAAAACTCCAAAAAACTGAGGAATCCAGAGAATCCAAAAAATCTGAAAAATCCGACAAGTCCAAAACTACCGAGAAACCTAGAAAATTCGAAAATCCCAAAACCAAAGAAGTCCAGAAATTCAAGAAATTCAATAATCCAAAAAATCGAAATTTTCCAAAAAATAAAAAGACACAATTTAAAAAATTCTAAAATTCTAAAAATTCCAGAAAACATCCCAAGAAACTGAAAAACCTCAAAGAATCCAACAATTCCCAAAATTAAAAAGTCCAAAATATCCCAAAAATATCCAAAAAAATAAGAGAAAAAAAAATGCAAAAAATTAATAAATGCAAAAAATATCAAAAAACAAATATCTAAAAAATTCCAAGAATCCAAAAAATTCAAAAAAACCGAAAAACGAAGATTTCCAGGAAACCCAAGAACCTCAAAAAATCCAGTAATTCCAGAAATTCAAAAAATTGAAGAAGTATATCGAAGAAATCCAAAAATGAAAAAAAAACAAATTCTGGAAAATTCGAAATTTCCAAAAATTCAAAGTCTGAAGAATCCGAAGAATCCAAAGAATCCGAAAAATCTGAAGAAACCGAAGAATCCCAACAATCCAAAGTTTCTAAAGAATCTAAAGAATCCAAGGAATACAAAAAATCCAAAGAATTCAAGTTATCCAAAGGATCCAGATAATCCAAAAAATCCGAAAATAACGAAAACTCCGAGAAATCCAAAGAAACCAAAAAATTCAAAAACCTCAAAACCAAAGAATTACAGAAATTTAAGAAATCTAATAATCCAAAAAAACGAAAATTTCCAAAATAATTAAAAAATACAAAAAATCAAGGAATTTTCCAAATATTCAAAAAATCGATAATATCCAAAAAATCAAGTAAAATGAAAAAACCAAAAATTCCAAAAACATAAAATTTTGTATGTACCACAGGCATTATTTGAAATTTATACTACTTCATAAACTCTGATACATAAATAACCATTGAATACACTGGGTGTTTCCATTATGTCTGTAACATATTAGCCATATTTGTTACCTAAATATGTTGGAATTGTATGTCGTTCAAAAGGTTTTGCCACTCTATACCACATTTTGATTTTTTTTTTTTCTGTAGATCAATGAATCAAGAAATTTCATTTCTACAGAGTGACAGATATCTACAGTATTAATTTTATCCAACTTTCGTAAAAACATAAAACACTATACATCTTTTAAACATTTATTTTTTTAATTATGTTTTTACAAGTAGATTTTATTTATAAGATTCATAACAGTAAATACAAAACATTTAACACTTAATTAATTTTACTACAAAGCAAAGATATTATAAACACTCCACACAAAAGTCGTCAAACCTCCTCCAACAAATGCTCCTCCTGCTCTTGTTTCCGTACTATACTGTGTACAGTCTTCACCGGCACCCTCTTCACTTCCTTCTCCTTCTTCTTCCCAATATAAACCACATTATTCCTGAAATACTCCTCAATCTCCGAAAGCTTCTTCTCTTGCGTCTCCGGCGAAAAGACATACACATACACCGCGCCCACCAAAGTAACACCACCAAAGAAGTACTGCACACCAGAAATCCCACCAAACAGGTCAAACATGACTGGATACAGCTGCAAAGAAAGAAACATGACGAAACTAGCAATACAAATGGAGACACTATGGGCCACCCCCCGAATTTCCAGAGGAAATAACTCAGCAGTCATGGTATAGGGAATCGGTATGACGCCTATCATGGACGCGACCACGAACATCAACAGACACACCACCGGAATCCAGGTCATCGTAGTGGTACCAGTTTTGATCCAGTGGGCGAAGAGCCCAGAAAGAACAATAAACAAAGACATCCCGAAGCAACTAATCAGAAGAAGAGATCGTCTGCCATAGGCCCTCTGGACGTACGTGTTGATCATCGACATGATAAAACGAACAACTCCGATGAAAATAGAAGTCAGATATGGGTTAGACGTGGAACCCACTTCTTGGAAGAACGAAATCGAAAAGAACAAGAAGATAAAAATTCCAGAAAACTGCTGAAACATGAACATCCCAGTCAGAATAATCAAGGGTTTGTAGCCTGTAGGTTTCATAAATTCGTAAAACTTGGCCTTTATTTCGTTCCCCGTTCTTCTACTGTCTTCAATCAGCTTCAACTCGTGCTCTTTCTGAAGCAGGGTCAACTGCAACTCGGAATACGTCTGGGTTTTGTTTTCTGGTTGTGGTTGGTACTTGTTGATCCACATCAAAGACTTCTTCGCTTCCTCGATTTTGTCTTTGGAGACCAACCAAGCCGGGCTTTCTGGTATAAAAAAGACCAGAAAACACGGGATTAGAGTGAAGATGGTACTCAACCAAGCGACTTGTCTCCAGTTCATGAACCAACCCATAATAAACGTTAGTACCATCCCTGGAACAAAAGTTAGGTGCGATTGGTGAGTGTGGTGGTCGTACCTAGAGAAGTTAGAGCCGGGGCGAGGGATATCAAAGAGCCTCGCATGTCTTTTCTGGCGATTTCGGTGAGGTAGACGATGGCGGGGCTGGAACCTAGAGCTGACGATAGTCCGACTAGAGCTCTTCCGGTTATTAGCATTGGGACGTTTTGGGATAGAGCCATGAGGACGCAACCACCGAGTCCTGGGATTGCGGCTAGAGTAAGGGTTCGGAGGCGCCCGAAGTAGTCCATCAGGACACCCACCATGAGACTACCAGCTGGGTTAGTTAGAGCGACTATGCTAGCTAGAACGGGATTTATAAAAGCGACAGTGACTCAAACGGGATTAGTACCTATCCACGAAGCGTCGCTTTTGGTGACTTCGAAGTCCGCATTTTCCTCCAACTGGGGGAGGAGGATGGCCGAAAAAGCTAGAGAGATTCCTATGGAAACATGGTACGACGTGACTAAAATGGCAGCTATTATCTACAACTACAAGTTAGTAGGTACTGTTGTGGTACTGGGTTATAATTTACTTGGGGTGTAAGGTTTTTGAGATTTCTTTGCTCGTAGTTGCTTATAGAAACGGTACTACCCAGGATTTGTGAATATTTATCATGGGTGGTCTTCTGGGCGAGGACGCGACTTGACAATTGGGAGCTAAATTCACATATGTTGGTGATAAGATTAAACAATCGAGTGAAGTTGTATCCAGTGGGCGAAGACCCCAGAAAGAACGATAAAAAAACACATCCCGAATTTCGTTTTAGACTCGCGCTCTGAAAAAAAAAAAATTGGGACGAGTGTGCCAGCCATAAAATAAAATAAAGAAGTTGGAGGAGAGTGGCATTGGTGCTGGAAGTTTTTGGGTGATACACGTGCAATAATTCACTATTATAATTCTTGTTTTGTACGGAAATGTTTGTAGTTTGCCACATCTAGCGATCTAAGTGAAATTTATCAGTATTACTACAAGGAAGGGTATTCTGTCTGTGTTGTTCGTGAATTATGAGTTGCCTGTATTTCCAAAAATATATATTTTTTGTTTCTTTTTCGTTTTTGGCATGATTCACTTTTGCTACTATTTTAATGCTTTTATTTGCACATTATTGATGAAATAATGCCCTAGGGCATTAAGAATATTTACCATAGTAACTTCCACAAAAAACGCAATGGGCTGGACACCAACTATTATTTATTGTATTGCTGGTTGTGTAGATCCGGCGACAGCGTTAATTTATGTTTTTGAAATCACGACCTCTGGTAATAGGCAAAATCCAGAAAATCCAAACAATACGAAAACTTCGAAAAATCCCAAAAGTCCCAAAATTCAAAAAAGAAATTGCAAGAAACTCAAGACACTCAAGAAATCCAATAATCCAAAAAACCGAAATTTTCCAAAAAATCTAAAAAAATCCAAAAAAATCGAATAATAGAAAACTAAAAAATTAAAAAATCTCAAGAAACCCAATATTTATAAAAAAACAAAAAGTCGAAAATACCCCAAAAATCCGAAAAAACCCGAAAATAAAAAAAAATTATTCAAAAATCGAAAAAAAACAAACAAATCCAAAAATATCCAAAAAACAAAAAATCTAAAAGAATCTAGAAGAATCCAAAGGATCCAGAGAATCCAGAGGATTCAGAGAATCCAGAGAATCCAAAGAATCCAGAAAATCCAGAGAATCTAGAGAATATAAAGAATCCTGAGAATCCTGAGAATCCAAAGAATCAAAAGAGTCTAAAGAGTCCAAAGAGTCCAAAAGAATCCAACGAATATAAGAAATCCAAACAGTCCAAAGAATCCAAAGAGTTCAAAAAATCCGAAGATTCCAAAGAATCCACAGAATCCAAAAAATAAAAAAAGCAAAAAAGCAAAGAATTCCAAAAAGGGTACAAGAAACCCAAGAAATTCAAGAAATTTCCAAAAAATTAAAAAAATCTGTATCGTCCAAGAAATCCAAAAAATTGAAAAAACTAAAAAATGCAATAATATTAAAAAACTAAAAAATCGAAAATATCCCAAAAGTCCAAAAATCTAAAAATTCATGATAATAAAATAACCAAAAAAAAATGAAAAATCCAAAAAATCCGAAAAATCCAATCAATCCGAAAAAGGAAGTAAGAAACTCAAGAAACTCAAGAATTCAATAAGCCGAGATTTTCCCAAAAATCCAAAAACATCGAAAATTAAAAAAAGAAATCATCCAAAAAAATCGAAAAAGGAATGTATCCCAAAAATTTACATAAACACAAAAATATAAAATATCCTAACAATCCAAAAAAAAAAAAATCAAAAATCCAAAGAATCCAAATTATCGAAGGAATCCAAGGAGTCCAAAGAATCCGAAGAATGGAAAAAGTCCAAAGAGTACAGAGGACAAAAGAGTCCAAAGAATTCAAGGAATCCGAAGAATCCGAAGAATCCGAAGAATCCAGAGAATCCAGAGAATCCAAGAAATCCAAGGAATTCAAGGAATCCAAGGAATTCAAGGAGCCCAAAGAATCCAAAGAAACCAGAGAAACCAGAAAATCCAGGGAGTCCAAAGAATCCAAGGAATCCAAGGAGTCCAAGGGGTCCAAAGAATCCAAAGAATCCAAAAAAGTCAAAAAATCCAAAGAATCTAAAGAACCCAAAGAACCAAAAGAATAAAAATAATCCAAATAATGCAAATCAAAATTCGAGAAATACAAAAAACCGAGATTTTCCAAAAAATCTAAAAAAATCCAAAATATCGAATAATAGAAACCTAACAAATTAAAAAATCTCAAGAAACCCAATATTTATAAAAAACCAAGAAGTCGAAAATACCCCAAAAATCCAAAAAAAAACCGAAAATAAAAAAATTATTCCAAAATCGAAAAAAAAAGCAAAGAAATCCAAAAAATTTCCAGAAAACAAAAAATCTAAAAGAATCTAGATAATCCAAAAAATCCAAAGAGACCAAAACATCCAAAGAAACCAAAGAATCCAAAGAATCCGAAGCATCCAAAAAATTCGAAGAATCCGAAAAATCCAAAGGATCCAGAGAATCCAGAACATCCAAAGAATCCAGAGAATATAAAGAATCCTGAGAATCCTGAGAATATAAAGAATCCTGAGAATCCTGAGAATCAAAAGAGTCTAAAAAGTCCAAAGAGTCCGAAAGAATGCAACGAATATAAGGAATCCAAAGAATCCAAAGAGTTCATAAAATCCGAAGATTCCAAAGAATCCACAGAATCCAAAAAATAAAAAATAGAAAAAAGCAAAGAATTCCAAAAAGAAGGCAAGAAACCCAAGAAATTCAAGAAATCCAATAATTCAAAAAATTGAAAATTTCCAAAAAATTAAAAAAATTTGCATCGTTCAAGAAATCCAAAAAATTCAAAAACTAAAAATGCAATAACACGAAAAACATAAAAAATCGAAAATATCCCAAAGGTCCGAAAAATCTAAAAAGTCATGATAATAAAATAACCAAAAAAAAATTGAAATATCCAAAAAATCCGAAAAATCCAATAAATCCGAAAAAGGAAGTGCAAGAAACTAAAGAAACTCAAGAATTCAATAAGCCGAGATTTTCCCAAAAATCCAAAAACATCGAAAATTAAAAAAAGAAATCATCCAAAAAATCGAAAAAGAAATGAATCCAAAAAATTTACAAAAACACAAAAAATATAA
Source organism: Zophobas morio (assembly GCF_036711695.1). NCBI lineage: Eukaryota > Metazoa > Arthropoda > Insecta > Coleoptera > Tenebrionidae > Zophobas > Zophobas morio. Next base: position 170,018 of record NW_026972132.1, read on the forward strand.
AATATCCTTACAATCCAAAAAAATTCAAAAAACCCAAGCACCGAAAAAATCCAAAAAACTTTAAAACTAATAATTTAAGAATTCCAAAAATCAAAAAATCCAAAAAAATCGAAACGTACGTATATCCAAAAAATCCAAAAAATGAACAAAAAACGGGAAAACGGGAAATCTGAAAAATTCAAAATTCGAAAAAATTGAAAGAATCGAGAGAATCCAAAGAATGGAAAGAGTCTAAAGAATCCAAAGAATCCAAAGAATGGAAAGAGTCCAAAGAGTCCAGAGGACAAAAGACTCCAAAGAATTTAAGGAATCCGAAGAATCCGAAGAATCCAGAGAATCCAGAGAATCCAAGAAGTCCAAGGAATCCAAGGAATCCAAGGAATCTAAGGAATCCAAGGAATCCAAGGAGTCCAAAAAATCCAAAGAATCCAAAGAATCCAAAGAATCCAAAGAATCCAAAGAATCCAAAAAATCCAAAGAATCCAAAGAATCCAAAGAATCCAAAGAATCCAAAAAATCCAAAGAATCCAAAGAATCCAAAGAATCCAAAGAATCCAAAAAATCCAAAGAATCCAAAGAATCCAGAGAATCAAAAGGATCCAAAGAATCCAGAGAATCCAGAGAATCAAAAGAATCCAAAGAATTTAAAGAATCCAAAGAATTCAAGAAATCCAAGGAATCCAAGGATTCCAAAGGATCCAAGAAATCCAAGGAATCCAAAAAATCCAAAAAATAAAAAATTAAAAAGCAAATCTAAACAATTCAAGAAATTCGCGAATCCAAAAAATGGAAAATTCCAAAAAATTAAAAAAAAATCAAAGAGTTTAAAAATCAAACAGATATTTTTCAAGAAATCCAAGAAATATAATAAATTCAAAAAATGCAATAATACTAAAAATTTTAAAATCGGTATCTCAAAAATCTAAAAAATCCAAAAAAGTGGAAAAAAAGCAAGAAAATAAAATTATCAAAAAAATCCAAACAATCCGAAAAATTAAAAAGTCCGAAAAACCCGAAAAATTCGGAGAAGAAATTGCAAGAAACTCAAGAAACTAAAGAAGTCCGATGATCCTAGAAATTCAAATTTTCCAAAAAATCAATAAAAAAATCAGAAAATCTAAAAATTCGAAGAAAACTAAGAAACTGAGCAAACTCAACGATTAATATAATAATTTCAAAAATCCAAAAAGTCGAAAATGCCCAAAAATTTCCAAAATATCAAAAAAAAATCAAAGAACAAAAAATATATAAAAAATCGAAAAAATTCGTAAGTCCAAAAGTAGGTACCCAAGAAACAAACAATAAAAAAAAATTAAAAAACCCAAAAAATCGAAGTAATCCAAAAAACTTAAAAACTCAAGATATCCAATAATTTCAAAAATACAAAAAAAAAACAGAAAATGTGTAAAATCCAGAAATAAAAAAAAATCAAAAATTCCAATCAGTACTAAGAATCCGAAGACTATAAAGATTCTAAATACTCCAAAATATCAAAAGAATTCAAAGTATCCAAATAATTCAAATAATCCGAAAAATCCGAAAAATTCCAAAAAATCTGAGAAATCCAAAACTACCCAAAAACCTAGAAAATTAAAAAATCCCAAAACCAAAGAAGTCCAGAAATTCAAGAAATTCAGTAATCCAAACTATCGAAATTTTCCAAAAAATAAAAAACCAAGTTTAAAAAATTCAAAAATTCTAAAAATTCCAGAAAATAACCCAAAAAACTGAAAAACTTCAACAAAACATCAAAAAAATCTGAAAAATTAATAAATGCAAAAAATATCGAAATACAAAAAATCTAAAAAATTCCAAAAATCCAAAAAATTCAATAAACCTAAAAACGAAGATTTCCAAAAAACCCAAGAACCTCAAAAAATTCAGAAGTATATCCAAGGAATCCAAAATGAAAAAAAAAATATCTGAAAAATTCAAAATTTCGGAGAATCCAAAAAATCTGAAGAATCCGAAGAATCCGAAAAATCTGAAGAATCCAAGTTTCCAAGGAATCCAGATAATCCGAAAAAACCGAAAACTCCGAGAAATCCAAAGAAACCAAAAAATTCAAAAATCTCAAAACCAAAGAATTCCAGAAATTCAAGAAATCCAATAATCTAAAAAAACGAAAATTTCTAAAATAAATAAAAAATACAAAAAATCAAGGAATTTTCCAAAAATTCAAAAAATCGAAAATATCCAAAAAATCAAATAAAATGAAAAAACCAAAAATTCCCAAAAAGTCCAAATATCCTAAAAGTCCTAAATAATCGAAAAAATTAAAACAAAATTAAAATTAAATCCACAGGTATTATTTGAAATTTATACTATTGTATGTCGTTTCAAAAGGTTTTAGCCACTCTATACCAATTTTGAATTTTTTTTCTTTGCTGTAGATCAATGAATAAAAAAATTTTCATTTCTGCAGATATCTACAGTATTAATTTTATCGAACTTTCGTAAAAACATAAAACACTATACATCTTTTAAAAATTTATTTTTTTAATTATTTTTTTACAAGTGGATTTTATTTATAAGATTCATAACAGTAAACACAAAACATTTAACACTTAATTAATTTTCTTACAAAGCTCTTGAACATACAATATTATAAACACTCCACATAAAGAAGCGTCAAACCTCCTCCAACAAATGCTCTTCGTGTTCTTGTTTCCGTACTATACTGTGTACAGTCTTCACCGGCACCCTCTTCACTTCCTTCTCCTTCTTCTTCCCAATATAAACCACATTATTCCTGAAATACTCCTCAATCTCCGACAGCTTCTTCTCTTGAGTCTCCGGCGAAAAGACATACACATACACCGCCCCCACCAAAGTAACACCACCAAAGAAGTACTGCACACCAGAAATCCCACCAAACAGGTCAAACATGACTGGATACAGCTGCAAAGAAAGAAACATGACGAAACTAGCAATACAAATGGAGACACTATGGGCCACCCCCCGAATTTCCAGAGGAAATAACTCAGCAGTCATGGTATAGGGAATCGGTATGACGCCTATCATGGACGCGACCACGAACATCAACAGACACACCACCGGAATCCAGGTCATCGTAGTGGTACCAGTTTTGATCCAGTGGGCGAAGAGCCCAGAAAGAACAATAAACAAAGACATCCCGAAGCAACTAATCAGAAGAAGAGATCGTCTGCCATAGGCCCTCTGGACGTACGTGTTGATCATCGACATGATAAAACGAACAACTCCGATGAAAATAGAAGTCAGATATGGGTTAGACGTGGAACCCACTTCTTGGAAGAACGAAATCGAAAAGAACAAGAAGATAAAAATTCCAGAAAACTGCTGAAACATGAACATCCCAGTCAGAATAATCAAGGGTTTGTAGCCTGTAGGTTTCAGAAATTCGTAAAACTTGGCCTTTATTTCGTTCCCCGTTCTTCTACTGTCTTCAATCAGCTTCAACTCGTGCTCTTTCTGAAGCAGGGTCAACTGCAACTCGGAATACGTCTGGGTTTTGTTTTCTGGTTGTGGTTGGTACTTGTTGATCCACATCAAAGACTTCTTCGCTTCCTCGATTTTGTCTTTGGAGACCAACCAAGCCGGGCTTTCTGGTATAAAAAAGACCAGAAAACACGGGACTAGAGTGAAGATGGTACTCAACCAAGCGACTTGTCTCCAGTTCATGAACCAACCCATAATAAACGTTAGTACCATCCCTGGAACAAAAGTTAGGTGCGATTGGTGAGTGTGGTGGTCGTACCTAGAGAAGTGAGAGCCGGGGCGAGGGATATCAAAGAGCCTCGCATGTCTTTTCTGGCGATTTCGGTGAGGTAGACGATGGCGGGGCTGGAACCTAGAGCTGACGATAGTCCGACTAGAGCTCTTCCGGTTATTAGCATTGAGACGTTTTGGGATAGAGCCATGAGGACGCAACCACCGAGTCCTGGGATTGCGGCTAGAGTAAGGGTTCGGAGGCGCCCGAAGTAGTCCATCAGGACACCCACCATGAGACTACCAGCTGGGTTAGTTAGAGCGACTATGCTAGCTAGAACGGGATTTATAAAAGCGACAGTGACTCAAACGGGATTAGTACCTATCCACGAAGCGTCGCTTTTGGTGACTTCGAAGTCCGCATTTTCCTCCAACTGGGGGAGGAGGATGGCCGAAAAAGCTAAAGAGATTCCTATGGAAACATGGTACGACGTGACCAAAATAGCAGCTATTATCTACAACTACAAGTTAGTACTGTGGTGGTACTGGTTTATAATTTACTTGTGGTGTAAGGTTTTTGAGATTTCTTTGCTCGTAGTTGCTTATGGAAACGGTACTACCCAGGATTTGTGAATATTTATCATGGGTGGTCTTCTGGGCGAGGACGCGACTTGACAACTGGGAGCTAAATTCACACTTGTTGGTGATAAGATTACAATCGAGTGAAGTTGTACTTACCTTAAACTGAAGCAACTGGCACTAAAATAATTGTACAAACAACATTAGTGGGGGTTGAAAGTCAATGTAGTACCTACCTTAAAGGGTCCATTTTGGTGCAATCTTTCCACTAGATGATCACTCAACACCGCTTTATTTACAAATGAACAACGACGTCAATCAAGTACCGAATTGATAAATCGCGAGTGGTACTCACAATTTTCATTGTCATTGAAATAATAACCAGATTTCAAATGAAACGAGATAAATCTAAACACCATTTATTAATTTATCAGCTTCATTTCTACTGCTACTGTTTTTACTAACATCACGGGTTCTCTTCGTGCTCCAAAGATATATCGTGTTGGAATTAAAATAGTCCTCGATTTCTGACAACTTCTTTTTGTGTGTTTCGGGCAAAACCACGAAAATGTAGACGACTGTGACCAACGAAACCACTGAAAAGAACCACTGGATTCCTGCGGAACCACCTAGCAGTCGTTCCAAGTTGATGTAGTTCTGTACCGCTACAAACATAATCAAGTTGACTATGCTAGTAGAGATACTGTGGGCCATGCTTCTGATCTTCAATGGAAATAGTTCCGCCGTCATGGTCCATGGTATTGTCAATAAACCAATCATTGACGAAACCACGTACAAGAGGAGGAAGATCACGGGTACCCATTTGGCTTCAGTGGTACCATTCTTGATCCAGTGGGTGAACAACCCCGAAATCAAGGTACACACGAACATCCCGAACGCACTGATCATGATCAACTTCCTTCGACTGAAGTACTTTAACAACCAAGTGTTCATAATCGAGAGGATCAACCGGATGACTCCTATCCAAATCGACGCGACGTACGGATTGATATCGCTACCAACCGCTTCGAAGAAAGTAACTGAGTAGAACAAGAAAATGTAGATACCGGAGAACTGTTGGAAGAAGAAAACCCCAGAGATGATTAGTAGGGGTTTATAGCCCGTGGGTTTGAGGAACTCTTTGACCATATTGCCACCACTAGTTTGAGCTTCAATTTTCTTCTGGGTGTCCTCTTTAACTAGGAGGTTGAGGTACATTTCTGCGAAGGTTTTATTGTCTTGGGGGTCCGGTTTGGGTTGGTGTTTGTGTAACCAGTGGAGGGCTTTCCCGGCTTCTTCGGGACGTCCTTTGGACACTAGCCAGGAAGGGCTTTCTGGAAGAAGGAATAGAAGGAAGAAGGGGATGATTAGGTAGACGTTGCACAACCAAGCGATGGTTCGCCAATCCATGAGCCACCCTTTGAGATACGTGATGACCAAACCCAAAGACACGAACGCGGGGCCTATGACTAAAAGAGAGCCTCGCATGTCTTTTCGGGCTATTTCTGTGATGTAAACAATCGCGGGGCTTGTGGATAGTGCTAGAACCAGAAATTGAGTAACAATTTTGGGGTTAAGGTCACCTACTTGTGGCTATTCCTGTAAGAATTCGTCCTGCGATCAACATGGGTATATTTTGGGCCACAGCCATCAGCACCCAACCCAGGATACCAGGAACTATCGATATTTTTAAAGTGTTGATTCTTCCAATCCGGTCCATCACGAAACCACTCATCATGGACCCGATGGGTGCCACTAAAGCTACGACGCTAGCAATCCATGATAGGTTGTCTTTAGTGACAGGAATATCACTACCTGGACCCTCCAGCTGCGGGATTAATATAGCAGAGTACGCCAGACCTATTCCCACCACTATATGGTTCGAAGTCACTATTAGCGTCGCTGTAATCTAGACAACCGTTAACCAAAAACCACGTTTAAGCACAGCCTACCTGGGGTAGAAGATTTTTCAAGCTTTTTTCTTCAAACCGGCTCAACGACTTGGTGCTAACTGCAGCCTTGACGGCGTCGGTTTCTCCTTTGTCGTCTTCGCATGCTCTGTCTTTAAATTAATTTTTGTCCAAAACCCTATAATTCAAAACTTACCGCAAATTGTAGTTGCTAGCACTGGAAAAAAATTAGTTTGGGGGATTGATTACGTGATTGAATTACCTGATGGGGTCCATGACGCCACTAAATACACACTGATACACTGTTTGTAATCAGTTAGCACTTTTGCGACGTTTTTATCGATGGCGAGATTAGATTGACTGATTTGGGCTGGTTTTGGACAAGAGTTGGGAGGTTGTGGTCAAGGTTTAGACCTTTTGGTTCTTGGATTCTGACCATGAGGGTTTTGAAGGGTAATAATTCATGAACAACCCATGGTGGGAGTTGGTACACAATTTGGGAAAGAGTTAGACATACTAGGGCTAGGATGACATGTGGTTTTTGGTTTTACGAACTATGCGATGGCATGGTCCAAGAACATGGTTTGATAATTGAAAACTAAAATATAAAGTATTACAAAATGTGCAATGTGTGTACACAAATATGATAAAGGAAACACGTGTTGGGAAAAGTATGACATTGAAAATCACGTTCTTGATAAGATAATTTGTATCAATTAATGTGGAGCTGACTTGAGAAATTTCGAGTGGTCTAGCATTAACCTTAAACTTTGAGCAAGTGACGTCAAAAATAACAATAAAAAATTTTAACCATTTTTTTGGAAAATGTTTGAAAATTTTGAATTCACTTTTCGCCTTTATTTGAACAGGTATCGTGATGGCGATTTCACATTTATAACTGGAGAAAGATTGTCTACAATTTGACACCAATTTTCACTCGATTGACCCGATTTTAACGATTTTTTTGAAAAATTTTTGAAAATTTTGAATTCAGTTTTCGTATTTGTAAGAACAGATATCGTGGAAGCGACTTCAGATTTGTAACGAGCGGAAGATTATCTAGAATTTGACACCAATTTTCGGTCGATTGAACCTATTTTGGAAAATTTTTGGAAAATTTGGATTAACTTTTCGTGTTTATTGGAACAGATATCATGACGGCGATTTCAGATTTGTAATTAGGGGAAGATTATCTCCACTTTGACGCCAAGTTTCAGTTGATAGAACCAATTTTAAAGTTCATTAATGAAACGAAAAATTAAAATATTTAAATGTTAAAAAATCATTCAACTGAAAAGTTGAAAAACTAAATAAACCAAAATTGAGAAATTTGAAATTGCAAAACCCAAAAATTTTAAAATTATAAATGAAATAACAAGAGAAAGGAAACACTGAAAAATTGCAAAAGTTTAAAAATTTTTTAAAATATTAAATTGAAAAATTAAAATATGAATCTAAAGATTTTAAAATTTAGAAGTTGTTCCATCGAAAAGTTGAAAAAACGAAAAATGAAAATATCTAAAACTTAAAAATTCGTTGAACTGAATAATTGAAAAAACTAAAAATAAAAATATATATCAAAATTTAGAAATTTCAAATTGGAAATCAGAAAAATTTTAAAAGTATGTATAAATCAGAAAACCAAAAAAATTCGAAAGCTGATCTGATAATCAAAAAGTTGTAAAATCGAAAACTTGTAAAATATATAGTAAAATTGCAAATTAAAAATCGAGTAACCAAAATAAACCAACAATGGAATAATTGCAATATTGGAAAACAGAAAATGAAACAATTAAATATCGATAAACTGAAACATTGATGACACGAAAAACTAAAATATCAAAAAATTAAAAAATCAAAAAATTCAAAAGTTGGAAGTCAAAAATTTGATAAATCGAGAAATTACCTAAAATACCGAAAAACTGAATAAACGAAAACTAAAACATCTAAAACAGAAAATCGAAAAATTGCAAAAGTTTAAAAATTCAAGAAAATATTAAATCCAAAAATTAAGAAAAAATCTAAAGATTTTAAAATTTAGAAGTTGTTCCATGGAAGTTTTCAAAATTTAGAAATTTCAAATTGGAAATCAGAAAAATTTGAAAAATATGTATAAATCAGAAAATCAAAAAATTCGAAAGCTGATAGTGATAAGTCAAACATTTTAAATTGAAAACCTGAATAACTGATAATCAAAAAGTTATAAAATCGAAAAATTGGAAATCGAAGACTTGTAAAATATATAGTAAAATTGCAAATTAAATATCGAAAAACCAAAATAAACCACCAATGGTATACTTGCAATATTGGAAAAACAGAAAATGAAAAAATTAAATATCGAGAAAATGAAACATTGATGACACGAAAAACTAAAATATCAAAAAATTGAAAAATCAAAAATTTCGAAAGTTCAAAGTCAAAAATTTTATACTGAAACTGAAACATCTAAAACTAAAAAATCGAAAAGCTGCAAAATAGTCAAAAAACAGGAAATCGAAAAATTAAAATCGAGAAATTTTAAATTGAGTACTCGAAAAATTACAAATTAAAAACCTATAAACTAAAACATCAGGCGTTGGAATGATTGAAAAATCAAAAAATTGAAACATTCAGAAGTTGAAAAACCAAAATTTTAAACTGAAAACTCTCCAAATTCGAAAATTCAAAAGCAGAAAAATTAAGAAATTGGATATGGAAAATTGTAAAAATTATTAATAAAAGAACTAAAAAAAATCGTGACTAAAATAATTGAAAACTGAGAAAAATGGAAAAATTAAAAATCGCAAAACTGAAAAATTTCAAAAAAGAAAAACAATATCAAAAAGTTGAAAAATCAGAAGTTGTAGATCGAAAAATTGTTAATCGAAAAATTAAAAATTGAAAAACAGACAAATTAAAAAAAAAATAGCAACATATCCAAAAATTTTAAAAATTCGGAAGTCGCAAGATCAAAAAAATGTTAAACAGATGAATAAAAACAGGTATGTATTTAGAAATTCATTCGAAAAATTAATGAAACGAAAAATAAAAATATTCAAAAGCTGAAAAATCATTAAACTGACAAATTGAAAAACTAAATAAACCAAAACTGAGAAATTTGAAATTGCAAAACCCAAAAAACCAACAAAAAAATAAAAAATTCGAAAGCTGATAGTGATAGTTAAACATTTTAAATTGAAAACTCGATGATAACCAAAAAGTTATAAAATCGAAAAATTGGAAATCGAAAACTTGTAAAATATATAGTAAAATTGCAAATTAAATATCGAAAAACCAAAATAAACCAACAATGGAATAATAGCAATATTGGAAAATCAGAAAATGAGAAAATTAAATATTGAGAAACTGAAACGTTGATGACACCAAAAACTAAAAATCAAAAAATTGAAAAATCAAAAAATTCTAAAGTTACGAGTCAAAAATTTGATAAATCGAGAAATTACCTAAAATACCGAAAAACTGAATAAACGAAAACTGAAACATAAAACTAAAAAATCATAAAAATGAAAAAAAAAATTAAAAATTAAGTGATTGAACGAATGTGAAAAACAGAAAATCGAAAAATTAAAATATGTGTATGAAAATCGAGAAATTTTAAATCGAATATTCCAAAAATTACGAATTAAAAACCTATAAATAAAAAAATCAAGCGTCGGAATGATTGAAAAATCAAAAAATTGATACATTCAGAAGTTGAAAAACCAAAATTTTAAACTGAAAGCTCTACAAATTCGAAAATTCAAAAGTAGAAAATTCAAGAAATTGGATATGGAAAATTGCAAAATAATAATAAAAGAACTAAAAAAATCGTGAATGAAATAATTGATAACTGAGAAAATTAGAAAATGGAAAAATTAAAAATCGAAAAACTGAAAAATTTTTCAAAATTTATTGAACTAATTTTGACCATTTTTTGACAGAGATTTCAGATTTGTCACTAGCGGAAGATTATTTACAATTTGACACCAAATTTCGATCGATTGAACCAATTTTAAATATTTTTTGAAAATTTGAATTCACATTTCATATTTAGTGGAATAGATATCGTGACGATGTTTAGAGATTTTGAACTGGCGGAAGATTATTATCAACAATTTGACACCAACTTTCAGTCGATTGAACTAATTTTAAAGATTTTTTTGGAAATTTTTGAAAATTTTGAGTTCATTTTTCGCCTTTATTTGAACAGGTATCGTGATGGCGATTTTACGTTTGTAACTAGCGAAAGATTGTCTAGAATTTGCCATCAATTTTCTCTCCGTGGTACCAAATTTATCCATTTTTTTGGAAAATTTTTCAAAATTTTGAATTCAATTTTTAGTGTTTATTGGAACGGATATCGTGACTGTGATTTCAGATTTGTAACTTTTAATTTTTGACGTCAGTAGATTATCAATTTTTCTATTTCTCACTTTCACGCTTAATCAACTTTTTGGTTTTTCGACTTTTAGATTTTTGGATTCCAAATTTGGAATTTTAAATACTTCGATTCAATTTTTCGATTTTTCAATTTTTGACTTTTCTAAATTTCCGATTTTTCGGTTTTTCATGTTTTTGATTTTTCAATTTTTTGATATTTCAGTTTTGGAATTTTTCAATATTTATTGTCTCTTATGTATTGGAACAGATATCGTGACTGTGATTTCAGATTTGTAACTGACGGAAGATTATCTAATTTAATTTGACACGACCGATTGTACCAATTTTAGATATTTTTTTGGAAAATTTTTGAAAATTTTGGATTCAATTTTCATGTTATTGCGACAGAGATCTTTACGGCGATTTCAGATTTATCGTTAGCGGAAAATTATCTACAATTTTACACCAATTTTCAGTTGATTGAACCAATTTTACCCATTTTTTTGGAAAATTTTTGAAAATTTTGGATTCAGTTTTCGTGTTTATTGGAGCCCATATCGTGACGGCGATTTCAGATTCGTAACTACCCAAAGGTTATCTACAATTTGACACCAATTTTCGGTAGATTGAACCAATTTAAGCCACTTTTTTGGAAAACTTTTGGAAATTTTGGTTTCACTTTTCGTGTTTATTGGAGCAAAAATCGTGACGGCGATTTCAGATTCGTAACTACCGAAAGATTATCTACAATTTGGCACAAATTTTCAGTCGATTGAACGAATTTTAACCACTTTTTTGGAAAATTTTTGGAAATTTTGGATTCACTTTTTGTGTTTATTGGAGCAGATATCGTGACGGCGATTTCAGATTCGTAACTAACGGAAGATTATCTACAATTTGACACCAATTTTCGGTCGATTGTAACAATTTCAACCATTTTTTTCGAAATTTTGGTTTCCCTTTTCGTATTAATTGGAGCAGATATCATGACGGCGACTTCAGTTTTTTAACTAGCGGAAGATTATCTAGAATGTGACACCAATTTTCGGTTGATTGAACCAATTTAAACCACTTTTTTGGAAAATTTTTGAAAATTATGTATCCACCTTTCGTGTTTATTCAATCAGATATCGTGACAGTGATTTCAGATTCAGAACTAGCGGAAGATTATCTAGAATTTGACACTAATTTTAGGTTGATTGAAGCAATTTTAACCCATTTTTTGGAAAATTTTTGGAAATTTTGGATTCACTTTTCGTGGTAATTGGAGCAAATGTCGTGACGGCGATTTCAGATTCGTAACTACCGAAAGATTATCAACAATTTGACACCAATTTTCGGTCGATTGAACCAATTTTAACCACTTTTTGGGAAAATTTTTGGAAATTTTGGATTCAATTTTCGTGTTTATTGGAGCAGATCACGTGACGGCAATTTCAGATTCGTAACTAGCGGAAAATAATCTATAATTTGAACCAATTTAAACCACTTTTTTGGAAATTTTTTGGAAATTTTGGATTCACTTTGCGTGTTTATTGGAGCAGATCGCGTGACGGCACTTTCAGATTCGTAACTAGCGCAAGATTATCTAGAATTTGACACCAATTTTCGGTAGATTGAACCAATTTGAACCACTTTTTTCGAAAATTTTTGAAAATTTTGGTTTCACTTTTCGCGTGACTGCAATTTCATTCGTAACTAGCGGAAAATTATCTACAATTTGACACCAATTTTCGTTCGATTGTATCAATTTGAACCACATTTTTGGAAAATTTTTGGAAATTTTGGATTCACTTTTCGTGTTTATTGGAGCAGATATCGTGACGGTGTTCAGATATTTGCAACTGGCGGAAGATTATCTACAATTTAACACCAATTTTCAATCTATTCAACTAATTTTGACTATTCTTTTGAAAAATTTTTGAAAATTTTGAATTCACATTTCATATTTATTCGAACAGATATCGTGACGACGTTTAGAGATTTTGGACTGGCGGAAGATTATCTACAATTAGACACCAGTTTTCAATCTATTGAGCCAATCTTAAACAACTATTTGAAAAATTTTTGAAAGCTTTGAATTCATTTTTCCTGTTTATTGAACGAGATATCGTGACGACGATTTCAGACTTGTAACAAGCGGAAGATTATCTACAATTTGACACCAACTTTCAGTCGAACTAATTTTAGAGATATTTTAGGAAAATTTTTGAAAACCTTGAATCCACTTTTCGTCTTTATTTGAACAGATATCGTAATGGCGATTTCACATTTGTAACTGGCATAAGATTATTTCTTAACCACTTTTTTGGAAAATTTTTGAAAATTTTTAATTCACTTTTCGTCTTTAGTGGAACAAATACTATTACTACGATTTCAGATTTGTAACTGGCCAAAGATTATCTACAATTTGACACCAATTTTCGGTCCAAGGAACCAATTTTAACCATTTTTTTTTTCTCATTTTGAGTTCACTTTTCGTGTTTATTGAAACAGATATCATGGCGGCGCTTTCAGATTTGTAACTGCCGATGATTGTCTACAATTTTACACCGAATTTCGGTCAATGGAATCAATTTTAAGCATTTTTTGAAAAATTTTTGGAAATTTTGAATCTACTTTTCGAGTTTATAGAAACAGATACTGTGACGGCGACTTCAAGTTTCTAACTATCACAAGATTCTTTACAATTTGACACTAATTTTCGGTCGATTGAGCCAATTTTAACCACTTTTTTGGAAAATTTTTGGAAACTTTGATTTCACTTTTCGTGTTTATTGGAGCAGATATCGTGACGGTGTTAAGATATTTGCAACTGGCGGAAGATTATCTACAATTTAACACCAATTTTCAATCTATCGAACTAATTTTGACCATTCTTTTGGAAAATGTTTGAAAATTTTGAATTCACTTTTCGTCTTTAGTGGAACAGATACTATTACTCCGATTTTAGAGTTGTAATTGGCCGAAGATTATCTACAATTTGACACCAATTTTAACCATTTTTTTTTCATTTTTAGTTCACTTTTCGTGTTTATTGAAACAGATATCATGGCGGTGCATTCACATTTGTAATTGGCGAAAGATTGTCTACAATTTGACACCGAATTTCGGTCAATAAAATCAATTTTAAGCATTTTTTGAAAAATTTTTGGAAATTTTGAATCTACTTTTCGAGTTTATTGGAACAGATATTGTGACGGCGACTTCAGGTTTCTAACTATCACAAGATTCTTTATAATTTGACACTAATTTTCGGTCGATTGAGGCAATTTTAACCACTTTTTTGGAAAATTTTTGGAAACTTTGATTTCACTTTTCGTGTTTATTGGAATAAATATCTTGACGGCGATTTCAGATTCGTAACTAGCGGAAGATTATCTAGAATTTGACACTAATTTTCGGTAGATTGTACCAATTTTAACCATTTTTTTGGAAATTTTGGATTCACTTTTCGTGTTTATTGGAGCAGAAATCGTGACGGTATTCAGATATTTGCAACTGGCGGAAGATTATCTACAATTTAACACCAATCTTCAATCTATTGAACTAATTTTGACCATTCTTTTGGAAAATTTTTGAAAATTTTGAATTCACTTTTCGTTTTTAGTGGAACAGATACTATGACTGCGATTTCAGATTTGTAATTAGCGGATGATTGTCTACAATTTTACACCGAATTTCGGTCAATGGAATCAAGTTTAAGCATTTTTTGGAAAATTTTTGGAAATTTTGAATCTACTTTTCGAGTTTATTGGAACAGATATTGTGACGGCGACTTCAGGTTTCTAGCTATCAGAAGATTCTTTTTAATTTGACACCAATTTTAACCATTTTTTTAGAAGTTTTTCTTGATTCGACATGTTTTCTTCCACTGGATGAAGACCAAGGGGCTCTGACCTGACCTCACCTGCCCTGACCCCCATCTTTTGTCATAGTGTTCCATTCAGACTTTTATATTTTCAATAAAACAACAACAAAATAAATGCTATTTATTAATTTATCACTTATGTGTTACCACTACCACCCGACTCCTTATTTTTACCAAAATCCCTTCCACCACCCCCATGCCCACCTTTCCTCCGCCCCACATACACCGTATTCGCCTTAAAATACTCCTCAATCTCCACCAACTTCTTCCTATGCGTTTCCGGCAAGAACACAAACACATAAATAACAGTCCCGAAAGACACCCCCGAAAACAACCACTGAATCCCCGCCGGCCCACCACACAGCCACTCCAGATTCCTGTAATTCTGGACCGCTGCGAACATCATCAGATTCACCACACTATTGCAGACACTGTAGGCCACACCCCTGATCTTCATCGGGAAGAGCTCCGCCGTCATGGTCCACGGCATCGTCAACAACCCCACCATCGACGAAACCGCGTACAGCACCAGGAACACCACGGGCACCCAGCTGGCATCAGTGGTCCCGGTTTTGATCCAGTGGGTGAACAAGCCCGAAATCAGGGTGCACACGCCCATCCCGAACGCGCTGGCCATCATGAGGTGTCTGCGGTTAAAAATCGAGAGCATCCAGGTGTTGAGGACTGAGATGACCAGTCGGATGACTCCGATCCAGATGGAAGCTACGTAAGGGTTGATGTCGCTGCCGACGGTTTGGAAGAACGTGACGGAGTAGAAGAGGAAGATGTAGATGCCGGAGAATTGTTGGAAGAGGAAGACGCCACAAATAATAAGGAAAGGTTTGTAGCCAGTGGGTTTGAGGAACTCTCGGATTATGCTGTCACCGGTTTTGGAGTCGATTTTCTTTTGCTCGTCTTCTTTGATTAGAAGGGTTAGGTAGATTTCTGCAAAGGTTTTACCCTATAGGAAGAGTAGATTGTTGTTCGGGGGTTGAAATTTTACCCTGTATGGTGGTTGGTTTTTGTAGATCCAGTCAAGAGCTTTGTGTGCTTTTTCGTTCTTTCCTTTGGATACTAGCCAAGGGGGGCTTTCTGGAAGGAAGAAAACTAGGAAGAAAGGGATGATTGTGTAAGCGTTGCAGGACCAAGCGATTAATCTCCAGTTCAGTAACCACCCTTTGAGATAGGTTAGGACTAAACCCACGGAGACGTAGACGGGTCCTACCCCTAAGAAAGAGCCCCGCAAATCTTTTGAAGCAATTTCTGAAATGTACACTACACCTGGACTCGTCGATAGGGCTGAAATTAAACACTTATTAGATACAAATTTATACCTAATGTATATCTACGAGCAGCTAGTCCTGTAAAAACTCGAGCCACCACCAACATGGGTACGTTATACGCTAACGCCATTAGCACCCAAGCGGCAATTCCAGGAATTACAGATATTTTCAAAGTGTTAAGCCTTCCAAACCGGTCCATAAGAAAACCAGCCATGATGGACCCAAGCGGTGCCACTAAAGGTACGACACTTGCAATCCACGACAGTTCATCTTCAGTGACACTAATGTCACTATCTTCACTCTCTAGTTGCGGTATTAAAATAGCAGAGTACGCTAAACCTACCCCTACCACTACATTGTTAGCACTAGCTATTAAAGTAGCTGCAATCTAAACAACAATATTTAAAAAACCAACTTTAGTAGGTAATATTCACCTCAGGCATAAGATTTTTGCAATTTTTCTCTTCAAAGCGACTTAGCGACTTGGTGCTAGTGGAAGCAAACGGATCCCCTGCCTCTTCTTCATCCTCGCCGTCTTCCTCTGCTCTATTATTCAAGTTAGGTTCGCCAAAAAACAAGCTTTAGACTCACCTTAAGTTAAATGTGCTTTTACTAAAAAAAAATGTATTAAGTTTGTAAAGGATTGCGTGGTGCGGATTACCTGATTGGGTCCATGACGTCACTGAATGCACACTTGTTAAGTTTTTGACGAATTAATACTCACTTGAAGCATCTATCACTGGTGACAGGACTAGGTTTTGGCTAAACATTAATCTGAAACCGGCCCTGTCCGAAATAGATAGGCAACACACTATACACGTCAGTTGTCACGATACTCATAACCTCAAAAGTGAAAGTTCGTCTGTTTATCAACAATAATATTAACATTTTTTTAGTACAACAACAACAACAACAACAACGAGATTTGACTTGATGAGACCGTGGTTACAATGTCGGTGTCCACAGACGTTGTCATTAAGAAGGAAGTGGGCCCCCCTGAAGAATATTTTCTAGAAGAAGATGATATTAAAATTGAAGAAACGTGTTTGCAGGGTACTAGTGAAGACAGTTTTGTTCCTTTAATTACGCCGACGACTGTGATTGTCGAGCGAAAGTTGTCTGTTTGTTCAATGTGCCAGTGTACTTTCGAGCGGAAAGCCAACATCAAGCTGCAACATAAGGATGTTTCTAAATGTTATAAGTGTGTTTTGCACTCTAGGTTGAGCGAGGTTTTTAATGTTAGGGCGAAACGGAAAAAGGGGATTTGGTCACAAGGTAAGTGATAAAAATAATAATCCGTGCTTGATTTGTCAATATTTTTTGATCTTTGGCTACTACATTTTTTTGTGTCAAAATTAAATGATGTAACAAATGCAGAAGTGGTGTGTAAAATTTATCCCAAAAATATCATTTTTGGTTGCTTTTTATTAACAATTTTTATGTTTTTTGGTCGCTTTTTTTGTCAGTTTTTCGATCATCTTTTTTGTAGCTTTTTTATCTATTTCTTGTGGATTTTTTTCTTCTTTTTGTCGTTTTTTCGTCTTTCGGTATGTGTCAGCTTTTTTTGTAGATATTTTAATCAACTTTTTTACCGTTTTTTGCCCTCCTTTTTGTCAGTTTTTCGCCTTTTTTGTGTGCTTTGTATCTTTTTTGTTTAACATTATTGTACATTTTTTGTCGGTTTTTACTTTTTTTAGTCGATTTTCATCATTTTGTCATTTTTGTTGTCTTTTCTGCCGCTATTGTTCTCCCCCCTTTTTTCTTTTATTTCCTCTTTTGTTGTGTCGTATTTCGTCGAATTTTACTAGCTTTTATTTTGCTATCGTTGTGTGTATTTTTTTGTTACACATTCTTTATGACCCTGTTAGTTGCCTTTTTAAGTTACCTTTTTTTATCACTTTTTTTATTATTATTTTTATTACCTTTTTTGACCTTTTTTGTTGTCTTCCCCCTTTTTGTTTTTGTCGTTTTTCTAACTTTTTGTCGCTATTTTACGCCACTTTTTTAAAAAGTATGTTTTTTTTCTTTTTTTTGATGTTGTTTTTGGTCATCTGCTTTTGTCCACTGTTTGTCGTCTTTTCTGTCGAACTTTTTGTCCCCTTTTTTGCCCTTTATTTCGTCTTTTGTTTTGTATTGTCTCGTTTGTTGCTATTTTTGGTGCTTTTTCTTACCTTTTATTTTGTCGTCGTTTATTTGTCGTAATTTTTTATCTTTTTTATCAGTTTTTTTAGTGTTGCTTTGTGTAAACATCCTTTTTGGCGTCTTTTTTCTCTTATTTTAAGGTTTTTCAATGCCTTGTGTCGTTTTTTGCTTTTTTGGTGTCTTTTTTTGGGATTTTTTATCGTCTTGTTTTTTCGTCATTTTCTCGTCCACTTTTGTCGCTTTTCTCGTCTCCTTTTTTTATCACTTTTTTGATTATTTTTTTCGTCTCGTTTTTTTTGTTTTGTCCATTTTTCTTTTTATTTAATGTTCGTCTTGTTTTTTTTTCGAATTTTTGTGTCACTTTGTAGCGCTTTTGGATTATCTTTTTTTGTAGTTTTTTCTTCGTCTTACTTGTGTTCCCTTTTATTGCTTTCTTTTAATCACTTTTTTTTTATTTTTACCATCTTTTTATGACCCTATGATCTTGCTCCCTTTTTTTGTTGTCGTTTTTTTTTGTCACAATTTTGCCTTTTGTGTGATTTTTTATTATCGTTTTTTCGTCATTTTCTTCACCTGTGGACGTTTTTTCATCATTTTATCTTTTTTAATCTTTTTTATCTGCCTTTTTGGTCATTTTTTCGCGATGAATCGATTTTTTAGATTGTCGACTTTTCGATTTCTGGACTTTCCTATTTCTCGATTTTTTAATTTTTTGATTTCTCTGTTTGTCGATATTCCAGTTTTGGGATTTTTCAATATTTCGATTCACTTTTTGACGTGTCTAAATATTCGATTTTTCGATTTCTCATTTTTCGATATTTGAGTTTTGGGATTTTTCGATGTTTCAATTTCATCATTAATCGATTTTTTGGCTATTCGACCTTTCGATTTCTCGATTTTTCCACTTTTCGATATTTTGTGTCTAACATTTCGTCAATTTTTAAATTTTTAAATTTTTCAATTCTTTAATTTTTGACATTTTTGATTTTTCAACTTTTCGATTTCTGGACTTTTATATTTCTCGATTTTTTAATTTTTCGATTTCTCAGCTTTTGGCGTTTCTAAATATGTATTCCATTTTTCGATATTCCTATTTTTGACATTCCTGAATTATAAATTTTTCGATTTCTCAATGTAATAATTAATCCATTTTTTGATTTATTGGACATTTCAATTCAATTCAATTTTTCAGTTTTTTAATTTTTGACATTTCTAAATTTTCGATTTTTCGAGATTTTTTGATTTCACGATTAATTGATTTATTGCTTTTTCGACTTTTCGATTTCTGAACTTTTCGCTTTCACGAATTTTCAATTTTCTTAATATTTCAGTTATGGAATTTTTCAATATTTCGATTCTTCAATTTTTCCATTTTTCGCCTTTTCGAATTCTCGATTTTTTGATGTTTCGATTTCAAAATTTTTCAATTTTTTGATTCTTCAATTTCTCTTCGATTCCACAATTTTTCGATATTTTAGTTTTGGAATTCTCATTATTTGGATTTAATTTTTTGATTTCTCAATTTTTGACATTTCTAAATGATCGATTTTTCTATTTCTCATTTTCACGATTAATCGATTTTTTGGTTTTTCGACTTTTAGATGTCTCGGTTTTTCAGTTTTTCCATATTTTAGGTTTGGGATTTCTTCAATATTTCAATTTTAAAATTTTTCGACTTTTCAATTTTTGACGTTTCTAAATTTTCGATTTTTCGATTCCTCAATTTTACGATTAATCGATTTTGTGGTTCTTCGACTTTTCGATTTGTCAATTTTTGAATTTTTCGATATTTTAGTTTTGAGATTTCGTCACTTTTTCAATTTTTCAAATTTTCATTTCTTTAATTTTTGTTTCGATTCTTCGAGAGTTTTTGATTTCTCGATTAATCGATTTTTTGGTTTTTCGACTTTTCGATTTCTAGACTTTTCTATTTCCCGATTTTTTAGTTTTTCGATTTCTCACTTTTTCAATATACCGTTTTTGGAATTGTAAATATTTCGATTCACTTTTTCGACTTCTACATTTTTCGATTTTGCAATTTTGATGTTTCTAAATATTCGATTTTTCGATATTTCAGTTTTGGAGTTTTTCAATGTTTCGGTTTGTCAATTTTTCGACTTTTCAATTTTTGACGTTCCTAAATTGTCGATTTTTCGATTTCTGAATTTTAATCGATTTTTTGACTTTTCGATTTTCCAATTTTTCGATATTTTAGTTTTAGCATTTCTTCAGTTTTCCATTTTTCAATTTTTCCGTTCTTTAATTTTTGACATTTGTAAATTTTCGATTTTTCGAGATTTTTGATTTCTCGATGAATCGATTTTTTGGTTTTTCGACTTTTCGATTTCTCGATTTTCAGTATTTCGATTCTTCAATTTTTCGATTTTTCAATTTTTGACGTTTCTAAATTTTCGAGTTTTCGATTTCTGAAGTTTTCTATTTCTTGATTTCCAATTTTTCGATTTCTCAGTTTTTTACCTTTCTAAATATGTATTCGATTTTTCTATTTTTGACATTCCTAAATTATCGATTTTTCGATTTCTCAATTTAATAATTAATTAATTTTTTGAGTTATTAGACATTTCGATTTCTCCATTTTTCAATTTTTCGATATTTTAGTGTTAGAATTTTTTCAATTTTTCGATTTTTAAATTTTTTGATTTTTCAATGT
Organism: Zophobas morio; assembly: GCF_036711695.1. NCBI lineage: Eukaryota > Metazoa > Arthropoda > Insecta > Coleoptera > Tenebrionidae > Zophobas > Zophobas morio. The sequence continues at coordinate 190,523 of NW_026972132.1, forward strand.
TTCAGTTTTTTAATTTTTCAATATTTCCATCCATCAAGTTTTGAATTTCACAGTTTTAGACATTCCTAAATTATTGATTTTTCGATTTCTGAATTTCATAATTAAACAATTTTTTGACTTTTCGATTTCTCGATTTTTGAATTTTTCGATATTTTGGTTCTGGGGAGTCTTCAATTTTTCGATTTCTCAATTTTTTTAGTTTTTCACGTTTCTAAATTTTCGATTTTTCGAGATTTTTTGGTTTCAGGTTTAATCGATTTTGTGGTTTTCGATTTCTCAATTTCTGAATTTTTCGATATTTTAGCTTTGAGATTTCGTCAATTTTTGGTTTTTAAAATTTTCAGTTCTTTAAATTTTGTTCCGATTTTTCGAAATTTTTTGATTTTTCGATTATTCGATTTTTTGGTTTTTGGACTTTTAGATTTTCGAACTTTTCTATTTCCCGATTTTTTAATTTTACGGTTTCTCAGTTTTTCGATATTCCAATTCTGGAATTTTAAATATTTCGATTCAATTTTTCGATTTTTACATTTTTGACATTCCTAAATTATCGATTTTTCGATTTCTCGATTTTTCAATTTTTAGATATTTTAATTTTAGGAATTCGTCAATTTTTCGATTTCTCAATTTTTTTAGTTTTTCACGTTTCTGAATTTTCGATTTTTCGGTATTCCAGTTTTGAGATTTTTCAATATTTCGAATTTTTGATTTCTCAATTTTTCGATATTTCAGTTTTGGAATTTTTCAATATTTCGATTTTCAATATTTCGATTCTTCAAATTTTCGATTTCTCGATTTTTCAATTTTTTATCGATATTTTAATTTTGGGAATTCGTCAATTTTTCGATTTTTAAATTTTTCGGTTTTTCAGTTTTTGAGTGTTTTAATTTTTGACGTTTCTAAATTTTCGATTTTTCGATTTCTCGATTAATCGATTTTTTGGTTTTTCGACTTTTCGCTTTCTCGATTTTTTAATATTTTAGTTTTGGAGTTTTTCATTATTTCGATTCTTGACGTTTCTAAATTTTTGGTTTTTCGATTTTTCAATTTCTCCATTAATCCTACTTTTCATTTTTCGACTTTTCGATTTCTGAACTCTCCGATTTCTCGATTTTTCAATGTTTCAGTTATGGGATTTTTTCAATATTTTAATTCTTCAGTTTTTCCATTTCTCGCCTTTTCGATTTCTGGATTTTTCGATGTTTCAATTTTTTGATTTCTCAATTTTTCGACATTTTTGCTTTGGAATTTTTCATTATTTTTCTATTTCTCATTTTCACGATGAACAAATTTTTTGGTTTTTCGACTTAGAATGCTGGATTTCTATATATTTCTCGAATTTTTCCATACATATTTCGATTCTTCAATTTCTCGATTATTCAATTTTTGACATTCTTAAGTTATCCATTTTTCGATTTCTCAATTTCATAATTAATCGATTTTTTGGTTTTTCGATTTTTCAAATTCTCGATATTTTAGTTTTGGGATTTTTTCAATTTTTCGATTTTCCAATTTTTCAGTGTTTTAATGTTCGGCGTTTCTACATTTTCAATTTTTTGGTTTTTCGACTTTATGATTTCTGGACTTTCCTATTTCATGAGTTTTTTAATTTTTCGTTATTCCAGTTAGGGGTTTTTCAATATTTAAATTCTTCAATTTTACATTTTTCGATTCATGGATTTTTTGATTTTTCGACTTTTCGATTTTTCGCCATCTTTTTATCTTTTCTGCCCTTTTTTTAGTCGTTTTTTTTTGTTTGGCTTTTTCATTTAGCCTTCTATTTTTAGTTTTTGTTTTTGGTTCTTTCTTTCTATTTTTATCATCTTTCTTTTGCTCTCTTTTTCCCGTTCTTTTCTTTGCTTTCTTTGTCGCCCCATTTTGCTTTTTTTTTTTCATCCTTTTGTTCTTTTTATTTTGGTTGTTTTTTCGAATTGGCCGCCTTTTTAAATTAAAAATTTTAATTTTATAATTTTTTATTTTTATTATTTGTCATGTATTCCAGCAGTACCACCAAAGAAGGCGTACTCTGAAATCGAAGACCACGATAGTGATAGTAGAGACAGTGACATAATTATCACCGACCCTGGAATTAGTCAAATCGCAAGGTACTTGTAGTTTAACCACCAACTTATTTCCAATGTAAACTCATTTTTTGACCTAGCTTTTCAGTAAAAAAACTCATGTATGTGTGTGCCTTTTGTAAGACTCAGTTCGAAAGGACAGACTCTAGGGGGCTCCGAGAACCCGGCGACTGGTACAAATGCAACCGCTGCATCCTCCACTCTCGCCTCAACACAGTCTTCCAACCCAACAAACCCAAAAAACGCAAATCATCCTGATCTAATTAACTATTTATTATAATACTTGTCATACAATATCACAAGATTCATGTAAGTACCTACTAAGTATATAAGTAGCTAATATTCAAGGTATACTGATTTCGCAACCCGAGTCCAACCCCAGGCCTTAGCACAGCTCAATATAAAAACAGTATAAAAAATATCAACACTTTTCAATAAATAATAGCTCTGTCAATACTATTCGAGACAATCAGACACTCATAAGTTTCTCCGCCTCCCGGTCGCTCCTCACCTCCTTCCCCTCAACCTTCTTTTTCTTCCCCTGCCCCAAGTAGATCAAGTTGTGGTTGAAATAGTCCTCGATCTCGGTCAGTTTCTTCCCGTGCGTTTCCGGCACGAACACGAACGTGTACATCATGCCGACTATGGAAACCACGGCGAAGAAAAACTGGACCCCGGAGGCCCCGTGGAACGCGTCCATGAGGCTCTCGTAGCTCTGGACCGCCGCGAACATGAGGATGTTGGCCATGCTGTAGGCGATGCTGTGGGCCACGCCCCGGATTTCGATGGGGAACAGTTCGGCGGTCATGGTCCAGGGGATGGGCAGGAGGCCGATCATGCACGCGATGACGTAGAGCAGGAGCAGCGCCACGGGGACCCATTTTTCGTCGGTGGTGCCGTTTTGGATCCAGAGGGTGAACAGGCCGGAGAGGAGCATGCTGGCGGCCATGCAGAGGCCGCTGGACATGATGAGGGGGCGGCGACGGAAGGTGCGGAGGAGGTAGGTGTCCACGATGGACATGAAGAGACGGACGGCGCTGATGAGGACCGAGGCGAGGTAGGGGTTGACGGGGCTGCCGACTGCCTGTGAATGATAAAAATTTATATAGCAAAACGGTTCTTCCGTTAGGTATACAGTATACTAAGGAAGTATTGTAATATGTTAACATGACCTCTAGAGTACGCAAAAATATTTTTATTAGACAGATAATCTCCGAAACTACCGGACCGATTGACCAAAATTTGTCTGATCATCCCCACCAACAATTTTATAAAATAACGTACTCCTCCTTTTGTGGTTTATGAATTCGTGTTGAATTTTTATCCTAGACATCGAGATTTTTGGAAAAAAAAAATCAAAATTGTAGATCTATCACCGATTTTCGATTTTTCAATTTGTCAATTTTCAGTTTTTCGATATTTCATTTCCTCGATTCTTCAATATTTTATTTCGATTTTTAAATATTCGATTTTTCGATGTTTCCATTTTTCGATTCGTCAATTTTCTGATGTTTCAGTTTGACAATTTTTAACTTTTTCAATTTTTGACGTCTCTAAATTTTCGCATTTTCGATCTCTCAATTTCACGATTAATCGATTTTTTGGTTTCCCGACTTCGATTTCTCGAATTTTTGATTTTTCCATTTCTCAAATTTTTTATTTCTCGATTTTTTCATTTTTTTGGTTACCCGATTTTCCGACGTTTTTGACGGTTCTAAATGTCTCCGATTTTTCGATTTTTTTACTTTTTCGATTTTTTGATGGAACGACATCTTGATTTTTCAATTTTCCGATATTTTATTTTTTCAATTTTTAAAATTTTCAAGTTTTCGAGTTTTCAATTTTTGACGTTTTTAAATATTCAGTTTTCCGATTAATCGGTTTAAATTGGTTTTTCTACTTTTCGATTTCTAGATTTTCCAGTTTTTCAATGTTTCAGTCATGGGACTTTTCAATATTTCGATTCTTCAATTTGCCCAGTTTTCGCTTTTTTTATTTTTCAATTTTTCGATGTTTTTGTTTTGGGATTTCCTCAATTTTTTAATTTTAATTTTTAATTTTTTCTAAATTTTGGATTTTTTTGGATTTTTGATTTTTCGATTTCTCACTTTTTCGATATTGGGATTTTAAATATTTCGATTCAATTTTTCAATTTTTACATTTTTTTGATTTTTCAATTTTTAACCATTCTAAATGTTCGATTTATCGATTGTTCAATTTTTCGATTTTCAATTTTTGACATTCCTGAATGATCGATTTTTCAATTGTTCGGTTTTCATTTTTGAGTTTCTAAATTTTCGATTTTTAGACATTTTTTGGTTTTTCGACTTTTCGATTTCTGCACTGTTTCTAGAGTTTTTAATGTTCTGATTTCTCAAATTTTCGACATTCCAGTTTTGGGGTTTTTGAATATTTCGATTTATTTTTTGATTTTTACATTTTTCGGTTTTTCAATTATTGACATTTCTAACTATTCGATTTTTCGATTTCTCGTATTTCCGATTTCTCAATTTTTGACATTCTTAAGTTATCGATTTTTCGATTTCTCAATTTCATAATTAATCGATTTTTTGGTTTTTTGGATTTTTCAAATTCTCGATATTTCAATTTTTCGATATTTTAGTTTTGAGATTTCTTCGATGTTTCCATTTTTCGAGTCGTCAATTTTCCGATGTTTCAGTTTGACAATTTTTAACTTTTTCAATTTTTGACGTCTCTAAATTTTCGCATTTTCGATATCTCAATTTCACGATTAATCGATTTTTTGGTTTCCCGACTTCGATTTATCGAATTTTTGATTTATCTATTTCTCAAATTTTTTATTTCTCGATTTTTTCATTTTTTGATTACCCGATTTTCCGATGTTTCTGACGGTTCTAAATGTCTCCGATTTTTCGATTTTTTTACTTTTTCGATTTTTTGATGGAACGACATCTTGATTTTTCAATTTTTAAAATTTTCAAGTTTTCGAGTTTTCAATTTTTGACGTTTTTAAATATTCAGTTTTCCGATTAATCGGTTTAAATTGGTTTTTCTACTTTTCGATTTCTCGATTTTCCAGTTTTTCAATGTTTCAGCCATGGGACTTTTCAATATTTCGATTCTTCAATTTGCCCAGTTTTCGCTTTTTTTATTTTTAAATTTTTCGATGTTTTTGTTTTGGGATTTCCTCAATTTTTTAATTTTAATTTTTAATTTTTTCTAAATTTTGGATTTTTTGGGATTTTTGATTTTTCCATTAATCGATATTTGGTTTTGGATTTTTCGATTTCTGGATTTTTCAGTTTTTCCATGTTTTTATTTTTTTCAATATTTCAATTCTACAGTTTTTACCGATTTTTTGGTTTTTTACTTTTTTGATTTTTGGATATTTTAATTTTTCAATTTTAAAAATTCTAGATTTTTCAATTTTTGGCATTTTTAAATATAAAATTTTTCGAATAATCGATTTTTGGGGGTCGAATTCGATTTCACGATTTTCCAGTTTCCGTTTTTTCGATTTCTCGATTTTTCAATTTCTAACTTTTTCAATTTATTTATTTTTCAATTTTTCTTCCATTTTTCAATTTTTCAATTTTTGATGTTTCTAAATTATCGATTTTTATATTTTTGTATTTCACGATTAAATTACAGTTTAAATTTAATTTTACAGTTTTTTAATTTTCGACTTTTTTAAATTTTCAATTTTTCGGTATTTTTGTTTTAGGATTTCTTCAGTTTTTCAATTTTTAAATTTTTCGATTTTTCAGTTTTACAGTTTTTTAATTTTTGACGTTGGTAAATTTTTGATTTTTCGGGATTTTTTGATTTCTCCATTAATCGATTTTTTGGTTTTTCGATTTTTCGATTTCTGGACTATTCTATTTCTCAATTTTTTAATTTTTCGATATTCCAGTTTAGGAATTTATCAATATTTCGGTTCTGCAATTTTTCGATAGTTAAATTTTAGCTTATTCAATTTTTCGATGTTCCAATTTCTCGATTTTACAATTTTTCAATTCCCAGATTCTTCAAATTTCGGATTTTTTTTTTCGTTTTTAAATTTCTCAATTTTCTGATGTTTTCAGTTTTACGATTTTTCACTTTGTCCATTCAAAGTTTCTTAATTAATCGATTTTTTGGCTTTTTGACTTTTCGATTTCTGGACTTCTTGATTTTTCAATTCAATTTTTCGATATTTCAGTTATGGGATTTTTCAATACTTCGATTTCTCAATTCTTCATTTTCCCCTTTTCGATTTCTCGATTTTTAAATTTTTCAATATTGTAGTTTTGGAATTTTTCGTCATTTCGATTCTTAAATTTTTCGATTTTACAATTTTTTTTTATTATTTATCAATTTTTCGATTTCTCGATTTTTCAATTCTTCGATATTTTAGCTTTGGGGTTTCTTCAGTTTTTCGCGTTTAAAATTTTTCGATTTTTCGAGATTTTTTGATTTCTCGATTAATCGATTTTTTGGTTTTCGACTTTTTGATTTGTGAAATTTTCTATTTCTCAATTTTTAAAATTTTCAGATATTCCAATTTTTCAAGTTTTTAATTAATTGATTTTTTGGTTCTTTGACTTTTCAATTTTTCGATTTTAAAATGTTTCAATATTTCAATTTTTAGAATTTTTAAATTTTTGAATTTTCAGTTTATTGATTTTCCAGTTTTTCAGTTTCTTAAATTTTACATTTTTCGGCTTTTTGATTTTTACATTTCCCGATTTTTCAACATTTCAATTTTTAAAATTTTCGAGTTTTCTATTTTTCAAGTTTTGACATTTGTTTTTCAATGTTTCAATCATGGGACGTTTCAATATTTGTATCCTTCAATTTGTCTAATTTTCGTTTTTTCAATTTCTCGATTTTTCGATGTTTCGATTTCTAACTTTTTGAATTTTTTTATTATTCATGTTTTTCAAATTTTCGATATTTTCCTTGTGGGTTTTCTTCGATTCTTCAATTTTTTATTTTTCGATGTTTAAATTTTACAGTTTTATAGTTTTTGGCGTTTCTAAATTTTGGATATTTCGGGATTTTTTATTTTTCCATTAATCAATTTTTTGGTTTTTCGACTTTTCGTTTTCTGGATTTTTCAGTTTTTCCATGTTCTTATTTTCGCATTTTTTTATTTTTTTCAATATTTCAACTCTGCAATTATTCGATTTTTCGGTTTTTTACTTTTTCGATTTTTTGATATTTTAAATTGTCAATTTTAAAAATTCCAGATTTTTCAATTTTTCGGTTTTACAATTTTTGACGTTTCTAAATTTTGAATTTTTCGATTTCCCAATTTCTCCATTAAGTAATCGATTTTTCGATTTTTTGATATAACGACTACTTGATTTTGCAATTTTTCGATATTTTAATTGTTAAAATTTTCGAGTTTCCGATTTTTCAATTTTTGACGTTCGTTTTTCAATGTTTCAATCATGGGATTTTTCAATATTTGTATTCTTCAATTTGTTTAATTTTCGCTTTTTCAATTTCTCGATTTTTTGATGTTTCGATTTCTAACTTTTTGAATTTTTTTATTTTTCATATTTTTCCATTTTTCAATTTTTCGATATTTTCCTTGTGGAATTTTTTCAATTCTTCATTTTTTTTATTTTTAGATTTATTTAAATTTTACAGTTTTATAATTTTTGACGTTTCTAAATTTTGGATTTTTCGGGATTTTTTATTTTTCCATTAATCGATTTTTTGGTTTTTCGACTTTTCGATTTCTGGATTTCTCAGTTTTTCCATGTTTTTATTTTTGCATGGTTTTATTTTTTTCAATATTTCAATTCCGCAATTTTTCGATTTTTCTGTTTTTTACTTTTTCGATTTTTTGATATTTTAAATTTTCAATTTTAAAAATTGTAAATTTTGCGATTTCTAACTTTCTAAATTTTCGATTTTTCGGGATTTTTTGATTTCTCGATTAATCGATTTTTTGGCTTTTCGGCTTTCCGATTTCTGGACTATTCTATTTCTCAGTTTTTTAATTTTTCGATATTCCAATGTAGGAATTTTTGAATATTTCGGTTTTTCAATTATTCGATTTTTTATTTTTTCGATTTTTCAATTTTGCGATTCTTCAATTCCTCGATTGTTCAAATTTCCGATTTTTTTTTTCGTTTTTAAATTTCTCAATTTTCCGATGTTTTAGTTTTACAATTTTTCAATTTGTCAATTCTTAAAATTGTCGATTTTTAAATTTTTTGATTTTTCAACGTTTCTATTTTTGACGTTTCTAAATTTTCGATTTTTGGATTTGAAAGTTTCTCGATTTAATTTTAAATTTTTCGGTATTTTAGTTTTGGAATTTTTCATTATTTCGATTTTAGAATTTTTGACGTTTATTATTTATGAATTTTTCGATTTCTCCATTTCACGATTAGTCAATTTTTTGGTTTTTCGACTTTTCGATTTCGCGATTTTTCAATTCTTCTATATTTTAATTTTGGGATTTCTTCAATTTTTCGTTTTTAAAATTTTTCAATTTTTCGAGTTTTTTTGATTTCTCGATTTTTTAATTTTTCGGTTCTTCAATTTTTGAGGTTTTCAGTATTTTCACATTTTAGATTGTTTAGTTTTTTGGTGTTTCGAGTTGTCCATCTTTCGATTTTTCGACTTCTAGGTTTTGGATTTTTCGGTTTTTCAGTTTTCGATTCTCGATTTTTCGATTTTTTTAATTTGAGACTTTTAATTAACTTTTTGATTTTGGATTTTTTCGTAATTTTTCGAACTTTGGAGTTGTCGACTTTTCCGATTTTTGATTTTTTGCATTTCCCAATCTCACGTCATATACCAATTTTGGAATTTTTCAGTTTCGCGATTTCAGTTTCGATTTCATGATTTTCAGTTTTTATTATTTTAACTTTTCAATTTTTTTTTATTCTAGATTTTTGATTTCTAGGTTTCTCGATTTTCAGGTCTTCGATTTCAATTTTTAGAATTTTTAAATTTTTGAATTTTCACTTTATTGATTTTCCAGTTTTTCAGTTTCTTAAATTTTACATTTTTCGGCTTTTTGATTTTTACATTTGCCGATTTTTCAACATTTCAATTTTTAAAATTTTCGAATTTTCGATTTTTCAAGTTTCGACATTTGTTTTTCAATGTTTCAATCATGGGACGTTTCAATATTTGTATTCTTCAATTTGTCTAATTTTCGTTTTTTCAATTTCTCGATTTTTCGATGTTTCGATTTCTAACTTTTTGAATTTTTTTATTATTCATGTTTTTCAAATTTTCGATATTTTCCTTGTGGGTTTTCTTCAATTCTTCAATTTTTTTATTTTTCGATTTTTAAATTTTACAGTTTTATAATTTTTGACGTTTCTAAATTTTGGATTTTTCGGATTTTTTTATTTTTCCATTAATCGATTTTTCAGTTTTTCCATGTTTTTATTTTCGCATTTTTTAATTTTTTTCAATATTTCAACTCTGCAATTATTCGATTTTTCGGTTTTTTACTTTTTCGATTTTTTGATATTTTAAATTTTCAATTTTAAAAATTCCAGATTTTTCGATTTCTAACTTTCTCAATTTTTTTATTTTTCAATCTTCTTCCATTTTTCAATTTTTCGGTTTTACAATTTTTGACGTTTCTAAATTTTGAATTTTTCGATTTCCCAATTTCTCCATTAAGTAATCGATTTTTCGATTTTTTGATATAACGACTACTTGATTTTGCAATTTTTGAGGTTTGTTTTTCAATGTTTCAATCATGGGACTTTTCAATATATGTATTCTTCAATTTGTCTAATTTTCGCTTTTTCAATTTCTCAATTTTTCGATGTTTCGATTTCTAACTTTTTGAATTATTTTATTATTCATGTTTTTCCATTTTTCGATTTTTCGATATTTTCATTGTGAGATTTCTTCAATTCTTCAATTTTTTTATTTTTCGATTGTTAAATTTTACAGTTTTATAATTTTGGACGTATCTAAATTTTGGATTTTTCGGGATTTTTTTATTTTTCCATTAATCGATTTTTTGGTTTTTCGACTTTTCGTTTTCTGGATTTCTCAGTTTTTCCATGTTTTTATTTTTGTATGTTTTTATTTTTTCAATATTTCAATTCTGCCATTTTTCGATTTTTCGGTTTTTTACTTTTTCGATTTTTTGATATTTTAAATTTTCAATTATAAAAATTCTAAATTTTTCGATTTCTAACTTTCTGAATTTTCGATTTTTCGGGATTTTTTGATTTCTCGATTAATCGATTTTTTGGCTTTCCGGCTTTCCGATTTCTGGACTATTCTATTTCTCAATTTTTTAATTTTTCGATATTCCAATGTAGGGATTTTTGAATATTTCGGTTCTTCAATTATTCGATTTTTTATTTTTTCGATGAATGAATTTTTCGATAGTTAAATTTTAGATTATCAATTTTTCCATGTTCCAATTTTTCGATTTTTCAATTTTGCGATTCTTCGATTCCTCGATTTTTCAAATTTCTGATTTTTTTTCGTTTTTAAATTTCCCAATTTTCCGATGTTTTAGTTTTACAATTTTTCAATTTGTCAATTCTTAAAATTGTCGATTTTTAAATTTTTTGATTTTTCAACGTTTCAATTTTTGACGTTTCTAAATTTTCGATTTTTGGATTTGAAAGTTTCTGGATTTAATTTTAAATTTTTCGATATTTTAGTTTTGGAATTTTTCATTATTTCGATTCTTCAATTTTTTGATTTTACAATTTTTGACGTTTATTATATATGAATTTTTCGATTTCTCCATTTCACGATTAGTCAATTTTTTGGTTTTTCGACTTTTCGATTTTGCGATTTTTCAATTCTTCGATATTTTAATTTTGGGATTTCTTCAATTTTTCGTTTTTTAAATTTTTTTTGATTTCTCGATTAATCGATTTTTTCGTTTTTCGACTTTTTGATTTCTGGAATTTTCTATTTCTCGGTTTTTTAATTTTTCGGTTCTTCAATTTTTCGACTTCGATTTTTCGATATTTTAATTTTTCAATTTTTAAAATTTTCAATTTTTCAAGTTTTTAATTAATTGATTTTTCGGTTCTTTGACTTTTCAATTTCTCGATTTTAAAATTTTTCAATATTTCAGTTTTGGGAGTTTTCATTTTCTCGACTCTCCAATTTTTCTTCGATTTCTCAATTGCGATTTTTCAATATTTAGGTTCTTCAATTTAGGGGCTTTTCTATTTTTTACTTTTTCAATGATTAATTTTCGATTTTTAAATTTTATATTATTCAATTTTCGGTTTTTCGATTTTTTTTATTTGAGACTTAATTGACTTGATTTTGGGCTATTTCTCAGTTTTTCGAACTTTCGACTTCTCGACTTTTCCGATTTTTGATTTTTTGGATTTCCCAATTTCACGTCGTATACCAGTTCTGGAATTTTTCAGTTTCGCGATTTCAGTTTCGATTTCTTGATTTTCAGTTTTTATTTTAACTTTTCAATTTTTTTTTAATTATAGACTTTTGATTTCTAGGTTTCTCGATTTTCAGTTCTTCGATTTAAATTTTTAAATTTTTGAATTTTCAGTTTATTGATTTTTCAGTTTTCAGTTTCCTAAATTTTACATTTTTCGGCTTTTTGATTTTTAGATTTCCCGATTTTTCAAAATGTCAATTTTTGGGAATTTTTCAGTTTGTTTGTTTTTCTATTTTTTAATTTTCGAATTTTTCAATTTTTTGATGTTTCGATTTCTTGAGTATTTTTCAATTTTTCGATATTTTAATTTTTGAATTTTTTTAATTTTAGATTTTTATTTCTCAATTTTCAGTTCTTCGATTTTTTTCGAATTTTTTAAAAAGATTTTTCAATTTTACTATTTTTTTTTTATTCGATTTGTTGGCATCTCGGTTTTTAGATTTATAATTTTTTTCGAATTTTCGGTTTTCATTTTTTCCAAAGTTCAATTTCGGGAGTTTTCAATCAATTTCTGGACTTTTAAAATTCTTTCCATATATTAATTTTTCGATTTTTTAATGTTTTGACTTCGATTTCTGTTTCCAAATTGTCGATTTCTCAATTTTTCAGTGTTTCAGTTTTGGGATTTTTGAATTTTTTGATTCCTCAATTTTTCTTTAATTTATAGATTTTTTACTTTTTCGATTTTTCAATTTTTAGATTGTTAAATTTTATATTTTTCTTATTGTGAATGACACTTTATTTCGAATTGCTTTTAATACAGAGTGAAAAAACCAACCCACCTGAAAAAACTCCACCGAGTGAAACAACGTGATATAAATCCCCGAAAACTGCTGGCACAAAAACAACCCAATCAGGATCAACAAGGGCTTGTAGCCTGTGGGTTTAAGGAACGCTTTGGCTTTATAGATGGCCCCCTGACCGTGCAAAATAGAGGCTTCCAGTTTCTTCTGGTGCTCTCTCTGGAGTTGGGCCAGTTGCATTTCGGCCAGTGTGTGTGGCTACAATGGAGAGTTATTAGTTTGTGTTTTTTTTTGTGGGTGAGGTGTGGGGACTTACTTTGTTTTCTGGCTGGGGTTGGTACTTGTTGATCCACGCTAGGGCTTTACTGGCTTGCTCGACGCGCCCTTTGGACACCAGCCAGGCGGGACTTTCGGGAATGAACATTATGAGAATGCAGGGCATGACGGTGTAGCCGAGGCATGTCCAGGCCACCACGCGCCAATTGAAGAACCAGCCCTTGAGGAATGTGAGAACCATGCCCAGGGAGGCATACGCCGGGGCGAAGGAGATCAAGGAGCCTCTCATGTCCGCCCTAGCTATTTCTGTTAGGTACACAATAGCCGGACTGGTCCCCAAAGCTGTCAAAAAAAATACAAATTATTTAAAAAATTTTGGCGATTTTTGTGTTCTGATAACCTCTATAAAGTAAAAACCAGTGGCTTAAATAACACACTAACTTCATTTTTTTGAATTCTTCAGTTTTTTGTTCCTTCAGTTTCTCGATTTGCAATTTTTAATTTTTAAGTTTCTGGAGTTTTCAATTTTTAATTTTTCAATTTTCGGATTTCCAATGTTGCGTTTCAGTTTTTTATTTTCTTTATTTTTTCAGTTACTCGATTTTTCAATTATTCGGTTTTATAATTTTTGTTTCTTCAATTTAATTTTTTTTATTTTTCGCCTCTTCAATTTTTAGATTTGCGATTTTTCAATTTTTAGATTTTTCAATTTTTCGATTCTTTATTTTTTATTTCTTCAAATTTTTGATTTCAAATTTTTCGTCTTGGGCTTTTATTTTCTTGTCTCATTTTTCAGTGTTCCGACTTTAGTCTTTTTTTCAATTTAAATTTTTTCAATTTTTCGTTTCTTCAATTTTACGATGTCTCTCTTCAAATTTTAATTTGAAATTTTTGATTTTTAACCTTTTTAAACTTGGATTTTGAGCTATTTCGATTACTCAGTGTTTCGAATTGTCGATTTTCCAATTTTTCGAATGTTAATTTGTTCGATTTCCCAATTTTCCGTCACACAATAATTTTGTAATTTTTCAATTTTTACTCGATTTTTTCAGTTTCCGATTTCCCAATTTTTCAAAATTTCAATTTTTAGGATTTTTTCAGTTTGTAGCTTTTTCAATGTTTCGATTTCCAACGGGACAAAATACTTTTCGAAAAATAGTATAATCGGTAAATCGAGAAACATTGGAAAATCGAAAGACCAAAATTTTTAATAACCTGAACATCGAAAAACTGTAAAAACGCAATTTAAAAAGTCGAAAAATCGGAAGTTCGAGCAATCGAAAATTCAAAATTAAAAAAAATACTCTAAAAACACTAAATTTTTCGTTTCTTCAATTTTAGATTTATGATTTTTCAATTTTTCATTTTTTTTGTTTCTTCGATTTTTGGATTCAAAATTTCACGAGTTGTCAATTTTTAATTTTTCAAATTTTCGACTCTTTATTCTTCACTTTTCCAAATTTTTCGTTATTTTCTTTATTTTTACAATTGTCCAAGTTTTCAATATATTAATTGTTAATTTTTAATATTTTGACTTTTCGATTTTCGGCTGTATCCATTTCTTAGTTTTTCGAATTTTTGACTTCTCCATTTTTCGATGTTCCGATTTTTTATTTGTTCGATTTCATAATTATTCGTCATTAACAAGTTTTGGAATTTTCCAAATTTTCGATTTTTCAGTTATTCGGTTCAATTTTCGGATTTCAGTGTCCCATTTTATAATTTTTCTTCTTTTTGGTGTTTCGATTTCTTAATTTTTCAATTTTTCGATATTTTAGTTTTTCAATTTTTTTAATTTCAGATTTTTTGATTTTCAGTTTTTTTCAATTTTTCGATTTTTTAAATTTTAGATTTTTCGACTTTTTCCATTTTTCAAGTTTTCAATTTCTCAATTTTTCAACATTTCAACTTTTGGGACTTATTTAATTTGTGGATTTTGCAATTTTTGTATTTAAAATTTTTCGAGGTTTTACTCTTTTTTTCAATTTAAATTTTTTCAATTTTTCGTTTCTTCAGTTTTACGTGTCTCTTCAATTTTTTTTGTTTTAATTTGAAATTTTTATTTTTAACCTTTTTAAACTTGAATTTCGAGCTATTTCGATTACTTAGTGTTTCGAATTGTCGATTTCTCGATTTTCCAATTTTTCGATGTTCTGATTGTTAATTTGTTCTATTTCTCAATTTTCCGTCATACAAAAATTTTGTAATTTTTCAATTGCTCGATTTTTTAAGTTCCCGATTTCCCAATTTTTCAACATTTCAATTTTTAGGATTTTTTCAGTTTGTAGCTTTTCAATGTTTCGATTTCCTACGGGACAAAATACTTTTCGAAAAATAGTATAATCGGTAAATCGAGAATTTGAGAAATCAAAAAATTTTAAAAATTGGAAAATCGAAAGATCAAAATTTTTAATAACCTGACAATCGAAAAACTGTAAAAACGTAATTCAAAAAGTCGAAAAATCGGAAGTTCGAGCAATCGAAACATCAAAATTAAAAAAAATACTCTAAAAATACTAAATTTTTCGTTTCTGTTTCTTCGATTTTTGGATTCAAAATTTCACGAGTTGTCAATTTTTAATTTTTCAAATTTTCGACTCTTTATTCTTCACTTTTCCAAATTTTTTGTTATTTTCTTTATTTTTACAATTGTCCAAGTTTTCAATATATTAATAGTTAATTTTTAATATTTTGACTTTTCGATTTTCGGTTGATTCCATTTCTTAGTTTTTCGAATTTTTGACTTCTCCATTTTTCAATGTTCCGTTTTTTCATTTGTTCGATTTCACAATTATTCGTCATTAACAAGTTTTGGAATTTTCCAATTTTTAGATTTTTCAGTTATTCGGTTCAATTTTCAGATTTCAGTGTCCCATTTTATAATTTTTCTTCTTTTTGATGTTTCGATTTCTTAATTTTTCAATTTTTCGATATTTTAGGTTTTCAATTTTTTTAATTTCAGATTTTTTGATTTTCAGTTTTTTTCAATTTTTCGATTTTTTAAATTTTAGATTTTTCGACTTTTTCCATTTTTCAAGTTTTCAATTTCTCAATTTTTCAACATTTCAACTTTTGGGACTTTTTTAATTTGTGGATTTTCCAATTTTTCGATTTCCAACACGAAAAAGTGCTTTCAAAAAAATCGTACAATCGGTATATCGATAAATCCAGAAATTGACAAGTCAAAAAATTTTAATAATCGAGAGATCGAAAAATTGAAATAACGTAACACGATAAGTCGAAACATCAAAAAGTTTTTTGATTTTTCAGTTATTAAAATTTTTGATCTTTCGATTTTTCAATTTTTCGTTTCTTCAGTTTTTGGGTTTGTGATTTTTCAATTTTTCATTCTTCAATTTATAGATTTTGTAATTTTTCGATTTAAAATTTCTAGAGTTTTCAGTTTTTAATTTTTCGATTCTTTCCTTTTTCATTTGTTCACATTTTCGATTTTATTTTCTTTTGTTTTTTCGATTTATTTTTTCAAATTTTTCGTTTTTGTTTTCTTTATTTTCACAATTATCCAATTTTTCAATGTTTCGATTTTATATTCTTGTTTTTTTCAATTTCAATTCTTTCAATTTTTTGTTTCTTCAATTTTAAGATTATGCATCGTTTCGAGTTTAATATAAAATTTTAATTTTTAACTTTTTGTCTTATCCATTTTCAAATTTTTCGATATTCCGATTTTTCATTTGTTCGATTTCCCAATTTTTCGTCATTTTGGAATTTTTTCAATTATTCGATTCAATTTTCAGATTTCTTAGATTTTTAATTTTTTAATTTTAATTTTTTTGATGTTCCGATTTCTTGATTTTTCAATTTTTCGATATTTTACTTTTTCAAATTTTTTGATTTCTCGATTTTCACATCTTCGATTTCTATTCTTCCATTTTTTGAATTTCTAAGTTTTGGATTTTTCAGTTTATTGATGTTTCAATTTTTCGATTTTTTAAATTTTACATTTTTCGACTTTTTCGATTTCTCAATTTTTCAACATTTCAACTTTTGGGACTTTTTTTCAATTTGTGGATTTCCAATTGTTCGATTTCCAACGGGAAAAATGCTTTTCAAAAAAAGAATATCGATAAATCCAGAAATTGAGAAATCAAAAAATTTTAATAACCGAAAAATCGAAAAATTGAAAAACCTAATCCGAAAAGGCGAAAAAACGAAACATCAATAATTCAAAAAATTACGTTCTTTCAGTTTTTCGATTTTTCAATTTTTAAAATTTTTGAAATATCGAGTTATTAATTTTTCGTTTCTTCAATGTTTGGATTTGCGGTTTTTTTCGATTTTTGAGTTTCTCGATTTTTAGTTTCGATTTCTGTTCGTTTTTACAGTTTTTCGATTTTCCAATGTTTCCAAAATTTTTTAATTTTTGCGATTTTTAATTTTTCGATTTCTAATTTCTTTGATTTTTCAACTATTCAATTTTTCAGTGTTACGATTTTATATTTTTTTGTTTTTTTTTTTATTTTCAGTTTTTTCAATTTTTCTTTCCCTACATTTTTGAAGTTGCTATTTTTCAATTTTTCATGTTTCCTTCTCCAATTTTTAATTTTTTAATTTTGCGATTCTTTAATTTTTCATATCTTCAATTTTTCGACTTGCAGCTTTTGAAATCGGTTTTTAATGACTTCATTTTTACGATTTTTCGATTTTTTATTTCTTCGATTTTTCAAATTTTCGGAAAAAAAATTAAAAAATTGCAAAATTGTAACATTGGGAAATCAGAATGAAAAAACGGAAAGGTATAAAATAAACACTGAAAAATCTATAAACTGGAAATCAAGAGTTTGAAAAATTAAAGAAACAAAAAAGTTAAAAATCGAAAGATTGAGATACTTCAAAATTGAGGAAGTGCAAAAACAAAGGAAATGGAAAAACGAAAAATTGTGATATAAAATCGAGAAAATTAGCATGAAAAATGGGGAAATTAAAAATCATGAACATGAAAAATTGAGGAAACAAAAAATTGAAAAATCGAAAAATGAAAAATTTAGAAACTCAAGAACCGGAAAAATTGAAATTTTAATAATCGAGAAATTGAAAAATTGAAAAAACGTAACACGATAAGTCGAAACATCAAAAATTCAAAAAACTACATTTTTTTTAGTTATTAAAATTTTTGATCTTTCGATTTTTCAATTGTTCGTTTCTTCAATTTTTAGGTTTGTGATTTTTCAATTTTTCATTATTTAATTCTTAGATTTTGTGATTTTTCGATTTAAAATTTTTGGAGTTTTCAGTTTTTAATTTGTCAATTTTTCGATTTTATTTTCTTTTGTTTTTTCGATTTATTTTTTCTTCAATTTGTCGTTTCTTCAATTTTTGGATTTAAAATTTCATGAGTTTTCAACTCTTGTTCTTCATTTTTCCAAATTTTTCGTTTTTATTTTCTTTATTTTCACAATTGTCCAATTTTTCAATGTTTCGATTTTATATATTTTTTTTTTCACTGTCAAATCTTTCAAATTTTTCGTTTCTTCAATTTTAAGATTATGCATCTCTTCGAGTTTAATTTAAAATTTTTAATTTTCAACTTTTTGACTTCTCCATTTTAAATTTTTTCGATGTTCCGATGTTTCGTCATTCACAAGTTTTGGAATTTTCCAATTTCTCGATTTTTCAGTTCGATTGAATTTTCAGATTTTTAAGAATGTCCATTTTTTAATTTTTCTTTTTTTTTTTTGATATTCCGATTTCTTTATTTTTCAATGTTTCGATATTTTGCCTTTCAATTTTTTTTATTTCTCGATTTTCAGTGGTTCGATTTCTATTTTTCAATTTTTCAAATTTTTAAGTTTTGGATTTTTCAGTTTATTGATATTTCATTTTTTCGATTTTTTAAATTTTACATTTTTCGACTTTTTCATGTGTTCGTTTTTCAACGGCAAAAATGTTTTTCAAAAAAAGAATATCGATAAATCCAGAAATTGAGAAATCAAAAAATTTTAATAACCGAAAAATTGAAAAAACCTAATCCGAAAAGACGAAAAAACGAAACATCAAAAATTAAAAAAAATGTTTTTTCGGTTTTTCGATTTTTCAATTAAATTTTTTGATCTATCGATTTATTAATTTTTCGTTTTTTCAATGCTTGGATTTGCGTTTTTTTTTTCAGTTTCTCGATTTTTAGTTTCGATTTCTCGTTTCCTCAGTTCTTTGAGTGTCCACTTTTTCGATTTTGCAATTGTTCGTTTTTACAGTTTTTCGATTTTTCAGTGTTACGATTTAATATTTTTTGTTTTTTTTCATTTTTAATTTTTTCAGTTTTTCGATCCCTCAATTTTTGTATGTGCTATTTTTCAATTTTTCATGTTTCGTTCTTCAATTTTTAAATTTTCACTTTTGCGATTCCTTAATTTTTCATATCTTTAATTTTTTGACTTGCAACTTTTGGTATCGGTTTTTAATTACTTTATTTTTACAATTTTTCGATTTTTCAAATTTTCGGAAAAAAAAATTGAAATATAGCAAAATTGTAACATTGGAAAATCATAATGAAAAAACGGAAAGGTATAAAATGAAAACTGAAAAATCTATAAGCTGGAAATCAAGAAATTGAAAAATTAAAGAAGCAAAAAAGTTAAAAATCGAAAGATTGAGATACTTATAAACAGAGGAAGTGCAAAATCGAAAAAACGAAATTGTGTTCTAAAATGTAATATTGAAAAAATTCAAGAAATCGAAAAATCGGATAATTGAGAAATTCAAAAAGTACAAAATCAAAAAATTTAAAAATTGTAAATTCAAAAGTTAAAAATTTTGAAAAATCGAACAAACGAAAAATTATAAAATCAAAGGAAATGGAAAAACGAACAATTGTGATATAAAATCGAAAAAATTAGATTGAAAAATCGGGAAAATAAAAACCATGAACATGAAAAATTGAAATTATAAACTTTTGATATCATAATTTCTCGTTTTTCTTTTTCTTTCGATTTTACATTTTTTTCAATATCACAATTTTTTCAATTTTTCATTTTCTCGACTTCTAAATTAGTTTTACTTTACGCTCAAGAAGTATTGTAATTGAGTCCATTGGAAGACTGGCTACTTTTATGTATTCTCGACGTTTCATGACCCTTTCCGCTTAGGAAACCCACCACTCAAAATGACAACCCACCTGACGCCAACCCTGTAAGCAGCCGCCCAATCACCAACATGTGAAAGTTGGTAGCCATGGCGATCAACGTCCACCCCAGCACCCCAGGAATCGCTGCCAACTTAACCGTATTCAGTCTTCCTATACTGTCCATCACAAACCCACCGGTTATGGCACCGATCGGCACAGCCAACACTATCACACTCGCTGCAAAATCAAACGAGTGACATAAACCCACTTTACCACCCTTAGCAAAAAATTACCAATCCATGGTCGTTGCGCCGGGGTAATCGGAAACTCCTCTTCATCCAACTGCGGCAGCAAAATCCCAGAGAATGCCAACGCTATCCCCACCACTATATGAAACGACGCTGACACCACAGTCGCGAAAATCTGAAACGCTCTAATCAATAACTTGCATAGGGTCGAAAATCACCTACTTGAGGCAGCAGCGTCTTGATCGTCCTCCCCTCATACCGACTGAGAGACCGACAACTCACTATAATCTCGTGGAACTTCTCGTCCCGTTTTTTCTCTTCGATTATTGCTTTAGCGTTTTCTTCGGCACTGGAAGCGAAATTCGATACTTTTAATTAGATTGAGTGAATATTCTAGGTAAAAATAGCGGGTCAAGGCTTGACCTTTGCGCGTGTTTGTACGTTTTGTTGCTAATCACGTCATTTTCGCACAGCTGTACCCACAATTAACAAGTGTCGGCGACTTGGAACAGCTGACGAGCGCGAGGCAAGGGCAAGGCTGGCTAGATCCACTTAAAAATAATCCGGCCGAAATTAGCCGGTTACGAGTGTTAATGATGTTAAGATTTGACATTTTGAGGTTATGTTGTCAATTTTGACAAGTAGCAAAGCCGGGTTTACACTATAATTATGTATTATAAATTACTGCTAACGTTTTTATTTCTTTCTCTCGTTGACTGGTTTTTGTTGTCGGAACGTGCTGGTTTGCTTATTAAATGCATCAAGCGAGAAAATGTTGAACGAATCTCGTGAATTATTCATACTTTTTGACGTGGAAACTTGTTGCGGAGATCGGTATTGTGTTAGGACGGCATTGTGCTTCCTACTTCATACTTTCACAATAAGAGTTATTACGTCAGTAATTGCAGCTGGGTTTTTTTGGTTTTTATTAATGCTGGAAGCGGTTTTAAATTGAAAATGAATATAACGAACTTAACTGGATATAAATAAATATATATAGAGAGTCGTGAATGTGGAAATATTAATTATTACTACGACTATAATAAAAGCACATAAAACTAAAAATAACTAGTAGTGGATAATGGTCACAATGTAGTAGGAGATAAGGTTGGAACGTTGGAAATGTTTATTAAAAAGCGTTATCGGGGAAGTTATAAAATTGCATACATTTGTTATTGCTTTTACGTTATGTTATTTTTGAAATAATAAATTTATGGGTTTCGTACCAAGGTTGCATCGAATAAGTACGAAAAATAATTAGGATGTATTTTTAAAATTGTTAATAAAAATTGTCTCATTTCATTGGAAATTTTTTGGTAAAATTATTTCCGAGATATTTTCTTCAATTAAGATGAAAACAAATCTGGAAGATATGAAATCGTACATTTTTCATAGCACTTCCTTAATTATACACATATTATTTTAGAAGAAATTTGTTTTCGTTATTTTCGAAAAAAAAAGTCAAAAGTACTACATATAATATTTATAAAGGCACAACTTTTTTTGTGAAACTTGTTATTGTCATTTTGAAAAAAAAAGAAACTCAAAGTAATATAATATTAATTTATAAGAAGCCAGTCCAAAAAAAAAATGTTTAGAATTTATTTTTAGCTTCCAGATTTTTTTCTTGACGGTTTGATTAAAATTTCCAACAATCCACTTGTAAGGGGATTTTTCAAACTTCCAATTAAATATCTCAACAAACAAAAATAGAACAAAAAAATAACATAAGAATGTTGAGTAAATTTTGAATCATTTTCAAAATTCCAAACCCTTTTTTTCTTATTTTTGAAAAAAAAAAAATCAAAAATAATATAACATTTACACTCAGGCGCAAATTTAATTTTTCTTTTTAATTTACTTTTGTCGCTTTTTTAATTAAGAAACCAAATATAGAACAAAAAATAATGTAGAGTAAATTTTGAGTCATTTTTAAAGTTCTAAAAATTTTGTTCCCCATTTTTGAAAAAAAAGCTCAAAAATAATATAATAATAATTTATAGAACACACAGTAAACAAATTTTTAGAATTTATATTTGGCACTTTTTTAATTAAGAAAGTGGTACGAAATTTGTGCGTGGCTTCCAGAATCTTTCTTGAAGGTTTTATCAAAATTTCCAAAAATTCCGTTTTTAAGGGGATTTTTAAGATTTCCAATTAAATGTTTCAACGATCAAAAATATGTAGAACAAAAAACATCATTTTCAAAATTCCAAAATTTTTTTTTCGTTATTTTCGAAAAAAAGTCAAAAGTACTACATATAATATTTAGACTAAGGCACAACTTTTTTTTTGAAACTTGTTATTGTCATTTTGAAAAAAAAAAAGAAACTCAACGTAATATAATATTAATTTATAAGAAGCCAGTCCAAAAAAAAATGTTTAGAATTTATTTTTAGCTTCCAGATTTTTTTTCTTGAGGGTTTGATTAAAATTTCCAACAATCCACTTTTAAGGGGATTTTTCAAACTTCCAATTAAATATCTCAACAAACAAAAATAGAACAAAAAAATAACACAAGAATGTTGAGTAAATTTTGAATCATTTTCAAAATTCCAAACACTTTTTTCCTTGTTTTTGAAAAAAAAAAAAAAATAAAAAATAATATAACATTTACAGTCAGGCACAAATTTAATGTTTCTTTTTAATTTAATTTTATCACTTTTTTAATTAAGAAATCAAATATAGAACAAAAAATAGTGTAGAGTAAATTTTGAGTCATTTTTAAAGTTCTAAAAATTTTGTTCCCCATTTTTGAAAAAAAAAGCTCAAAAATAATATAATAATAATTTATAGAACACACAGTAAACAAATTTTTAGAAATTTATATTTGGCACTTTTTTAATTAAGAAAGTGGTACGAAATTTGTGCGTGGCTTCGAGAACCTTTCTTGAAGGTTTTATCAAAATTTCCAAAAATTCCGTTTTTAAGGGGATTTTTAAGATTCCTAATTAAATGTTTCAACGATCAAAAATATGTAGAACAAAAAACATCATTTTCAAAATTCCAATTTTTTTTTTCGTTTTTTTTGGAAAAAAGTCAAAAGTACTACATATAATATTTATACTAAGGCACAACTTTTTTTTTTGAAACTTGTTATTGTCATTTTGAAAAAAAAAGAAACTCAAAGTAATATAATATTAATTTATAAGAAGCCAGTCCAAAAAAAAATGCTTAGAATTTATTTTTAGCTTCCAGATTTTTTTTCTTGAGGGTTTGATTAAAATTTCCAACCATCCACTTTTAAGGGGATTTTTCAAACTTCCAATTAAATATCTCCACAAACAAAAATAGAACAAAAAAATAACATAAGAATGTTGAGTAAATTTTGAATCATTTTCAAAATTCCAAACCCTTTTTTCCTTATTTTTGAAAAAAAAATCAAAAATAATATAACATTTACACTCAGGCGCAAATTTAATTTTTCTTTTTAATTTACTTTTGTCGCTTTTTTAATTAAGAAACCAAATATAGAACAAAAAATAATGTAGAGTAAATTTTGAGTCATTTTTAAAGTTCTAAAAATTTTGTTCCCCATTTTTGAAAAAGAAAAGCTCAAAAATAATATAATAATAATTTATAGAACATACAGTAAACAAATTTTTAGAAATTTATATTTGGCACTTTTTTAATTAAGAAAGTGGTACGAAGTTTGTGCGTGGCTTCCAGAATCTTTCTTGAAGGTTTTATCAAAATTTCCAAAAATTCCGTTTTTAAGGGGATTTTTAAGATTTCCAATTAAATGTTTCAACGATCAAAAATATGTAGAACAAAAAACATCATTTTCAAAATTCCAAAATTTTTTTTTCGTTATTTTCGAAAAAAAGTCAAAAGTACTACATATAATATTTAGACTAAGGCACAACTTTTTTTTTGAAACTTGTTATTGTCATTTTGAAAAAAAAAGAAACTCAAAGTAATATAATATTAATTTATAAGAAGCCAGCCCAAAAAAAAATGTTTAGAATTAATTTTTAGCTTCCAGATTTTTTTCTTGAGGGTTTGATTAAAATTTCCAACAATCCACTTTTAAGGGGATTTTTCAAACTTCCAATTAAATATCTCAACAAACAAAAATAGAACAAAAAAATAACATAAGAATGTTGAGTAAATTTTGAATCATTTTAAAAATTCCAAACACTTTTTTCCTTATTTTTGAAAAAAGAATCAAAAACAATATAACATTTACACTCAGGCGCAAATTTAATTTTTCTTTTTAATTTATTTTTATCACCTTTTTAATTAAGAAACCAAATATAGAACAAAAAATAATGTAAAGTAAATTTTGAATCATTTTTAAAGTTCTAAAAATTTTGTTCCCCATTTTTGAAAAAAAAAGCTCAAAAATAATATATTAATAATTTATAGAACATACAGTAAACAAATTTTTAGAATTTATATTTGGCACTTTTTTAATTAAGAAAGTGGTACGAAATTTGTGCGTGGCTTCCAGAATCTTTCTTGAAGGTTTTATCAAAATTTCCAAAAATTCCGTTTTTAAGGGGATTTTTAAGATTTCTAATTAAATGTTTCAACGATCAAAAATATGTAGAACAAAAAACACCATTTTCAAAATTCCAAAATTTTTTTTTCGTTATTTTAGAAAAAAAAGGTCAAAAGTACTACACATAATATTTATACCAAGTCACAACTTTTTTTTTGGAAACGTTTGATTAAAATTTCCAACAATCCATTTTTAAGGGGATTTTTCAAAATTCCAATTAAATATCTTAACAAACAAAAATATAACAAAAAATAACATAAGAATGTTGAGTAAATTTTGAATCATTTTCAAAATTCCAAACCCTTTTTTTTGTTGGCCATTTTTGAAAGAAAAGTTCAAAGAATTTATTTTTTGCACTTTAATTAGAACGAACTTATTTTTGGGATTCCAAATTCCAAAATACTTTGTTAAGTAAAATTTGGCAAAAATAAGTTAAAAAAAAATTAACTATCCGTTATTATAAATATTCATCATTTTTTTACCATTTTTCCAAAATGGCAAAAAAAATGGGACCAAATAATCCATTTTGAACTGAAGCTTTACTTAGATACGGAATATCTCTAAACTAAAAATCTTTTTTAAGTAAATTTGTTTAAAACTGTTGGAACATAATTTTGCGATTGTGACGTTTTAATTTTTGAAAAATTAAAAAAAATGTCTGAAGGCCACAAATCATACAGTATTATAATATATCATTTTTGAACTTTTTTTTTTCAATAATAAGGAAAACAAATTTTTGGGACTAAATCCATGTGAACTGAAATTTTCTTAAATATTTTTTTTGAAAACAGGGAAACTAATTTTGGGTGTGATGTCATAATTTTTGAAAGATTTTGTAGAAAAAAGTCGGGAGGCCAGAAATTTCAAGACACCTTCTTAATTAAGGAAACATATTCAAAAAAAAATCTAAAAATCTCTTGGTATAAATTTTAAATTAGTGTCGAACTATTTTTTAAAAAATTGCGAAAAACTATTTTTAAAACTTAAAAAAGGCTCAAAATTTACTCTACATTCTTATGTTAGTTATTCTTTTAGATATATTTAGTTCGTGAAATATTCATTGCAAACAATTAAGAAATTAGAAGTTTCAAAAATCTCCCTTAAAAAACAAATTCTTTGGAAATTCACCGAAAAGTGTCTCAAAGCTTCAAACTTTCTTAATAATGGAAAAAGTTAGAAAAATAATTTGTTTGAAAAAGTTTTGAAACTGTCCCTTCGTCTAAATACATATGATATTATTTTTGAACTCGTTTTTCAAAAATAGCGCAAACGAAATTGTGTGAAATTTGAAAATGATTCAAAATTTAGTCAACATTTTTATGTTGTTTTTTTGTTCTATTTTTGTTTATTGGAATATTTAATTGGATGTTTCAAAAATCCCCTTAAAACGGATATTTTGGAAATTTTAATCAAATCTTCAAAAAAAAGATCAGAAAGCCACGCACAAAATCAAAAAAAAGTGCCAAAAATAAATTGTAAACATTTTTTTGGACTCTGTCTTTTCATAAATTAATATTATATTAATTTTGAGTTTTTTTTTTCAAAAATGGCGAACAAAATTTTTGGAACTTTAAAAATGAATGAGAATTTACTCTACATTATATTATTTTTTGTTCTAAATTTGATTGTTGAAATACATATTTATTGCAAGTTTCAAAAATTGCCCTTGAAAAATACAATGGGATATTTTCAACAAAGATAAAAAAAATCTGGAGGCCACAAAATCGCACAATTTCTTAGCACTTTCTTAGTTAAGAAAATCACAAAAATAAATTCTAAAAAACAATAAATTTGTGCCTTAGTAGAAACATTATATTATTTTTGAACCTTTTTTCAAAAATAACGAAAACAATTTTTTGGAATTTTGAAAATTATTCAAAATTTACTCAAAATTCTTATGTTATTTTTTTGTTCTATTTTTGTGTGTTGAAATATTTAATTGAAAGTTTGAAAAATCCCCTTAAAAATTGATTTTTGGAAATTTTTTGACCTTTCAGTTGCAAAATTAAACAGAAAAATTTAATACTCGAAAAATTATTGTAAACTCTTAAAATTCAAAAGTTGAAAAGTCGGAAAATTTTAAAATCAAAAATCGAAAAATTGCGGATTGCAAAAATTCAAAAGCAGAAAAATGTTTGATTTTATTTTTAAATCCAAAACTCAAAAAAAATGTAAAATGAAAATCAAGAAACAAAAAAAGTCGGAACATTGAAAAATTCTAAAATTGAAAAATTTGAGAAACAAAAAATTGAAAAATCGAAAAATACAACAAACCGAGGAATTGAAAAATCAAAAGTGAAAAAAACAACAATTATCAAAAAATGGAAAACTTAAAAATGAAAACTCAAAAAATTGCACAAAAATGCGAAGAAACAAAAAATTTAAAAATCCAAAGCACAAAAAATATAAAATGACAGTCGAAAAATTGAAGAAACAAAAACTTGAAAAATCTAAAAAAAACTGAAGTTGTAGAAGCAAAAAATTATTGAAAAAAGTACAAATATGTAGTAAAAAGGAAGAAATTGAAAAATCTTAATTGTCAAATCGAAAAATCGCAAAAATTGAGAAGCTGGAAAATTTAAAAGTTAAAATTCAAAAAATTGCTCGAAAAAAAAAATAAAAACCGTGCAATTGAAAAATTTTGAACTCTGAAAACTGCGAATTGAAAAATTGAAAAGTTACAAATCTGAAAAAAGTGATTTTTAAATCGAAAACAAAAAAAATTGCAAAATATGAAAATCAAGGAACTGAAAAATTGCACCAAAATTTTAAGAAAGAAAAGTTGAAATATGGGAAAACTACAAAGTCGAAATACTGAAAGAAAACATTGGAAAATGCAAAAGTTGAAAAAACCAAAAGTTATTGAAAATGGAAAAATTCTAAAATCGAAAAATTGAAAAATTCTAAAAATCAAGAAACCAAAGAATCTAAAATTTGGAGAAACAAAAAATTCAAGAATCGCAAAATTGAAATCAAAATCAAAAGTGGAACACCCAAAAATTACTGAAAAATTGGATAAATTGCCAAATCGAAAAATTGACGGAATGAAAATTGGAAACTCGGAAATTTAATAATAATAAGTCGAAAATTTGTCCAAAAATGCGAAGAAACGAAAAGTTGAAAAATCGAAAAATAGAACAAATCGGAAAATTGAAAAATCTGATGTGGAATAACCAAAAATTATTGAAAAATGGATAGACTGTCAAATCGAAAAATTACAAAAATTGAGAAGTTGGAAAATTCAAAAGTTGGAAACTTATAAATTTGAAAATAAAAACTCGAAAAATCGCACGAAAATTTCAAGAAACGCAACAATGAAAAAAATCGAAAATCGAAAGTTACAAATCAAAAAAAATTAAAAATCGTGCAACTGAAAAATTTAAAACTCTGAAACTATAAAGTCGAAATATTGAAACAAAAACTTGAAAAAAGTAAGTTTAAAAACCAAAAATTATTGCAAAATGGACAAACAGTAAAATCGAAGAATTGAAGAAACGAAAATTGAAAAATCGAAAAGTTTTTAAAATCGAGAAATTAAGAACTTAAAAAATCAAAAAAAAGACGGAAAATTGTGAATAAAAAAATTGAAGAGACGAAAATTGAAAAATCTTAAGAATGGAGAAACAAAAAAATGGAAAAATTGTAAAAACAAATGATTATTGTAAAAAGGACAGAACTGAAATTTGGAGGCTACAAAATCGCACAAATTTCAAAATAATTAATTAAAGTGGCAAAAATAAATTCTAAGAAAAATTTTGTTTGTGTTTGCTTTAAGAAATTTGGAGTTTAAAAATTCTCCCATAAAAAACAATTCTTTTTTAAATTTACCCAAAAGTTTATTTTAGGTAATTTATTGATTTATTTAAAACGGCATTAAATTTAGCTTTTACCGAACACAAAAAAATCTAGAACACCATGTACACGCCATAATAAACTTACCAGTAATAATATCAAACACAACACAAATAAAATCTGTAAACATTAGTCGTACAAATCTAAATAGCGCTAATACAATGACAAACCAGTTTTAAGAGGTTCGAAAAACGCAGTACTTTAAATCCACGATTCCACGATTCAGAATTAACATTTACTTATGATTTTTATTTCTTGTTCACACCCTGTATAATAAGTTCGGGGTCACTATACAATCGCAACCTTTGTTTTTACGTGAGTAGGCGAACTTTTTATCTAAAGCCGATTCCAGCCATCCAATCCACGATGAATAATTCATTAATAACATCCATCAAAAAAGTAAACCATGCGTGGGTTATTTTGCAACATCCTAAACCACTTGTAGACAATTTCAATAACAATAAAACCCAAGTGTGGCTTTCCATTTTGTTTGCTTTAGATCAGATTATCTAATCTCGGAGAGAAAAAAATGTGTTCAAACCCAGCGCTACCTATATCTGCATATAGTGCAGTTCATAAATTTCCACCAATAATAATAATAATTGGAATTAATCCGCGACCACGAAGCGATCACGTCCCAATCATTACGCCAATAAAAAAATTAATCAATTAAATTTTTACAAGCCCCAATTAAAATGTTTTCTCTAAGACCAGCCATGACCAGCACCAATTAAGCCGTCATTCATCACCCGACTCCGCCTCTTCAATTGAAGGAACTTACTGTAGACTAAAACAACTGGCACTGAAACAGACCAAACGTCATTACGATTACGAAGTCAACTCCAGCGGATTTTCTTACCTGATGGGGTCCATTTCGGAAATTCGAACTCAGGTACACTCGAAGCCGATAAACTGGAACAAGAAATCCATGACTTAACAAAATTCGGTCTTGCGTTGTTGCTACGCCATTTTTTTCGCTAAGTCGGACCTTGAACTTCCACAATCCGAAATCATCGCGTGCTGAGAACAGTTACTTATTTTTTCGCAGTGGCGTTTATTGTGAATTTCACGGTCAAGTGGGCTTTAATTGAGCGAGCGATGGGTGTTTTCGGATTCTGGGATCGCAGATTTATGTGGCTGAAGATCCAAGAATATTTACATAATTATCGTTTTATTTAAATTTTATTTTCGGTGTTTGTATGTTAATGTTTTTCGACGCATTGTTTTCGGTGACATTCGTAGTGATGAGGAAGTCGTGAATAATTTATCAAATAAATGGAATAATCGATAGAAGTGCGGCGATTGGTGGTTGGGGATCGATTGTCAACTTGTTATCATTTTGTTGAATAAAATCTAAATTGTGCAATGTAATGAAATTATTTTTGTTTAGTGGTCGTAGAAAAAATTATGTGCAATTATCGTTTGTGCACACGAATGTGTTTTATTTGTCGTGATTGTTATTCTAAGTCGGTCAGCTTCACGTGTTGTGGTAATTAATTACGCGAAACAGACGCTAGAAATTATGTAATTATGTCAATCGATTTAGTGTATGGTTTTTCCACACTGATTTTCCGAGAACTAAAATGTCTGTACCAGTGGAAAAATCTGTAACGTGAAAACAATAAATGAAAAGTATGTCGCGCTTTATTTAAGCTAATAATAGTTGTGACATATGCCTTTGTCAAATTAATACGATAACGTCTATTGGAGTCCATCAGGAAGTGCGGCGTAACCTAAATTTAACCAGAATGAATAAATAACGACATTGATTCTTTTCCATTTTAGTATAAACCCAAGTTTACTTTTTTAGCGGAACAGCCTGTATATTTTTACACATTTAGGTTCTTTATGAAAAAAAAAACTGATGTTAGATGCAAACTTCAATAAATTTGTTCTGAAGGAATTTTTTCCAAAATTTACAATTCCGCCATTTTTAAAAATTGAGGCTTCAAATTTTTCACCAAATTTTTAGTCGTCAACTGAAGGTTTACTTATTTATATAGGGTGACGCAATTTATAACTTGTCGGTTTTCTGATGTTCTCCAAATGAGACACCCTGTATTTTAAAACATTTATAAACTTGTTTCTAAATAAGTTTTTTTTGATAACAAATTTGTTAAGTTTTTTCTTAACAATTATTATTGTCAACTACAAAATAATTTGTACATGTCATTTCAAAAATATATACAGGATGAGTCACTGAGAGCGCCCCCTAGTATCTCATTTTATATTAGAAATTGAAAAAGTCAAAGGCCAAAATTGTACGATTTTTTGAGGGCCATATACCCAAATTATTTTCACTATACAGAGTGTCCTGTTTTTAACGCCCGAACAACTAGTTTTGGAATAGGCTATATTGTGATTGACCTCTTCTTAGGCGTTTTTGGGTCTTAATATACAGAGTGTTCAGAAAAAATATTGTTTCGTTAAGTATTTTGTATATTTGAAGTTCATAGTTGTTGCCATACAGAGTGTTTTATTTGAAAAAACTGAAATATTGATTTTTGAAAATTGTAACTTTTTAGAATTCTTCTATAAACACTCTGTATATTAAAGTTTTATTTAATGGATCTACAATAAAGCGCGTACCTGTGTTTATCTCGCCATAGACTATTACGACACAGATATAAAAAATAACATTAAGATTATAAAGCCTAGGAAGAGGCTAATGAGGATAGGAAAAATATATAGGGTGTTCTGTTTTAAACAACAAAAAACAGGAAAACAGCTAATTTTTCAAGTGCAAAGAAGAGAAAGTTGGTTTGATATTTTTTTATTATCCGTAATCCATTCAGAAAAAAATTAAAGGTTATACTAAAATATCCCATTTACTTTTTTTTAATGGAATATTATATATATTGTTATCTATTCTAATAAAGTTTTTAAATTCCCATGCGACGTTGCCACGTCATTCCAATTTTTTTTATTTTTTTAGCAAGAAAAGGCTTCACAAAAAAAATCGCTATAGGATTGTTTTAAATCTGTGCGCGCTTTATTATGGTATATATAAAATTAAGTCTCGGTCTATAGAATGTTTATAAAAAATTAATTGTTTCGTTATTATTGCCATTTTCTACTTTTTTAAGAAACACACACCGACACATTGAAAGAAAGAAAACAAAAACTAGATTAAGATGAAAGAATAAAATACAGGGTGGTCTATTTGGAAAAACTGAAATACCCATTTTTGAAAATTGTAACGTTTTAGATTTTTTATAAACACTCTGTACATTAAAATTTTATTTAATAGATACCACAACAATATTTCTTCAAAATAACATTGTGATTTTTTTTATAAACCTTTGAAATGCTAAAAAATCAAGGAAACTGGAATAACGTGGCAACGTTGCATGGGAATTGCAAAAATAAGCTAAGATTATAAAGCCTAGGAAGTGGATGATGAAAATATGCAAAAATATGGACGATGTTCTATTAAAAAAAATAACTTGTGTAGTATGCCTCAAAAACAAAACACTCTGTATAGTCAAAAATTACTCTAAAGTATGCTACTCAAGAAACCGTGAAACTTTGATCTCTAACTTTTTTTCTTTCTCTCATAATCAATGAAATATCGAGAACTGCCCTTACTGACACCCTGTATATCTGAGCATTTTTATTTTGGATAAAAAAAAAAACTACGACAAATTTTTCAGGTGCAAATAAGAAAAAATAGACTTTATAGCCACAATTTTTACTTTCGAATACCTGATGCGACGTTGTCACGTTATTCCAAATTTCTTCAAATGTTTAGCAAGGAAAAACTTTACAAAAAAATCACTATAGGGTGATTTTTAAACTTTGTATTTCAATATGTTACGGATATATAAATAAATGTGCGCGTTTTATTGTGCTTTAAACACAATTTTAATCTTAATATACAGAGTGTTTATAAAAAATAATTATTTTATAAGTGAATAGTTATTGCTATTTTCTTTTTTTAGGAGATATACATCCATTTTGAAAAAAAAAGAACAAAAACTGACTACAGCGCAGTAATTAAATACAGGGTGTTTTAAAATACAGGTTGTTTTCTTTGGAAAAAAACTAAAATATCAATGTTTGGAAACTGTAACCTTATAGAATCTTTTGATGAACACCCAAGGAAATTGGACTAACGTGGCAACGTCGCATCGAAATTGTAAAAATAGGCTAAGATTATAAAGGTTAGGAGGAGTATGATGAGAATATACAAAAATATAGAGGATGTTCTATGAAAAAAAAAATAATAATAACTTGTGTACTATGTCTTTGATCTTTAATTTTTTTCTATTTCATAATTAGTTAGATATCGACACCCTGTATATCTGAGTACAACAAATTTTTCAAGTGCAAATGTGAAAAAGTAGACTTTATAACCACTATTATTTTTGAAATTCTGATACGACGTTGTCACGTTATTCCAAATTTCTTCAAATGTTTAGCACACTTTATTGCGCTCTAAACAAAATTTTAATCTTAATATACAGAGTGTTTATAAAAAATAATTATTTTATAAGTATTTTCTATAATAATTAAAGTTGATAATTATTGGCATTTTTTATTTTTTATTCTTTTTTTTTTTGAAAATTAAACAGACTAGGACGCAGTAATAAAATACAATTTATTCGAAAAACTCAAATATCGATGTTGAAAATTGTAACGTTTTAGAATCTTTTTATAAACACTCAAGCAATTTGGAATAACGTGGCAACGTTGCATAGGAATTGCAAAAATAAATTAAGATTATAAAACCAAGGAAGAGACTAATCACAATATGTAAAAATAAATAGGGTGTACTATTTAAGAAATCTAACTTAAATGTTATATCTCAAAAACAAAATACTCTGTATAGTGGAAAATTATTTTTATGTACGCTACTTAAAAAATCATACGACTTTGATCTGTAACTTTTCCTATCTCTCATAATTAGTGAGAAGTCGAGGATCTCCCTTAGTGACTCACCCTGTATATCTGTATATCTGTGTATTTTTATTTTTACATATTCTGATTAACCTGTTGTCAAGCTTTATAACCACCGAATATTTTTGAAATTGCGATGCGACGTTGCCACGTTATTCCAGTTTTCTTTAAATCTTTAACAAGGAGAAGCTTCACAGAAAAATTTCTATAGGGTGATTTTTAAAATTTGTAATAAGGTGCGCGCTTTGTTGTAGTAGAAACAAAATTTTAATCTTAGTTTACAGAGTGCTTATAAGAAATAATTATTTTATTAAGAATTTTATAGAATTAAAGTTGATGGATATTGCTATCTTTTACTTTTTTTATGAAAATACAGGGTATTTTATTCGAAAAAACTCAAATATCGATGTTTGAAAGTTGTAACGGTGTAGAATCTTTTTATAAACACTTAAGGAATGTGGAAAAACGTGGCAACGTTGCATGGAATTTTACAAATAAATTAAGAATAGAAAGCCTAGGAAGAGGCTAATGAGAATATCTAAAAATATATAGGGTGTTCTATTAAAAAAAAAAAAACGACTTGTGTGTTATGCCTCGACAATAAAACACTCAATAGTCGAAACTTATTTGAATGTATGCTAATCAAAAAAACCATACAACTTTGGTCTCTAAATTTTTTCTATCTCTCATTATTAGTGAGAAATCGAAGTTCGCCCTTAGTGACTCACCCTGTATATCTGTGTATTTTTATTTTTTACATATTCTGATGAACCTCCTCTTAGGCTTAATAACCACCGTTAATTTTTGAAATTCCGATGCGACGTTGCCGCGTTATTCCAATTTTCTTCAAATGTTTCAGAAGGAAAAGTTTCACAAATAAAATCACTACAGGGTGTTTTTTAAAATTTGTATTCAGGTGCGCGCTTTGTTGTGGTAGAAACAAAATTTTAGTCTTAGTTTACAGAGTGTTTGTAAGAAATAATTATTTTGTTAACGATTTTATATAATTAAAGTTGATAGATATTGCTACCTTTTACTTTTTTAGGAAAATACAGGGTATTTTATTCGATAAAACTCAAATATCGATGTTTGAAAGTTGTAACAGTTTAGAATTTTTTTATAAACACTTAAGGAATTTGGAAAAACGTGGCAACGTTGTATGGAGTTGCAAAAATAAATTAAGAATATAAAGCCTAGGAAAAGGCTAATGAGAATATCTAAACAGATATAGGGTGTTTTATTAAAAAAAAAACGACTTATGTGTTATGCTTCGAAAACAAAACACTCTATAGTCGAAACTTATTTGAATGTATGCTAGTCAAAAAAAAACATACAACTTTGGTCTCTACATTTTTTCTATCTCTCATAATTAGTGAGATATCGAAGTTCGCCCTTAGTGACTCACCCTGTATATCTGTGTATTTTTATTTTTTACATATTCTGATGAACCTGTTCTTAGGCTTAATAACCACCGTTAATTTTTGAAAGTCCGATGCGACGTTGCCACGTTATTCCAATTTTATTCAAATGTTTAAAAAGGAAAAGCTTCACAAAAAAAATCACTACAGGGTGATTTTTAAAATTTGTATTCAGGTGCGCGCTTTGTTGTGGTAGAAACAAAATTTTAGTCTTAGTTTACAGAGTGTTTATAAGAAATAATTATTTTGTTAACGATTTTATGTAATTAAAGTTGATTGATATTGCTACATTTTACTTTTTTAGGAAAACACAGGGTATTTTATTCGAAAAAACTCAAATATCGATGTTTGAAAGTTGTAACGGTTTAGAATTTTTTTATAAACACTTAAGGAATTTGGAAAAACGTGGCAACGTTGCATGGAATTGCAAAAATAAATTAAGAATATAAAGCGTAGGAAGAGGCTAATGAGAATATCTAAAAATATATAGGGTGTTCTATTAAAAAAAAAAACGACGTGTTATGCCTCGACAACAAAACACTATAGTCGAAACTTATTTGAATGTATGCTAGTCAAAAAAACCATACAACTTTGGTCTCTAAATTTTTTCTATCTCTCATAATTAGTGAGATATCGAAGTTCGCCTTTATAGTGACTCACCCTGTATATCCGTGTATTTTTATTTTTTAACTATTTTGATTAACCTGTTCTTAAGGTTTATAATGCTCGTTTATTTTTGAAATACCGATGTGACGTTGCCACATAATTCCAATTTTTTTGAAATTTTTTAGCAAGGCTTGATAAAAAAATCGCTACAGAGTTGTTTTTAAAACTTGTGTTACAATATTTTGCTGAGAGATAAATAAAGGAACAAACTTTGTTGTGGTGTACACAATATTGAATCTTGGTATACAAAGTGTTTATAAAAAAAATAATTATTTTGTGAAGTAGTTTCTATATTTAGGTACAGTTGATAGTTATTGCCATTTTTCAGTAAACACTGTATATTAAAATTTTATTTAACTCTGCGTAAACTGTTGCAACTGTTGCAAGGAAATTGAAATAACGTGGCAACGTCGCATCTTTGTGATTCATCCTGTATATCTGTTGTGTTTTTATTTTGGAATTAAAAAGAACACGAAAACAACAGATTTTTCAGGGGCAAATTACTAAGATTTTTTTTTTTTTTTGTAATCAATGAAGAAAAAAAATTACATACAGGGTGTTTCATAATTTTTTTTTTGAAAAATCGGAAAAATTGTGTGGTTTTTTATAAGTTTGTGACGACGTACAAAAAATTAAAAAATAAATTTAACAATGTCAAATAAAAAAATTATATTGTACGACAGTTTGAAAAGCGAACACCCGGACACTTTCAAGTTAACTCGTTACCACTTACTTTTTCCTGCACACCAGTACCTCAACTGATAAGCAAGTTATTGTGTTACGGCGATAAAATCGAGGACAGCGATATTATAGTTATTTATGTATTAAGGGCATAATCAGGGAGATTGTGGCACGAGGGAATGTTTAAAGCCCGACGAAGGAGGGCTTTTAATTTCCCGAGTGCCACAATCGACAATTATGCACGTGGTACATACAACGTTTTATTCTATTTTAGTTTCTAAACTATTTTTAACGAAATATTGAGTATTTTCGGCAAGACTGTGTGAATTGTGCCGATGCAAATTTTAATACATAGCTGGCTATTATTTTGATGTTGTTATGGATACCACGTTGATTATTTGATAATTCGTTTTTCAAAATGTAAATTAAAGAAGCAGAAAACCTTTATTCAAACGAAAGTGTAGAAGAATTTGAAGTCGGTCAGGTAATGATTTGATAAAATATTATTTTTCCAACTTAAGAAAAACGTTGAATATCGAAGCGTGTTTGAATAGTTAATTGATTAGTGTAAATGAACAATCAATTGTTGCTTAGCAATTTTTGACAGATTTGTGCTAAAAAGACCAATTTAAGCCCGCATTTGGGTGCTTATAAATAAGATTATGGTTCTAAAATAGAATAAAGTTAATTTTAATGCACACTGCAATGCAAATTTAGCTGTTTTTATTTTATTTTAATTTTTTTTGTGTATTTAAATGTCACAAACAACCACACTAAATTAGGAGTTGATTAGCAATTACAGAACTTTGACCGTACTTTATATTTAAAAAGTACGAAACTCGTGCCAAAGTCATTGTTATTTTCGTAACAAAATTACGTTATACCGATTTTAAAATTAAAAAAAAAAAAATGTCGACAATTGTGACTATTACTTCAGTTCTTGCACTACCATTATTTCTGTTTTGCAATCTCTCTGCAAAACAGGAACAAACAATACTCAAACGCTGACATAACACTTCAAATTGCACAGCGCGAGTTTTTTCTTCCTCCCGAGTTCAAAAATCCGGCGAACCTTTCGCAAATCAAATTCCAATTAACTGTTGCATCACTCTCATTAAAAGCGAATCGAAAACCGCAAGCACCGAACAAAAACAAACAACGCTGGCGCAACCAAAGCTATACAGAGCGTTCGAAAAGTGCATACTTACGTCACTACGCTAACGCCAAAACACACACATAAGCGCACATCGAACCTCTACTCTCTAAGACGACCACGCTGCTAATAATCGAGTTTTCCGCTATTTCATACATCAGCTGGTGTCACGCTGATCCACATGCGTGTAGAGATGGGAGCTGCCGTCTGCACCCCCCTAGACGCCACGGCACGACCGCGGCTCGCGAGGGACACCTGAGGGCCAATCAAATCGCAATTACAGCGACAAAAGACGGTGTAGTCGCGGAACGGCGGTGGCGAGTCCCGCATCCATCTCTATCGGACTTATCGATTCGGATTTGTAGACTCGGGGACGCCGCTGTGCTTCTGGAATGGCTGTGAATTGGGCGACCTTGGGGAAAGGCAGTGGCGGCGGGGAGGGTGAGAATGTAGGGCGCACTAATTGAATCGATTGATTGCAAATATAATAATAACAATAATAATAACGAAGATTTATATCTTTATTTGCCACAGTTGTCTGCATTTTTGTCTGTGTCGTTTTATTTCTATTGTGCGCTGTAGCCCCGTCTTGTCGAAAATAGTCTACTTCCATTTTCGTGATTAAGCGATTCTGGTTCAGGTTTTTGCGTGTGGATTATTCAAATGATTTGATTATCGCCTGGGGGAATTATCGCTGGTTGGGTGTAATTTGCGGTTCCTTCGTGTCAGGTGAGTTAGATGTTGCATCAGCTAATTAATACGTTGTGGTTTATGTAATGGATTTGGAGGTTTATTGTTGCTGGAGGGGTTACCCATGAAGGGTTAATTTTGAAATACCGTGTGTGTGAAAAATCAAAATTATTATTTTTTTATTTTTTGCAAAATTTTCAGATCGATGTTTTGTTTGATGCTGAAACTAAGCTCTCAAGTGTGTACATTACGTAAAAGGATCGGGAAACCGGTAGTGAGATAAGCGCTTGCAAGCAGTGACGTAAAGTTTTATCTCGGAGCGGTGTTGGTTTTCGTTTGTTGATAGAGTTACTGGATCTTCGTGGAAATGGATAACTATCCAGCTGCTTTTTATTATTGTCGTTAATCTCTTTTCTGAGTTCTGTGTCAATAATATTATTTTTGGTAATTTTGTTGCTGCCGGAATTTACTAGGTAGACAAGCTCGTAAATAAATAAAACAGATATGTGGGATAGATAATCAACAATAAAGTTATTGTACTTTGAGCTTGCAATAATTGGATGCCGTATGGCTAATCTGTCTGGTTGAATCCTACTGCGGTCCTTAAAAAATTCCAAATATTAGAGTATTTAAATACTTAATTTTGTTGTACTCAGACATTTTAACCAAAAATGTTTAAGGTGAATTTTTCGATTTTGCAATTTCTCGATTTGCAGTTTTTGGTTTGGGTTTTTAATTTTTTTATTTTTCCAAATTCAATTTTTTCAATTTTTCGTTTGGGTTTTTTATTTTCTTTATTTCTTGAATTATTCGATTTTTCAATGTTTCGATTTTATAATTTTTCATTTCTTTTTTGTGAATCTTTTTAATTTTTCCATTTTGGATTTTTCAGTTTTCCATTTTTGGATTTTTCTATGTTATAGTTTTTCGACCTCACAATTTTGATGATTCTATAATTTTTCGATATTACAATTTTTGAGTTTTCCTATTTTTCGGTTCCATTCATTTTTTTTTCTTTCCAATTGTTCGATTCATTGATTTTTTCGGTTTTTGGTTTTTCAATGTTTCGACTTGCAAATTTTTTGGTTTTCCACTTTGTCGATTTTGCAATTTTTCATTATTTTTATTCCCTCAGTTTTTCAATTTTTCAGAATTTCAATTTTTCAATTTCTCGGTTTGAGTTTCTGGAGTTTTCAATTTTTAATTTTTGAATTTTTGGATTTTTAATTTTTTGTTTTTTCAGTTCTGCGATATGCTTCGAGTTTTCATTTTTAAATATTTCAGTTTTCCGATTTTCCAAATTTTGGATGTTTTAATTTTTAGATTTAAGTTTTCGAGCTGCCATTTCACCAGTTCAATATTTAATTTCTCAATTATTAAATTTTTTAAGTTTTTCATTTCTTCAATTTTTCGATTTGTAATTTTCCGTTTCGGTTTTTTTATTTGCTTAATTTTTTAAATATTTTGGTTCTTCAGTGTTCTAATTTTTCAATTTTTCTTTTTTCAATGAGAAATTTTTCAATTTTTGGGATTCCATTTGCAATTTTTCAGTTTTTAATTTTTCGATTTTTCAACTTTTAGGTTTTTTAAATTTTTGTTTTTTCAGTTTCTCAATTTTTACGTTTTTTCACGCAGTTTTGATGATTCTATGTTACAATTTTCGGGTTTTCCAATTTTTCAATTCCATTCGTTTTTTCTTCTTTCCAGTTGTTCGATTCATTGACTTTTTCGATTTTTCGTTTCTTCAAGTTCTTCGATTTGCAATTTTGGTTTTTAATTTTATTTTTTTTTTTTCGATTTTTAGTTTTTCAGTGTTTTGATTTTCTTCAGTTCTTCGACTCGGTTTTCCACTTCTTCGATTTTGCTATTTTTAATTTCTTTTGTTTCTTCTGTTTTTCAATTTTCCAAATTTTGAATTTTTTCGATTTGCAATTTTACGTTTCGGTTTTTTATTTTCTTTATTTTTTCAATGTTTCAGTATTTCAATGTTCTAACCTTCCAATTTTTTTTTCAATGTGAAATTTGCCAATTTTTGATTTTCCAGTTTTTCGATTTTGCAATTTTTTAGCTTTTTATTTTTCGATTTTTCGTTGTCAATGTTGCGATTTTTCGTTTTTTCAGTTTTTCGATTTGAAGATTTTTCGGTTTTCTACTTTTTCGATTTTGCAAATTTTCATTTTTTTGTTTATTCATTTTTTCAATTTTTAGATTTTGCAATTTCTCGATTTGAGTTTTCAATTTTTTGATTTGCAATTGTTTGTTTCGGTTTTTTATTTTCTTCATTTTTCGATTTTTCAATGTTTCGACTTGATAAATTTTTATTTTTTCAATTTAAATTTTTTCAATTTTTCCATTAGCTGAACAATCGCTTTTTTTTTTTTGTTTCTTCAATTTCTGGTTTTTGCAATTTTTCATTTCTTCAAGTTTTCGATTTGCAATTTTGGTTTTTAATTTAATTTTTTTTTTTTCGGTTTTTAGTTTTCCGTTTTTGATTTTCTTCAGTCCTTCGACTCGGTTTTCCACTTCTTCGATTTTGCTATTTTTAATTTCTTTTGTTTCTTCAGTTTTTCAATTTTCCAAATTTTGAATTTTTCAATTTTTCGGTTTGCCGTTTTTCGTTTTGGTATTTTATTTTCTTTATTTCTTCAATTATCCGATTTTTCAATGTTTCGATTTTATAATTCTTTGTTTTTCAATTCAATTTTTCCCATTTTTCCCATTTGCGAGTTTTCAATTTTTCATTTATTTTTTTGTTTTTTCTGTTTTTAATTTTTAAATTTTTAGTTTTCCGATTTTTCATTTCCTCAGTTCTTGGACTTTTTTTCGATTTCGATTTTTTGCTTTTTCGATTTTGCAATTTTTGTTTAGTTTAATTTGTAAACAGTACCCATAAGATTTTTTTTTCTCTACTCTGTAATTTCTCTGTTAAATAAATAAATATTTTTTTGT
Organism: Zophobas morio; assembly: GCF_036711695.1. NCBI lineage: Eukaryota > Metazoa > Arthropoda > Insecta > Coleoptera > Tenebrionidae > Zophobas > Zophobas morio. The sequence goes on from NW_026972132.1 coordinate 231,155, forward strand.
TTCTTCTGTTTTCAATATTTCAAATTTTGAATTTTGCAATATTTATATTAGAATTTCTTGATTTGAGTTTCTCGAGTTTTCGAGTTTTCATTTTGTTTATTTCTTCAATTATTCGATTTTCAACGTTTCGATTTTATAATTTTTTGTTTTTCCAAGTTTTAGATTCCAATTTTTTTGGTTTAATATTTCTGGAGTTTTCAATTATTAATTTATCAATTTTTCGATTCTTCAGTTTTTCATTTCTTCAAATTTGGATTTGCAATTTTTGGTTTAGGCTTTTTATTTTTTTTTAATTTTACAATTTTTAGATTTTTCAATGCTTCCATTTCATACTTTCTTGTTTTTCCAATTTCAATTTTTTCAATATTTAGTTTTTCAATGTTTCGAGTTTTCGTTTCCTTAGTTCTTCGACTTGCAGAGTTTTCAGTTTTCTACTTTTTCTATTTTGCAATTTTTCATTTTTTTTTGTTTCTTCAGTTTTTCAGTTTTCCAAATTCTGAATTTTTCAATTTGTAAATTTTGTGGTTTCTCGAGTTTTCAATTTTTCGATTTCCATTTTTTCAATACGTTTTTTTTTGTTCTTTATTTCTTCAATTATTCGATTTTTCACCGTCGATTTTATATTTTTTTGTTTTTACAATTTTAATTTTTAAAATTTTCCATTTGCGATTTTTCAATTTTTTATTTTTTTTTCTTCAATTTTTACATTCTGCAATTTTTCGGTTTAAAATTTCTCGAATTTCAAATTTTATTATATTTCAATTTTTCGTTTCTTTAATTTTTCAATTCTTATTCAAATTTTCGTTTTGCAATTTTTGGCTTGAGTTTTTATTTTCTTTATTTTTACAATTTTTCGATTTTTCAATGCTTCCATTTCATACCTTTTTGTTTTTTCAATTTTTCGATTTGCAATTTTTGAACTTTTCATTTTTTTCGATGTTACAATTTTTGGATTTTTCTATTTTTCGCTTCCATTCTTTTTTTCTTCTTTCCAATTATTCGATTCATTAATTTTTTCGATTTTTAGTTTTTCAGTGTTTCGATATTTTCGTTTCTTCAGTTCTTCGACTTGCAGAATTTTCATTTTTCCACTTTTTCGATTTTTCAGTTTTTGATTTTCCAATTTTTGGCTGACTTTTTGGCCAATTCTTCGAATGAAAAACTGGAAAAATTGAAAAATCGTAAGATTCAAAATTAAGAAACTTGAAAATCAAAAACTGATTTGCAATTTCACGAGTTTTCAGTTTTTAATTTTTCTAGTTTTAGATTCTTAGTTTTTAATTCTTCAATTTTTAGTTTCTTCAATTCTTCATTGCTTCAATTTTTCGATTTGCAATTTTTCCTTCATTTCGGTTTTTTATTTTCTTTAGTTTTGCAATTTTACAATTTTCAGTTTCTCGATTTTTAAAAATTTATATATTTAATAATTATAATTTTTTAAAAATTTCACATTTTCAGTTTTACGATTTTCGAATTTTTCAATTTTTCGATTCATTAATTTTTTCGTTTTTTAATTTTAATTAATAATTGAGGAACCCAATTTTAGATTTTTCAGTTTTTTCTACCACACAATTTTCGTAATTCTATAATAATTTTTCGAGGTTACAATTTTTGGATTTTTCTATTTTTCGATTCCATTCTTTTTTTCTTCTTTCCAATTATTCGATTCACTAATTTTTTCGATTTTTAGTTTTTCAGTGTTTCGACATTTTCGTTTCTTCAGTTCTTCGACTTGCAGAATTTTCAGTTTTTCACTTTTTCGATTTTTCAGTTTTTGATTTTCCAATTTTTGCTGATTTTTTGCTCAATTTTTCGAATGAAAAACTGGAAAAATTGCAAAATTGTAACATTGAAAAATCAAAAATGAAAAAACGAAGAACTATAAAATCAAAACCTTGAAATATCTAAAAATTGAAAAACTGTAGAAACGAAAAATTGAAAAATCGTAAGATTCAAAATTGAGAAGCTTAAAAATCAAAAACTGATGTGCAATTTCACGAGTTTTCAGTTTTTAATTTTTCTAGTTTTAGATTTTTAGATTTTAATTCCTCAATTTTTAGATTCTTCAATTTTTCACTGCTTCAGTTTTTCGATTTGCAATTTTTCCTTCGTTTCGGTTTTTTATTTTCTTTAGTTTTGCAATTTTACAATTTTCAGTTTCTCGATTTTTAAAAATTTATATATTTAATAATTATAATTTTTTAAAAATTTCACATTTTCAGTTTTACGATTTTCGAATTTTTCAATTTTTCGATTCATTAATTTTTTCGTTTTTTAATTTTAATTAATAATTGAGGAACCCAATTTTAGATTTTTCAGTTTTTTCTACCACACAATTTTCGTAATTCTATAATAATTTTTCGAGGTTACAATTTTTGGATTTTTCTATTTTTCGATTCCATTCTTTTTTTCTTCTTTCCAATTATTCGATTCACTAATTTTTTCGATTTTTAGTTTTTCAGTGTTTCGACATTTTCGTTTCTTCAGTTCTTCGACGCAGAATTTTCAGTTTTCCACTTTTTCGATTTTTCAGTTTTTGATTTTCCAATTTTTGGCTGCTTTTTTGGTAATTGCAAAATTGTAAAATTGAAAAATCAAAAATGAAAAAACAAAGAAGTATAAAATCAAAACCTTGAAATATCTAAAAATTGAAAAACTGTAGAAACGAAAAATTGAAAAAACGTAAGATTCAAAATTGGGAAACTTAAAAATCAAAAACTGATTTGCAATTTCACGAGTTTTCAGTTTTTAATTTTTCTAGTTTTAGATTTTTAGTTTTTAATTCTTCAATTTTTAGATTCCTCAATTCTTCATTGCTTCAATTTTTCGATGTGCAATTTTTCCTTCATTTCGGTTTTTTATTTTCTTTAGTTTTTCAATTTTACAATTTTCAGTTTCTCCATTTTTCAAATTTTATATATTTAATAATTATAATTTTTTAAAATTTTCACATTTTCAGTTTTACGATTTTTTGAATTTTTCAATTTTTCGATTCATTAATTTTTTCGTTTTTTAATTTTAATTAATAATTGAGGAAACCAATTTTAGATTTTTCAGTTTTTTCGACCTCACAATTTTCGCAATTCTATAATAATTTTTCGAGGTTACAATTTTTGGATTTTTCTATTTTTCGATTCCATTCTTTTTTTCTTCTTTCCGATTATTCGATTCACTAATTTTTTCGAAATTTAGTTTTTCAGTGTTTCGATATTTTCGTTTCTTCAGTTCTTCGACTTGCAGAATTTTCAGTTTTCCACTTTTTCGATTTTTCAGTTTTTGATTTTCGAATTTTTGCTGATTTTTTGCTCAATTTTTCGAATGAAAAACTGGAAAAATTGCAAAATTGTAAAATTGAAAAATCAAAAATGAAAAAACGAAGAAGTATAAAATCAAAACCTTGAAATATCTAAAAATTGAAAAACTATAGAAAAGAAAAATTGAAAAATCGTAAGATTAAAAATTGAGAAACTTAAAAATCAAAAACTGATTTGCAATTTCACGAGTTTTCAGGTTTTAATTTTTCTAGATTTAGATTTTTAGTTTTTAATTCTTCAATTTTTAGATTCTTCAATTCTTCATTGCTTCAATTTTTCGATTTACAATTTTTCCTTCGTTTCGGTTTTTTATTTTCTTTAGTTTTTCAATTTTACAATTTTCAGTTTCTCGATTTTTCAAATTTTATATATTTAATATTTATAATTTTTTAAAAATCTCACACTTTCACTTTTACGATTTTAGAATTTTTCAATTTTTCGATTCATTAATTTTTTCGTTTCTTAATTTTAATTAAAAATTGAGGAACCCAAAAATTACAAAATTGAAATATTGAAAGTCTGGAAAATCAGAGTATAAAATTTGAAAAACTGAATAAACAAAAAATTATAAAATCGAAATAAACATTGAAAAAAGAAAAAACTGTGAAATAAAATCGGGAAAATGAAAAACTTAAAATGAAGAACTTGAAACACTGGTGAAATGAACAATTGAAAAATCGAAAAATTAAAGCCGAGAACTTCCAAAATTGAAAAAATAATGTTGCAAAAACGAAAAATTATGACATTGAAAAATGAAAAATTAAAAATTAAATAAAATGATAAAACGAAAAATTGTGATATGAAATAATAGCTGGCCAGTGTGCCAAAACCGGGTAAAAAGTATAATATGCGGCAGGTTTTTTGGGTTTAGAAATATGGAATGTGTTATACCCGTACGATTTATTTTAGCCCAACTAGATCAGAGTAGTGTAGGTCACTTTTCATTATTCAAGACTATTCATAAACAAAGACTGAGTTATAATTTAAAATTAACAATAAGCGAAACTGTTACTTAACCATCACTTAGCTGCAAGGCTACAGGTGCGTCCTTCCTTAATAATAAACAAATGAATAATCATTATTCGCCGTGTTCACTGAACACTCATTTCTCATTAACCCGTTTCTTAGACCGTAGTTCCTTCATCAGTCCGGCGCCTCGCACACCAACTTTTCGGCCCCGCCGCGTATACGTTCTAGAATTCTCACAATTGTGCCACTTATCATCCCGATAAAAATTGCAACGAGATCTCCTATAGCGAGCGATCTCAATTGGCAAACCAGTTCAATCGAGCTGAATACGTCCATCGCCAATATCTAAATTAAAATTAATTGTTCTTTATTTTAGTGGAAAATTTAGCTCGATCATCCCGAAAAAGCGCACTTCTGCACACCCGTCCAAAGATCCCGACCTCCGCCCCACAGAGGGCGCCCCCAGCGCCGTTTTAATCACGCGATTGTCGCGCCTATTCGATCGAAAAACAGATTTGAATATTGTCAATAGGCGCAGAAAGATCTTCATTTATCAATTTCGACGTGACAAGCACTTAGGTTGAAGGCAGGGCAGGCTTTTTACTGATTTGTCGGCGCTTTATTTATGTTACAAGTTTTGGCTCGGTGCTTGGCTTTTTTTCGCCGAGATAAAAAGTGGATTAGGAGCGGCGAGTCCTGTCCTGATTTGGCGCAATTAAAAAAAAACGCGGGAGGGGGCTGACCTAAAAAGGGGGTTCGGAGATGTACAAATTAGCATTCGGGGGCGAGGGTAATCCATCATTTTTGCAAAAGTGGGGCGGATGGTCGAGCACCTTGGGGAAGGTCGGGAGGGGAGGTTGCGGATTTTAGGGTTGATGGGAATCTTTGTCGGTATGGCGATTTTACGGATGACGTTAAGTCGTTTTGAGTGCAGGGTAATAAAATTTGTTACAAAGTTTGTCGGTCTGCTGGATTTTGCTGCACGTCGTAAATAGCGTGCTGAAGTTTTGGCATCTTCTTGCTGGGTCTTGCATTTTTTTTAATATTTTTTCAGTCGATGCGGTGATAATTAAAATTATTAATTTATCAGTAAAAATTTTTGGAAAAATTGGCTCCCATGTTTCTAGGTTTCCCGGAGAATTACATGAAAAATAACTTCAAAATACTGATTTGTGGAGAATTAGTTACAAGCTAAAAGGATTTTTCAAGGAAATGGAGTCCGATTTAACGTTTTCTTCTATTTTTGAAAATTTTTGAAAATGCTCGATTTTGACGATTATTATTTGAAGATATGGAATTAAAGTAATTTTAGATTCGTATTCTATGGAAAATTCTCTATAAATTTTATTTGTTTTACTTATTTAGTGTTCCTTTTTTTTCGCTTGAATCGAGCTCATTTTACTATATATTTTTTTACGTATGAAAGTTGTTTTCCCGTTTTTTTTGGAATATTTAAACAAGTATTATAGAAGTTACTTGACGTCTGTAATCCGAGAAAAATTCTGTATTAGTTGTTTTTTTTAACTTGAATCGAACGCGCTGTACATATTTTTTTGAAAAATGTTTGGAAATTTGATTCCATTTTTCTTCAGTTATTTGAAGAATTACAGGAAAATTAACTTCAGAGTACTGATTTCCGTCACAATCTCTACTAGCTAATGTTGCTTTTTTCGCTGAAATAGTCCGTTTTCATTTTTTTTTGGAAATTTTTGAAAAGTGTTTTCTCGATTTTATCGATTACTTAAAGAGATGTAGTCAAAGTGACTTCAAATTCGTATTCTATGGAAGATTTGATTTATCGGAGTGAAATAGCGCCCATTTATATTTGTCAAAATTTTTCAAAAATATTTTTTTTTTGTAGGTTATTTTAAAGAATATAACAAAAAATTTTACCATGTTTCAGATTCGTGATTAACGATTTTTTAAATAGAACCCGTTTTACTATTTTTTTTTTGTTTGAAAATATATGAACATTGTTTTCCCGGTTTTTTTGGAATAGTTAAACAAGTATTATAGGAGTTACTTGACTTTTGTAATCCGAGAAAAATTCTGCATTAGTTGTTTTTTTTTAATTTGAATTGAATCCGCTATACATATTTTTTTGAAAAATTTTTGGAAATTTTGATTCCATGTTTCTTCGGTTACTTGAAGAATTACAGGAAAATTAACTTCAGAGTACTGATTTCCGCCGCAATCTCTACTAGCTAATGTTGCTTTTTTCGCTGAAATAGTCCGTTTTCGTTTTTTTTTTGAAATTTTTGAAAAGTGTTTCCTCGATTTTGTCGTTTACTTAAAGAGATGTAGTCAAAGTGACTTCAAATTCGTATTCTATGGAAGATTTGATTTTTCGGAGTGTAATAGTTCCCATTTATATTTGTCAAAATTTTTCAAAAATATTTTTTTTTTGTAGGTTATTTTAAAGAATATAACAAAAAATTTTACCATGTTTCAGATTCGTTATTTACGACTTATTAAATAGAACCCGTTTTACTATTTTTTTGTCTTTTTTGAAAATATATGAAAATTGTTTTCCCGTTTTTTTTGGAATATTTAAACAAGTATTATAGAAGTTACTTGACATTTGTAATCCGAGAAAAATTCTGCATTATTTGTTTTTTTTTAATTTGAATTGAATCCGCTATACATATTTTTTTGAAAAATTTTTGGAAAATTCGATTCCATTTTTCTTCGGTTACTTGAAGAATTACAGGAAAATTAACTTCAGAGTACTGATTTCCGCCGCAATCTCTTCTCTAGAATCTCTACTAGCTAATGTTGCTCTTTTTCGCTGAAATAGTCCGTTTTCGTTTTATTTTGGAAATTTTTGAAAAGTGTTCCCCGATTTTTTCGATTACTTAAAGAGATATAGTCAAAGTGACTTCAAATTCGTATTCTATGGAAGATTTGCTTTTCGGAGTGAAATAGTGCCCATTTGTCAAAATTTTTCAAAAATATTTTTTTTTTTTTTGTAGGTAATTTTAAAGAATATAACAAAAAATTTTACCGTGTTTCAGATTCGTGATTTAGGACTTATTAAATAGAACCTGTTTTACTATTTTTTTCTTTTTTGAAAATATATGAAAATTGTTTTCCCGTTTTTTTTTTGGAATATTGAAACAAGTATTATAGAAGTTATTTGACATTTGTAATCCGAGAAAAATTCTGTATTAGTTATTTTTTTTTTTAATTTGAATTGAACCCGCTGTACATATTTTTTTGAAAAATTTTTGGAAAATTTGGTTCCATTTTCCTTCGGTCACTTGAAGAATTACAGGAAAATTAACTTCAGAGTACTGATTTCCGCCGCAATCTCTACTAGCTAATGTTGTTTTTTCGCTGAAATAGTCCGTTTTCGTTTTTTTTTTTGGAAATTTTTGAAAAGTGTTTCCCCGATTTTGCCGATTACTTAAAGAGATGTAGTCATAGTGACTTCAAATTCGTATTCTATGGAAGATTTGATTTTTCGGAGTGAAATAGTGCCCATTTACATTTTTCAAAATTTTTCAAAAAATTTTCTTATTTTGTAGGTAATTTTAAAGAATATAACAAAAAATTTTACCATGTTTCAGATTCGTGATTTACGACTTATTAAATAGAACCCGTTTTCCTATTTTTTTTCTTTTTTGAAAATATATGAAAATTGTTCTCCCGTTTTTTTTGGAATATTTAAACAAGTATTATAGAAGTTACTTGACATTTGTAATCCGAGAAAAATTCTGTATTAGTTGTTTTTTTTTTAATTTGAATTGAATCCGCTATACATATTTTTTTGAAAAATTTTTGGAAAATTTGCTTCTATTTTTCTTCAGTTACTTGAAGAATTACAGGAAAATTAACTTTAGAGTACTGATTTCCGCCGCAATCTCTACTAGCTAATGTTGCTTTTTTCGCTGAAATAGTCCGTTTTAGTTTTTTTTTTGGAATTTTTGAAAAGTGTTTCCTCGATTTTGTCGATTATTTAAAGAGATGTAGTCAAAGTGAGTTAAAATTTGTATTCTATGGAAGGTTTGATTTTTCGGAGTGAAACAGTGCCCATTTACATTTTTCAAAATTTTTCAAAAAAATTTTCTTATTTTGTAGGTTATTTTGAAGAATACAACAAAAAATTCTGTGGAAAATTCTCTACAAGTGTGTTTTTTCTTTCATTTGAATACAATTTATTGTAACACTTTTTGGGAAATTTTTGGAAACTTTGCTCCCATTTTTCGGGGTTACTTAAAGAGTTGCAGGAAAAATCACTTCAGATTAGTCATTTTCGGAGAACTCGTTACAAGTCAAGAGTTTATTCACTGGAATAAAGCCCGTTTTTTCAGTTTTTTGGAAAATTTTGAAAACCAACTCCTCAATTTTGTAGATTATTTGAAGAGATATAGTAAAAATAACTTCAGATTCGTAATCAATGGAAAATTCTCTGGAAGTTTGTTTTTTTTTGTCCCTATAAAAGCAGTTTACGTTTTTTTGAAAAACTTTTGTATATTTTTTCTCTAATTTTCTAGGTTATTTTGAACAATATAACAAAAATACGTAGCAGATTTCATGTTCGTAACATACAAAACACTATTTAGTTTTCTCTGTTTTATTTTTCTTCGTCTTAGGTTTTTTTGGAAAATTTTTGGAAATTTTGGTCCCAGTTTTCTGGTTATTTGAAAAGTTACAGGAAACTGACTTCACATTATTCATTTGCAGCGAATTCTCCACAAGCCAATGATTTGTTTTAATGAAATAGAAGCCGTTATACATATTTTTGGCAAATTTTGAAAATATTTGCCCAATTTTATCTATTATTATTTGAAGAGATGTGAAAAAAATGACTTCAGATTCATAATCTGCGGAAAATTCTCTAGAAGTTTGATTTTTCTTTCGTTTGAGTACATTTTGTTGTAATATTTTTTTGGAAAATATTTGGAAAATTTGCTCCTATGTTTCTGGGTTACGTGAAGAGTTACAGGAAATATATCTTTGGGCTACCGATTTCTGGTGAATTCTTTACGCTCCAGTGGTTTTTTCGTTGAAATAGAATCCGTTTTTACATATTTTTGGAAAATTTTGAAAATTGTTAGCCCAATTTTGTCGATAATTTGAAGAAATTTAACAAAATTGATATCAAATTCGCAATCTGTGGAAAATTCTTTATAAGTTTGATTTTTTCTGCAGTTATATAGTGCCTATTCACATTTTTTTGAAAAATTTTTGGAAAGTATTTGTTTCCATTATAGGTTATTTTGAAGAGTATAAGAAAAATACATTGCAGATTTCAGACTCGTAATATCCGAAGAACTGTTTAGTCTCCTCCGTTTTCTTCGTTTGAATAGAACCCGTTTTACCATTGTTTTTTTTTTTTGGAAAATTTATGAAAGTTATTTTTCCGGTTTTTTGGATTGTTCAAACGACTATAAAAAAATGATTTGACTTTTGTAATCTACGAAAAATTCTCTACAAGTTGGATGTTTCCATCGCTTGAATACAATCTGTTGTAATATTTTTTTGGAAAATTTTTGAAAAATTTTCTCCCATGTTTCTTGGTTACTTGAAGAGTTACAGGAAATATATCTTTAGGCTACTGATTTCTGATGAATTCTTTACGCGCCAGTGGTTTTTTCGTTGAAATAGGATCCGTTTTTACATATTTTTGGAAAATTTTGAAAATTGTTAGCCCAATTTTGTCGATTATACGAAGGAATTTAACAAAAATGATATCAAATTCGTAATTTGTGGAAAATTCTCTATAAGTTTGATTTTTTCTGCAGTGATATAGTGCCCATTCACATTTTTTTGAAAAATGTTTGGAAAATATTTGTTCTCATTATAGATTATTTTGAAGAGTATAACAAAAATTCATAGCAGATTTGAGATTCGTAATATACGAAAAACTGTTTGGTCTTCTTCGTTTTTTTCGTTTGAATAGAACCCGTTTTACAATTTTTTTTTGCAAAATTTATGGAAGTCATTTTTCCGTTTTTTCTATTGTTCAAACGAATCTCATAAAAATGACTTGACTTTTGTAATCCACGAAAAATTCGCTACAACTTGGATGTTTCCATCGTTTGAATACAATCTGTTGTAATATTTTTTTGGACAATTTTTGAAAAATTTGATCCCATGTTTCTGGGTTACTTGAAGAGTTACAGGAAATATATCTTTAGGCTACTGATTTCTGGTGAATTATTTACGCGCCAGTGGTTTTTTCGTTGAAATAGAATCCGTTTTTACATATTTTTGGAAAATTTTGAAAATTGTTAGCCCAATTTTGTCGATTATACGAAGGAATTTAACAAAAATGATATCAAATTCGTAATTTGTGGAAAATTCTCTATAAGTTTGATTTTTTCTGCAGTGATATAGTGCCCATTCACATTTTTTTTGAAAAATTTTTGGAAAATATTTGTTCTCATTATAGATTATTTTGAAGAGTATAACAAAAATTCATAGCAGATTTGAGATTCGTAATATACGAAAAACTGTTTGGTCTTCTTCGTTTTTTTCGTTTGAATAGAACCCGTTTTACCATTGTTTTTTTTTTGGAAAATTTATGAAAGTTATTTTTCCGGTTTTTTGGATTGTACAAACGAATGTAATATAAATGACTTGACTTTTGTAATCTACGAAAAATTCTCTAAAAGTTGGATGTTTCTATCGTTTGAATACAATCTGTTGTAATATTTTTTTGGAAAATTTTTGAAAAATTTGCCACCATGTTTCTGGGTTACTTGAAGAGTTACAGGAAATATATCTTTAGGCTACTGATTTCTGGTGAATTCTTTACGCGCAAGTGGTTTTTTCCTTGAAATAGAATCCGTTTTTACATATTTTTTGAAAATTTTGAAAATTATTTGCCAAATTTTGTCGATTGTGTGATAAGATGTAATAAAAATCGGTTCAGATTCGTAATCAGTAGAAAATTCTCTATAAGTTTTATTTTTTCGGCAATTAAATAGTGCCCATTTACATTTTTTGGAAAATTTTTGAAAACCAATTTGTCGATTATTGTTATTATTTAAAAGAATGTAGTAAAAATGATTTCAGAGTCGTAATCTATGGAACTTGTTGTAGTTTTCGAAAAGGGTAAATAAAAATGTAAATGGTAAATAAAAATTATTACTATTATTATTATTGTTAAAAAAATTGGTGAATAATTAGACATCAAACATTTTGAAAACCTCACTGCCAATTAAGCATTAATTTGGCGCTCGAATGAACCCCCCTTCTCACCTCCGCCGCCCCCAAGTGGCCTGACAAAACCGGTAGTGAGCGAGTAATGAGTCGCGTATAATGCATTACAAAGGTCTATAGTGGTGAGTGATGTGGCTGGCAGACGCCAGAATGACGTCACGAGACGCCGGCGTCTCCGGGTCGGATTCTCATCCCAGACTCGGCCGGCGGCGCTTCATCAAACCGAACCGCCCCTCCGCTGCAAAAAATTCGCCCCCGAAAATTTCCAAACGAGACACTTCCTTCACCTGATCAAAGCGGCGTGCCTTTGATCAGCTGCGAGCCAGGGGCGTACCTGGGGGCGGCGTTTTTTCGCAACTTCGCAACTTTTATAAACACACTCGAGAAGTTTCGGACTTGGACACCGCGCTCGCACGCGTCGGGCCCATGTCTGGCGGAGGATGGGGGGGGCGGAAGGGTTGTTTGGTTTTTGTCGGGGGTGGCTGGAAAAAAATTGGCGGTCTGCGTCGATGGTGAAATATTAATTGTGAGAAGTCTGGAGGTTAATATGGGGAAAAATTAAGACGAAGTTGTTATTTGCGAAGTTGGGTTTGGAGGTCGGTGGAAAATTTTGTTGTTAAGGTGGGGTTAGGTGGAGTGGGGAGTGTTTTCTCCCCTGTTATCAGTAAAAATGAATGTGTTGATGTCGGAAAATGAGATGAAAATGACCAGAAATGAGTGGAAATCTGATTGAAGTAGCTTGCAATTCATGTAATAACAATATCTGCCAATTTAAAGCCCTTAAAGAACTACCTCGGTTTCGTCAAAGCTCTTCAAGGAATCCAAAATAATGCCAATAAATTTTCCAAAACATTTTCAAAAAAAAATATAAATGAATTTAATTAAATTGGAGAAAAAACTAAATTTATGGAGGATCTTCCACCGCTTATCTTGTAGAAAATTATCCGCAAATCAGTAATCGGAAACAATTTTTCCTATAACTCTTCAAGGAATCCATAGAAATTGCAGCAAACTTTCCAAAAACTTTTCGAAAAACATATAAATGGATTTCAATAAATTTTCGAAAAATTTGTTAAAATTGACTCCCTTTTTCAATGGGAAAAACGCCATTAGTTTGTAGAAAATTCTCCGCAAATCAGAAATCTGGAATCATTTTTCCAGTAACTTTTCAAGAAACTCAAAAAAAAAATTAAACAAATTTCCCAAAAAATTTTCAAAACAAAAATATAAATGGATTTAATTAAATTGGAGAAAAAGCCTAATTTATACAGTATTTTCCACTCTTTATGATTTTGAAATTATTTTTACTAGATCTCTTCAAGTACTCGACAAAATGGAGCAAATAGTTTTCAAAAATTTTCCAAAAAAATATTAAAACGGGCTCTATTCCAATGAAAAATGCCATTAGTTTGTAGAAAGTTCGACGCAAATCAGTAATCAGAAAGATTTTTCCTGTAACTTCTCAAGGAATCCAAAATAATGCCAACAAGTTTTCCAAAAAATGTTCAAAAAAATAATAAATTGATTTGATTAAATTGGAGAAAAAGCCAAATTTATACAGGATTTTCCACTCTTTATGATTCTGAGATTATTTTTACTAGATCTCTTCAAGTACTCGACAAGATGGAGCAAACGGTTTTCAAAAATTTTCCAAAAAAATACTAAAACGGGCTCTATTCCCATGAAAAATGCCATTAGTTTGTAGAAAATTCGACACAAATCAGTGATCGGAAAGATTTTTGTCCTGTAACTCTTCAAGGAATCCAAAATAATGCCAACAAATTTTCCAAAAAATTAAAAAAATATATATAAATGAATTTAATTAAATTGGAGAAAAAAAACTTTTCAAAAAACCCAAAAAAGGCAACAAATTTCCTAAAAAATTTTCAAAACAATTTAAATGGATTTAATTAAATTGGAGAAAAAGCCAAATTTATACAGGATTTTCCTCTCTTAATGAATCTGAGATTATTTTTACTAGATCTCTTCAAGTGCTCGACAAAATGGAGCAAACGGTTTTGAAAAATTTTCCAAAAAAATATTAAAACGGGCTCTATTCCAATGAAAAATGCCATTAGTTTGTAGAAAGTTCGACGCAAATCAGTAATCAGAAAGATTTTTCCTGTAACTTCTCAAGGAATCCAAAATAATGCCAACAAGTTTTCCAAAAAATGTTCAAAAAAATAATAAATTGATTTGATTAAATTGGAGAAAAAGCCAAATTTATACAGGATTTTCCACTCTTTATGATTCTGAGATTATTTTTACTAGATCTCTTCAAGTACTCGACAAGATGGAGCAAACGGTTTTCAAAAATTTTCCAAAAAAATACTAAAACGGGCTCTATTCCCATGAAAAATGCCATTAGTTTGTAGAAAATTCGACACAAATCAGTGATCGGAAAGATTTTTGTCCTGTAACTCTTCAAGGAATCCAAAATAATGCCAACAAATTTTCCAAAAAATTAAAAAAATATATATAAATGAATTTAATTAAATTGGAGAAAAAAAACTTTTCAAAAAACCCAAAAAAGGCAACAAATTTCCTAAAAAATTTTCAAAACAATTTAAATGGATTTAATTAAATTGGAGAAAAAGCCAAATTTATACAGGATTTTCCTCTCTTAATGAATCTGAGATTATTTTTACTAGATCTCTTCAAGTGCTCGACAAAATGGAGCAAACGGTTTTGAAAAATTTTCCAAAAAAATATTAAAACGGGTTCTATTCCAATGAAAAATGTCATTAGTTTTTAGAAATTTCGACGCAAATCAGTAATCAGAAAGATTTTTCCTGTAACTCTTCAAGGAATCCAAAATAATGCCAATAAACTTTCCAAAAAATTTTCAAAAAAAATATAAATGAATTTAATTAAATTGGAGAAAAAACCAAATTTATGGAGGATTTTCCACCGCTTATGATTCTGAGATTATTTTGTATACATCTTTCATATAATCCAAAAAATCTAACAAATAGTTTTCAAAAATTTTACAAAAAATAAAATAAAACGGACTCTATTCTGTTGAAAAACTATTATCTTGCAGAAAATTCTCCGCAAATCAGTAATCGGAAACAAACTGATTATGATTCTGAAATTATTTTTACAAGATCTCTTCAAGTACTCGACAAAATGGAGCAAACGGTTTTCGAAAATTTTCCAAAAAAATACTAAAACGGGCTCTATTCCCATGAAAAATGCCATTAGTTTGTAGACAATTCGACACAAATCAGTGATCGGAAAGATTTTTGTCCTGTAACTCTTCAAGGAATCCAAAATAATGCCAACAAATTTTCCAAAAAATTTTCAAAAAAATATAAATAGATTTAATTAAATTGGAGAAAAAAAACAAATTTATGGAGGATTTTCCACCGCTTATGATTCTGAGATTATTTTGTATACATCTTTCGTCTAATCTAAAAAAATCTAACAAATAGTTTTCAAAAATTTTACAAAAAATAAAATAAAACGGACTCTATTCTGTTGAAAAACTATTATCTTGTAGAAAATTCTCCGCAAATCAGTAATCGGAAACAATTTTTCTTATAACTCTTCAAGGAATCCATAGAAACTGCAGCAATTTTCCAAAAATTTTTCGAAAAACATATAAATGGATTTCATTAAATTTTCCAAAAATTTGTTAAAATTGACTCCCTTTTTCAATGGGAAAAACGCCATTAGTTTGTAGAAAATTCTCCGCAAATCAGAAATCTGGAATCATTTTTCCTGTAACTTTTCAAAAAACTCAGAAAAAGGCAACAAATTTCCTAAAAAATTTTCAAAAAAATATAAATGGATTTAATTAAATTGGAGAAAAAGCCAAATTTATAGGGGATTTTCCACTGATTATGATTCTGAGATTATTTTTACTAGATCTCTTCAAGTACTCGACAAAATGGAGCAAACAATTTTCAAAAATTTTCCAAAAAAATGTTAAAACGGGCTCTATTCCAATGAAAAATGCCATTAGTTTGTAGAAATTTCGACGCAAATCAGTGATCAGAAAGATTTTTCCTGTAACTCCTCAAGGAATCCAAAATAATGCCAAAAAATTTTCAAAAAAAAAATATAAATGAATTTAATTAAATTGGAGAAAAAACCGAATTTATGGAGGATTTTCCACCGCTTATGATTTTGAGATTATTTTTTCTACATCTTTCATCTAATCCAAAAAATCGAACAAATAGTTTTCAAAAATTTTACAAAAAATAAAATAAAACGGACTCTATTCTGTTGAAAAACTCTATTATCTTGTAGAAAATTCTCCGCAAATCAGTAATCGGGAAAAATTTTTCCTGTAACTTCTCAAGGAATCCAAAATAATGCCAACAAGTTGTCCAAAAAATGTTCAAAAAAAATAATAAATTGATTTGATTAAATTGGAGAAAAAGCCAAATTTATACAGGATTTTCCACTCTTTATGATTCTGAGATTATTTTTACTAGATCTCTTCAAGTACTCGACAAGATGGAGCAAACGGTTTTCAAAAATTTTCCAAAAAAATACTAAAACGGGCTCTATTCCCATGAAAAATGCCATTAGTTTGTAGAAAATTCGACACAAATCAGTGATCGGAAAGATTTTTGTCCTGTAACTCTTCAAGGAATCCAAAATAATGCCAACAAATTTTCCAAAAAATTAAAAAAATATATATAAATGAATTTAATTAAATTGGAGAAAAAACCAAATTTATGGAGGATTTTCCACCGCTTATGATTCTGAGATTATTTTGTATACATCTTTCATCTAATCCAAAAAATCTAACAAATAGTTTTCAAAAATTTTACAAAAAATAAAATAAAACGGACTCTATTTTGTTGAAAAACTATTATCTTGCAGAAAATTCTCCGCAAATCAGTAATCGGAAACAATTTTTCCTATAACTCTTCAAGCAATCCATAGAAATTGCAGCAAATTTTCCAAAAATTTTTCGAAAAACGTATAAATGGATTTCATTAAGTTTTCCAAAAATTTGTTAAAATTGACTCCCTTTTTCAATGGGAAAAACGCCATTAGTTTGTAGAAAATTCTCCGCAAATTAGAAGTTTGGAATCATTTTTCCAGTAACTCTTCAAGAAACCCAAAAAAATTTCAACAAATTTCCCAAAAACTTTCCAAAAAAAATGTAAATGGATTTAACCAAACTGGAGAAAAAAACAAATTTTATTGTTATTATTATTATTATTACAATATAAATATAATAATTTATAGAGGATTTTCCACTGATTATGATTCTGAGATTATTTTTACTAGATCTCTTCAAGTACTCGACAAAATGGAGCAAACAGTTTTCAAAAATTTTCCAAAAAAATATTAAAAGGGGCTCTATTCCAATGAAAAATGACATTGGTTTGTAGAAAATTAGACGCAAAGCTGTAATCAGGAAGATTTTTTCTATAACTATTCAAGAAATCGAAAGTAATGCCAACAAATTTTCCAAAAAATTTTCAAAAAAATATAAATAGATTTAATTAAATTGGAGAAAAAAACAAATTTATGGAGGATTTTCCACCGCTTATGATTCTGAGATTATTTTGTATACATCTTTCGTCTAATCTAAAAAATCTAACAAATAGTTTTCAAAAATTTTACAAAAAATAAAATAAAACGGACTCTATTCTGTTGAAAAACTATTATCTTGCAGAAAATTCTCCGCAAATCAGTAATCGGAAACAATTTTTCCTATAACTCTTCAAGGAATCCATAGAAATGGCAGCAAATTTCCCAAAAATTTTTCGAGAAACATATAAATGGATTTCATTAAATTTTCCAAAAATATGTTAAAATTGACTCCCTTTTTCAATAGGAAAAACGCCATTAGTTTGTAGAAAATTCTCCGCAAATCAGAAATCTGGAATCATTTCTCCTGTAACTTTTCAAAAAACCCAAAAAAAGGCAACAAATTTCCTAAAAAATTTTCAAAAAAATATAAATGGAATTAATTAAATTGGAGAAAAAGCCAAATTTATACAGGATTTTACACTCTTAATGAATCTGAGATTATTTTTACTAGATCTCTTCAAGTGCTCGACAAAATGGAGTAAACGGTTTTCAAACATTTTCCAAAAAAATACTAAAACGGGCTCTATTCCCATGAAAAATGCCATTAGTTTGTAGAAAATTCGATACAAATCAGTGATCAGAAAGATTTTTTCCTGAAACTCTTCAAGGAATCCAAAATAATGCCAACAAATTTTCGAAAAAAATAAAAAAAAATATATATAAATGAATTTAATTAATTTGGAGATAAAACCAAATTTATGGAGGATTTTCCACCGCTTATGATTCTGAGATTATTTTTTCCACATCTTTCATCTAATCCAAAAAATCGAACAAATAGTTTTCAAAAATTTTACAAAAAATAAAATAAAACGGACTCTATTCTGTTGAAAAACTCTATTATCATGTAGAAAATTCTCCGCAAATCAGTAATCGGAAACAATTTTTCCTATAACTCTTCAAGGAATCCATAGAAATTGTAGCAAATTTTCCAAAAATTTTTCGAAAAACGTATAAATGGATTTCATTAAATTTTCCAAAAATATGTTAAAATTGACTACCTTTTTCAATGGGAGAAACGCTATTAGTTTGTAGAAAATTCTCCGCAAATCAGAAATCTGGAATCATTTTTCCTGTAACTTTTCAAGAAACCCAAAAAAAAAGGCAACAAATTTCCCAAAACATTTTCAAAAAAAATATACATGAATTTAATTAAATTGGAGAAAAAGCCAAATTTATACAGGATTTTCCACTCTTTATGATTCTGAGTTTATTTTTACTAGATCTCTTCAAGTACTCGACAAGATGGAGCAAACGGTTTTCAAAAATTTTCCAAAAAAATACTAAAACGGGCTCTATTCCCATGAAAAATGCCATTAGTTTGTAGAAAATTCGACACAAATCAGTGATCGGAAAGATTTTTGTCCTGTAACTCTTCAAGGAATCCAAAATAATGCCAACAAATTTTCCAAAAAATTAAAAAAAAATATAAATGAATTTAATTAAATTGGAGAAAAAACCAAATTTATGGAGGATTTTCCACCGCTTATGATTCTGAGATTATTTTGTATACATCTTTCATCTAATCCAAAGAATCGAACAAATAGTTTTCAAAAATTTTACAAAAAATAAAATAAAACGGACTCTATTCTGTTGAAAAACTCTATTATCATGTAGAAAATTCTCCGCAAATCAGTAATCGGAAACAATTTTTCCTATAACTCTTCAAGGAATCCATAGAAATTGTAGCAAATTTTCCAAAAATTTTTCGAAAAACGTATAAATGGATTTCATTAAATTTTCCAAAAATATGTTAAAATTGACTACCTTTTTCAATGGGAGAAACGCTATTAGTTTGTAGAAAATTCTCCGCAAATCAGAAATCTGGAATCATTTTTCCTGTAACTTTTCAAGAAACCCAAAAAAAAAGGCAACAAATTTCCCAAAACATTTTCAAAAAAAATATACATGAATTTAATTAAATTGGAGAAAAAGCCAAATTTATACAGGATTTTCCACTCTTTATGATTCTGAGTTTATTTTTACTAGATCTCTTCAAGTACTCGACAAGATGGAGCAAACGGTTTTCAAAAATTTTCCAAAAAAATACTAAAACGGGCTCTATTCCCATGAAAAATGCCATTAGTTTGTAGAAAATTCGACACAAATCAGTGATCGGAAAGATTTTTGTCCTGTAACTCTTCAAGGAATCCAAAATAATGCCAACAAATTTTCCAAAAAATTAAAAAAAAATATAAATGAATTTAATTAAATTGGAGAAAAAACCAAATTTATGGAGGATTTTCCACCGCTTATGATTCTGAGATTATTTTGTATACATCTTTCATCTAATCCAAAGAATCGAACAAATAGTTTTCAAAAATTTTACAAAAAATAAAATAAAACGGACTCTATTTCGTTGAAAAACTCTATTATCTTGTAGAAAATTCTCCCCAAATCAGTAATCGGAAACAATTTTTCTTATAACTCTTCAAGGAATCCATAGAAATTGCAGCAAATTTTCCAAAAATTTTTCGAATAACGTATACATGGATTTCATTAAGTTTTCCAAAAATTTGTTAAAATTGACTCTCTTTTTCAATGGGAAAAACGCCATTAGTTTGTAGAAAATTATCCGCAAATCAGAAATTTGGAATCATTTTTCCTGTAACTCTTCAAGAAACCCAAAAAAATTTCAACAAATTTCCCAAAAAATTTCCAAAAAAATGTAAATGAATTTAATTAAATTGGAGAAAAAGCCAAATTTATACAGGATTTTCCACTGATTATGATTCTGAAATTATTTTTACTAGATCTCTTCAAGTACTCGACAAAATGGAGCAAACGGTTTTCGAAAATTTTCCAAAAAAATACTAAAACGGGCTCTATTCCCATGAAAAATGCCATTAGTTTGTAGAAAATTCGACACAAATCAGTGATCGGAAAGATTTTTGTCCTGTAACTCTTCAAGGAATCCAAAATAATGCCAACAAATTTTCCAAAAAATTAAAAAAAAATATAAATAAATTCAATAAAGTTGGAGAAAAAAACAAATTTATGAAGGATTTTCCACCGCTTATGATTCTGAGATTATTTTTTCTACATCTTTCATCTAATCCAAAAAATCCAACAAATAGTTTTCAAAAATTTCACAAAAAATAAAATAAAACGGACTCTATTCTATTGAAAAACTCTATTATCTTGCAGAAAATTTTCCGCAAATCAGTAATCAGAAATATTTTTTCCTGAAGCTCTTCAAGTAACCAAAGAATGGGCAGCAAATTTTCCAAAAATTTTTCGAAAAATATATAAATAGCTTTCATTAAATTTTCCAAAAATATCTTATAACTTACTCCCTTTTTAATGGGAAAAACGCCATTAGTTTGTAGAAAATTCTCCGCAAATCAGAAATCTGGAATCATTTTTCCAGTAATTCTTCAAGAAACCCAAAAAAATTTCAACAAATTTCCCAAAAAATTTCCAAAAAAAATTTAAATGGATTTAATTAAATTGGAGAAAAAAAAACAAATATATAGAAGATTTTCCACTAATTATGATTCTGAAATTATTTTTACTAGGTCTCTTCAAGTACTCGACAAAATGGAGCAAATAATTTTCAAAAATTTTCCAAAAAAATATTAAAACGGGCTCTATTCCAATGAAAAATGCCTTTAGTTTGTAGAAACTTCGACGCAAATCAGTGATCAGAAAGATTTTTTCCTGTAACTGTTCAAGGAATCCAAAATAATGCCAACAAATTTTCCAAAAAATTTTCAAAAAAAAAAAAATATAAATGAATTTAATTAAATTGGAAAATAAACCAAATTCATGGAGGATTTTCCACCGCTTATGTTTCTAAGATTATTTTTTCTACATCTTTCATCTAATCCAAAAAATCGAACAAATAGTTTTCAAAAATTTTACAAAAAATAAAATAAAACGGACTCTATTCTGTTGAAAAACTCCATTATCTTGTAGAAAATTCTCCGCAAATCAATAATCAGAAACAGTTTTTCCTCTAGCTCTTCAAGGAATGGAAAGAAAAGACAGCAAATTTGGCAAAAATTTTTCGAAAAATATATAAATAGCTTTCATTAAATTTTCCAAAAATATGTTAGAACTGACTCCTTTTTCAATGGGAAAAACGCCATTAGTTTGTAGAAAATTCTCCGCAAATCAGAAATCTGGAATCATTTTTCCTGTAACTTTTCAAGAAACCCAAAAAAATTTCAACAAATTTCCAAAAAAATTTTCAAAAGAAAATATAAATGGATTTAATTAAATTGGAGAAGAAGCCAAATTTATTCAGGATTTTCCACTCTTTATGATTCTGAGATTATTTTTACTAGATATCTTCAAGTACTCGACAAAATGCAGCAAACAGTTTTCAAAAATTTTCCAAAAAAATATTAAAACGGGCCCTATTCCAATGAAAAATGCCATTAGTTTGTAGAAAATTCGGCGCAAATCAGTAATCAGAAAGATTTTTTCCTGTAACTCTTCAAGAAATCCAAAATAATGCCAACAAATTTTCCAAAATATTAAAAAAAAAATATGAACAGATTTAATTAAATTGGAGAAAAAATCAATGTTATAGAGGATTTTCCACCGATTATGATTCTGAGATTATTTTTTCTACATCTTTTCAAGTAATCGAAAAACTCGAACAAATAGTTTTCAAAAATTTTACAAAAAAATAAAATAAAACGGACTCTATTCCTTTCAAAATTTCCAATTCAGTTGGAGAAAATTCTCCGCAAATCAGTAATCAGAAATAATTTTTCCTGTAGCTCTTCAAGGAATCCAAAGAAAGGACAGCAAATTTAGCAAACATTTTTCGAAAAATATACAAATAGCTTTCATAAAATTTTCCAAAAATATCTTATAACTGACTCCCTTTTTCAATGGGAAAAGCGCCATTAGTTTGTAGAAAATTCTCCGCAAATTAGAACCGTGGAATCATTTTTCCTGTAACTCTTCAAGAAACCCAAAAAAAGGCAACAGGATTTTCCACCGATTAGGATTCTGAGATTATTTTTTCTACATCTTTCATCTAATCCAAAAAATCGAATAAATAGTTTTCAAAAATTTTACAAAAAAATAAAATAAAACGGACTCTATTCCTTTGAAAATTTCCAATTAACTTGGAGAAAATTCTCCGCAAAGCAGAAATCGGGAATCATTTTTCCAGTAATTCTTCAAAAAACCCAAAAAAATTTCAACAAATTTCCCAAAAAATTAAAAAAAAAATGTGAATGGATTTAATTAAACTGAAAAAAAAAACAAATTTATAGAGGACTTTCCACTCATTATGATTCTGAGATTATTTTTACTAGATCTCTTCAAGTACTCGACAAAATGGAGCAAATAGTTTTCAAAAATTTTCCAAAAAAATATTAAAACGGGCTCTATTCCAATGAAAAATGCCATTAGTTTGGAGAAAGTTCGACGCAAATCAGTAATCAGAAAGATTTTTCCTGTAATTTCTCAAGGAATCCAAAATAATGCCAACAAGTTTTCCAAAAAATGTTCAAAAAAAATAATAAATTGATTTGATTAAATTGGAGAAAAAACCAAATTTATACAGGATTTTCCACTGATTATGATTCTGAAATTATTTTCACAAGATCTCTTCAAGTACTCGACAAAATGGAGCAAACGGTTTTCGAAAATTTTCCAAAAAAATACTAAAACGGGCTCTATTCCCATGAAAAATGCCATTAGTTTGTAGAAAATTCGACACAAATCAGGGATCGGAAAGATTTTTGTCCTGTAACTCTTCAAGGAATCCAAAATAATGCCAACAAATTTTCCAAAAAATTAAAAAAAAATATAAATGAATTTAATTAAATTGGAGAAAAAACCAAATTTATGGAGGATTTTCCACCGCTTATGATTCTGAGATTATTTTGTATACATCTTTCATCTAATCCAAAAAATCGAACAAATAGTTTTCAAAAATTTTACAAAAAATAAAATAAAACGGACTCTATTTCGTTGAAAAACTCTATTATCTTGTAGAAAATTCTCCCCAAATCAGTAATCGGAAACAATTTTTCCTATAACTCTTCAAGCAATCCATAGAAATTGCAGCAAATTTTCCAAAAATTTTTCGAAAAACATATAAATGGATTTCATTAAATTTTCCAAAAATATGTTAAAATTGACTCCCTTTTTCAATGGGAAAAACGCCATTAGTTTGTAGAAAATTCTCCGCAAATCAGAAATCTGAAGTCATCTTTCCTGTAACTTTTCAAGAAACCCAAAAAAATAGCAATAAATTTCCCAAAAAATTAAAAAAAAAAAATGTAAATAATTTTATTAAATTGGAGAAAAAGCCGAATTTATACAGGATTTTACACTCTTAATGAATCTAAGATTATTTTTACTAGATCTCTTCAAGTGCTCGACAAAATGGAGTAAACGGTTTTCAAAAATTTTCCAAAAAAATACTAAAACGGGCTCTATTCCCATGAAAAATGCCATTAGTTTGTAGATAAATTCGACACAAATCAGTGATCGGAAAGATTTTTATCCTGTAACTCTTCAAGGAATCCAAAATAATGCCAACAAATTTTCCAAAAAATTAAAAAAAAATATAAATGAATTTAATTAAATTGGAGAAAAAACCAAATTTATGGAGGATTTTCCACCGCTTATGATTCTGAGATTATTTTGTATACATCTTTCATCTAATCCAAAAAATCTAACAAATAGTTTTCAAAAATTTTACAAAAAAATAAAATAAAACGGCCTCTATTCTGTTAAAAAACTATTATCTTGCAGAAAATTCTCCGCAAATCAGTAATCGGAAACAATTTTTCCTATAACTCTTCAAGCAATCCATAGAAATTGCAGCAAATTTTCCAAACATTTTTCGAAAAACGTATAAATGGATTTCATTAAGTTTTCCAAAAATTTGTTAAAATTGACTCCCTTTTTCAATGGGAAAAACGCCATTAGTTTGTAGAAAATTCTCCGCAAATCAGAAATTTGGAATCATTTTTCCAGTAACTCTTCAAGAAACCCAAAAAAATTTCAACAAATTTCCCAAAAAATTTCCAAAAAAAATGTAAATGGATTTAACCAAACTGGAGAAAAAAACAAATTTTATTATTATTATTATTATTACAATATAAATATAATAATTTATAGAGGATTTTCCACTGATTATGATTCTGAGATTATTTTTACTAGATCTCTTCAAGTACTCGACAAAATGGAGCAAATAATTTTCAAAAATTTTCCAAAAAAATATTAAAAGGGGCTCTATTCCAATGAAAAATGACATTGGTTTGTAGAAAATTAGACGCAAAGCTGTAATCAGAAAGATTTTTTCTATAACTATTCAAGAAATCGAAAATAATGCCAACAAATTTTCCAAAAAATTTTCGAAAAAATATAAATAGATTTAATTAAATTGGAGAAAAAAACAAATTTATGGAGGATTTTCCACCTCTTATGAATCTGAGATTATTTTGTATACATCTTTCGTCTAATCGAAAAAATCTAACAAATAGTTTTCAAAAATTTTACAAAAAATAAAATAAAACGGACTCTATTCTGTTGAAAAACTATTATCTTGTAGAAAATTCTCCGCAAATCAGTAATCGGAAACAATTTTTCTTATAACTCTTCAAAGAATCCATAGAAACTGCAGCAATTTTCCAAAAATTTTTCGAAAAACATATAAATGGATTTCGTTAAATTTTCCAAAAATATGTTAAAATTGACTCCCTTTTTCAATAGGAAAAACGCCATTAGTTTGTAGAAAATTCTCCGCAAATCAGAAATCTGGAATCATTTCTCCTGTAACTTTTCAAAAAACCCAAAAAAAGGCAACAAATTTCCTAAAAAATTTTCAAAAAAATATAAATGGATTTAATTAAATTGGAGAAAAAGCCAAATTTATACAGGATTTTCCACTCTTTATGATTCTGAGATTATTTTTACTAGATCTCTTCAAGTGCTCGACAAGATGGAGCAAACGGTTTTCAAAAATTTTCCAAAAAAATACTAAAACGGGCTCTATTCCCATGAAAAATGCCATTAGTTTGTAGAAAATTCGACACAAATCAGTGATCGGAAAGATTTTGTCCTGTAACTCTTCAAGGAATCCAAAATAATGCCAACAGATTTTCCAAAAAATAAAAAAAAATATAAATGAATTTAATTAAATTGGAGAAAAAACCAAATTTATGGAGGATTTTCCACCGCTTATGATTCTGAGATTATTTTGTATACATCTTTCGTCTAATCCAAAAAATCTAACAAATAGTTTTCAAAAATTTTACAAAAAATAAAATAAAACGGACTCTATTTTGTTAAAAAACTATTATCTTGCAGAAAATTCTCCGCAAATCAGTAATCGGAAACAATTTTTCCTATAACTCTTCAAGCAATCCATAGAAATTGCAGCAAATTTTCCAAAAATTTTTCGAAAAACGTATAAATGGATTTCATTAAGTTTTCCAAAAATTTGTTAAAATTGACTCCCTTTTTCAATGGGAAAAACGCCATTAGTTTGTAGAAAATTCTCCGCAAATTAGAAATTTGGAATCATTTTTCCAGTAACTCTTCAAGAAACCCAAAAAAATTTCAACAAATTTCCCAAAAAATTTCCAAAAAAATGTAAATGGATTTAATTAAATTGGAGAAAAAACCAAATTTATACAGGATTTTCCACTGATTATGATTCTGAAATTATTTTCACAAGATCTCTTCAAGTACTCGACAAAATGGAGCAAACGGTTTTCGAAAATTTTTTAAAAAAATACTAAAACGGGCTCTATTCCCATGAAAAATGCCATTAGTTTGTAGACAATTCGACACAAATCAGTGTTCGGAAAGATTTTTGTCCTGTAACTCTTCAAGGAATCCAAAATAATGCCAACAAATTTTCCAAAAAATTTTCAAAAAAATATAAATAGATTTAATTAAATTGGAGAAAAAAACAAATTTATGGAGGATTTTCCACTGCTTATGATTCTGGGATTATTTTTTCTACATCTTTCAGCTAATTCAAAAATCGAACAAATAGTTTTCAAAAATTTTACAAAAAATAAAATAAAACGGACTCTATTTCGTTGAAAAACTCTATTATCTTGTAGAAGATTCTTCGCAAATCAATTACCTGAAATAATTTTTCCTGTAACTCTTAAGAAACCCAGAAAAATGGGAGCGTTCAAAATAAACACTCATGGACAAAAATATGGGATGTTGGGCAATTTTCATAAATATTTGAAATTAACCCGCGCATTTATGTAAGCCCAAAAACTGAGTTTATAGAAAAGGATCACCACTTAAAAATCTACCACCTAAAAAGCACCCACCCTTAATTACGCAATGTCCCGGCTACAGGTGTCCCGTCCTTTACTCCCCCTCCCTCTCCACCCACCCCTCCCGCTCGCCCTCGCCACTTCTCGCTCGCTCCACGCCGATTAGCGCCTCAATTATCCCACCGCTGCACCCAGCCGCCTTTGATTGATTCCCAAACGCAGCCTCCCCCTCCCCGCCGCTGCACCGCCGCCATCGATGCACTCGTAAAAAGCTTGGCAATGCGCTCTTTTGGCAACACGCCTTTTATTTATCATAGTTTTAAAGCGTCTCGACGCTGCATCGCTCCGTCCCTCTCTCGACCACTTAATATTTATCAAGGCCGTCTCAGACTCGCCCCGAAAGGGGGGCGACAAACTTCTTTATATGAAAGATTTGTACATGGAGCGCCACAATAATTTATTCTCTATCCAGTCGCTGGAACTTTGGCAGAGGTTCAAACTCTTGCACAGAACGAAAAAGGGGAAAACAGTCCGTGAAAATGCGCGCGGGGGCGGGGGAGCTATTTTTATTTATTCGGCGAGCGGGGGGCGAATTCGGCCGCGAGGCGGTGTGGAGGTGCGCAAAAAGTCGAGGATGGGGGCTTAAGTGGCGAAATTGCCGGGGGGAGGGCGGGGAGGGAAAAAGGGGTGTTAAGGAGATGGAGTGGAGCCAATTCGGGGTTGCAGTTATAGATGCTTTGAATGAAAAACGGAAAAAATCGGACCAATGGAACGATGAGCAATGATTGGGGAAAATGGGAAAAACTATTACTTTGGGGGCAAAAAAGGAGATGTGATTTTAGCGGAAACGTGAGGGGATAAAGAAATATTGGGCCGTGGGGAATGCTCGGCTTGGGGATTTCCCCGGAATGGTAGATTTTCATCGCTTGACACTAAATTTGCTAGGTATATATTTGATTTTGGCGATTCTGGAAAAATCGTAGGATTTTTGAAAGAAATAGAGCAGTGGGAAACTCTGGAGGTCTAAATTAGAGAAAGGAGTTTTTTGGTAATTTTTGACTGTGATTGGAAAAAAGTCAAAATTTTCAAATTTGAAATTGAAAAATTCACCTTTTGGCGAAGTTGCCTAAAAATCCACAAAAAAATGAGGGAGGTAGATCTCGACGAGCCGAATCGAAAAACACAGCATTTTGATGTTCCTGGACTAAGATTGCAGATGAATATCAAAAATACCGTAGCAATCGTAGCATTTTTTAAGGACATATTCCACGTACCCTCGGAAAAACGGGGTGGTCAAAAATGATGAAAAAAATGGTATATATGCAAGAATGGTACGTCTCCCAGGGTGCATAATCCCAAGTTCTTAGGGCTACTGGTTTTTAAAATATTTGGGTTAAAACTCAAATTTTTTAAAAAATTCAAAATTTATGGTATATATTCAGCGCAAGCCCGGAAAAACGGGATGGTCAAAAATTATGAAAAAAATCGTATTTATGCAAGAATGACACGTCTCTCAGGAAATAATAATTCAAAGTTGTTAGGGCCACTGGTTTTTTAAATATTCGGGTTCAAAGTCAAATTTTTAAAATAATTCAAAATTTATGGGATTTCATTTTGACGAATCTGGAAAATTGGATCAAATTTTCGATGAAATGAAGCTGTAAGAAACTTCTGGCAGTCGAAATCTGTAAGAGGATTTTTTTTGGTAATTTTTGACGGTAGTTGGGAAATGTCAAAATTTTCAAATTATTAGTATTGAAAAATTCACTTTTTGGTGAAGTTGGGTGCCCAAAAATGATGAAAAAAAATATTTTTGGTCTATCAGGGAAAATAATACAAAGTCTTTATGGTCACTGCTTTTTAAAATATTTAAGTTCAATGTCAAATGTTTACAATATCTCAAAATTTGTTGTAAGTATTTCATTTTGGCAATTCTGAGAAGTTTCTAGGAATTTTCGCAAAAATGGAGCCTTGGGAAATTTCTGGAGGTGGGAATCGGCAAAGTGATTTTTTTGGTAATTTTAAAAGTTAAAAATTTCATTCATATTATTGGTATTGAAAAATTGACTATTTGGTGAAGTTGCCTAAAAGTGCACACGAAATTGTG
Organism: Zophobas morio; assembly: GCF_036711695.1. NCBI lineage: Eukaryota > Metazoa > Arthropoda > Insecta > Coleoptera > Tenebrionidae > Zophobas > Zophobas morio. The sequence goes on from NW_026972132.1 coordinate 259,489, forward strand.
GAAGATAGATCTCGATCAGCTCAATCGATAAACATAGGCCGTTGATGGTCCCAGACTAAGATTGCAGGTGAACATCGAAAATCCTGGATCGATCGTAGTATTTTTTTAAAGGACTAATTGAGATCAACTTTGAAAAATCTGGATGCTCAAAAATGATGAAAAAAATTGTGTTTGGACAAGAATGGTACGTCTATCAGGGAAATTAATCCAAAGTCTTTATGGCCACTGGTTTTTAAAATATTTAGGCTCAAAGCGAAATTTTTACAATATCTCAAAATTTATTGTATTTCATTTTGGCAATTCTGAGAAGTTTCTAGGAATTTTCGAAAAAATGAAGCCTTGAGAAATTTATGGAGGTCGGAATCAGCAAAAGTGATTTTTTAGTAATTTTCGACGGCGCTTGAAAACAAGTAAAAAATTTGATAAACTATTGGTATTGAAAAATTGACTATTTGGTGAAGTTGCCTAAAAATGCACACAAAATTGTCGAAGATAGATCTCGATCAGGTCAGTCGATAAACATAGGCCCTTGATGGTCCCGGACTAAGATTGCAGGTGAAGTTCGAAAATCCCGGATCGATCGTAGTATTTTTTTTTAAGGACTAATTGAGATCAACTTTGGAAAATCTGGGTGCTTAAAAATGATGAAAAAAATTGTGTTTGGGCAAGAATGGTACGTCTATCAGGGAAAATAATCCAAAGTCTTTACGGCCACTGGTTTTTAAAATATTTAGGCTCAAAGTGAAATTTTTACAATATCTCAAAATTTGTATTTCATTTTGGCGTTACTGAGAAATTTCTAGGAATTTTCGAAAAAATGAAGCCTTGAGAAATTTATGGAGGTCGGAATCAGCAAAAGTGATTTTTTTAGTAATTTTCGACGGCGCTTGAGAAAAAGTAAAAAATTTCATAAACTATTGGTATTCAAAAATTGACTATTTGGTGAAGTCGCCTAAAAGTGCACACAAAATTGTGGAAGATAGATCTCGATCAGCTCAATCGATAAACATAGGCCGTTGATGGTCCCGGACTAAGATTGCAGGTGAACATCGAAAATCCCGAATCGGTCGTAGTAATTTTTTTTAAGGACTAATTGAGATCAACTTTGGAAAATCTGGGTGCTCAAAAATGATGAAAAAAGTTGTGTTTGGGCAAGAATGGTACGTCTATCAGGGAAAATAATCCAAAGTCTTTACGGCCACTGGTTTTTAAAATATTTAGGCTCAAAGCGAAATTTTTACAATATCTCAAAATTTATTGTATTTCATTTTGGCAATTCTGAGAAGTTTCTAGGAATTTTCGAAAAAATGAAGCCTTGAGAAATTTATGGAGGTCGGAATCAGCAAAAGTGATTTTTTAGTAATTTTCGACGGCGCTTGAGAAAAAGTAAAAAATTTGATAAACTATTGGTATTGAAAAATTGACTATTTGGTGAAGTTGCCTAAAAATGCACACAAAATTGTCGAAGATAGATCTCGATCAGGTCAATCGATAAACATAGGCCCTTGATGGTCCCGGACTAAGATTGCAGGTGAACATCGAAAATCCCGGATCGATCGTAGTATTTTTTTAAAGGACTAATTGAGATCAACTTTGGAAAATCTGGGTGCTCAAAAATGATGAAAAAAATTGTGTTTGTGCAAGAATGGTACACCTATCAGGGAAAATAATCCAAAGTCTACGGTCACTGGTTTTTAAAATATTTAGGCTCAAAGAGAAATTTTTACAATATCTCAAAATTTATTTTATTTCATTTTGGCAATTCTGAGAAGTTTCTAGGAATTTTCGAAAAAATGAAGCTTTGAGAAATTTATGGAGGTTGGAATCAGCAAAAATGATTTTTTTAGTAATTTTCGACGGCGTTTGAGAAAAAGTAAAAAATTTCATAAACTATTGGTATTGAAAAATTTACTATTTGGTGAAGTTGCCTAAAAATGCACACAAAATCGTGGAAGTTAGATCTAGATCAGCTCAATCCATAAACATAGGCCATTGATGGTCCCGGACTAAGATTGCAGGTGAACATCGAAAATCCCGGATCGATCGTAGTAATTTTTTTTAAGGACTAATTGAGATCAACCCTGGAAAATCTGGGTGCTCAAAAATGATGAAAAAAGTTGTGTTTGGGCAAGAATGGTATGTCTATCACGGAAAATAATCCAAAGTCTTTACGGCCACTGGTTTTTAAAATATTTAGGCTCAAAGTGAAATTTTTACAATATCTCAAAATTTGTATTTCATTTTGGCGATACTGAGAAATTTCTAGGAATTTTCGAAAAAATGAAGTCTTGAGAAATTTATGGAGGTCGGAATCAGCAAAAGTGATTTTATTTAGCAATTTTCGACGGCGCTTGAGAAAAAGTAAAAAATTTCATAAACTATTGGTATTGAAAAATTTACTATTTGGTGAAGTTGCCTAAAAATGCACACAAAATCGTGGAAGTTAGATCTAGATCAGCTCAATCCATAAACATAGGCCATTGATGGTCCCGGACTAAGATTGCAGGTGAACATCGAAAATCCCGGATCGATCGTAGTAATTTTTTTTAAGGACTAATTGAGATCAACCCTGGAAAATCTGGGTGCTCAAAAATGATGAAAAAAGTTGTGTTTGGGCAAGAATGGTATGTCTATCACGGAAAATAATCCAAAGTCTTTACGGCCACTGGTTTTTAAAATATTTAGGCTCAAAGTGAAATTTTTACAATATCTCAAAATTTGTATTTCATTTTGGCGATACTGAGAAATTTCTAGGAATTTTCGAAAAAATGAAGCCTTGAGAAATTTATGGAGGTCGGAATCAGCAAAAGTGATTTTTTAGTAATTTTCGACGGCGCTTGAGAAAAAGTAAAAAATTTGATAAACTATTGGTATTGAAAAATTGACGATTTGGTGAAGTTGCCTAAAAATGCACACAAAATCGTGGAAGTTAGATCTAGATCAGCTCAATCCATAAACATAGGCCGTTGATGGTCCCGGACTAAGATTGCAGGTGAACATCGAAAATCCCGGATCGATCGTAGTAATTTTTTTTAAGGACTAATTGAGATCAACCCTGGAAAATCTGGGTGCTCAAAAATGATGAAAAAAGTTGTGTTTGGGCAAGAATGGTATGCCTATCACGGAAAATAATCCAAAGTCTTTACGGCCACTGGTTTTTAAAATTTTTCGTCTCAAAGAGAAATTTTTACAATATCTCAAAATTTATTGTATTTCATTTTGGCAATTCTGAGAAGTTTCTAGGAATTTTCGAAAAAATGAAGCAGTGAGAAATTTATGGAGGTCGGAATCAGCAAAAGTGATTTTATTTAGTAATTTTTACCGGCGCTTGAGAAAAAGTAAAAAATTTTATAAACTATTGCTATTGAAAAATTGACTTTTTGGGGAAGTTGCCTAAAAATGCACACGAAATTGTGGAAGATAGATCTCGATCAGGTCAATCGATAAACATAGGCAGTTGATGGTCCGGACTAAGATTACAGATGAACATCGAAAATCCCGGATCGATCGTAGTAATTTTTTTAAAGGAGATCAACCCTGGAAAATCTGGGTGCTCAAAAATGATGAAAAAAATTTTTAAAATATTTAGGTTCAAAATAAAATGTTCACAAAATGGCTCAAAATTTGTTATTTTTCATTTTCCCGGTTCTGAGAAGTTTATAGGAATTTTTGAAAAATGGAACCCTGAAAATTTTCTGGAAGTCGGAATAAGCAAAAGTGATTTTTTGGAAATTTTCGACAGTGCTTGAGAAAAAGTTAAAAATTTCATACTATCGGTATGGAAAAATTGACTTTTTGTATTGTGTGCTAAAAATTCACCAAAAAAATTATTTTTGTGCAAGAATGATACGATTTATCAGAAAAAATAATCCAAAGTCTTTACGGCCAGTGGTTTTTAAAATATTTAGGTTCAAAGTAAAATTTTTACAATATCTCAAAATAGTCAAATTTTATTTTGACGATTTCGACAAGAGAACTTTGAAGAAATGAAGCCTTAAGAAACTTTTGGAAGTCGAAGTCAGCAAAAGTGATTTTTTGACGATGCTTGAGCGAAAATAAAAAATTTCTTGCAATTTTGGTTTTGAAAAATTGACATTTTGGTGAAGTTTCTTAAAAATGCGCAAAAAATATAGAAACCTTCCGGACCAATCCTAGCATTTTTGTTAAAGAATTATTCAGAGGAACCCCGGAAAAAATCTGTGCTCAAAATTCATGAAAAAAATCATTTTTGTACAAGAACGTCTATCAGAGAAAATAAATGAGAGTCATCACGGCCACTGGTTTTCAAAATATTCAGGTTCAAACTCAAATTTTTAAAATATCTCAAAATTTGTCGTATTTCATTGTGGCGATTCTGGGAATCATGGTTGCAAGAATTTTCGAAGAAACGAAGCTTTGACATTTTGTTACATTTTATTGAATTTTTTTCAACAGTGTTTGAGAAAAAGTCAAAAATTTCATGCTATTTTGGTATTGAAAAACTGACTGTTTGGTGAAGTTGTCAAAAATGCATAGAAAATTCTGAAAGGTAGAGCTAAATCCAAATCGCCTTCAGGAAAATATTAGATTGCTTGTTTGGTCTCTAGAACATTATCCTTTTCGTCCCAAAATACACAAAAATAAATAAACACCCATCTGAATGTACATTTTCTCTTTATTTATTTTATTCGTTACATAAAAACACAGTCCAGTACATAAAATAGCTGACTTAAATATGGCACGTTTCAGCGGTGGTTCAGTAAGGCCAGTTTGCGTCTATTCTGGTAGTTAGTTCTCAATCTTGGATTTGTGAGAGTCTGGAAAGGCGTGGATCTTGGATTAAGTTAAAAAAAAACTAAGGAATTAGGTTTTTATTATTTTATTCGTCGGAATTAAAAAATACAGTGTCGTCGCCTTCCATTGAGCAGCGTAGATGGACTGAAGATCTGCATTCGTCATTCAAGAGGGCGGCGTAGCAATGCTGGAACGAAATTTTCTAACTACTCTTAATACTTAAACAGAATTTACTGAAAGTCATAACTGTATCACAAATTTCAAGTAACATTCTCTAAAATTTTCCAAAATATAAATTCAAATTTCAAATCAAAAATTGCAGGCTTGAAACTTGACAGACAATATGACGAGAAAGTCCCTTTTTTATGCTAAAGTGACTGGACTATAACTGCATCAGCTGTGGAATTTTTTTTTTCTTGAGTTCTACGATCCCAATTTCTGATTTTGCGAGTTCCAGGGCAACCACTTTGTGATGAGCTGTTGGTATATTTACTCAAATTTAAAACTTATTTCGCTCATAGCTTTAAAAAACTCGATGGCGTCATTTAAAATTTTGCAAAGTAAACCTTATATGAGGTATGCAAAATAAATAAATAAAAAAAAGCTTTACTAGAATTATAGAATGAAGTATTTTATTTATTAATGATTAAATAAAAAACACCTAAAATTGAATTTTTATTTGAATAGCGCAACTTCGTTTTTTGTAATTTTGTTCTCACTTTTGTCGACTATTTAACGAAGTATAACAAAAAAAAGTCTTAGATTCGTAATCTACGAAAACTTCTGCACAAGATTTTGCTCTGAAGCGATTCCAATAGAGACGATTAGTTAAATTATAACATATTTTTGGAAATTCAGAATTGTGGTACTAGTAAATAACCAAAAATTCTGGAATGTAGATTTCCACGTGCTCATTGCAAAAATTATTATTAATTATGGTCCTGCGGCAAGATTTTAGAAATATTCGGTTTGAAAATCAATTTTTTTTTATTTAAAAAACTGCTAGCTCTGCAGACTTTTCTGTAAGCTGGTGCGATGTTTTTTCCATTTGAATACTCATTTTTTGTGGAAATTTTTTCCCAATTTTCTCAACTATTAATTTAAGAACTATATTAAGGATAACCTCAAATTCGTAATCTAGGAAAAATTGGTTTGCACTGGAATCGAGTCTATTTTTGAAAATTATTTTCCCAGTTTTCTCGATTATTTGGAGGTTTAGAGCAAAAACGTCTTCGATGCAATAGGCATTTTTTTGGATATTTTATTTATTTATTTTTTTGAAGTTAGTTGAAGTGTATTTCCCATTTTTCTCTCCGATCTGGTACTCTGGTTCCACTCAAATAAAGTCCGTTTTTACACTCTTTCGTTTTTTTTTTTGCTTTTTTTTTTCCTAGTTACATGAAGAGGAATGTTTTCCCATTGACTTGGACTATTTTGCTCTGCAGTGAACAATTTTGAGAATATTCGGTTTGAAAATCTTTTTTTTTTTGGAATCCAAAAAAATGGAAAAATGATGCCAGTAGTCTAAGAAATGAAGGCTGAACGAACTTAAGTAAGTAGAAATATATAAGAAAATGCTTTAGTTTCGAAAATGGTAAAAAATTGACCGAAATTTTAAAAATTTTGCTTTCGAAAAAGTTGCCAAAAAATTCCCAAAAAAATTTGGGATATAGATTTCGACTTGCTGATTGCAAAGTTTCGGATACTTATGGTCCCGGAGCAAGATTTTAGAAATATTCGGTTTGAAAATCAATTTATTTCAAAATCCAAAAACGTCGATATTTCAGTAGATCATTGTGGAAAAATGGTAAGAGTTTTCGAAGAAATAAGACCAACACGAACTTCTGGATGTCAAAATCTATACAAAAATGTCTGTAGTTAACTTTCGAAAATGGTCGAAAATTGGCCGAAATTTTCAAATTGAAAAATGTTCTGATTCTAAAAATTTAGCATGTTCATGGCCGCTAGTTTAGTTTTAGTCCTCTGTTTTGTGGCGACAAACTCATTCAAATTAAACAAATTTCCACGTGACATTCTTCCGATGTATAAACAAACACTTCAAGCTAAAGCTTGTTATTGCTGAGAGGCCATTTTCCCATTTTTTACTTTGACCATACTTGTGCAATTTGCGCCTTCACGACGAAAGGGCTAGGGGGGTGTCATTTTTTACGGAAACAAATTTGAGTAAGATGGATTGAAACATGGTTATTTATACCTTTTACTTTGACTAGAACCCGATTTTTTGTTTTTTTGGAAACAAATCTTCGAAATTCTCTTAATAAATGTGTCTTTTTTTTAAATTCGTTTTAATTTTATTTTCATTTTTGGAATGTTTTCCCATTGTCCTGGTATTTTGTTCTGCATTGAGCGACTTTGAGAATGTTCAGTTTGAATATCGTAAGATTTCTGGAAAAATGGGGAACTTATCGAACTTGACCGAAATTTTCAGGGAACGTTATTAAAAAATTTTGCTTTTGAAAAAGTTGCCAAAAAATTCTGGGACGTAGTTTTTGAGTGCTAATTGCAAAAGTCTCAGATGTTTAAGGCCCCGGAGGACGATTTAGAAATATTTGCTTTGAAAATTAATTTTTTACAAATCCAAAAAATTGCAATATATCAATGAGCCATTTCGATTCTGTAAAAATGATAGGAGTAATCGAGGAAATAAGGTCGAAATTAACTTCTGGAAGTCGAAATCTATTTATATGAAAGTTAAGTTTCGAAAATGTTCGAAAATTGGCAGATATTTTCAAAGGGTTGGTATTGAAAAAGTTGCCAAAAAATTGTCTTTAGTAAATTTTCTCCAACAAGTGATCTCTTTCGTCCAAATAAAGTATGTTTTTAACTTCCCATTGTGCTAGACTATTTTGTTCTGCAGTGAGAGAATTTAGAAATATTCGGTTGGTAAATATATTTTTTTTTGATGTAAAGATGTTGTAGACCTCGGTCACAACAAAGGGTTCTTCCAATTTGTTAGAAGACACTTTTATTCACCACGTTACTTTTATTCGCGTAGGGAAAATTTAGTAATTAAGACAGCTTCTTCACCAATACTACTTTTATTCAGGAACGAGTCGACAAGTTATGATCGCAAAGATCAGGCGTACCAAACAGCACCGACAGTAATTAACTTTTAATTATTTATATTCTGAATGTCTTCACACTGATCACCAATTTATATGTCTTGAAAACAAAGAAAGTACAATACTTGATCTCTGATAACAGTCACATGAGTTACGGAGAACTACAGCTATCAAATACAAATACAGTCATTGAATACAAATACTAGATGCAAACAGTGGAAACTTGTGAACTCGATTTACATTGATTTAACATTAATTGATTATATTGTAACATATTTTTAATAAAAATGGGAGGTCCGTAACAAAGAATTGCAATATTTCAGTGGGCGATTCTGGAAAAATGGTATAGATTATGGAAAAAGTGAGGGCGAAACTAACCTCTGGAGGTCGAAATATAAAATACAAATGTCTTTCTAAAATTGTTAAAAATCAGCCGAAATTTTCGTAGGATTTCACGGTATTGAAAAATGTTTTTTTTGAAAAGTTTGTCAAAAAAATTCTGAGACATAGATTTCGACATGCTGATTTAAAAAATTCAGCTTGAATATGGTCGCTATGCAAGATTTTAGTAATAGTCGGTTTGGAAATCACTTTTTTTAAATTCAAAAATTGCAATATTTCTGGAAACATGGTAGATATCGAAAAATGAACCCGAAACGGACATTTGTAGTCCGACATCTATAAGAAAATGTCTTTAGTTTCGAAAATGGCCAAAAATTGACCGAAATTTTCATAGGGAGGCATGGAAAAATTTTGCTTTTGAAAAAGTTGCCAAAAATGTTGGGATTTCGATGTACTGATTGCAAAAATTTAGAGCATTTTTGATCGTCTAAATGGTTAAACGCTGACCACTATTTGGGTAACTTGATATCGTCGTTTCAAAGAATTCTCTTTTAAAATAATTTAAATGTTATGCAATAAAATACTTTTTTTCCGAAGTGGCCAAATGTTCATAAATAAATTAACACAGTTTAATGACATGGATATAAGCCACTATGCCCAAATTAGAAAATGGGACACTCCATTTTCTCGAAAAGATGAGAATACGCACGTCTTGTGGCTTAATTAATAATTTTAGTCCTCAGTCAAATTAAACAAATTTCAACGTGACATTCTTCCGATGTATAATCAAACACTTGAAGCTAAAGCGTATTGTTGCTGAGAGGCCATTTTATTTACGCCGCCGGTTTTTACTTTATACTTTTTACTGAGACAGATTTGAACAGGGTATAGACTTGAAATCTAGTAATTTATGCTTTTTACTTTGACTAGAATCCGATTTTTTGTTTTTTTTTTTCTAAAATTAATCTACGTGTTTTCCCATTTTTTTTCTTCAGTATTTGGAAATTGTTTTCGACGAGCAAGTTAATACGAGAAAGTGATTAGCAAAGTGTAAATTCGTGTTTTATTAAGAAAAATGCCCACTTACCTGCCAACTCTGAAGATCGATAGGAACATTGGGTAAGCGATGAAACTCCAATTTTTCAAATTTTTTTATTCGAGTAATTACATTTTAAATTCAGGAACATTTGTCGATTTTTCTTTTTAATAAAATTGCGTTGTTTGTCTATCACTAAATGAGCTAATTATTATCAAATTATTATGTAGGTTGCAAAAGCTAATTTATTCATATCAACGACCATACAGTAAATTTCCACGATCATCGTAAAATATCCTGGTCGTAAAATACCGAAACACGTCGGTGTGCGGCCGGGCCGCCGTCGGCGCCCCAGCCGCGCCCCAACTATTTCCTGATTAGAATAGGTATTTATAACGTTTTGTTTATAGTAAGGCAAAATTTGGGTATATTTGCGTAGATATAGTGCAGGGGGGCCAGCCACGCCGCCCGCTGCCCGCTCTCCAGGTCAGACCAAAATATGCCAGAACACACTACAATGATATGTGTCGACCTGGGACAGCTGCCCGTGACCGAAGCCGCTCTAATCTAATGGAAGAACGCCCAATTCTGGTGGAAGATTTGAAGCGGCGGCCTGGCTGGCTCCGTGTTTCCAAGTGAAGCCGGGGCCCGCCGGCGGACGGAACCGACCGCTGCGGCTCGGTCCGCCGCCGGGACCAACCATAGTGCCTATGAGTATTATAAGTGGACTAGCATTTATATACTTTACAATGAGAGTTATACTGCGTAAGTCGACTTTGCTATATTAATGAGTAGTTTTAGTATCTTATTGTCATTCAATGCTTACAATTTACATTCGAAAGGAGGCGGCAGTGAATCATAATTTAAATCCCACAACGTAAATAAATAAAAAACGCAAAAAATCACAGGTTACAATGGTAAAAAAATCACAAACATTAAGTACAATCACATAAACCATAATTAAGCCCTCTTCGCGATCATTTACAAGGCTCAGCTGTGATATAGTTTTTACAAGGTCAATCACGAATTGAGTTAGTCAGCTAGATTACGCCGGTGTATCTTTGGTTGCCTGAATGCTGGATTTAGGCAACCAACGATGCGCTTAAGTAAACATATTCACTAATTTCCTACTAACAATGGCGGCGGGGACGTGCCGGTCTGGGGGCGGAAGCGGCTACACTTTACCTACACAAGGCACTTAAGACATAACAGGGAGCGGCGCAAGAAAATTTTGGATTCGAGTTGGCCACTAAGTAAGAAGAGCGATTTTCGCCTGAACAATAGAGGCGAAAATCGCTCGACCAGGAGCCCGAATTGGAGACGCGTCTGCAACAAAAAATCAAAAAAAAAATAAAAAAAGAGACGACGAAGCCTACGAAAAAAATCTGCGAAGCATCGGTAGGCCGGCAGCCCCCACCCTTGAATGAGATATTTGTTAAGAAAGTCTTTCGTTTAGTAAAATATTGGGCACATGCTCAGTCCGAAATTTCGTACCTACCTTAGAACCTCGTTCTCTACAATCATAATAGAATAAAGTATGAATTGAATAGAGTGGTAACACGAGAAAACAACTGAACAACATTTCACAAGTCTGGATGAACGTTAAACTACAAGTTCATGGACAACCGCACTCGTCGACCACCATCTTCGGCAGGTCCCGTTTGATAATAGTCAAATCAGGCCCGTAATAGATTAAACTCATACTAGAGAACTTGAGGGGCGCACAGCAAGGCTGCATCCCGCTCAGGTGGTGAGTCTTTCGGACCTCCTCGATCACGTGGGTGTGGTAGGTGACGTAGGTGTCGGGCGTCCTGTGGAGGCCGCAGTCGCCCCGGCAGTAGTTGGCGTGGTAGCCCTGCGGGGCGATCACCCAGTCGTCCCAGCCCAGCTGCTTGAAGCTGACGTAGAAGCGCTGCTTGCAGCACTGGTTGCCCGAGTCCTCGGAGCAGTCGAGCGCCCGCCGCCGCACGCGCTTCGCCGTGCTGGGGTCGGTGTGGATGACGAGGAAGGGCCGGTTGGGGTTGCTCTTCTTGTCCACCTCGGTGTTGAAGAGGTGGACGTGCCAGTTGCTGCAGCAGCTGCAGTCGACGAAGAGCTGGAGCTTGTCCTTGCTGGACTCGGACAGCCACTGCTGCACGGTCTCGGTGAGGTCGAGCTTCTGCCAACCGCTCTTGGACTCCTGCAGGCTGAGGGAGACGGGGTCCGACGTCGCACGGTCGAAGTCCTGCAAAGAGGAGAGTGAGTGGGGGCGCTCGAACGGGATCTGGCGGACTCCAGGGGTCTAAGGTTAAAATTATATTCAGGAAAATTCAAGACGCAACTGGTACCCTTGACTTTGTTTTTACCTGTCGTCCTGGGTCAAACTACATCTACGTTAAGAGGAGAAGAATATTGTTTATAACAAAAAAACAAATCTTTTTAAATATAACACCCTGTACACTAAGACCGAATTTATCCCTTACCTTCATTTATCCCACAACAAAATATTGTAATATGGATTTCGAAAATAACCCCCTATAGCCATTTTTTTTTTAAGAAGCCTTTCCCTGATAAAAAATAAAAAAAAGCAATAATGTGGCAACGTCGCATTAAAAATCAAAAACACTCTGTACAGTTGAACAATAATTTGGGTCTATAGCCTTCAAGAACCGTTCAACTTTGACCTTTAATTTTTTTTCTATTTTTAACAATTAGTAATTGTAAAAAAATCTTAAGAAAAAAACCTCAACAAAATGTTATAAAATACAGGGTGTCTCATTTGATTGATCATGAGAAAACTGACAATTTGTAAATTGAATCACCCTGTATAAATAAGTGTAAACCTTCAGTTTTTTAGACGGTTGTTGAGGCATGGTTAGACCAATTTTAGAATATGGCATTCTTATATGGTTTCCTTCATATGCAATTCACGAAACTCGCCTCGAAAGGGTACAAAGAAAGTTCTGTAATTATTTAATGTTTAAAATGGGTCTCAATAAATCAAATTATAATTATAATCAAAGACTTGCTATAACAGAACTAGAGACTCTTACACAACGTAAGTTAAAATTTGAGCTTAAGTTTGCATATAAACTGTTCAATAATCAAATTGATAGTGCCGAATTCTTATCCTTATTTAATTTTAGAGTACCTTTGGTACATACTAGGAACCAGGACACAATCTTTTGTTCGATTAAAAGAACAAATCTAGGTTACAACACTTCTGTAGTAAATAGAATAGGATTGGCGGTTAATAACTTAGTAGATATAGATATCTTCAGTTGCTCGCAACATATGTTTAACAATTATTTAAGACGTTTGTAGTTATAAGGACATCTTATTTCATATTTTGTTTTTTTAAAACTATTGTCTATTTTGGAACTTTGTTCTGTTAGTCAATAAAATTTATTATTATTATTATTAAGACGGCTAAAAAGTTTGGTGCAAAATTCGAAGCCTCCATCTTTAAAAATTGCGGAACCGTGAATTTTTAAATATGAACTTTTTTTCACAAAAAATTCTCGACTTTCAATTTCTCCTCTTTTCATTTTTCAATACTTCAATTTTAGGAGTTTTTAGTTCTCCCATTCTTCGATTTTAAGTTTTTTTTAATTTTCGATTTCTCGATTTTTTATTTTTTGATTTCTCAATTTTCTAAGATTTAGTTTTTCAATTTTTCGATTCATTGGTTTATCAATGTTTGGTTTTTCTAGTTTTGTGATTTTTTAACGTTTCGATTCTTAATTTTTTTTGATTTTTTGTTTCGATTTTTCAATTTCTCGATTTTTTGCCTTTTCGGTGTTAGGATTTTTCAATTTTTCGACTTTTTGATGTTTCGAGTTCTCGATTTTTCAATTTTTCAGGTCTTTAATTTTTTGGGTTTTTAGAATTTTTGATTTTTCGATTTTTTAGTTAATTTTCTTTATACCAATATTTTTAGACTTTTCAATTTTTTTGATGTTTTGATTTCTCGAAATTTCGATTTTTCGACTTTTCGTTTTAAATTTTTTGGTGTTTCAATTTTTCGATTGCCAATTTTTCGATTTATAGATTTTTTTATTTTAAATTTTTGAGTTTTTAATTTTTCATTTGGGCTACATATTTCCATTTCGCAACTTCTCTATCTTTTCATATTTCGATGCAATTATTCGATTTTTCAATTTTTCAATTTCTCGGTTTTTCAATTTTCGGGTTTTCGATTTTTAGATTTTTGAATTTTCCAATTTTTCGTTGTTCCGATTTCTCACTTTTTCGACAAACAGTTTTGGAATTTTTCAATTTATCTATTTTTCAATTATTCAATTCTTCAATTGAGTATTTGTAAATTTAAAATTTTTCGATTTCTCGTTTTTTTATTTTTTGATTACTTAATTATTCCAATATTTCCTTTTCACGATTTTTTAGATTTTTCGGTCTTTAAAATTTTCAGTTTTTCGACATTCCGATTTCCTGATCTTTCCTTTTTGTCATTCTTCAATTTTTCAGTTTTTCGATTTTTCGATTCATTGGTTTATCAATTTTTCGATTTTTTAGTACTGTGATTTTTTGACATTTCAATTTTTCAGTTTCTTGATTTTTTACCTTTTCGATTTTAGGATTTTTCAATTCATCAATTGTTCGAATTTTTGATGTTTCGATTTCTCGACTTTTTTCGCCATTTTAATTTTTTTGATTTTTTTAAATTTTAGATTTTTCGATTTCTCGATTTTTGATTTTTCACTTAATTTTCATTTTTCGAATTTTTAGATTTTTGATTTTTCAATTTTTTTGATGTTTCGATTTCTTGATATTTTGATTTTTCGACTTCTTGGTTTTAAATTTTTAGTGTTTTTCAATTTTTCGACATTCCAGTTTTGGAATCTTTTTTTTTCCAATTGAGACTATAAATTTTAGATTTCTGGATTTCTCGTTTTTTTGATTTTTCAGTTTATTGATTTTTTAATATTTCGATATCTTAAATTTTACATTTTTAGGTTTTACGATTTTTTGATATTTCGATTTTCCAATTTTTAAAATTTTTAATATTTCAAATTTTTCGATTTTTCGATTTTTAGAGTTTTCAACTATCGATTTCTCAATTGTTTCGATGTTTCAATTTTGGGATTGTTCAGTTTCTCGATTTTTCAAATTTTTCAATTTCTCAATTCTCATTTTTTTTTCGATTTCTCGATTTTCCGATATTTTAGTATTGCGATTTTTCCAGTTTTTGATTCTGAAATTTTTCGATTTTTTATTTTGATTTTTCAATTTCTCGATTTTTCAAATTTTCGAATTCTCATCTTTTTCGATTTCTCAATGTTCCGATATTTTAGTATAACGATTCTTCAATTTTTCGATTTTTTTTATTTTTGTCTTATTCAAATTTTCAATGTTTGGCGGTTCACAGTTTTCGATTTGCCGATTTTTCAAATTTTCGTAATCGATTTTTTGACTTTTCAATTTCTCGACCTTTCGATGTTCCGATTTCTAGATTTCACGATTTTCATTTTTTGGATTTTTTAAATTTTAGATTTTTTGATTTCTCGATTTTCGATTATTCAGTTAATTTTCATTTTTCGATTGTTCAATTTTTGAATTTTTCGATTTATAGATTTTTTAATTTAAAATTTTTCAATTTTTAATTTTTCGTTTGGTCTATTTCCATTTCGAGACTTCTCTATTTTTTCATGTGTCGATTTTTTGATGTTTCAATTTTTCAATTATTCGATTCTTCAATTTTTCGATTTCTGGGTTTTTCAATTTTCGGTTTTCCGATTTTTAGATTTTTAGATTTTCCAATTTTTCTATGTTTCGATTTTTCAGTTTTTCGACATTTCAGTTTTGGAATTTTCCAATTATTCGATTCTTCAATTTTTCAATTTTTCAATTGAGACTTTATAAATTTTAAATTTTTTGATTTCTCAATTTCTCGTTTTTTGAGTTTATCGATTTTTTGATGTTTCAGTTAATTGTTTTTTTTTTAACATTTCGATATATTAAATTTTACGTTTTTAGATTTTACGATTTTTTGATATTTAGATTTTCCAATTTTTAAATTTTTTAAAACTTCAAGTTTTCCGATTTTTCGATTTTTACAGTTTTCAATTTTTGGATTTTTAGATTTTTGGAGTCTTCATTTTTTGGGTTATTAGTACCTCGATTTTTAAATTTTTCATTTTACCAATTTTTCAAATTTTCGTTTTCTCATTTTTTTTTCGATTTCTCGATTTTCCGATATTTTTTTAATTTTGTCTTTTTCAAATTTTCAATGTTGGCGTTTCTCAGTTTTCGATTTCTAGATTTTTCAACTTTTCGATTTTTTTATTCTCCCATTTTTTGATTTCTCGACTTTTCGATGTTTCGATTTCTAGATTTCTCGATTTTTCAATTCTTAAATTTTTTATTTTGAGTTTTCAATTTCTCGATTTTTCAAGTTTTCGATTTCTCATTTTTTTTTATTTTTCGAATTCCCTTTGTTTTAGTATTGCGAATTTCGATTTTCAATTTCTCGTCTTTTCATTTTTCGATTCTTGAATTTTAGAATTTTTTAGTTTTTCAATTCTTCGACTTCACTTTTTTTTAATTTTGGATTTCTCGATTTTTTATTTTTTGATTTCTCAATTTTCCAATATTTCCGTTTAACGATTTTTAAATTTTTCGATTTTTCGATCTTAAAAAATTTTCAGCTTTTTGACATTCCGATCTCCTGATCTTTGGCATTCTTCAGTTCTTCAGTTTTTCGATTCTTCGATTCATCGGTTTATCAATTTTTCGATTTTTAGTTTTGTGATTTTTGAATAATTCGATTGTTAAAATTTTCGATTTTTTAGATCGATTTTTCAATTTCCCGATTTTTTAAATTTTAAATATTTCGATTTTTCAGTTTTTCATTTTTCGAATTTTTAAATTTCTCGATATTTAGTCTTTTCGGTTTCCCAGTTTTAAATTTTTCAGTGATTCGATTTTTCGATTTCTTGATTTGTCGAGATTTCTATGTTTCGATTTTTCGATTGTTCAATTTTCCGATTTTTGGGTTTTTGAATTTTTCGATTGTAGATTTTTTTTTATTTAAAATTTTTCAGTTTTTAATTTTTCGTTTGGGCTATTTCGATTCTGCGACTTCTCTGCCTTTTCATGTTTCGATTTTTTGATGTTTGAATTATTCGATTTTTCAGTTTTTAGATTTTTCAGTATTTCAGTCTTCGGTTTTTCGATTTTTAGATTTTCGGATTTCCCAATTTTTCGACGTTTCAGTTTTGGAATTTTTCAATTTATCTATTTTCCAATTATTCAATTTTTCAATTGAGACTATAAATTTTAGATTTTTAGATTTCTCAATTTCTCGTTTTTTTGATTTTATCGATTTTCTGATGTTTCAGTTTCTTGATTTTTTAATATTTCGATATCTTAAATTTTACATTTTTAGATTTTACGATTTTTTGATATTTCAATTTTCCAATTTTTAATTTTTTTAATACTGCAAGTTTTCCGATATTTCTATTTTCCCAGTTTTCTACTATCGATTTCTCAATTTTTCCGATACATAGATCAATTTTTTGATTATGCAATTTTTAGATTTTTTAATTTTGCCTTTTTCAAATTTTCAATGTTTGGTGCGTCTCAGTTTTCTAGATTTCTAGATTTTTTAATTCTTAGATTTTGTGATTCTCCCATTTTTTGATTTCTCGACTTTTCGATGTTTCGATTTCGAGATTTCTCGATTTTTCAATTCTCAAATTTTTCTATTTTTTATTTTGAGTTTTCAATTTCTCGATTTTTCAAATTTTCCATTTCTCATTTTTTTGGATTTCTCGATTTTCCAATATTTTACTATTGCGATTTTTTAATTTTTTGATTCTTCAATTTTTCGATTTTTTTTATTTTTGCTTTTTTCAAATTTTCAATGTTTGGCGGTTCTCAGTTTTCCATTTCTCGATGTTTCAAATTTTCGTTATCTCGATTAATCGATTTTTCCACTCTTCGATTTCTCGAATTTTCGACTTTTTGATTTTCCCATTTTTTGATTTCTCGACTTTTCGAAATTTCGATTTCTAGATTTCTCGATTTTTCAATTCTTAAATTTTTTTATTTTTTATTTTGAGCTTTCAATTTCTCGATTTTTCAAATTTTCGTTATCTGGATTAATCGATTTTTCGATGCTTCGATTTCTCGATTTTTCGACTTTTCGATTTTTTGATTCTCCCATTTTTTGATTTCTCGAATTTTCGATGTTTCGATGTCTAGATTTCGCGATTTTTTTATTCTTAAATTTTTCGATTTTTTATTTCGATGTTTCAATTTCTTGATTTTTTACTTTTTGGATTTTAGGATTTTTCAATTCATCAATTTTTCAACTTTTTACTGTTTCAATTTCTCGATTTTTCAAATTTTCGCCATTATAATTTTTTGGATTTTTTAAATTTTTAGTTTTTTCGATTTCTTGATTTTCGATTATACAGTTAATTCTCATTTTTCGATTGTTCAATTTCAATTTTTGAATTTTTCAATTTATAGATTTTTTTACTTTAAATTTTCATTTCGCGGCTTTTCTATCTTTTCATGTTTCGATTTTTTGATGTTTCAATTTTTCAATTTTTCGATTTCTCGGTTTTTCAAATTTCGATGTTTCAATTTCTTGATTTTTTACTTTTTGGATTTTAGGATTTTTCAATTCATCAATTTTTCGACTTTTTGATGTTTCAATTTCTCGATTTTTCAAATTTTCGCCATTATCATTTTTTGGATTTTTTAAATATTTAGTTTTTTCGGTTTCTTGATTTTCGATTATTCAGTTAAATTTCATTTTTCGATTGTTCAATTTCAATTTTTGAATTTTTCAATTTATAGATTTTTTTACTTTAAATTTTCATTTCGCGACTTTTCTATCTTTTCATGTTTCGATTTTTTGATGTTTCAATTTTTCAATTTTTCGATTTCTCGGTTTCTCAATTTTCGGTTTTTTGATTTTTGGATTTTCCGACATTTAAGTTTTTTCAGTTTATTTGTTTTTCACTTATTCAAGTGTTCAAATGTTTCGATTTTCCCATTTTTAAATTTTTTAATATTATAGTTTTTCGATTTTTCGATGTTCCGGTTTTAGCTTCTTCAACTATCGATTTCTCAATTTTTTCGATATTTAGGTTTTTGGATTCTTCAATTTTTTGATTGTTCAATTCCTCGATTTTTCAATTTTTCGATTTCTTGATTTTTCAATTTTCGATTTCTCTTTTTTTTTAATTTTTCGATATCTCGATTTCCTATATTTTAGTATTGCGAATTTTCAATTTTTTGATTCTTTAATTTTTCGATTTTTTTATTTTTGCTTTTTTCAAATTTTCCATGTTTGGCGGTTCTCAGTTTTCTATTTATCGATCTTTCAAATTTTCGTTATCTCGATGAATCGATTTCTCGACTCTTCAATTTCTCGATTTTTCGACTTTTCGATTTTTTGATTCTCCCATTTTTTGATTTCCCGAATTTTCGATGTTTCGATTTCTAGATTTCGCGATTTTTTGATACTTATATTTTTAAATTTTTTATTTTGATGTTTCAATTTCTCGATTTTTCAATTTTTCGCCCATTTAATATTTTGGTTTTTTTAAGTTTTAGTTTTTTCGATTTTTCGATTTTCGATTATTCAGTTAATTTTCATTTTTCGATTGTTCAATTTCCCGACTTTTCAATTTTTGAGTTTTTCAGTTTATAGATTTTATTTAAAATTTTTCAGTTTTTAATTTTTCGTTTGGGCTATTTCCATTTCGCGACTTCTCTATCTTTACATGTTTCGATTTTTTGATGTTTCAATTTTTCAATTTTCGGTTTTTCGATTTTTAGATTTTTGGATTTTTGGATTTTCCAATTTTTCGATTTTCGCATTTTTCAATTTTTCCATATTTAAGTTTTTTCAATTTATTTATTTTTCAATTATTCAATTCTTCAAATTTTCATTTTTTTTATCGAGACTTTTTAAACTTTGGATTTTTCGATTTCTTAAATTTTACGTTTTTGGATTTTCCGATTTTTTGATGTTTCGATTTTCCGATTTTTAAATTTTTTAATGCATATTTCAGTTTTTCGATTTTTCGATGTTCCGATTTTTACCGTTTTCAACTATCGATTTCTCAATTTATTCGATATTTAGATTTTTGGATTCTTCTATTTTTCGATTGTTTAATTCCTCGATTTTTTAATTTTTCGATTTCTTGATTTTTCAAATTTTCGATTTCTCATTTTTTATTAATTTTTCGACTTCTCGATTTTCCGATATTTTAGTACAATTTTTGAATTTTTTGATTCTTCAATTTTTCGATTTTGCGTTTCTTCGTTTTCGATTTGTCGATTTTTCAAATTGTCGTTATTTGGATTTCTCGACTTTTCGATTTTTTGATTCTCCCATTTTTTTAATTCTCGACTTTCGATGTTTTAATTTCTAGATTTGGCGATTTTTCGATTTTTCGATTTTTTATTTCGATTTTTCAGTTTCTTGATTTTTTACCTTTTCGATTTTAGTATATTTCAATTTATCAATTTTTCGACTTTTTGATTATTCAAAAAAAAGATAAAGAGAAAAAAAATCAATTATCAATTTTTGAATTGTTCTATTTATGGATTTTTTTTTATTTTAAATTTTTCAGTTTTTAATTTTTCGTTTGGGCTGTTTCCATTTCGGGACTTCTCTATCTTTTCACGTTTCGATTTTTTGTTTCAATTTTTCAATGATTTGATTTTTCAATTTTCGGTTTTTCGATTTTTAGATTTTTGCATTTCCCGTTTTATTGATTTTTTTAATTTATTGATTTTCTGATTTGTCAGTTTATCGATTTTTCAATTGTTCGAAGATTTACATTTTTCGTTTTTACTATTTTGTGATGGTTCGATTTTTGGATTTTTAATTTTTTTAATATTGCTGTTTTTCGATTTTTACTTTTCGATTTTTTGGATATTTCAATTTTGGGATTTTTTTCGGGTGTTCAGTTCCTCAATTTTTCAATTTCTCGATTTTTCAAATTTTCGATTTTTAATTTTTTTTTATTTTTCAATTTTTTGATTCTTCAATTTTTCCATTTTTCAAATTTTTTCATTCTATTTTTCGACTTCTCAATTTTCCCATTTTTTGATTTCCCGATTTTTCGATGTCTCCATTTCTAGATTCCGCGATTTTTCAAATTTTCAATTCTTCAATTTTTTAATGACTCACCTATATATATATATATATATATATATATTTTTGAATTAACATTAAATATGCAAATTATTTTTTTATTTGCTTTTCCTTGACAACAATAATTGTTAAAAAAATTTTAAGAAAAACCCCAAAAAATTCGGTACCAAAAAAGCTTATTTAGAGACAAATTTGTAAATGTTATAAAGTATACAGGTGCCCCATTTGAAGAACACGAGAAAACTGACAACTTGTGAATTGAATCACCCTGTATAGAGAAATATCCATCTTTAAAAATGGCGGAACTATGCATTTTTAAACGAACTTTCTTCCCATAAAGACAAACTTCTTGAAAACTGTTGATTGCATCTAACATCGGTTTTTCTTTTTTCATAAAGAACCTAAATACAATGACACAAGTAAAAATATATAGGGTATTCCATTAAAAAAAACTTTTAAGTGGCTTCAATGTGAACAGTATTTTTGTTTAACTCAACTTTAAATGTAGAAAACACCAACAAATTTCTATTTGAAAAAGTAAACACTCTGCATTTTAGAACTCAATTTTTAATCAAAAAATACAGGGTGTTCCGTATTATTTTCTATGTTTACAGTTGATAGTTCTTGAGATTTTTAATTTTTTCAAGGAACCCATCGAAATATTGAAAAAGAGAAAGTAAAAAACGGAGTAAGATAAAATACAGGGTGTTTTATTTGAAAAAACTGTAATATTGATATTTGGAAATTGTGAAGCATTAAAATTTTATTTACTATATCCGAAATCAATAAATAATTAAAAATTTTTTAATGACAATAAACTTTATACAGTTAACTTCAGGATCCGTCCTGGGTCCGCTGCTTTTCTTGTCGTACATCAACGACTAGGTAACAATGGATAAACGAAGCGACATCCAACTATACCAAACTTAAAACACTAAAAATGATATTTTCTCTCGACGCGACTGTTTTTCCCTGAAACTCGACGCTCTCCGAACTGGAACATCTGCTTAACCTCCACTTGCTTAGCGCCCTTGATTGGAAAACCATTGACCTAAATTGAAAAGAAAATGCGCCACTGCAGCACTACTTACTATCACCACTCTGCAGAAAATCAAAGTAACAATTTTAAAGCATAACGAGAACCTCGCTCTCGCCGTAACAATTGATAAACGATTTCAACAAATGAGCTCTTTCGTTCGAAACGCCAACTGTTTCACCCTGACCTGCACTAGATAAAACGGTTTCGTTGCGAGCTTGAAGCGATTCCAAGAGTAAATAGAGATTTTATGATGGATACACGGGACGAGTGTGATGTAGTCTGCCAAGTTGGCGAAGAGCGAATCACCATTAAGGTCACGGCGCGGCGGTTCAGTCGTGTTGGAATTCCGCTAAATGGGAACGGATTTGGGTCGCTTACCTGTTCGCTGAGCGTAATTGTTTCTGGTAGACGAGATATGATTTTGAAGACGTAAATTTCCGTGGATCTGCACTGCATTGGTCGGCGACGTCGGATGTCAGCTTTCAGCCATAACGTGGCCGTCCTGACTCGGAATTCCTGACCCGCTTGTCCGGATTCCGGACTTACACGGAATTCTAACAGTCTATTCTGGTTTACCCTGGACCCTGGAACAGATTTGTGGGATTATTGGCGGGCCGCGGATGGCTGCTATGCGGCGGGGGCGAATCGGAATGTCTCGATTATGTGCTATCTCTGGGTCTGTCTATGGATGCGATTAAACGCAGTCGGATGGACGTATTTTGATTTTTAAAAATAATAAATATATACAAAGTGATAATCAAGGGAAAAATGAAGGTTGGTAGTTGGCTTGCCAACTAGTTCGAATGTGATAAAAGCGCGAATTATCACAAACTGCAGACATAATGTGTTAAGTCCTCATATATAATGTCGAGCGCCATAAATTTAATCTTATCGCAAGAATAATAGAAATATCATTTGCAAAATTTTAAAATTGTTAACAACGTTTATATACGAGTATGGTAAAAAATAAATTCTTGGCAATTTTCAAATCGGCGGATATTTAATAAATAATATTTTGGTGACAACATGGCAAGATCCCAAGAAAAAAAGGTAAAGAAATTTTGATAAAAATCCGTTCTTAGGGAAAATCTGAAAACATCGTTGTGTAGAATTTATTATCTTGATAAAAAACAAAATCTTGACGATTTCTTATATTTAGAATGTCAATAGGCGAAGCTTAAAGCATGTCAGTGTTTGAAGAGAAAAAAATAACAAAAAAGTGGAAAACATTTATTTTCTTGATGTTGGATTTCGAAATTTTGATAAAAAACAAAATCATGCTAATTTCGAAAATGACAATTTTTAATAAGTGTAGGTTTTATATAAACATTACAAGGTTGTAACAAAAAAACGAAGAAATTTCTAAAACAAGTTCCTATTTTGATAAAAAACTAAATCTTGGCAATTTCCTTATTTTTAGATTGTTAATAAATAGGTGAAGCTTAAAACAGGTCAAGGTTGTAAGAGAACAAGGGACAAGAAATATTAAAAATCTAATTCTTGACAACAATTTAATTAAATTTTTCATCAATATCATTTTTCAAAATTTTGATAAAAATCAAAATTATGGTAACTTCGAAAATATGGGTTTAAATGACTCTTATGCAGAAACATAACAAGGTTCGAAAAAGAAGGCGAAGAAATTTTGAAAAAAAACTGTCCTTGGGAAAGATATACAGTAAACAAATGAAGAATGTTCATATTTTGATAAAAACAAAATGTTGGCAATTTACGTGTTTTTAGATTCTCAAAAATGATTAAAACATGAAGCTTTAAAAAGAAAATATGAAAGAAATTTGGTGAATACAATTCTTGATAACCATTGAAATCTTTATCAATATGGAATTCCAAAATTTTGATAAAAAACAAATCATGTTAATTTCGAAATCGTCGGTTTTTAATAAGTGAATCTTTTATAGAAACATGACAAGGTTCGAACAAAAAGGCGGAGAAATTTTGAAAGACAGTTGTTGTTAAGAAAGATTTATAGTAAAAAATGGACAATGTTCATGTTTTGATAAAAAGCAAAATCTTGACAATTTCCGTCTTTTTAGATCGCCAAAGGTGAAGATTTAAACTTGTTAAAGCTTTGAGAGAAACTAAAGAGTTTTGGAAAATACAATTCTTGATAAGTATCTACTGAAATCTTTTATCAATATCGAATTTAAAAATTTTGATTACAAACAAAATCTCGACAATTTTATATATATAGATTGTCAGACGTGAAGATTAAAAAAAGCCTTCAGAGAAAAAAGGAAATGAATTTGGAAAGTACAATTCTTGATAAGTGTTCAAACCTTTTATCAATATCGAATTTCTAAATTTTGATAAAAAACAAAATAATGCTAATTTCCGTATCTTTAGACTGTCAAAAGTGAAGAATAAAATATGTTAAATTCGAAATTGAATTTTTAATATGTGAATCTTTTATACAAATATGACAAGGTTCCAAAAAAAGACGAAATTTTGAAAAAAAAAAGTTCTTGGGAAAGATGTACAGTAAAAAATGAAGAATTTAATACATATTTTAATAAAAAGAAAAATTTGACAATTTTCGTATTTTTAGATTGTCAAAGGTGAAGATTAAAACACGTGAAAGCTTTAAGATAAAATAAGATAGAAATTTGGAAAATACAGTTCTTGAAAAGTTTTGCAATTTTTTATCAATATGGAATTTCAAAATTTTGATAAAAAACCAAAGTCTTGACAATTTCCGTCTCTTTAGATTGTTAAAGTTGAAGATTAAAAAAAGGCTTTCAGAGAAAAAAGGTAATGAATCTAGAAAGTACAATTCTTGATAAGTGTTCAAATCCTTTATGAATATCGAATTTCTAAATTTTGATAAAAAACAAAATATGCTAATTTCCGTATCTTTAGACTGTCAAAGGTGAAGAATAAAACATGTTAAATTCGAAATCGAATTTTTAATATGTGAATCTTTTATAGAAGTATGACAAGGTTCCAAAAAAAAGACGAAATTTTGAAAAAAAAAGTTCTTGGGAAAGATGTACAGTAAAATATGGAGAATGTTAATGTTTTGATAAAAAGAAAAATTTGACAATTTTCGTATTTTTAGATTGTCAAAGGTGAAGATTAAAACATGTGAAAGCTTTAAGAGAAAATAAGATAGAAATTTGGAAAATACAGTTCTTGAAAAGTTTTGCAATTTTTTATCAATATCGAATTTCAAAATTTTGATAAAAAACCAAAGTCTTGACAATTTCCGTCTCTTTAGATTGTTAAAGTTGAAGATTAAAAAAAGGCTTTCAGAGAAAAAAGGTAATGAATCTAGAAAGTACAATTCTTGATAAGTGTTCAAATCCTTTATCAATATCGAATTTCTAAATTTTGATAAAAAACAAAATATGCTAATTTCCGTATCTTTAGACTGTCAAAGGTGAATAATAAAACATGTTAAATTCAAAATCGAATTTTTAATATGTGAATCTTTTCTAGAAATATGACAAGCTTCCAAAGAAAAAGACGAAATTTTGAAAAAAAAACGTTCTTGGGGAAGATGTACAGTAAAAAATGGAAAATGTTAATATTTTAATAAAAAGAAAAATTTGACAATTTTCGTATTTTTAGGTTGTCAAAGATGAAGATTAAAACATGTGAAAGCTTTAAGATAAAATAAGATAGAAATTTGGAAAATACAATTCTTGAAAAGTTTTGCAATTTTTTATCAATATGGAATTTCAAAATTTTGATTAGAAACCAAAGTCTTGACAATTTCAGCCTCTTTAGATTGTCAAAGGTGAAGATTAAAAAAGGCTTTCAGAGGAAAAAAGGAAATGAATTTGGAAAGTACAATTCTTGAAAAGTGTTCAAATATCAATATCGAATTTCTAAATTTTGATAAAAAACAAAATATTGCTAATTTTCGTATCTTTAGACTGTCAAAGGTGAAGAATAAAACATGTTAAATTCGAAATCGAATTTTTAATATGTGAATCTTTTATAGAAGTATGACAAGGTTCCAAAAAAAGACGA
The DNA here is from genome assembly GCF_036711695.1 of Zophobas morio. Lineage (NCBI taxonomy): Eukaryota > Metazoa > Arthropoda > Insecta > Coleoptera > Tenebrionidae > Zophobas > Zophobas morio. Next base: position 284,874 of record NW_026972132.1, read on the forward strand.
AATTTTGAAAAAAAAAGTTCTTGGGAAAGATGTACAGTAAAATATGGAGAATGTTAATGTTTTGATAAAAAGAAAAATTTGACAATTTTCGTATTTTTAGATTGTCGAAGGTGAAGATTAAAACATGTGAAAGCTTTAAGAGAAAATAAGATAGAAATTTGGAAAATACAGTTCTTGAAAAGTTTTGCAATTTTTTATCAATATCGAATTTCAAAATTCTGATAAGAAACCAAAGTCTTGACAATTTCTGTCTCTTTAGATTGTTAAAAGTGAAGATTAAAAAAAGGCTTTCAGAGAAAAAGGGAAATGAATTTGGAAAATACAATTCTTGATAAGTGTTCAAATCTTTTATCAATATCGAATTTCTAAATTTTGATAAAAAACAAAACATTGCTAATTTCCGTATCTTTAGACTGTCAAAAGTGATGAATAAAATATGTTAAATTCAAAATTGAATTTTTAATATGTGATTCTTTTATAGAAATTTGACAAGGTTCCAAAAAAAGACGAAATTTTGTAAAAAAAAGTTCTTGGGAAAGATGTACAGTAAAAAATGGAGAATGTTAATATTTTGAAAAAAGAAAAATTTGACAATTTTCGTATTTTTAGATTGTCAAAGGTGAAGATTAAAACATGTGAAAGCTTTAAGAGAAAATAAGATAGAAATTTGGAAAATACAATTCTTGAAAAATTTTGCAATTTTTTTATCAATATCGAATTTCAAAATTTTGATAAGAAACCAAAGTCTTGACAATTTCCGCCTCTTTAGATTGTCAAAGGTGAAGATTAAAAAAAGGCTTTCAGAGAAAAAAGGAAATGAATTTAGAAAATACAATTCTTGATAAGTGTTCAAATCTTTTATCAATATCGAATTTCTAAATTTTGATAAAAAGCAAAATAATGCTAATTTCCGTATCTTTAGACTGTCAAAGGCGAAGAATAAAACATGTTAAATTCGAAATCGAATTTTTAATATGTGAATCTTTTATAGAAATATGACAAGGTTCCAAAAAAAGACGAAATTTTGAAAAAAAAGTTCTTGGGAAAGATGTACAGTAAAAAATGGAGAATATTAATATTTTGATAAAAAGAAAAATTTGACAATTTTTCGTATTTTTAGATTGTCAAAGGTGAAGATTAAAACATGTGAAAGCTTTAAGATAAAATAAGATAGAAATTTGGAAAATACAATTCTTGAAAAGTTTTGCAATTTTTTATCAATATGGAATTTCAAAATTTTGATAAGAAACCAAAGTCTCGACAATTTCCCCCTCTTTAGATTGTCAAAGGTGAAGATTAAAAAAGGCTTTCAGAGGAAAAAAGGAAATTAATTTGGAAAGTACAATTCTTGATAAGTGTTCAAATCTTTTATCAATATCGAATTTCTAAATTTTGATAAAAAACAAAATATTGCTAATTTCCGTATCTTCAGACCGTCAAAAGTGAAGAATAAAACATGTTAAATTCGAAATCGAATTTTTAATATGGGAATCTTTTATAGAAAAATGACAAGGTTCCAAACAAAAAGACAAAATTTTGAAAAAAAAAAGTTCTTGGGTAAGATGTACAGTAAAAAATGGAGAATGTTAATACATATTTTAATATAAAGAAAAATTTGACAATTTTCGTATTTTTAGATTGTCAAAAGTGAAGCTTAAAACATGTGAAAACTTTAAGATAAAATAATATAGAAATTTGGAAAATACAATTCTTGAAAAGTTTTGCAATTTTTTATCAATACCGAATTTCAAAATGTTGATAAGAAACCAAAGTCTTGATAATTTCAGCCTCTTTAGATTGTCAAAGATGAAGTTTAAAAAAGGCTTTCAGAGAAAAAATGGAAATTAATTTGGAAAGTACAATTCTTAAAAGTGTTCAAATCTTTTATCAATATCGAATTTCTAAATTTTGATAGAAAATATAATATGCTAATTTCCGTATCTTTAGATTGTCAAAAGTGAAGATTTAAACATGTTAAGACTTTAAGAGAAAAAGGAAAGAAATTTCGAATATACAATTCTTGATAAGTATTGAAATCTTTTATCAATATCGAATTTCAAAATTTTGATAAAAAACAAAATCATGCTAATTTCCGTATCTTTAGATTGTCAAAGGTGTTAAAGCTTTGAGAAAAAAAGTAAAGAAACTTCGAATATACAATTATTGATAAGTATTGAAATATTGTATCAATATTGGATGTCTAAATTTTGATAAAAAACATAATCATGCTAATTTCCGTATCTTTAGACTGTCAAAGGTGAAGATTGAAATATTTCAAGGCTTGAAAAAAAAAGGAAAAGAAATTTGAAAAATACAATTATTCTTGATAACTACTGAAATCTTTTATCCATAACAAATTTCAAAAGTTTGATAAAAAACAAAATATTTACAATTTCCCCATGTTTAGATTGTCAAGAATGAAGACATCAAGGCTTTAAGAAAAAATGGAAAGAAATTTGGAAAATACAATTCTTGATACGTATTGAAGTCTTTTATCAATATTGAATTTCTAAATTTTGACAAAAAACAAAATCATGCTAATTTTCCTATTTTTAGATTGTCAAAGGTGAAGATTAAAACAAGTTAAGGCTTTAAGAGAAAATAAGGGGCAAATTTGGAAAATACAATTCTTGATTACTATTGAATTTTTTTGTCAATATCAAGTTGCAAAATTTTGATAAAAAAACAAAATCTTGACAATTTACGCATCTTTAGATTGTCAAAGGTGAATTGTCAAGTCTTTAAGAGAAAAAAGGAAAGAAATTTGGAAATACAATTCTTGATAAGTATTGAATTCTTTTATCAATATCGAATTTCTAAATTTTGATAAAAAACAAAATATTTACAATTTCCGCATGTTTAGATTGTCAAGGGCGAAGAAATTTGGAAAATACAATTCTTGATAAATGATAACTATTGAAATATTTTATCAATATCGAATTTAAAAATTTTGATAAAAGACAACTAATCGTCGGTTTTTAATCAGTGAAGTCTTTCTTGGGAAAAATCTGAAACTGCAAAGAAACGTGGAATTTTCACATTTTGATAAAAACTTAATTCTTGGCAATTTCCAAAAGGTCGGATTTTTAATAAATGATGTTTTTGTGAAAACATGGCGGAATTCTGAGAAAAAAAGTGAATCAATTTTGAAAAAAATCCGGCTTTTGGAAAAATCCGAAATCATATAGAGGTGTAGGATTTTCTTAGTTTGATAAAAAAAAAATATATGAATTTAAAACTTTTTGAAATTTTGAAGTCATTGGCTTTTTGAAAAGTTATGAAATTTTGAAAAAAAATATTTGTAAGAAAAATTTGATACATTATCGGATTTTCCTATTTTGAAAAACAAAATCTTTACAATCTCCCCACCTTTAAATTCTTAATATGTGAAGGTTAAAGCGTGGCAGGGTTTTAAGAGAAAAAAAAAGAAGAAGAAATTTGGAAAATACAGTTTTGGATATTTTTTTTATCAATATCAGATTTTAAAATGTTGATAAAAAACAAAATCATGCTAATTTAGAATTGTAAGAAGAATTGACAAAAAAAAGGAAAAAATTTCGAAAAAATCGATTCTTAAGAAAAATTTGTTACCTTATCGGAGTATAGGATTTTCACAATTCAAGAACAAGAAATTTGGAAAATGCAGTTCTTGATATTTTTTATCAACATCAGATTTCAAAATTTTGATAAAAAACAAAATCATGTTAATTTAGAATTCTAAGAAGAACAGGCAAAAAATAAAAAAAATGTATAGAAATGTTGAATGTTCAAAGGAATTTTGAAAAAAAAAGGTTATTAAGAAAAATCTGAAATCTTATCTTAACATACAATTTTCAAATTTTAAGAAAAAATAAAATTTTGACAAATTCCCTATATTTAGATTATTAGTAGGTGAATCTTAAAACATACTTATCAAAGTTTTAAGATAAAAAAGGACAATCAATTTGGAAAATAAAATTCTTGATAACAATTTAAATTTTTTATCAATATCAAATTTCAAAATTTTGATAAGAAATAAAAACCTGTAATTTCGAAACCGTCGGATTTTTAATGAAGCTTTTACTGAAATACGACAAGCTTCTAAAAAAATGGACGATAAATAAAAAAACTTCTTGAGAAAAATTTGAAAATATATCGAAACGCTGAATGTTCATATTTTGATAAAGAATAGAATTTTCGAAACTTCTACAACGTAGAATTTTTAGTAAGTAAAATTTTTAAGAAAACACTACAAGATGCTAAGAAAAATAGCAAAAGAATTTTGAAAAAATCAGTGGTTAACAAAAATCTTAAACTTTCTAAGGAAGCAGAATTTTCAAATTTTCAACAAATACAAATTCATGACATTTTCTTTATTTTAAGGTTGTTAATAGCTGAAACATGTCTAGGTTCAAATACTTAAAAAAAAATAATTTTTTTATCAAAAATCGAATTCCGAAATTTTGATAAAAAACAAAGACATGTTAATCTCGAAATCGTCGGATATTTAATAAGTTTTTATTGAAACACGACAAGGTTCAACGAAAAAGAGGTGGAGAATAAAAAAAGTTCAAACACTAATATTAAGTAGCATTCGATAGAAAAATATAGTCATACTGCATACAATTTATTGCAAGCACAAAATACAAATCAACTTCAATGTTTCTTATCTGTGACACATATTTGTGTTATTTATTTACGAGCTTGTTCACCTAGTAAATTTGAGCCAACAAAAATATCACTAAAAACAATATAATTGACAAAACTCGGAAAAAATATTAACGAAAACATGTAATAATTTTACATTTGTCATTTTTTGACATTATCAGCGTGGTTTAATCACCGAAAATAGGTTGCGCGAAATTATTATCCAACAATAAATTTCGACTAGCACATAAATTTTAATCGTGAATTAAGTATCAAAAGCAAACGTTCTCATAAATAGTACCTGCATTATCCGAATTTCACCGACCTAGCCCGACACACAGTAAACAAACATCGTTACTCACTTCATTGTCAACTTAATAATATCAGTATAACTTTGTATGCGGCGAAGGTCACCCGTTAGTACCGGCTCACACTAAATTATCTAACAAGAACATGAACACTGTTCTTCCAGCCATCGTTCTAATATTTTCTCTTTGTCACCAAGCTATTTCGTAAGTACCACCACACACAAATACCCTAAAATAATTGTTTAACTCTATCAAGCATCGAAAACAAATTCCCCGATGATTTTCTATTCGGAGTTGCTAGTTCCGCGTACCAGATTGAAGGCGGGCACGACAAACGAGGTAAGTACTACTCTAGTAACAATTAAAAAACATTCAAACGTCTAAACACATAGGCGAAACCGTACTAGACCACTACCAACGCTTAGACCCATCAATCATATCCGACTCATCCGACGCCAAAATCGCCTGCGACTCGTACCACAAGTACCACGAAGACATCAACCTTCTCGAGTACTTAGGGGTTGATTTCTACCGATTCTCGATCTCTTGGCCCAGGATTTTACCCACTGGGTACTCAAACAAGATAAATCCGGACGGCATCCGGTACTACAACAACCTAATTGATGGTTTAATCTCCAAAAACATTACCCCAATGGTCACTATATTCCACTACGACTTACCCAAGCCTCTGCAAGACTTAGGTGGATGGTTTAACCCCACCACTGCCGATTTATTCGAGGACTATAGTAAAATCCTGTTCAAAAATTTCGGCGATAGAGTGAAATTCTGGATTACTTTGAACGCGAATACTTGGGGGTACGCAGACCCGATGTTCCCTCCCATGCTCAACCTATCGGGATTGGGGGAGTACTTGTGTTACAAAACTATCCTGTTAGCGCACGCCAAAGCGTACCATTTATACAAAAAGGAGTTCCGAGACGAGCAAAAAGGGCAAGTCGGGTTAACCATTGATGGGCGCTGGTACCACCCAGCCACTACTAGTACCAACGATATTGAAGCCGCTGAAAGAGTACGAGAGTTCTTAATCGGTACTCTAGCGAACCCTATTTTTGGCGAAGGTGATTTTCCCAAAGTCGTTAAAGAACGGGTAGCTGAACTCAGCCACAAGGAAAATTTTTTGAAATCGCGACTACCACAATTGTCACCTGAGGAAGTAGATTTTATTAAAGGCTCGTACGACTTTCTGGGTTTAAACAGCTACACCACTTATTTGATTAAGGACGATCGTAGCAAGGATAACTGGGATTCCTTCTCAGAGAGTAAAGATTTGGGGGCTAAGCTTTACCAGGACCCTGAGTGGCCGGGGAGTTTGTCTGATTGGTTGAAGGTGGTACCGTGGGGTTTGCGTGGTGTTCTCAAATGGGTTAAAGATAAATATAATAATCCTCCGGTTTTTATTACCGAGAATGGGTTTTCGGACTCTGGGGAGTTGGAGGATGAGGGGAGAATACAATATTATAAGGTATAACTATCTATATAATTATAATCTAGACAATTCATTGGGGGTTGTAGTTGCACCTAGAGGCCTTATTGGAAGCGATCCATGAGGATGGGGTTAATGTTAAAGGGTACGCGGCGTGGAGTTTACTGGATAATTTTGAGTGGATGGTGGGATATAGGTGAGTACGGGTACTTAAAAAGATTTGTGAACTGATAGCATAACAGTGTGTTTGAATGATTAATAGTAGGTGGGTGATTAAGTCAAGTTTTCAAGGTTTCTGTCGAGTCATGGTAGAACGATAACTAGTTGAAGCTAATATTTCAAAAACTTTGTGAATAATTTGAATAGTTATTGCGTTAATCGTTTTAATCTTCATTTTGCTTGAAAAATTTCCTGCAAAATTTGGTGTACGACAAGGCTGAATACTAGATCCGACGTCATTTTTAGTTTATATTAACGATTTTTTTGTATGAATTCTTACCATGCTTTATGTAGGAAAAACTAAATGGAGACAACACATATGAAAAATCGGTGTGCTGTTAATTTGTATATTTTATTATTATTTATTTTAAAGGTTTTCAAATTAATTTTTGATAAATATTATATAACAAATTATGTTTTAAATTCAGTATAACCGAGCAACATTTTATTTGATAATTTTATCATTCATTAACATTGTGAATAACATAGGGCTTAAAATGCTTCCATTCAGCACATCCTCTTTGAGTTATTCTTCTATTATTATTATGTGTGTTGTTATTATATTTAGAACATTCTCTTCCTATTTTCCTCTTATTATTATGTGACTTCCACTTTTTCGTCTCTAACTGTTTTTCAAAATATAGAATTTTAAGAAAGAAATCGATTTAAGAATATTTTATTTCACCGTTTAATCATTCGGTAAAATTGTGAATAATATTTGGCTTAAAATGTCTCTTTGGCTAACCAGAGTCAACACATCTTCTTTGACTTCTCCTCTTGTTATTGTACATCTTTTATATTTCCATAAAGTGTTAAATTTTAATATATTTTTCATCTCTAATTGTACATCAAAACATCTTTTTTTTAATGGAAAATTGTCAATTTTATCAATATTTTATGTAATAGTTGTATCGCTCCTTAATAGCGTGAATAACTCTGGACTTAAAATGTCTCCTTGGAATAACCACATTCGACACATTTTCTTTTTATTCTTCAATTGTTTTTATAAAATCTCTAGTTTTTCGTAAACAATTGTTTTTTTTTTCTTATTTTTTATATCTTTCTCGTCTTTAACTGTTGTTCAAAATATAGAGTTTTAAGAAAGAAATCGATTTAGGAATATTTTATTTCATCATTGTATCATTCGGTAAAATTGTGAATAATAGTGGACTTAAAATATCTCTGTTGGGCTAACCACTTTCACGAGGTTTTCTTTAACTTGTCTTCTTGTTATTTATAAATCCTCCATTTTTCCATTAAGTAATAATTCTTTTTCGTTTTTCCTATCTTTTTCGTCTCCGACTATTCTTCAAGATATTGAATTTTTTTAAAAGGGTCAAATTTGGCAATATTTTATTATTCGCTAAAATTGTGAATAATATTTGGCTTAAAATGTCTCTTTGGCTGACCATAGTCAACACATTTTCTTTGACTTCTCCTCTTGTTATTGTATATCTTTTATTTTTCCATAAAATATTAAATTTTGATATATTTTTCATCTCTAATTGTACATCAAAACATTTTTTTTTAGTGGAAAATTTTCAATTTTATCAATATTTTATTTAATAGTTGTATCGTTCCTTAATAGCGTGAATAACTCTGGACTTAAAATGTCTCCTTGGAATAACCACATTCGACACATTTTCTTTTTATTCCTCAATTGTTATTATAAAATCTCTAGTTTTTCGTAAAGAATTGTTTTTTTTTTCTTATTTTTTAAATCTTTCTCGTCTTTAATTGTTGGTCAAGATATAGAGTTTTAAGAAAGAAATCGATTTAGAAATATTTTATTTCATCATTTTATCATTCGGTAAAATTGTGAATAAGAGTGGACTTAAAATACCTCTCTTGGGCTAACCACTTTCACGATGTTTTCTTTAACTTCTGTTCTTGTTATTTATAAATCCTCCGTTTTTCCATTAAGTAATATTTCTTTTTCATTTTTCCTATCTTTTTCGTCTCCGACTATTCTTCAAAATATTGAATTTTTTTAAAAGGGTCAAATTTGGCAATATTTTATTTGATCATTTTATTATTCGCTAAAATTGTGAATAATATTTGGCTTAAAATGTCTCTTTGGCTGACCATAGTCAACACATTTTCTTTGACTTCTCCTATTGTTATTGTATATCTTTTATTTTTCCATAAAATATTAAATTTTGATATATTTTTCATCTCTAATTGTACATCAAAACATCTTTTTTTTTAATGGAAAATTGTCGATTTTATCAATCAATATTTTATTTAATAGTTGGATCGCTCCTTAATAGCGTGAATAACTCTGGACTTAAAATGTCTCCTTGGAATAACCACATTCGACACATTTTCTGTTTATTCTTCAATTGTTATTATAAAATCTCAAGTTTTTCGTAAACAATTGTTTTTTTTTTCTTATTTTTTATATCTTTCTCGTCTTTAATTGTTGTTCAAAATATGGAGTTTTAAGAAAGAAATCGATTTTGGAATATTTTATTTCATCACTTTATCATTCGGTAAAATTGTGAATAACAGTGGACTTAAAATACCTCTCTTGGGCTAACCACTTTCACGATGTTTTCTTTAACTTCTCTTCTTGTTATTTAAAAATCCCCCATTTTTCCATTAAGTAATATTTCTTTTTCATTTTTCCTATCTTTTTCGTCTCCGACTATTCTTCAAAATATTGAATTTTTTTAAAAGGGTCAAATTTGGCAATATTTTATTTGATCATTTTATTATTCGCTAAAATTGTGAATAATATTTGGCTTAAAATGTCTCTTTGGCTGACCATAGTCAACACATTTTCTTTGACTTCTCCTATTGTTATTGTACATCTTTTATTTTTCCATAAAGTGTTAAATTTTGATATATTTTTCATCTCTAATTGTACATCAAAACATCTTTTTTTTAATGGAAAATTGTCGATTTTGTCAATATTTTATTTAATAGTTTTATCGCTCCTTAATAGCGTGAATAACACTGGACTTAAAATGTCTCCTTGGAATAAGCACATTCGACACATTCTCTTTTTATTCTTAAATTGTTATTATAAAATCTCTAGTTTTTCGTAAACAATTGTTTTTTTTCTTGTTTTTTATATCTTTCTCGTCTTTAATTGTTATTCAAAATATAATGTTTTAAGAAAGAAATTGATTTAGTAATATTTTATTTCATCATTTTATCATTCGGTAAAATTGTGAATAACAGTGGACTTAAAATATCTCTGTTGGGCTAACCACTTTCACGAGATTTTCTTTAACTTCTCTTATTGTTATTTATAAATCCTCCATTTTTCCATTAAGTAATATTTCTTTTTCATTTTTCCTATCTTTTTCGTCTCCGACTATTCTTCAAGATATTGAATTTTTGAAAAGAGTCAAATTTTGCAATATTTTATTTGGTCATTTTATCCTTCGCTAAAATTGTGAATAATATTTGGTTCAAAATGTCTCTTTGGCTAACCATAGTCAACACATCTTTGACTTTTCCTCTTGTTATTGTACATCTTCTATTTTTCCGTAAACTATTAAATTTTATATATTTTTCATCTCTAATTGTACTTCAAAACATCTTTTTTTTTTATGGAAAATTGTCGATTTTATCAATGTTTTATTTGATCGTTGTATCGTTCGTTAATACCGTGAATAACACTGGACTTAAAATATCTCCTTGGAATAACCACATTTGGCACATCTTTTTTTATTCTTCGATTGTTATTATAAGAACTCTAGTATTTCGTAAACTATTAATTTTTTTCTCATTTTTTATATCTTTCTTGCGTCTAACAGTTTTTCAAAATATAGAATTTTAAGAAAGAAATTGATTTAAAAATATTTTATTTCATCGTTTAATCATTCGGTAAAATTGTGAATAATAGTGGGTTTAAAATACCTCCTTGGGCTAACCACATTCAGGATGTCTTCTTTAACTTCTCTTCTTGTTATTTACAATTCCTCCATTTTTCCACTGCGTAATATTTCTTTTTCATTTCTCCTGTTGTTTTCGTCTGTAACTATTCTTCAAAATATTGAATTTTTGAAAAGAGTCAAATTTTGCAATATTTTATTTGGTCATTTTATCCTTCGCTAAAATTGTGAATAATATTTGGTTCAAAATGTCTTTTTGGCTAACCATAGTCAACACATCTTCTTTGACTTTTCCTCTTGTTATTGTACATCCTCTATTTTTCCGTAAACTACTAAATTTTGATATATTTTTCATCTCTAACTGTACTTCAAAACATCTTTTATTATGGAAAATTGTCGATTTTATCAATATTTTATTTGATCGTTGTATCGTTCGTTAATATCGTGAATAACACTGGACTTAAAATATCTCCTTGGAATAACCACATTTGGCACATCTTTTTTTATTCTTCGATTGTTATTATAAGATCTCTAGTTTTTCGTAAACTATTGATTTTTTTCTCGTTTTTTATACCTTTCTTGCGTCTAACAGTTTTTCAAAATATAGAATTTTAAGAAAGAAATTGATTTAAAAATATTTTATTTCATCGTTTAATCATTCGGTAAAATTGTGAATAACAGTGGGTTTAAAATACCTCCTTGGGCTAACCACATTCAGGATGTCTTTTTTAACTTCTCTTCTTGTTATTTACAAATTCTCCATTTTTTCATTGCGTAATATTTATTTTTCATTTCTCCTGTCTGTTTCGTCTGTAACTATTCTTCAAGATATTGAATTTTTGAAGAGTCGAATTTTGCAATATTTTATTTGATCATTTTATCATTCGCTAAAATTATGAATAATATTTGGTTCAAAATGTCTCTTTGGCTAACCACAGTCAACACATCTTTGACTTTTCCTCTTGTTGTTGTACATCTTCTATTTTTCCGTAAATTATTAAATTTTGATATATTTTTCATCTCTAACTGTACTTTAAAACATCTTTTTTTATGGAAAATTGTCGATTTTATCAATGTTTTATTTGATCGTTGTATCGTTCGTTAATACCGTGAATAACACTGGACTTAAAATATCTCCTTGGAATAACCACATTTGGCACATCTTTTTTTATTCTTCGATTGTTATTATAAGATCTCCAGTTTTTCGTAAATTATTGATTTTTTTTTCATTTTTTAAACCTTTCCTGCGTCTAACAGTTTTTCAAAATATAGAATTTTAAGAAAGAAATTGATTTAAAAATATTTTATTTCATCGTTTAATCATTCGGTAAAATTGTGAATAACAGTGGGTTTAAAATACCTCCTTGGGCTAACCACATTCAGGATGTCTTCTTTAACTTCTGTTCTTGTTATTTACAAATTCTCCATTTTTCCATTGCGTAATATTCCTTTTTCATTTCTCCTATCTGTTTCGTCTGTAACTATTCTTCAAGATATTGAATTTTTGAAAAGAGTCAAATTTTGCAATATTTTATTTGGTCATTTTATCCTTCGCTAAAATTGTGAATAATATTTGGTTCAAAATGTCTCTTTGGCTAACCATAGTCAACACATCTTTGACTTTTCCTCTTGTTATTGTACATCTTCTATTTTTCCGTAAACTATTAAATTTTATATATTTTTCATCTCTAATTGTACTTCAAAACATCTTTTTTTTTATGGAAAATTGTCGATTTTATCAATGTTTTATTTGATCGTTGTATCGTTCGCTAATACCGTGAATAACACTGGACTTAAAATATCTCCTTGGAATAACCACATTTGGCACATCTTTTTTTATTCTTCGATTGTTATTATAAGAACTCTAGTTTTCCGTAAACTATTGATTTTTTTCTCATTTTTTATATCTTTCTTGCGTCTAACAGTTTTTCAAAATACAGAATTTTAAGAAAGAAATCGATTTAAGAATATTCTATTTCATCGTTTAATCATTCGATAAAATTGTGAATAACAGTGAACTTAAAATACCTCCTTGGGCTAACCACATTCGGGGTCTTCTTTAACTTCCCTTCTTGTTATTTACAAATCCTCCATTTTTCCACTGCGTAATATTTCTTTTTCATTTCTCCTATTGTTTTCGTCTATAACTATTCTTCAAGATATTGAATTTTTGAAAACAGTCGAATTTTGCAATATTTTATTTGATCATTTTATCATTCGCTAAAATTATGAATAATATTTGGTTCAAAATGTCTCTTTGGCTAACCATAGTCAACACATCTTTAACTTTTCCTCTTGTTATTGTACATCTTCTATTTTTCAGTAAACTATTAAATTTTATATATTTTTCATCTCTAACTGTACTTTAAAACATCTTTTTTTATGGAAAATTGTCGATTTTATCAATGTTTTATTTGATCGTTGTATCGTTCGTTAATACCATGAATAACACTGGACTTAAAATACCTCTCTTGGACTAACCACATTCACGATGTTTTCTTTAACTTCTCTTCTTGTTATTTATAAATCCTCCATTTTTCCATTAAGTAATATTTCTTTTTCATTTTTCCTATCTTTTTCGTCTCCGACTATTCTTCAAGATATTGAATTTTTTTAAAAGGGTCAAATTTGGTAATATTTTATTTGATATATTTTTCATCTCTAATTGTACATCAAAACATCTTTTTTTTTAATGGAAAATTGTCGATTTTATCAATATTTTATTTAATAGTTGTATCGGTCCTTAATAGCGTGAATAACTCTGGACTTAAAATGTCTCCTTGGAATAACCACATTCGACACATTTTCTTTTTATTCTTCAATTGTTTTTATAAAATCTCTAGTTTTTCGTAAACAATTGTTTTTTTTTTATTTTTTTATATCTTTCTCGTCTTTAATTGTTGTTCAAAATATAGAGTTTTAAGAAAGAAATCGATTTAGTAATATTTTATTTCATCATTGTATCATTCGGTAAAATTGTGAATAACAGTGGACTTAAAATATCTCTGTTGGGCTAACCACTTTCACGAGGTTTTCTTTAACTTGTCTTCTTGTTATTTATAAATCCTCCATTTTTCCATTGAGTAATATTTCTTTTTCATTTTTCCTATCTTTTTCGTCTCCGACTATTCTTCAAAATATTGAATTTTTTTAAAAGGGTCAAATTTGGAAATTTTTATTTGATCATTTTATTATTCGTTAAAATTGTGAATAATATTTGGTTTAAAATGTCTCTTTGGCTAACCATAGTCAACACATCTTTTTTGACTTCTCTTCTTGTTATTGTACATCTTTTATTTTTCCATAAAATATTAAATTTTAATATATTTTTCATCTCTAATTGTACATCAAAACATCTTTTTTTTTTTAGTGGAAAATTGTCGATTTTATCAATATTTTATTTAATAGTTGTATCGTTCCTTAATAGCGTGAATAACTCTGGACTTAAAATGTCTCCTTGGAATAACCACATTTGACACATTTGCTTTTTATTCTTCAATTGTTATTATAAAATCTCTAGTTTTTCGTAAACAATTGTTTTTTTTTCTTATTTTTTATATCTTTCTCGTCTTTAATTGTTGTTCAAAATATAGAGTTTTAAGAAAGAAATCGATTTAGGAATATTTTATTTCATCATTGTATCATTCGGTAAAATTGTGAATAACAGTGGACTTCAAATATCTCTGTTGGGCTAACCACTTTCACGAGGTTTTCTTTAACTTGTCTTCTTGTTATTTATAAATCCTCCATTTTTCCATTGATTAATATTTCTTTTTCATTTTTCCTATCTTTTTCGTCTCCGACTATTCTTCAAGATATTGAATTTTTTTAAAAGGGTCAAATTTGGCAATTTTCATTTGATCATTTTATTATTCGCTAAAATTGTGAATAATATTTGGTTTAAAATGTCTCTTTGGCTAACCATAGTCAACACATCTTTTTTGACTTCTCTTCTTGTTATTGTACATCTTTTATTTTTCCATAAAATATTAAATTTTAATATATTTTTCATCTCTAATTGTACATCAAAACATCTTTTTTTTAATGGAAAATTGTCGATTTTATCAATATTTTATTTAATAGTTGTATCGTTCCTTAATAGCGTGAATAACTCTGGACTTAAGATGTCTCCTTGGAATAACCACATTCGACACCTTTTCTTTTTATTCTTCAATTGTTATTATAAAATCTCTAGTTTTTCGTAAACAATTGTTTTTTTTTTCTTATTTTTTATATCTTTCTCGTCTTCAATAGTTGTTCAAAATATAGAGTTTTAAGAAAGAAATCGATTTAGGAATATTTTATTTCATTATTTTATCATTCGGTAAAATTGTGAATAACAGTGGACTTAAAATACCTCTCTTGGGCTAACCACATTCACGATGTTTTCTTTAACTTCTCTTCTTGTTATTTATAAATCCTCCATTTTTCCATTAAGTAATATTTCTTTTTCATTTTTTCTATCTTTTTCGTCTCCCAGTATTCTTCAAGATACTGATTTTTTTTAAAAGGGTCAAATTTGGCAATATTTTATTTGATCATTTTATTATTCGCTAAAATTGTGAATAATATTTGGTTTAAAATGTCTCTTTGGCTAACCAGAGTCAACACATCTTCTTTGATTTCTCCTCTTGTTATTGTACATCTTTTATTTTTCCATAAAGTATTAAATTTTGATATATTTTTAATCTCTAATGGTACATCACAACATCTTTTTTTTTTAATGGAAAATTGTCGATTTGATCAATATTTTATTTAATAGTTGTATCGTTCCTTAATAGCGTGAATAACTCTGAACTTAAAATGTCTCCTTGGAGTAACCACATTTGACACATTTGCTTTTTATTCTTCAATTGTTATTATAAAATCTCTAGTTTTTCGTAAACAATTGTTTTTTTTTTCTTATTTTTTATATCTTTCTCGTCTTTAATTGTTGTTCAAAATATAGAGTTTTAAGAAAGAAATCGATTTAGGAATATTTTATTTCATCATTTTATCATTCGGTAAAATTGTGAATAACAGTGGACTTAAAATACCTCTCTTGGGCTAACCACTTTCACGAGGTTTTCTTTAACTTCTCTTCTTGTTATTTATAAATCCTCCATTTTTCCATTAAGTAATATTTCTCTTTCATTTTTCCTATCTTTTTCGTCTCCGACTATTCTTCAAAATATTGAATTTTTTTAAAAGGGTCAAATTTGGCAATATTTTATTTGATCATTTTATTATTCGCTAAAATTGTGAATAATATTTGGCTTAAAATGTCTCTTTGGCTGACCATAGTCAACACATTTTCTTTGACTTCTCCTCTTGTTATTGTACATCTTTTATTTTTCCATAAAGTGTTAAATTTTAATATATTTTTCATCTCTAATTGTACATCAAAACATCTTTTTTTTTTAGTGGAAAATTGTCAATTTTATCAATATTTAATTTAATAGTTGCATCGTTCCTTAATAGCGTGAATAACTCTGGACTTAAAATGTCTCCTTGGAATAAGCACATTCGACACATTCTCTTTTTATTCTTAAATTGTTATTATAAAATCTCTAGTTTTTCGTAAACAATTGTTTTTTTTTTTTCTTGTTTTTTATATCTTTCTCGCCTTTAATTGTTGTTCAAAATATGGAGTTTTAAGAAAGAAATCGATATAGGAATATTTAATTTAATCATTTTATCATTCATATTGTATTTGATACTTATGTCGTCCGTTAACAGCGTGAATAACACTAGGCTTAAAATACTTCCTTGGAATAACCACAGTCAACACATCTTCTTTTTATTCTTCACTTGTTATTAGAAGACCTCTAGTTTTTGGTAAACTATTGTTTTTTTTTTCATTTTTGATATCTTTCTCGTCTCTAACTGTTCTACATAATATAGAATTTTTAGAAAGGAATGGATTTAGGAATATTTTATTTCATCACTTTACCATTCGAAATTTGTAAACAGCAGTGGGTTTAAAATGCCTCCTTGGGCTAACCACAACCACATTCAAGATATCTTCTTTAACTTCTCCTCTTGATATTTATACATCCTCAATTTTTTCGTTAAGTAATATTTCTTTTTCATTTTTACGAACTTTTCCGTCTCTTGACTATTTTTTTGAGATTTTGATTTTCTTTTAAAGAGTCGAATTTAACAATATTTTATTTTATCATTTTATGATTCGCTAAAATTTTGAATAATACTGGATTTAAAATGTCTCTTTGGTCAACCACAATCAACATATCGTCTTTGACTTTTCCTCTTATTATTGTACATATTCTATTTTCCCGTAAAGTATCCACTTTTGATATATTTTTCATCTCTAAATGTACTTCAAAACATTAGATTTAAAAAAAAAATCTGTTTTATCAATATTTTATTTGATCCTTATGTCGTTCGTTAACAGCGTGAATAACACTGGGCTTAAAATGCTTCCTTGGAATAATCACATTCAATACATCTTCTTTTTATTCTTCACTTGTTATTAGAAGACCTCTAGTTTTTGGTAAAATATTGTTTTTTTTTTTCATTTTTGATATCTTTCTCGTCTCTAATTGTTCTACATAATATAGAATTTTTAGACAGGAACGGATTTAGGAATATTTTATTTCATCATTTTATCATTCGGTAAATTTGTAAACAGCAGTGGGTTTAAAATGCCTCCTTGGGCTAACCACAACCACATTCAAGATATCTTCTTTAACTTCTCCTCTTGATATTTATACGTTCTCAATTTTTTCGTTAAGTAATATTTCTTTTTCATTTTTACGAACTTTTCCGTCTCTGACTATTTTTTTAAGATTTTGATTTTTTTTAAAGAGTCGAATTTAACAATATTTTATTTTATCAGTTTATGATTCGCTAAAATTGTGAATAATACTGTCAATTGTTAGTATAGACCTCTAGTTTTTGGTAAAGAATTTTGTCGATATCTTTCTCTTATCTAATCGTTTTTCAAAAATAGAATTTTTAGAAAAAAAAAATCAATTTTAGACCTTTGTTCATCCATTCAGAACAAATTTCGATATCTCGACACAAATGTCAAAAATAACTGCAATTTGTTTTTGAGGATTTTTCAAAAACTTCAAGAAATTTCTGAATGGAATTTGATTTTTTTTGAAAAATAAAACATACAGTAGTATCATTCTCTAATTTGTTAAGTTGTGTAATAATTATGTATTTTTTTAAAACCCATCTGCTTTTCAAATTTTTGCGATGACGTCATCAACTTTCCGGAGTGGACCAACCAATAATAACACCACCTCTTTATTTTCAGCGAGAAATTCGGCCTCTTCCACGTCGACTTCTCCGACCCCGCTCGCCCGCGCACCCCCAAGTCCTCCGCCCGCTGGTACAAATCCTTCCTCACCCGAAGACACCTCGCCGCCGCCGCCGCCAAAACCGAGCTCTAGCACCTCTCCAGCCGGTGACTTCAACGCAAGAGGACACACGAAGCCACAGGTGTTCAACCGCCGCCGCCTGTGCGCGGATTCCCCTTGACAAACCGCCCCCGGCCGCCGTAATGGCAGCTGTGCACAACATAACTAGTATAAATAAATCGAATTGCTGGCATTCATTCCGATAATAGGCGAATCCTTTTTGCTGATCAGACAGGGCAGCGATTTCCGACGAGACGGGATATCGATGTCCTACTTCCTCCCTGCCTTCCCTTAATTTACTTATCCGCGTTTCGGAAACGCCTTACATTTACGACGGGCTTAACGGCTAGAATCGCATGCCGGCGCGAGGGCGCACCACGGCGGGTGATTTGTTTGGGCTATTACGGGTAAATTGCGGCGATATGAAACATGGGACGAGGGAGAACGGGAAATGGGCTGGCAAATGAGCTGGGGCGGCTGTAAATCCGGAGCGGGGGAGGGGGTGACGACGGAATGATTACGTGAAGATGTTTTCGGACGAAATTTGGGGTGGGCATTAAAATAAAAAATAAAATCAGCGTTCGGTTATAAAGTTGTATCCATAGATAGCGCTACAGTCGGAACGGTTAATTCAAGGTTATTTGAGGCAAAATCAATTGTCTTATCTATAATTAATGGACTAAATGTTTTAGTATTTATTTTGTGTTTTTCATTAATATTTAGTGTTTACGATTTAATTTAATTTGAATAAGATATTGAGGAAACTTATAAATCTTGTTAAAACTTTTATGTTTTCTTAAAATACCTACTGTTTTTTTTATTTTGATATTATTTTTAAAGTCAATTTTAGCAATGTTTTATCTGACTTCTCTTGCTATCTTATTAAATTTCTTCTAATTTTCCTTAAAATCTGCAATATACCTATTTAAACATCGTGCTTGAAGATTTCTGGAAAAATGTCAAAATTGTATAGTATAAAAAAACTTAGAAATTACAAAACCAATTACTTTGTTAGCTTAGTTTAAGTTTATTGCCAACATGATAAACCGTTGTAGATTTATGTAAAAAATTCAACATTGTACGAGAAAATTTTACAATTTAACTTGAAAACTACCACACCGACTACTTAGAAAGTTTATAGACGCCTTAAGTTTATCGCCGGCATGATAAATATCTAATCAGAATAGATTTATGAATCCCCTACGCAATCTTGATGACGTCATCTTAAAATTTTATTGACTGAATCTCCTTTGAAATTTATAGTATCACTGGCGGATTTATTTGTAATTTAACAATGTTTAGATATTTTTAGTAGTAGGCGTTCCAGTTATCGCAAAAAAATAAAATTTGAAGAAGAAAATTTTCCTTTGTTTCAGAGTCTAGAGAATCTTTTTTTTTTAATTTCGGCAAGATATTAAAATTGATTTGAAGATTCCAAAAATCGACTGAAATTTATTTATTTGTGCCCTCTCCGAACTTCATGACTCAAAACTGCTTATAGCGAATATTAAAAAAAAAAAAAGAAATAATAAAATAAAAAGTGAACTAAACTGTGTAAAATAATATGCTGCCATCTTCGTAATTTATTAATCCAACTCTGTTTTTTAAACTTCATGTTTGTAAATTTATGGAAAAAATTCAACATTGTACGAGAAAATTTTACAATTAAACTTGAAAACTACCACACCGACTACTTAGAAATTTTATAGACGCCTTAAGTTTATCGCCGGCATGATAAATATCTAATCAGAATAGATTTATGAATCCCCTACACAATCTTGATCCCGTCATCTCAAAATTTTATTGACTAATTCTCCTTTGAAATTTATAGTATCACTGGCGGATTTATTTGTAATTTAATAATGTTTAGATATTTTTAGTAATAGGCGTTCCAGTTATCGCAAAAAAATAAAATTTGAAGAAGAAAATTTTCCTTGGTTTCAGAGTCTACAAAATCTTTTTTTTTTTTATTTTGGCAAGATATTAATATGTATTTAAAGATTACAAGAATCGACTGAAATTTATTTATTTGTGCCCTCTCCGAACTTCATGACTCAAAACTGTTTATGGCGAATAGGTATTTAAAAAAAAAGAAATAATAAAATAAAAAGTGAACTAAACTGTGTAAAATAATATGCTGCCATCTTCGTAATTTATTAATCCAACTCTGTTTTTTAAACTTCATGTTTGTAAATTTATGGAAAAAATTCAACATTGTACGAGAAAATTTTACAATTAAACTTGAAAACTACCACACCGGCTACTTAGAAATTTTATAGACACCTTAAGTTTATCGCGGGCATGATAAATATCTAATCAGAATAGATTTATAAATCCCTTACACAATCTTGATGACGTCATTTCAAAATTTTATTGACTAAATCTCCTTTGAAATTTATAGTATCACTGGCGGATTTATTTGTAATTTAATAATGTTTAGATATTTTTAGTAGTAGGCGTTCCAGTTATCGCAAATAAATAAAACTTGAAGAAGAAAATTTTCCTTTGTTTCAGAGTCTACAGAATCATTTTTTTTTTTTTAAATTTTGGCACGATATTAATATTGATTTAAAGATTACAAAAATCGACTGAAATTTATTTATTTGTGCCCTCTCCGAACTTAATGACTCAAAACTGTTTATAACGAATATTAATAAAAAAGAAATAATAAAATAAAGAGTGAACTAAACTGTGTAAAATAATATGCAGCTATCTTCGTAATTTATTAATCCAACTCTGTTTTTTAAACTTTATGTTTGTAAATTTATGGAAAAAATTCAACATTGTACGAGAAAATTTTACAATTTAACTTGAAAACTACCACACCGACTACTTAGAAATTTTAAAGACGCCTTAAGTTTATCGCGGGCATGATAAATATCTAGTCAGAATACATTTATGAATCCCCTACAAAATCTAGATGACGTCATCTCAAAATTTTATTGACTAAATCTCCTTTGAAATTTATAGTATCACTGGCGGATTTATTTGTAATTTAATAATGTTTAGATATTTTTAGTAGTAGGCGTTCCAGTTATCGCAAAAAAATAAAATTTGAAGAAGAAAATTTTCCTTTGTTTCAGAGTCTACAGAATCATTTTTTTTTTATTTTGGCAAGATACTAATATTGATTTAAAGGTTACAAAAATCGACTGAAATTTATTTCTTTGTGCCGTCTCCGAACTTAGTGACTCAAAACTGTTTATAACGAATATTTAAAAAAAAAGAAATAATAAAATAACGAGTGAACAAAAATGTGTAAAATAATATGCTGCTATCTTCGTAATTTATTAATCCACTTCTGTTTTTTAAACTTTATGTTTGTAAATTTATGGAAAAAATTCAACATTGTCCGGGAAAATTTTGCAATTTAGCTTGAAAACTACCACACCGACTCCTTGGAAATTTTATAGACGCCTTAAGTTTATCGCCGGCATGATAAATATCTATTCAGAATAGATTTATGAATCCCCTACACAATCTTGATGACGTCATCTCAAAATTTTATTGACTAAATCTCCTTTGAAATTTAGAGTATCACTGGCGGATTTATTTGTAGTTTAGTAGTGTTTAGATATTTTTAGTAGTAGGCGTTCCAGTTATCGCAAAAAAATAAAATTTGAAGAAGAAAATTTTCCTTTGTTTCAGAGTCTACAAAATCATTTTTTTTTTAATTTTGGCAAGATATTAATATTGATTTAAAGGTTACAAAAATTTATTTCTTTGTGCCGTCTCCGAACTTAATGACTCAAAACTGTTTATAACGAATATTTAAAAAAAAAAAGAAATAATAAAATAACGAGTGAACAAAAATGTGTAAAATAATATGCTGCTATCTTCGTAATTTATTAATCCACTTCTGTTTTTTAAACTTTATGTTTGTAAATTTATGGAAAAAATTCAACATTGTCCGGGAAAATTTTGCAATTTAACTTGAAAACTACCACACCGACTCCTTGGAAATTTTATAGACGCCTTAAGTTTATCGCCGGCATGATAAATATCTAGTCAGAATAGACTTATGAATCCCCTACACAATCTCGATGACGTCATCTCAAAATTTTATTGACTAAATCTCCTTTGAAATTTATAGTATCACTGGCGGATTTATTTGTAATTTAATAATGTTTAGATATTTTTAGTAATAGGCGGTCCAGTTATCGCAAAAAAATAAAATTTGAAGAACAAAATTTTCCTTTGTTTCAGAGTCTACAGAATCATTTTTTTTTTTAATTTTGGCACGATATTAATATTGATTTAAAGATTACAAAAATCGACTGAAATTTATTTATTTGTGCCCTCTCCGAACTTAATGACTCAAAACTGTTTATAGCGAATATTAAAAAAAAAGAAATAATAAAATAAAAAGTGAACTAAACTGTGTAAAATAATATGCTGCCATCTTCGTAATTTATTAATCCAACTCTGTTTTTTAAACTTTATGTTTGTAAATTTATGGAAAAAATTCAACATTGTACAAGAAAATTTTACAATTTAACTTGAAAACTGCCACACCGACTACTTAGAAAGTTTATAGACGCCTTAAGTTTATCGCCGGCATGATAAATATCTAGTCAGAATAGATTTATGAATCCCCTACACAATCTCGATGACGTCATCTCAAAATTTTTTTGACTAAATCTCCTTTGAAATTTATAGTATCACTGGCGGATGTATTTGTAATTTAATAATGTTTAGATATTTTTAGTAGTAGGCGTTCCAGTTATCGCAAAAAAATAAAATTTGAAGAAGAAAATTTTCCTTTGTTTCAGAGTCTAGAAAATCTTTTTTTTTTAATTTCGGCAAGATATTAAAATTGATTTAAAGATTACAAAAATCGACTGAAATTTATTTATTTGTGCCCTCTCCGAACTTAATGACTCAAAACTGTTTATAACGAATATTTAAAAAAAAGAAATAATAAAATAAAGAGTGAACTAAACTGTGTAAAATAATATGCTGCCATCTTCGTAATTTATTAATCCAACTCTGTTTTTTAAACTTTATGTTTGTAAATTTATGGAAAAAATTCAACATTGTACGAGAAAATTTTACAGTTTAACTTGAAAATTACCACACCGACTACTTAGAAATTTTATAGACGCCTTAAGTTTATCGCCGGCATGATAAATATCTGATCAGAATACATTTATGAATCCCTTACACAATCTTGATGACGTCATCTCAAAATTTTATTTATAATGTTTACATGTAAATATTATTTGTGAGTTCCCTTGTTATCTTATTTAATTTGTTCTAATTTTCTTTAAAGTGGTATTTGTTCTTGATTTTTGATATCTTTTTCTTCATCTCTGGCTGTTCTTCATAGTACAAAATCTTCAGGGAAGAGGCAATTTTAGCAATAATTATTGTGACTTTTTTTGTTAACACTTTCTTATTGTTCATAATATCTTCTCCCTTTTCATAAGGTAATATTTTTTGTTCTTCTCTTAAGTATTCTTCAAAATGGCGAATCTCTTAGTAAACATTCGGTACACTAAGGCTGAGTTTTATTGGAACTATAACAAAGTCCGTGCCTGGGTTTTATCTGTCCAGAAAATATTGCACTAAATATGTTAAAAATAAGACTACTACTTTTTTTTTTAAACTTTTACTTTGTTACAAAATTTGAAGAAAACAGGAATAACTGGCAACGTTGCATTGTAATTTCTAAAATTAAACATGCTTGTTTATCGGTCTTTAATTTTAATTCTGTAATAATTATGTTACTCTTTTACTCTTGTTGTATTTTAATCAATTAATATTGATTGCTGTAGTGAATTTTCGTTTATCCGCACCTAACCTGTGTTTAATGTGTTGCATACCTGTCCATATTTCCCAACTTATTTGTAAACTCACAGCTAACGCCATCCCCATTTTTGGATAACTCCCTAACTGTAAATACCTACCACTTCACATCTTTAATCCAGTGGAAGCAAATATTATTTCATTATAAAACTCAAAAGACCTCGAAAGCTGTCCGAAATTTAAACACCCCGCCGAAATTAAGCGCTCCTAATTGGTCCATTTTCACCTCAGCGATAACGAAAATGGCGCTCTTACGAAACTTCCACAACCCCTCATCAAACCCAAATTTATCCACAAACGAACATTTCGCCCCCATCAAATCCCCTCAAACCACCACCACGAGTGCATTTACCGCCTACTTCAATAAAACTTCGTGTGTTTTGTGCGACTTCCCGATCCCTCTCCGAGTCCCACATCACCGGTAAGTTTATCCCTTTTCTGTCCAATTTTAATAACAGTACGACCAAAATACGGTCCAAACACGCCCCTAAAAACAATCAGATCCCGTTTTTGCGCAAACAGTGGGTCGGTGACCCCATCGGCAATTTTTAATTGTGATGACGTCACATTTTCGCCGAAAACGTCCCCGTTGCTATGGTTGCTTGGTACGTATATCGTTGTAAAGTCTGTCGAAAAATAAACGTGTGATTGATGACGTGAAAATCGTCTATGCACGTTATGTGTGTGATTACAGGCCAGTGACTCCCGTAAGTCTTAAATAAAGTTGCTGTTTTGTATTTAGGGAATGTTTATCATTTTTCAAAATCTGACGTGACCTCATTATACTACAGGGCGTTATTGATGGATTCGGGATGATAAAAATATGTACGGCGAGTTGTGTTGTATTGTCTTGGGCAAACGGTGCACCACTTTGGGAGCACCATTTGTTACGAGCGCGACTTGAGGTTTTTTTATTATTTTTTTGGGTGGAAAAATATGTTTTAAATTGATGGTTGAAGGTTTGCGGGACCAGTAACTACTAGGAAATGAAGTCAAGACTGTGTGTTATAGGAAGTGTAATTTTGGTGGATGCGCTGGTACTAAATTTTCAATACTAAAAACCTGATTAAAGTATTAGTTCCATAAAGCCATAATCTAGTATGAAATTATACTAAAATATGTATTTATGGCATAAAACGAGGATTTACTGATTACAAAACACGTAATTTTAAATAAAAATGTGAGAAATGTGTTGTAGGTAGGCAACACACAATACGCAGCTGAATGTATGGTGGTCTTCAAACATTGCTGTTCTAAAACATGTAATGTGATGCAAACTTTTCTGTCGGTGTTGACAGCTTCAAGTAGTTTTTTTCTTATGGACAGATTTAATGAATAAAATTTTGAGATGACTTTATTAAGTTTTTGGAAAAGATGAACAATGCATTCCGATTAGAGATTTATCATGTTCGCGATAAATTCAAGGCGCATGTAAAATTTCAAAGTAATCGGTTTGGTAGTTTTCAAGTTAAATTATAAAATTTTGTCGTACAATGCTGAATATTTTACGTAAATCTACAAACATAAAGTTTAGAAAACAGAGATGGATTATTAAATAACGAATATAGCAACATAATATTTTACACATTTTAATTCACTCATTATTTTATGATTTCTTTCGGTTTGAAGAAGAGTTAAAGACGAAGAAAAAGGTATCAAAAATGAAAAAAAAAATTACTTTAAGGAAGTTTAGAGGATATTCAATAAGTTAACAAAAAAAAAAAACAATAAAAAATATTGACTCATCACTGAAATTCTGATTCTGATTTTGAAGAATGGTAAGTTAGAGGTGAAGAAAGAGTATGTATAATGAAGAAAAAATGCTAGTTTACGGAACAGTGGGGGATATATATAAAGAGAAAAAAATTAATAAAATATTGCTCAAATTGACTTTATTCTAGAAATTCTGTACTTTGAAGAACAGTTAGAAATGAAGAAAAAGTTATTGAAAATGATGAAAAAATATTACCTTAAGAAAAATTAGAATAAATTTAATAATTTAACAAGAGAAGTCACATACAATTTTGCTAAAATTGACTCTTTCCGGAAGATTTTATACTTTGAAGAACAGTAAAAGGTGAAGAAAAAGGTATCAAAATTAAAGAACAAATATTACTTTAAAGAAAATTAGAATAAATTTAATAAAATAACAACAGAAGTCACATAAAACTTTTGACTCTTTTCTGAAGATTTTATATTTTGAAGAAGAGTAAGTTAGAGACGAAAAAATACATATCAACAATGAAGAAGAAAAATATTACTTTGAGGAAAATTAGAGAATATATAATAATAATAACACGAGGAAAAGTCTAATAAAATATTGCTAAACTTGACTTTATTTTAAAAATTCTACATTTTGAAGAAAGTTAGAAGGGAAGAAAAAGGTAACAAAAATGAAGAAAACATATTACTTTTATTACTTTAAGGAAGATTAGAGGACATTCAATAAGTTAAAAAAGGTCATATAAAATATTGCTAAAATTGACTTTATTCTATAAATTCTGTCCTTTGAATAACAGTTAGAAAAGAAGAAAAAGGTATTGAAAATGATGAAGAAATATTACTTTAAGAGAAATTAGAAGAAATTTTATAAGCTAACAAGACAAGTCACATGCAAGATTGCTAAAATAGACTATTTCCTGAAGATTTTATAGATTGAAGAAGAGTAAGGGGTGAAGAACAAGTTATCAAAAATGAAGAACAAAAATTACTTTAAAGAAAATTAGAATAAATTTAATAAAATAACAACAGAAGTCACATAAAACTTTTGACTCTTTTCTGAAGATTTTATATTTTGAAGAAGAGTAAGTTAGAGACGAAAAAATACATATCAACAATAAAGATGAAAAATATTACTTTGAGGAAAATTAGAGAATATATAATAATAATAACACGAGGAAAAGTCTAATAAAATATTGCTAAACTTGACTTTATTTTAAAAATTCTACATTTTGAAGAAAGTTAGAAAGGAACAAAAAGGTAACAAAAATGAAGAAAACATATTACTTTAAGGAAGATTAGAGGACATTCAATAAGTTAAAAAAGGTCATATAAAATATTGCTAAAATTGACTCATTCCTGAAGATTCTGTATTTTGAAGAATAGTAAGTTAGAGGTGAAGAAAGAGTGTAGATAATGAAGAAAAAATGCTAGTTGACGGAACAGTAGGGGATATATAAAGAGAAAGAATTTAATAAAATATTGCTAAAATTGACTTTATTCTATAAATTCTGTCCTTTGAAGAACAGTTAGAAAAGAAGAAAAAGGTATTGAAAATGATGAAGAAATATTACTTTAAGAGAAATTAGAATAAATTTAATAATCCAACAAGACAAGTCACATGCAAGATTACTAAAATAGACTCTTTCCTGAAGATTTTATAGATTGAAGAAGAGTAAGAATCGAAGAAAAAGTTATCAAAAAAGAAGAACAAAAATTACTTTAAAGAAAATTAGAATAAATTTAATAAAATAACAACAGAAGTCACATAAAACTTTTGACTCTTTTCTGAAGATTTTATATTTTGAAGAAAGTAAGTTAGCGACGAAGAAATACATATCAACAATAAAGAAAAAAAATTACTTTGCGGAAAATTAGAGAATATATAATAATAATAACAGGAGGAAAAGTCTAATAAAATATTGCTAAAATTGACTTTATTTTAAAATTCTATATTTTGAAGAACAGTTAGAAAGGAAGAAGAAGGCAACAGAAATGAAGGAAAAATTTTACATTAAGGAAGATTAGAGGACATTCAATAAGTTAAAAAAGGTCATATAAAATATTGCTAAAATTGACTCATTCCTGAATATTCTGTATTTTGAAGAATAATAAGTAAGAGGTGAAGAAAAAGCATAGATAACGAAGAAAAATGCTAGTTTACGGAACAGTGGGGGATAAAAAAAAGAGACAGAATTTAATGAAATATTGCTAAAATTGACTTTATTCTAGAAATTCTGCGCTTTGAAGAACAGTTAGAAATGAAGAAAAATGTATTGAAAATGATGAGGAAATATTACTTTAAGAGAAATTAGAAGAAATTTTATAAACCAACAAGACAAGT
Organism: Zophobas morio; assembly: GCF_036711695.1. Taxonomy (NCBI): domain Eukaryota; kingdom Metazoa; phylum Arthropoda; class Insecta; order Coleoptera; family Tenebrionidae; genus Zophobas; species Zophobas morio. The sequence continues at coordinate 312,554 of NW_026972132.1, forward strand.
CACATGCAAGATTGCTAAAATAGACTCTTTCCTGAAGATTTTACAGATTGAAGAACCGTAAGAGGTGAAGAAAAAGTTATCAAAAATGAAGAACAAAATTTACTTAAAAAAAAAATTAGAATAAATTTGATAAAATAACAACAGAGGTCACATAAGACTTGACTGTTTTCTGAAGATTTTGTATTTTGAAAAACAGTAAGTCAGTCACGAAGAAACACATATCAACAATGAAGAAGAAAAATATTACTTTGCGGAAAATTAGAGAATATATAATAATAATAACAGGAGGAAAAGTCTAACAAAATATTCTAAAATTGACTTTATTTTAAAAATTCTACATTTTGAAGAGCAGTTAGAAAGGAAGAAAAAGATAACAAAAATGAAGAAAACATATTACTTTAAGGAAGATTAGAGGACATTCAATAAGTTAAAAAAGGTCATATAAAATATTGCTAAAATTGACTCATTCCTGAAGATTCTGTATTTTGAAGAATAGTAAGTTAGAGGTGAAGAAAGAGTGTAGATAATGAAGAAAAAATGCTAGTTTACGGAACAGTAGGGGATATATAAAGAGAAAGAATTTAATAAAATATTGCTAAAATTGACTTTATTCTATAAATTCTGTCCTTTGAAGAACAGTTAGAAAAGAAGAAAAAGGTATTGAAAATGATGAAGAAATATTACTTTAAGAGAAATTAGAAGAAATTTTATAAGCTAACAAGACAAGTCACATGCAAGATTGCTAAAATAGACTATTTCCTGAAGATTTTATAGATTGAAGAAGAGTAAGGGGTGAAGAACAAGTTATCAAAAATGAAGAACAAAAATTACTTTAAAGAAAATTAGAATAAATTTAATAAAATAACAACAGAAGTCACATAAAACTTTTGGCTCTTTTCTGAAGATTTTATATTTTGAAGAAGAGTAAGTTAGAGACGAAAAAATACATATCAACAATGAAGATCAAAAATATTACTTTGAGGAAAATTAGAGAATATATAATAATAATAATAACACGAGGAAAAGTCTAATAAAATATTGCTAAACTTGACTTTATTTTAAAAATTCTGCATTTTGAAGAAAGTTAGAAAGGAAGAAAAAGGTAACAAAAATGAAGAAAACATATTACTTTAAGGAAGATTAGAGGACATTCAATAAGTAAAAAAAGGTCATATAAAATATTGCCCAAAATTGACTCATTCCTGAAGATTCTGTATTTTGAAGAATAGTAAGTTAGAGGTGAAGAAAGAGTGTAGATAATGAAGAAAAAATGCTAGTTTACGGAACAGTAGGGGATATATAAAGAGAAAGAATTTAACAAAATATTGCTAAAATTGACTTTATTCAATAAATTCTGTCCTTTGAAGAACAGTTAGAAAAGAAGAAAAAGGTATTGAAAATGATGAAGAAATATTACTTTAAGAGAAATTAGAAGAAATTTTATAAGCTAACAAGACAAGTCACATGCAAGATTGCTAAAATAGACTATTTCCTGAAGATTTTATAGATTGAAGAAGAGTAAGGGGTGAAGAACAAGTTATCAAAAATGAAGAACAAAAATTACTTTAAAGAAAATTAGAATAAATTTAATAAAATAACAACAGAAGTCACATAAAACTTTTGACTCTTTTCTGAAGATTTTATATTTTGAAGAAGAGTAAGTTAGACACGAAAAAATATATATCAACAATGAAGATGAAAAATATTACTTTGAGGAAAATTAGAGAATATATAATAATAATAACACGAGGAAAAGTCTAATAAAATATTGCTAAACTTGACTTTATTTTAAAAATTCTGCATTTTGAAGAAAGTTAGAAAGGAAGAAAAAGGTAACAAAAATGAAGAAAACATATTACTTTAAGGAAGATTAGAGGACATTCAATAAGTTAAAAAAGATCATATAAAATATTGCTAAAATTGACTCATTCCTGAAGATTCTGTATTTTGAAGAATAGTAATTTAGAGGTGAAGAAAGAGTGTAGATAATGAAGAAAAAATGCTAGTTTACGGAACAGTAGGGGATATATAAAGAGAGAGAATTTAATAAAATATTGCTAAAATGGACTTTATTCTATAAATTCTGTCCTTTGAAGAACAGTTAGAAAAGAAGAAAAAGGTATTGAAAATGATGAAGAAATATTACTTTAAGAGAAATTAGAATAAATTTAATAATCCAACAAGACAAGTCACATGCAAGATTGCTAAAATAGACTCTTTCCTGAAGATTTTATAGACTGAAGAAGAGTAAGAATCGAAGAAAAAGTTATCAAAAAAGAAGAACAAAAATTACTTTAAAGAAAATTAGAATAAATTTAATAAAACAACAACAGAAGTCACATAAAACTTTTGACTCTTTTCTGAAGATTTTATATTTTGAAGAAATTAAGTTAGCGACGAAGAAATACATATCAACAATGAAGAAAAAAAATTACTTTGCGGAAAATTAGAGAATATATAATAATAATAACAGGAGGAAAAGTCTAATAAAATATTGCTAAAATTGACTTTATTTTAAAATTCTATATTTTGAAGAACAGTTAGAAAGGAAGAAGAAGGCAACAGAAATGAAGGAAAAATTTTACATTAAGGAAGATTAGAGGACATTCAATAAGTTAAAAAAGGTCATATAAAATATTGCTAAAATTGACTCATTCCTGAATATTCTGTATTTTGAAGAATAGTAAGTTAGAGGTGAAGAAAGAGTGTAGATAATGAAGAAAAAATGCTAGTTTACGGAACAGTAGGGGATATATAAAGAGAAAGAATTTAATAAAATATTGCTAAAATTGACTTTATTCTATAAATTCTGTCCTTTGAAGAACAGTTAGAAAAGAAGAAAAAGGTATAGAAAATGATGTAGAAATATTACTTTAAGAAAAATTATAAGAAATTTTATAAGCCAACAAGAGAAGTCACATACAATATTGCTAAAATTCATCCTTTCCTGAAGATTTTATACTTTGAAGAACAGTAAGAGGTGAAGAAAAAATTATAAAAAATGAATAACAAATATTACTTTAAAGAAAATTAGAATAAATTTAATAAAGCAACAATAGAAGTCACGTAAAACATTTGACTCTTTCCTGAAGATTTTATATTTTGAAGAAGGTAAGTTAGAGACGAAGAAATATATATCAACAATGAAGAAGAAATATTACTTTGCGCAAAATTAGAAAATATATAATAATAATAACACGAGGAAAAGTCTAATAAAATATTGCTAAAATTGACTTTATTTTAAAAATTCTACATTTTGAAGAACAGTTAGAAAGGAAGAAAAAGGTAACAAAAATGAATAAAACATATTACTTTAAGGGAGATTAGAGGACATTCAATAAATTAAAAAAGGTCATATCAAATATTGCTAAAACTGACTCATTCCTGAAGATTCTGTATTTTGAAGAATAGTAAGTTAGAGGTGAAGAAAGAGTGTAGATAATGAAGAAAAAATGCTAGTTTACGGAACAGTAGGGGATATATAAAGAGAAAGAATTTAATAAAATATTGCTAAAATTGACTTTATTCTATAAATTCTGTCCTTTGAAGAACAGTTAGAAAAGAAGAAAAAGGTATTGAAAATGATGAAGAAATATTACTTTAAGAGAAATTAGAAGAAATTTTATAAGCTAACAAGACAAGTCACATGCAAGATTGCTAAAATTGACTCTTTCCTGAAGATTTTATAGATTGAATAAAAAGGTGAAGAAAAAGTTATCACAAATGAAGTACAAAAATTAAATTTAATAAAATAACAACAGAAGTCACATAAAACTTTTGACTCTTTTCTCAAGATTTTATATTTTGAAGAAAGTAAGTTAGAAACCAAGAAATACATATCAACAATGAAGAAGAAATATTACTTTGCGGAAAATTAGAGAATATATAATAATAATAACAGGAGGAAAAGTCTAATAAAATGTTGCTAAAATTGACTTTATTGTAAAAATTCTATATGTTGAAGAACAGTTAGAAAGGAAGAAGAAGGCAACAAAAATGAAGAAAAAATATTACTTTAAAGAAGATTAGAGGACATTCAATAAGTTTAAAAAAGTCACACAAAATATTCCTAAAATTGACTCATTCCTGAAGATTCTTGTATTTTAAAGAAAAATAAGCTAGAGGTGAAGAAAGAATATAAAAAAATGGAGAAAAAAGCTAATTTACGAAAGATGAGGGAAGATATAAAGAGATTAACAAGGGAAAGAGTTTAATAAAATATTGCTCAAATTGACTTTGTTCTAGAAATTTTGTACTTTGAAGAACAGTTAGCGATGAAGAAAAAGGTATCGAAAATGAAGAAGAAATATTACTTTAAGGAAAATTACAACAAATTTAATAAGATACGAAGAAAAGTCATGTAAAATGTTGCATAAACTGGCTCTTTCCTGAAGATCTTATGCGTTGACAAACATGGATGTAGAAAATGATATCAAAAATGAAGAACAAATATTACTTTAAAGAAAACTAGAATAAATGTAATAAGATAAGAAGAAAAGTCACATAAAATATTGATTCTTTTCTGAAGATTTGTATTTTTAAAAACACTAAGTTAGAGACGAAGAGAAAGGTATCAAAAATGAAGAAAAAATATTATTTTATGGAAACAACTGGAACCCTGATTCTCTATAAAACAAGAAAGAAGAGTGGAGGATAGGACCAGTATTCGCGTAGATCGCTCCATCCCTGTTTTTAAATATTTTTAAACTCTTAAAAAGGTTTAAAAGTTATTAACTACCTCAACTAATTTTAAGCAAGATTTATTGATACCTGGTTTATTCTCAAAAATGTCAAGTTTGTCCGCTTTACAAATTCTTGAATGCTACATTGTCTTACGTCGAAAACAGCAAAAATATCGTCCACATTCCTTGACCAAGTCCTTGAACAATATTCAAGTTTTTCTTACGAATTTATTGATGGAAAAAAATCCCGCTGAATTGGAAAATGTCTATTTAATATAGACTTACTTAAATAAAATTTTGCAAGATGCAACGTTCAGTTAGGAAAATTTGTTTTTGAAAAAATGCACTTTCTTATTCTAAATTATCATGTTATTAAGTCATTCGAGTTTAACCTTTTCATGAACATCTACATTTCAGAAATATTTTTAAATTAAATTAATATTTATAACGGTACGCGCAGCCAATAAACGTTAATTAGTAGATATTTCAAATTATCTTCACAATTATCGCCTAAATTATGTGCCTCGACTAACTTTACAGTTTAATTTCTGTGTCGGTGTCGTAACAAACGTCTCAACTTTAGAAACATGTTTATTATTAACCACGAAAAATATCCACACCTTCCACACTTAGCTACTTGGAAAAATTAGCACCCCACCCCACCATAAACTAATACTCTGATTAATAGAAACCGTTTCAATTTTAGCACCATCCATTACGGCCCACTGTTAAAATTTGAGGTTATGTTTGCGTAAATCCCCGTTTTACGATCCCGTCGAGTGTTAATAACGCAATACAATTAACCGAAGTATCCAATAAAGTGGCAATAAACTAAAACGTCGTGTCAATTGAACGCGTTAATTAGCGCCCACAGGACCGTATCGGGCAACGTCTGGCTCCGCGGACATAAAGCGCCGCGAGCGGCGCCCCGGGCTCATCGCCGATTATGCAAATCCGCCCCTATAAAAATATGTTTGTTGTGGCGTGTCTGGTGCAGTAAAACTTTTTGAACTCAGATTGAACCATAAATATAAAATTTAGCGTCGTATGAGTGTATTTGTCTTAACATGTTCTTTGGAATTTCACGCCATAACTATAATTCCGCATTTCGCCACTTGTTCCAAGGGGTAGTTCGCTTTTTACTGCCCGCTAACGTCCATAAAATAAAATCAGACGTCGCGATTTTAGGAGGGCATTATTATCATAATTTTGCGGAATTTTATGGCTGTAAAGCGGAAATAAAATGCAAATTTTTGCAGTTCGGGTTAAATTTTAGCGGAAGCGGTTACATGGATTTTGAGAATCACCCTGTAACACAGTCTACTGAAATATTCAATCGCTATTTTACTAGTAGAGAGCGGATTCTTCCAAATAATTTACAAAATATTCTAGAAGTAACAATACCGTTCGATTTAAACACGGCAAAATGTAGAGCCCCGCCCACCCGCCCTATCTCAATTGTGATGATTTTTTTTTTCGTCGTGAGCCAAGAGGGCGGAACTTAACTGCAAAATCCTTATTTCTATACGAAAAATTAAAAACATGTTTTCATTCGTTGCCAGACCTAGGGGCGGAGCCTAATTGCAAAATCCATATTTCCCTACAAAAATTTACCATCTTAAACGTATTTTAAGTGCCTAAGAAGAAAAAAAAAAAAACATTACAATTGAGATGAGGTGGGCGGGGTTTATAATTTGCCTTCTTTTTCTTAATATACATAGTATTCTTTGAACAACACGATACTCAAAGACATGTTTTTAATTTATTGTAAAGGAGTAAGTGTTTTGCAGTTAAGCTCCGCCCCCTTGGTTCACGGCGAATAAAAAAAATTCATCACAATTGAGATAGGGCGGGTGGGCGGGCTTACATTTTGCCTTGTTGTTTTAAATGTGGACACTTCTTTTCACAACATAAAACGTAAAATATAAACTGGACAATTTGTATAAGGAAATACCGATTTTGCAATTAGGCTTCTCCCCATAATTGCAAAAATGTACCATTTGAACCATGTTTTAAGTTTCTTGATGTGAAAAGATGACTATCTATATTAAGAAAAAAAAAGACAAAATGTAAGAGCCGCCCACCGGCCCTATCACAAATGCGATAATTTTTTTATTCGTCGCGAGCCAATTTATTTCGGAGCTTAATTGTAAAATCCTTATTTCTATACGAGGAATTAAAAACATGTTATTGGGTATAGTGTTGTTCAAGGAATACTATGTATATTAAGAAAAAATTAAAGCCAAATATTAAGCCCCACCCATACCTGCCCTGATCTAAATATGTAGATAGTAAAGAAGTTTTCGTTCGTTGCCATACTTAGGGGCGGAGCCTACTTGCAAAATCCATAATTCCCTACAAAAATTTACCATTTTAAATGTGTTTTAAGTTTCTAACAATAAAAAAAATCTTCACAATTGAGTTGGGGTAGGTGGCCGGAGGTTTATGTTTTGCCTTTTTTTTTCTTAACGTATTTAAGTATTGTCCGAGATTCAACCCCTAACAAGGAAAATATTTCTACTGTAAATTTTTACATGGAACTTGGTATTAATACTCTTCAACACAAATAATGAAACACGTATTTCAGATTTTTTCGAAATTCCACCCCTAAGAACATGAAAGGGGTGGCAAAGTTTGTATGATTTTTATGTCAATTTTTCCTGGAAACTTGCTCCTCAACACACATAAAGGACGAGTAGTCGAGACTAGCACTAGCTAAGATTAGACTGATTTTGCCAAATGTCATATCCTCTAAAAAATAAGGCAGATGCCCTGCTCTTCTAAGAAAATAAAGGCTGGGTGGGCGGGGCTAGTACTTGCCATGATAAGACTGATTTTGGCAGATCCCCTGCTCTTCTAAGAAAATAAAGGGTGAGTGGGTGGGGCTAGTACTTGCTAAGATAAGACTGATTTTGCCAAATGACATATCCTCTAAAAAATAAGGGTGGGTAGGCGGGGCTAGTACTTGTCAAGAAGACTGATTTTGGTAGATGCCCTGCTCTTCTAAGAAAATAAAGGGTGGGTTGGCGGGGCTAGTACTTGTCAAGATAAGACTGATTTTGGCAGATGCCCTGCTCTTCTAAGAAAACAAAGGGAGGGTGGGCGGGGCTAGTACTTGCTAAGATAAGACTGATTTTGCCAAATGACATATCCTCTAAAAAGTAAGGGTGGGTGGGCGGGGCTAGTATTTGTCAAGATAAGACTGATTTTGGCAGATGCCCTGCTCTTTTAAGAAAATAAAGGGTTGGTGGGTGGGGCTAGTACTTGCCATGATAAGACTGATTTTGGCAGCTGCCCTGCTCTTCTAAGAAAATAAAAGGTGGGTGGGCGGGGCTAGTACTTGTCAAGATAAGACTGATTTTGGCAGATGCCCTGCTCTTCTAAGAAAACAAAGGGAGGGTGGGCGGGGCTAGTACTTGCTAAGATAAGACTGATTTTGCCAAATGACATATCCTCTAAAAAGTAAGGGTGGGTGGGCGGGGCTAGTATTTGTCAAGATAAGACTGATTTTGGCAGATGCCCTGCTCTTTTAAGAAAATAAAGGGTTGGTGGGTGGGGCTAGTACTTGCCATGATAAGACTGATTTTGGCAGCTGCCCTGCTCTTCTAAGAAAATAAAAGGTGGGTGGGCGGGGCTAGTACTTGTCAAGATAAGACTGATTTTGGCAGATGCCCTGCTCTTCTAAGAAAACAAAGGGAGGGTGGGCGGGGCTAGTACTTGCTAAGATAAGACTGATTTTGCCAAATGACATATCCTCTAAAAAGTAAGGGTGGGTGGGCGGGGCTAGTATTTGTCAAGATAAGACTGATTTTGGCAGATGCCCTGCTCTTTTAAGAAAATAAAGGGTTGGTGGGTGGGGCTAGTACTTGCCATGATAAGACTGATTTTGGCAGCTGCCCTGCTCTTCTAAGAAAATAAAAGGTGGGTGGGCGGGGCTAGTACTTGTCAAGATAAGACTGATTTTGGCAGATGCCCTGCTCTTCTAAGAAAACAAAGGGAGGGTGGGCGGGGCTAGTACTTGCTAAGATAAGACTGATTTTGCCAAATGACATATCCTCTAAAAAATAAGGGTGGGTCGGCGGGGCTAGTATTTGTCAAGATAAGACTGATTTTGGCAGATGCCCTGCTCTTCTAAGAAAGTAAAGGGCGGGTGGGCGGGTCTAGTACTTGCCAAGGTAAGACTGATTTTGGCAGATGCCCTGCTCTTCTAAGCAAATAAAGGGTGGGTGGGCGGGGTTAGTACTTGCCATGATAAGACTGATTTTTTGCAGATGCCCTGCTCTTGTAAGAAAATAAAAAGTGGGTGGGCGGGGCTAGTACTTGCTAAGATAAGACTGATTTTGGGTAATGAGATATCCTCTAATGAAAATTAAGGGCGAGTGGGCCAGTTAGTATTTGCCAAAATAAGACTGATCTTGGGAAATGACCTATTCTCTAAGAAAGTAAAGGAAGAGTGGTCGGAGTCAGCACTAGCTAAGATTAGACTGATTTTGCCAAATGACATATACTTTGAAAAAAAAAAGGGTGGGTGGGCGGGGGTACTTGCCAAGATAAGACTGATTTTGGCAGATGACTTACTCTTCTAACAAAATAAAGGGGAACTAATCTAAAGGTGTCAAATCAGCAAGTTTTTTGACAAGTGTTAAAGAACGTCCAATACCTGCAGGCAAAAACTGCCACAAATGATGAAAATGCCTTTAATGTACTCTAAAACGCAACAGAAAATCCAAAAAATGTATTAAAAATTGTAGTACAATCATACTTTCTTTCTGGCTGAAATGGCAAAATAAATGAATTTAAATAAGAATAAATCAAAAAATAAATGTGACATATGTAGTTACCTTTGAAAATAATTTAATTTGACAAAAATTTACAATTTTGAATGTGCTTTAAGTTTCTTGTTATGAAAAGAAGATTACATATATTAAAAAAAACAAGGGTTAATATAAACCCAGCCCACCCGCCCTATCGCAGTTATGATGATTTTTAGCTTTATTTGCAAAATCCATATTTCTGTACCAAAATTTACCATTTTTAACATGTTTTCAGTTTCTTGTAATGAAAAGAAGATTCATATATTTAAAGAAAACAAGGCTTCATATAATTTTTGCCCTTATTGTCCTCTTACACGCAACAGAATATTCCAAAAGGTCAGTGCAAGTGCAAGGTCTTTTTTTATATTAATGGGAATTTCAATTCGGGGGGATACTTAAGGCCGTTGCGGGACCGTATAGTCTTATGTTGGCAAGTAATAGCCCCGCCCACCCACCCTTATTTTTTTGAGGATATGTCATTTGCTAAAATCAATCTTATCTTACCAAGTACTAGGCCCGCCCACGCACTCTTATTTTTAGAGCTTATGTCATTTGGCAAAATCAGTCGAACCTTATTTAAGTACAAATACAAACACAAATGATTTCCGAGTAGAAATTGAAAGATGGGGTAGGTGAGCAGGGATTTATATTTTGCCTTTTTTTCTTAACGTATTTAAGTATTTTCCGAGATTCAACCCCTAACAGGGAAAATATTTCTACTGTAAATTTTTACATGGAACTTGGTATTAATACTGTTCAACACAAATAATGAAACACGTATTTCAGATTTTTTCGAAATTCCACCCCCGAGAAGATGAAAGGGGTGGCAAAGTTTGTATGATTTTTATGTCAATTTTTCTCGGAAACTTACTCGTCAACGCAAATAAAGGACGAGTAGTCGGGACTAGCACTAGCTAAGAATAGACTGATTTGGCCAAATGACATCCTCTAAAAGATAAGAGTGGTGGGCGGGGCTAGTATTTGTCAAGATAAGACTGATTTTGGCAGATGCCCTGCTCTTCTAAGAAAATAAAAGGTGGGTGGGTGGGGCTAGTACTTGCTAAGATAAGACTGTTACTTGTCAAGATAAGAGTGATTTTGGCAGATGTCCTGCTCTTCTAAGAAAATAAAGGGCGGGTGGGCGGGGCTAGTACTTTCCAAGATAAGACTGATTTTGGCAGATGCCCTGCTCTTCTAAGAAAATAAAGGTTGGGCGGGCGGGGCTAGTACTTGTCAAGATAAGACTGATTTTAGCAGATGCGCTGCTCTTCTAAGAAAATAAAGGGTGGGTGGGCGGGGCTAGAACTTACCATAATAAGACTAATTTTGGCAGATGCCCTGCTCTTCCAAGAAAATTAAGGGTGGGTGGGCGGGGCTAGTACTTGCTAAGATAAGACTGTTACTTGTCAAGATAAGACTGATTTTGGCAGATGTCCTGCTCTTCTAAGAAAATAAAGGGCGGGTGGGCGGGGCTAGTACTTGCCAAGATAAGACTGATTTTGGCAGATGCCCTGCCCTTCTAAGAAAATAAAGGGTGGGTGGGCGGGGCTAGTACTTGTCAAGATAAGAGTGATTTTGGCAGATGCGCTGCTCTTCTAAAAAAATAAAGGGTGGGTGGGCGGGCCCAGTACTTGCTAAGCTAAGACTGTTACTTGTCAAGATAAGACTGATTTTGGCAGATGCCCTGCTCTTCTAAGAAAGTAAAGGGCGGGTGGGCGGGTCTAGTACTTGCCAAGGTAAGACTGATTTTGGCAGATGCCCTGCTCTTCTAAGAAAATAAAGAGCAGGTCATCTGCCAAAATCACTCTTATCTTGGCAAGTACTAGCCCCGCCCACCCACCCTTTATTTTCTTACAAGAGCAGGTCATCTGCCAAAATCAGTCTTATCTTGGCAAGTACTAGCCCCGCCCTCCCACCCTTATTTTTTTAGAGAATGTCATTTGGCAAAATCAGTCTAATCTTAGCTAGTGCTAGCCCCAACCACTAGTCCTGTATTATCCTAGAGAGTAAGTCATTTGCCAAGATCAGTTTTATTTTGGCAAATACTAACTGGCCCACCCGCCCTTTATTTTCATTAGAGGGTATGTCATTTGGCAAAATCAATCTTATCTTAGCAAGTTCTAGCCCCGCCCACCCACCCTTTATTTTCTTAGAAGAGCAGGTCGTCTACCAAAATCAGTTTTATCTTGGCAAGTGACAGCCCCGCCCACCCACCCTTATTTTTTTAGAGAATATGTCATTTACCAAAGTCAATCTTGTCTTAACAAGTACCAGGCCCGCCCACCCACCCTTTATTTTCTTGGAAGAGCAGATCATCTGCCAAAATTAGTCTTATCTTGAAAAGTAAAAGGGCGGGTGGGCGGGGCTAGTACTTGCCAAGATAAGACTGATTTTGGCAGATGACTTGCTCTTCTAACAAAATAAAGGAGAAATAATCTAAACGTGTCAAATCAGCTAATTTCTAACAATTTTCTGACAAGTGTTAAAGAACGTCCAAAACCTGCAGGCAAAAGCTGCCACAAATGATGAAAATGCCTTTAATGTACTCTTAGACGCAACAGAAAATCCAAAAAATGTATTAAAAATTGTAGCACAATCATACTTTCTTTCTGGCTGAAAAGGCAAAATAAAGTACTTTAAATAAGAATAAATAAAAAAGAAAGATGACATAGTCACCTTTGAAAATAATTTTAATTTGACAAAAATTTACCATTTTGAATACGCTTTAAGTTTCTTGTTATGAAAAGAAGATTACATATATTTAAAAAAAAGGCTAAATATAATTTTTGCCCTTGATGTCCTCTTAGACGCAACAGAAAATTCCAAAACATCAATGCAAGTGCAAGATCTTTTTTTATTAATGGGAATTTCAATTCAGGGAGATACTTGAGGCCGTTGCGGGAATGTATAATGGCTAGACTTAGAAAATTACAAATACAAACACAAGTGATTTTCGAGTAGAAACTGAAAGCTGGTCAAGTGATCAGAAGTATAAACCTCTTGCCGTGAGAGGTGCGCAGTCAGTCCTCAATTTATGTGTGCCTTCACGGGTAAAATATGTGCGAAAAGGATTAAAAGATTACTTGTCTTCAGTTTATGTACACCCGCTAAAATCAGACTTATCTTGGCAAGTACTAGCCCCGCCCACCCACCCTTTATTTTCTTACAAGAGCAGGTCATCTGCCAAAATCAGTCTTATCTTGGCAAGTAATAGCCCCGCCCACCCACCCTTATTTTTTTAGAGGCTATGTCATTTGCCAAAGTCAATCTTATCTTAGCAAGTACTAGACCCGCCCACCCACCCTTTATTTTCTTGGAAGAGCAGCTCATCTGGCAAAATCAGTCTTCTCTTGGCAAGGACTAGCCCTGTCCACCCGCCCTTATTTTTTTAGAGAAAATGTCATTTGGCAAGATCTGTCTAATCTTAGCTAGTGCTAGCCCCGACCACACGTTCTTTATTTTCTTAGAGAGTAGGTCATTTGCTTAGACCAGTTGTATATTCGCAAATACTAGGTGGTCCACCCACCCTTTATTTTCATAAGAGGATTTGTCATTTGCCAAATTCAATAGTATCTCAGTAAGTACCAGGCCAGCCCACCCACCCTTTATTTTTTTGGAAGAGCAGGTCATCTGCCAAAATCAGTCTTCTCTTGGCAAGTACTAGCCCCGCCCACCCACCCTTATTGTTTAGAGCATGTGATTTGGCAAAATCAGTCTAATTTTTTTTAAGTACAAATACAAACACAAATGATTTCCGAGTAGAAATTGAAGGATGGTCAAGTGATCACAAGTATGAACCTCCTGCCGTGCGAAAAGGATTAAAAAATTACTGGTCCTCAATTTATGTATATCCACATCAGGAGTCCCCCAGGTTTTGAATTCTAGGTCCAACACTTTTTACTTATTTATTTAATGATAATAGCTCCAGATAATATGAAGATTGATAGAGCAATCCGCAGTGAAAAACACATTGATGATCTTCAGATGGACTTTCATAATTTCTTTGTTTGGGGTATGGTAAACGGAATGGTGACAAATGCATTGTCAACAAATTCAGTAGAAAAATCATTGGTTTCAATTTGCATTATAATTTAATTGGTGTTTCTATCCCCACTGTCACTATTGTTAAAAATCTAGGAATTTGTTTGGATTTCATTACATTGGATTAGTTTACATTGAGTTCCTGAGGAACCTCCAAGGTCACCAGATTTGATCCCTCTGGATTACTTCACGTTCGGTCATCAAAAAAACCCGATTCACAGTATAGAAGAACCGAAAGAATTACCAAAGAGTGTGCTCGTATTACTCCTGCTACACTACAAAATGTGTCTGATAACATGAAAAGACGGCTCAATTTATGTATACAGGCAGAAGTTATTTTCTTTCACTAGTTTTTCTAGTTTTCAACAAGCAAGAGCCAACCTTCGTTTAAAAATTGATTAATGTCAGCATGCAACTAACATTACACATGCGTTTGTCAAGACATACGTTCAAAATCGCACAAATTATTATTATTAGTTGAGCCACCGTGATAGCAAACGATTTCCGCCTCTACGTTCACCAGGAAGCATTCAGCTTGACCCTAGCTCATAGGCAACCAATTATGCGTGTTGGTGGCGGCAACCTTGAATACGCGCAAGAATCAATCGGAAAAGGAACCATGAATAAAAGTAAAAAGGGACGAGGTCGGCGTGGGTTGTGAAAAAAATTTGATGGGCGGTAATCGGTGCATTTCGCGTGTGCAACTCCGATTTCCGGCACATGCGATTTTAATGGTACTTACGCCCATAAATTACGTCGGTTCGGCGCGAATTCATACAAAAAATTATAACTTACAATAATATAGAGCGTACACGGACCATTGGTCACCGCAGTGGGGCGAGGGAGAAATATCACGTGTAGATAATAATAGTGGAACTGCGAAAGTTAAAAAAGTTTCGAGCTCCGGGGGCGGCAGAGAGACGAAATGTCGCTGCAAAATGCGGGGTTTCCTTTTTTAAATTTTGGGAATTGGGTGAGTGGCGGTGGGGGAGGTAATTGTCTCGATGGGGATGATTTCGGAGTGTTGGACGCAGAATTGTGTGTTGCGTCAGTGTTTGGTGTATGCGTTTAGCAACCGGTGACCTTGACTTTAGGTTAATCGAAGACTTGCTAATGTGCATTATGATTGTAATATTAGAAATATCAAGGTTTAAAATAGTGCGATTACATTTCCGTTTAAATAAATTTGCAAGACTTACACAATTATTTTCGGATATGCTTGATATAATATTCAGCACTGGCATTCCTTGTGTTTGATCATAATTAACATTGGTCGAAGGATGTTTCGACAGAAAACTTCTTTGAAAAATGATAAAAATTGAGCTGACTCGAATTTTTCATTTCTTTTGTGTCCATCTTTCAATTTTCCAACTTTTGAATATTTTATTTTTTGGATTTTGCAATTTTTCGATTTGAATTTCTCGAGTTCTCAATGTTTCGTTTTTTTAATTTTTTCTTTCCTCAATTTTAATTTTTCAATTTTTCAGTTTTTCATTTTCTTTTCTTCGAATTTACGATATGCAACTATTCGAATTTTCATTTGCAAAGTTCTGACTATAATTTGTCTTTTTTTCAATGTGAAATTTTTCACTTTTTAGATTTTAAAATTTTTCGGTTTTCGAATTTTCAATTTTTCAACTTTTAGACCTTATAATCTTCGATTTTTTCAATTTTTGATATGCAGTTTTTCTAGTTTTCGTTTTAAAGATGTAATTCCATTTCTAATTTTTCGTTTGGGTTTTATATTTTCTTCATTTTTACAATTTTTCGAGCGTTCTGACTTTATAGTTTTTTGTTTTTCCAATTTAAATTTTCTCAATTTTTCGTTCTTCATTTTTTTTTTTGTTTCTTCACTTTTATAAAATTCAACTCTTCGATTTGTAGTTTCACGAGTTGTCAGTTTTGATTTTTCAATTTCTCGATTTTTCAATTTTTAATCTTTCAGTTTTCGATTTGCAATTTTTCGTTTTGTTTTTTTTTTCAGTTTTGGTATTTCTCAATTTTTCACCTTTTAATTTTTGGAATTTTCGATTTCTAATTTAATTTTTCTTTCGGTTTCTTCTTTTTTAAAATTTTTGTTTTTCAATTTCAATTTCCCCAATTTTTCCTTTCTTCAGTTTTTCGTTTCTTCAATTTTTCTATTTGCAACTTTTCAATTTTTTAATTTTTTGTTTCTTCTCTTTTACGGTATACAACGTCCAACCTTTATTTTTTAAATTTTCATTTTTTGTATTTTCCAACTTCTGGATGTTTCAATTGTTTGTTTATTTTCTTAATTTTTTCAAATTTTCGGTTAAATTTCAATGTTTTGACTTTATAATTGTTCTTTTTTCAATGTGAAAGCTTTCAATTTTTGGAATTTTCAGTTTTTTGGTTTTCGATTTTACGATTTTTCAAATTTAGAACTTTTAATTATCCATTTCTTCAATTTTTGATTTGCAGTTTTTCTATTTTCCATTTTAAATATACAATAACAACAATTTTTAAAAATGTTCACTTTTTAAATTTTACGATTTTTCAATTTTACGATTTTTAATTTTTCATGTTTTCAATGTTACAGTTTTTCGACTTTATAATTTTGACGATTCCATATATTTTTTCCATTCGCTTTTTTCTTCCTTCTAACTCTTCGATTCATTTTTTTTTTTTTCTATTATTAAGGGTTTTTCAATTTTTAGTCTTTGAACATTTCGATTCAAAAAAATTCATAATAGAAAAATCAAAAATGAAAAAACGAGAAAGCATAAAATGAAAACTTTGAAAAATTTAAAAATTGGAAATCAAGAACCCTAAAAATCAAAAAAACGAAATATTGTCGATTGAGAAATGCAAGAATTGCAAAATTGAAAAATTTAAACCTTGGAAAATAGGGAAATCGAAAATCGAAGATTGAAAATTTGAAAAACGGAATAAATGAATAATTATAAAATCCAAGACAAATTGAAAAAATAAATGAAATGAAAAAATGAAAAAGGAAAAATTGTGATATAATATCGAAAAAATAAAAATAGAAAAACCGGGACTATGAAGTTTTCAATCTTTTTCATTTATTGAAGTTTTCAATTTTTCGATGTTTAGTTTTTCAATCTTTCGATTCTTCAATTTTTCATTTCTTCAAATTTTCGATTTGCAATTTTCCGCTTCAATTTTTTTTCTGTATTTTTTTCAATTTTTCGCTTTTGCAATATTCTGATTGCATAATTTTTCTTTTTTCAATGTGAAATGTTTCAGTTTTTGAATTTTTCAGTTTCCCAGTTTTTACATATTTTAATTTTCCATTTTTCAGTTTTTCTAATTTAAAATTTTTCCGATTCTTCAATTTTTCATTTCATCAATTTTTCATTTCTTTTGTGTCTTCAATTTTTCGACTTGCAATTTTTGAAATTGCAAAATTGAAAAATTTAAAACTTGGAAAATAGGTAAATAGAAAATCGAAGGTCGAAAATTTGAAAAACGGAATAAATGAATAATTACAAAATCCAAGAAAAATTGAAAAAATAAATGAAATGAAAAAACGAAAAAGGAAAACTTGTGATATAATTTCGATGTTTAGTTTTTCAGTCTTTCGATTCTTCAGTTTTTCATTTCCTCAAATTTTCGATTTACAATTTTTCGTTTCTTTTTTCAATGTGAAATGTTTCAGTTTTTGGATTTTTCAGTTTCCCAGTTTTTACATATTTTAATTTTCCATTTTTCAGTTTTTCTAATTTAAAATTTTTCCGATTCTTCAATTTTTCATTTCTTCAATTTTTCATTTCTTTTGTGTCTTCAATTTTTCGACTTGCAATTTTTGAAATTGCAAAATTGAAAAATTTAAAACTTGGAAAATAGGTAAATAGAAAATCGAAGGTCGAAAATTTGAAAAACGGAATAAATGAATAATTACAAAATCCAAGAAAAATTGAAAAAATAAATGAAATGAAAAAACGAAAAAGGAAAACTTGTGATATAATTTCGATGTTTAGTTTTTCAGTCTTTCGATTCTTCAGTTTTTCATTTCCTCAAATTTTCGATTTACAATTTTTCGTTTCTTTTTTCAATGTGAAATGTTTCAGTTTTTGGATTTTTCAGTTTCCCAGTTTTTACATATTTTAATTTTCCGTTTTTCAGTTTTTCTAATTTAAATTTTTTCCGATTTTCAGTTTTGAGATTCCTAATTTTTTCGATTTTTCAACTTCTCGAATCAAAACAATAGAAACATTGCTAAACTGTAAAACAGAAAATATTAAAAATGAAAAAACGAGAAAGTAAAAAGTGAAAACTTTGAATAATCTAAAAACTAGAGATCAAGAACTTGAAAAATAAAAAAAAACCAAGATTAAAAATTGGAAACATTAAAAATCGAAAAAATATGAACTCGCAAGAAATTTGAAACAATAAAGTAAATGAAAAAACAAAAAACAAAAAAATTGTGAAATTAAATCGAGAAAATGAAAATTAAAAAGTCGGAAAAAATAAAAATTTTAATTTTTTTTTGATTATTTGAATTTTGAATTTTTCGATTTTTGTTTTTGCAATCTTCCGATTCTTCAATTTTTCATTTCTTCAAAACTTCGATTTGCAACTTTTCGTTTTCTTTATTTGTTTTCAATTTTTCGGTTTTGCAATGTTCTAATTTTATAACTTTTCTTTTTCACTGTGAAACTTTTGAATTTTTGGATTTTTAATTTTTCGATTTGCATTTCTTCGCTTTTCAATTTTTCAATTTTTAGACATTTTAATTTACCGTTTTTCAGTTTTAATTTTACCAATTTTAAGTTTTGAGATTCTTAATTTTTCATTTTTTCAATTTTTCGTTTTTACAACTTTTGAATCGTAAAAATAAAAAAAACTGCTAAACTGTAAAATAGAAAAATCAAAAATGAAAAAACGAGAAGGTATAAAATGAAAATTTTGAAAAATTTAAAAATTGGAAATCAAGAACTTGAAAAATCTAAAGATTAAAAATTGAGAACCCTAAAAATCGAAAAAACGAAATATTGTCGATTGAGGAATGCAAAAATTGCAAAATTGAAAATTTTAAACCTTGGAAAATAGGGAAATCGAAAATCGAAGATTGAAAATTTAAAAAACGGAATAAATGAATAATTATAAAATTCAAGAAAAATTGTAAAAATAAATGAAATAAAAAAATTAAAAAGGAAAAATTGTGACATAATATCGAAAAAATAAAAATAGAAAAACCGGGACTATGAAAAGTTTTCAAACTTCTTCATTTATTGAAGTTTTCAATTTTTCGATGTTTAGTTTTTCAATCTTCCGATTCTTCAATTTTTCATTTCTTCAAATTTTCGATTTGCAATTTTTTGTTTCAATTTTTTATTTTCTATATTTTTTTCAATTTTTCGCTTTTGCAATATTCTGATTGCATAATTTTTCTTTTTTCAATGTGAAATGTTTCAGTTTTTTGATTTTTCAGTTTCCCAGTTTTTACATATTTTAATTTTCCGTTTTTCAGTTTTTCTAATTTAAATTTTTTCCGATTTTCAGTTTTGAGATTCCTAATTTTTTCGATTTTTCAACTTCTCGAATCAAAACAATAGAAACATTGCTAAACTGTAAAACAGAAAATATTAAAAATGAAAAAACGAGAAAGTAAAAAGTGAAAACTTTGAATAATCTAAAAACTAGATATCATGAACTTGAAAAATAAAAAAAAACCAAGATTAAAAATTGGAAACATTAAAAATCGAAAAAATATGAACTCGCAAGAAATTTGAAACAATAAAGTAAATGAAAAAACAAAAAACAAAAAAATTGTGATATCAAATCGAGGAAATGAAAATTAAAAAGTCGGAAAAAATAAAAATTTTAATTTTTTTTGATTATTCGAATTTTGAATTTTTCAATTTTTGTTTTTGCAATTTTCCGATTCTTCAATGTTTTATTTCTTCAAATTTTTTATTTGCAACTTTTCGTTTTCTTTATTTGTTTTCAATTTTCCGGTTAGCAATGTTCTAATTTTATAACTTTTCTTTTTGCAATGTGAAATTTTTCAATTTTAGATTTTCAATTTTTCGATTTGCATCTCTTCGCTTTTCAATTTTTCAATTTTTAGACATTTTAATTTTCCGTTTTTCAGTTTTAATTTTACCAATTTTAAGTTTTGAGATTCTTAATTTTCCAATTTTTTCAATTTTTCATTTTTACAATTTTTTGAATCACAAAGATAAAAAAATTGCTAAACTGTAAAATGGAAAAATCAAAAATGAAAAAACGAGAAAGTATAAAATGAAAAGTTTGAAAAATCTAAAAATTGGAATTCAAGAACCTTAAAAATCGAAAAAATGCAAAATCTAAAATCGGTTCATTGAGAAATCCAAAAATTGCAAAATTGAAAAACTTAAAACTTCGAAAATAGGGAAATTGAAAATTCGAAGATTAAAAATTTGAAAACTTGAATCAACGAAAAATTATAAACTAAAAAAATATAACAAAAATTGAAGAAACGGAAAAGCAGAAACCGAAAAATTGTAATATAAAATCGAGAAAATGAAACCTAAAAAATCGGGTAAATGAAAAATTTCAAAACTTTTTCATTTATTCGAGCTTTCAATTTTTTTATTTTTAATCTTTCATTCGTTCAAATTTTCGATTTGCAATTTTTCGTTTCGGTTTTTTATTTTCTTTATTTGTTTCAAGTTTTCGGTTTTGCGTTGTTCTGATTTTATATATTTTTTTATTCTAAACTTTTTCAATTTTTGGATTTTTCAGTTTTTGGATATTTTAATTTTTCGTTTTTTCAGTTTTTCCTTTTTTTAATTTTTGATTTGTAATTTTTTTAGTTTTCAATTTAAATATGTAATAATTAATATAATTTTACCATTTTTCAATTTTCCAATTTTCTTCGTCGGTAATTTTTCGATTGGATTTACGTTTTCTTCTTTCCAATTTCATTAATTTTTTCGTTTTTGAAGTTTCCCGATTTTTAATTTTTTAATGATTCAATCTTTCGAATCTTCAGTGCTTCGATTTTCAATTTTTCAATTTTTTGTTTTTTCAGTTTTTCATTTTTTAATTTTTTCTGATTTCTTAGTTTATCGATTTTTAATTTTTCGATTTTTCCACTTTTCGAATCAAAAAATGGAAAAGTGCAAACTTGCAGAATTGAAAAATAAAAAATGAAAAAAACGGATAAGTTTAAAATGAAAACTTTGAAAAATCTTAAAATTGGAAATCAAGGGTTTAAAAAATTGAAAAAACGAAAGATGAAAAAGAAACTTAAAAATCGAAAACGTGCAAAATCCAAAAAACGAAATATTGGAAAATCGAAATATTGAAAATTAAACAAATCGGAAAATCGAATAAATGATAATTGCAAAAAATGCAAAATTGATAATTGCAAAAAATGCAAAATGGATAATTGTAAAAAATGCAAAATTGATAATTGCAAAAAATGCAAAATTGATAATTGCAAAAAATGCAAAATTGAAAAATTAAAAAAATTTAAAATCGTGTACCTGAAAAATAAAAATCAAGAACTTGAAAATGTGAGGAAACGGAAAATGAAAAAATTGAGAAATTGAAAAGTCGGAAAATGGAAAACTGTAATGTAAAAAAATGCAAAATTGAAAATTTGGAATTCGAGAAATTGGAAAATTGAAAAAATTAAAGCGCAAAAAACGAATATTCCTAGATTTGATTCTTCAACTTTTCTAATCAAAAAATTGCCGAAAACTGGAAAATCAAAAATGAAACCTTGAGAAATGTGAAATGAAAACTTTGAAATATCTAAAACTGGAAATCAAGAACTCGAAAAATTCAGGAAACAAAAAATCGAAAAAGCGAAAGAAACTTCGAAAAAATAAAGGGAATGAAGAAACGAAAAACGAAAAATTGTGATATAAAATCGACAAAATGAAACATAAAAAATCGGGAAATTGAACAATAAAAATCAAGAGTTTGAAAAATTCCAAATGGAAAAATTGAAAAATTTGGAAGTCGAGAAATTGAGAAATTTAAAGAATTAAAGAAAATTGAAAAAACGAAAAATTATGTTATCAAAAAAATTGGTCGATCGTAAATGAATCCAGATTTTTCGAAAAATTATAAGATTTGATTTTGCGAATTTAATTTTTTTATGATAAGTTAATATAAAGATATGTATATAACATTAAAGTAAAGGTACAATTTTTCGGATATAATAATTTATTTGCTATCTACATTATAGTTCAAATATGCATACAAAATTCTGTCTAATAAAAATCTGGACAGACGGCAGACAGACAGCCGAACGGTCGATGGACTTGATTACAATACTTCCTCAGCATTTATTCGATAGAATCCCCTTAAGTTTTTAATACCATCTACAAAGTCTCCGCCGAGTGTCCTACATTAGTCATCGCCCTCCTTCAGTTGCAACCCGTTTCATAGCCTCGCCGCCCCCGCCCGCCCCCTAGAGCGCCCTCGCGAAGTTTTGATAACAGAGTGTGTTTACACATTTTACGATTCATGTCACAGTAAAACACAGACTGAATGTAACCCACATCAAATAAAATTTTCAAGAATACTTGTAAAATTGACAACAATGTTGCCGCTCCTCTATCGAACAAGATTTTATCCGTTTTTTGCAGCTTTCGACAACGTCTATGTATCTATCAAATTTAAAGGCACCATAAAGCACGATAATAAATCTACAGCGACAAGGGGACTTTTCAATGAATGTTATCGTTACCTAAAAATTCCCGAAAAGAAAATCTCCGAATGCGAACGAAAAAAGAAAGGAGGAAAAGCAATACGATTCTATCGACTCCTGTTATTGTAAAACAACCTTGAAAATGGGGCTAATAGACTCGGATGAATAGGTCTCCAAGGAGATCATTGTTATGATAAATAGCTAAATATTAGGCAAAGGAATTGCGAGGGTGTTCTCCACTCGCCGGCATTGTCGTGCTTGATTGAATGAGAGATTTTCGTTTTGGGGGTAGCTGCTAATTTATTGGGGACGTTTTTCCACCTAGAATGCGACACGGAAGAATTCTGAATAATGTACAGGATGTTTCACGGTAAAATTGTTTGCGCGCGGACCGGTCGTGGAACCACATCGAGCCGTGATTTATACTTAGAACCCCTCCATGTCCGGGTGAAGAGGGGGATTATAATTAACAATCATTTATAGACTGAACGCCCTCCATCTATTATTACTACGATTGTTTTATTAATTGGGCGTTTCTTCACAATTTTCATTCATTGACACTCATTCATTAACATAGCATTAAATATTCAACGTGTGTTATCGAGTATCGTGTCGAGTGCTGCCGAAAAACAGGACTAGAAGTAATGTGTTGAAATTTTAATATTTTGACGTTTTATAATTGCTGTCATCATGGCAAGAAAAAATGTCATGACGTCATAGGATTTTGTTTGAACAGAGTTCCATTAAAAATATGTGTATGACGTCATATCGTCGCCATATTCCGCTTAGTAAAAATGTATGCTTCCATTTTGTGTTATAAGGAAGTTTTTGCTTTATTATGACCTTTATACAATAAGATTTTATTGCTTTTTTTTTCTGTAAAACTAGTTATAGGCTCAATTAGGTATATTAAGTTTTAAGTTATTTATCTGTAAAGTTTGACTATTGATTGGGAACTTATCCAATATCGGCTGATACCCACATTTCTATACTACAAAATTCATGTCTTTGGAAAATTAAATTGAAGGTTAATTGGGGGTCACTCTATTAACTTTATTTGTCTATTTATACAAGGCCGTCACTTTTTTTCATGTTTGTGGTTGTACCGTATTTGACATTATTTCTTTTTTCTTTCTTTCTTTTTTCTTCCTTCAAGTGTTGCTCTGTATCTGTTAGATGTTTTTTATATTTATTTATTTTTTTTATTTAGCAAAAATATATGAATATGAATATGTCACAAAGAGAAAACAAATCCAGCTTCTTTCATAACCCTTCAAATTTTCTTTTTTTTTTGTTTCTCCAGTTTTTCGATTTACACTTTTTCGAGATTTCAAGTTTAAATTTTTCAGTTTTTTAATTTTCCAATTTTTAAATTTTTCATTTTTCGATTTGCAATTTTTCGCTGTAGTTTTTTACTTTTTTTGTTTTTTCAAATTTTCGATTGTTTCGATTTTATAATTTTTTGCAGTTTCAATTTCAATTTTTTCATTATTTCGTTTTTTGGATTTTTCAATTGTTTTTTTGTTTCTTCGATGTTACAGTAAGCGTTCTCAATGTTCCGATTTATTTGATTTTTTGTTTCATGTTTTTCAATTTTTCCATTTAGATTTTTTTTTTGGTTTTTTATTTTTTAATTTTTTTTTGGTTTTCAATGTCCTGATTTTATCATTTTTCTTTTTTCAATGTGAGACTTTTCAATTTTTGGCTTTTCGTGTTTTCGTTTTTTATTTTTCAACTTTTTGATTTTTTTATTTTAAGTTTCCTCAGTTTTGCACTTTTTGAGTCCCTCGGTTTTTCAATTATTCATTTCTTCAAATTTTCTATTTGCAGTTTGTCGTTTTTTATTTTCTTAATTTTTACAATTTTTCAATGTTCCGATTTTACGATTATTTGTTTTTTCGGTTTCATTTTTCAATTTTTCGATTTATAATTTTTTTGCTGTGTTTTTTTAATTTTCAATTTATTGATTTTATTTTTTTTTATTTTCAATATTGTGTTCAAGATTTTTATTATTTAACTTTTTGATTTTTTTAATTTTCGTATCTTCAATTTTAGATTTTTCAGTTTTTCGATTTTTCAATTTTTTGTTGCTTCATTTTTTGATTTCCAATTTTTCTAGCTTTCATTTAAAATATCATGTTGTTTAATAATTATAAAAAAAATCTCTTTTTCAAGACGACTTTAGAGTGTTTTCATTTTTCAATTATTGGATTTTAAAACTTTTCGGTTTTCAATTATTAATTTTTCAGCTTTATGATTTTTTAATTTTTCGTTTTTTTTTTGTTTCTCTTGTTTTTCATTTGCAATTTTTCGAGTTTTCAAGTTTAAATTTTTCAGTTTTTTTATTTTCCAATTTCTAGAATTTGCAGTTTTTCGATGTGTTTTCGAGTTTTCCATTTTTAATTTTTCAGTGTTTTGATTTTCTAATATTTTTTGTTTCTCAATTTAAGTTTTGTCAATTTTCGTTTCTTCAATTTTTTGATTAGCGATTTTTATATTTTTCACTTCCCTTTTTTCTAAATTTTGAGTTTTTGCAATTTTTCGATTTAAAATTTCTCGAGTTTTCAATTTTTAAATTATTAATTGTTCCATTCTTTAATTTAGATAATAACTCTTTT
Organism: Zophobas morio; assembly: GCF_036711695.1. Taxonomy (NCBI): domain Eukaryota; kingdom Metazoa; phylum Arthropoda; class Insecta; order Coleoptera; family Tenebrionidae; genus Zophobas; species Zophobas morio. The sequence continues at coordinate 337,344 of NW_026972132.1, forward strand.
TGCAGTCTTTGTTTTCTGATAACCCTTCAATTTTTCTTTTTTTTTTGTTTCTCCAGTTTTTCGATTTACACTTTTTGGAGATTTCAAGTTTAAATTTTTCAGTTTTTTTTAGTTTTCCAATTTTTAAATTTTTCATTTTTTCGATTCGCAATGTTTCGCAGTGGTTTTTTATTTTCTTTGTTTTTTCAAATTTTCGATTGTTTCGATTTTATAATGTTTTGCAGTTTTCAATTTAAATTTTTTCGTTTTTTCGTTTTTTGGATTTGTAATTTTTCTAGCTTTCATTTAAAATATTATGTTATTTAATAATTATATTTAAAAAAAATCTCTTTTTCAACACGATTTTAGAGTATTTTCATTTTTCAATTATTGGATTTTAAAACTTTTCGGTTTTCAATTATTAATTTTTCAGCTTTGATTTTTTAATTTTTCGTTTTTTTTTTGTTTCTCTTGTTTTTGATTTGCAATTTTTCGATTTGAGTTTTCGAGTTTTTAATTTTTAAAAATTTTTTTAATTTTTTCGATTTGCAATTTTTCGCTGTGGTTTTTTATTTTCTTTGTTTTTTCAAAGTTCAGTTTTTTTCAGTTTCAATTTCAATTTTTTCATTTTTTCGTTTTTTGGATTTGTCAATTTTTTTTGTTTCTTCCATATTACGGTAAGCGAATTTCCAGTTTAAAATTTTTCAATGTTTCGAATTATTTGATTTTTTGTTTAATTTTTTTCAATTTTTCCATTTAGATTTTTTTTGGCTTTTTATTTTTTTTTATTTTTTTTTTTGGTTTTCAATGTCCTGATTTTATCATTTTTCTTTTTCAATGTGACACTTTTCAATTTTTAGCTTTTTGTGTTTTCATTTTTTATTTTTCAACTTTTTGATTTTTTTAATTTTCGTATCTTCAATTTTAGATTTTTCAGTTTTTCGATTTTTCGATTTTTCGTTACTTCATTTTTTGATTTGCAATATTTCTAGCTTTCATTTAAAATATTATGTTATTTAATAATTATATTTAAAAAAATATTTACAATTTTTGGGTTTTCCAATTTTTCGATTCGATTCGATTCTTTTTTCCAATTTTTCGATTCACTTATTTTTTGATTTTTAGTTTTTCAGTGGTTCAATTTTTCCTTTCTTCAGGTCTTCGTCGATTTGCAATTTTTCGATACTCAACTTGGTCAATTTTCCAATTTTTTTGATTTTTCAACTTTTCGAATAAAAAAAAGGAATAATTGCAAAATTATAAAAAAGTAAAAACGAAAAAGTATAACATGAAAACTTTGAAAAATCCAAAATTGGAAATCCATAACTCGAAAAATTGAAGAAACCAAAAATTTAAAAATCGAAAAATTAAAAATTTAGATACTTAAAAATTGAAAAAATGCAAAATCGAAGAAACGAAATATTAAATAAGTAATCGAAATATTTCATTTTTCAATTTTTCGTGTCTTCACTTTTTCGGTTTGCTATTTTTCATTTCGGTTTTTCATCGTCTTTATTTTTTTAATTTTTCGGTTTTTCAATGTTTTGATTTTTATAATGTTTCTATCTTCCAATGTGAAATTTTTTAATTTTTGGATTTTTCAGGTTTACGGTGTTCAATTTTTCGACTTTTTGGTTTTTAATGTTTCGTTTTTTGGTTTTCATTTTTAATATGTAATAATAATAATTTTTCAAAATTTTCACTATTTCAATTTTACCGTTTTACATTTTTTCCATTTTGCAATTATTGGATTTTTAAACTGTTTCTTTTATTCGACTTTTTAATTTTTCGATTTTACATTTTTCAAATTTTCGATTTCTAATTTCTCGTTTCGTTTTTGATTACCTTTATTTGTGCAATTTTTTCGATTTTTCGATGTTTTCAAATTATTGGATTTTCCAACTTTTCGGTTTTCAATTTTTAATTTTCCGTTTATTCGGTTTTTCATTTATCGATCTTTCAGGTTACAGTTTTTGACTTTACAATTTTAACGGTTCTATAATTTTACGATTCTACAATTTTTGGGTTTTCCAATTTTCGATTCGATTGGTTTTTTCTTCTTCCCAATTTTTCGATTCTTTAATTGTTTTCGATTTTTGGTTTTTCAGTGTTTCAGTTTTTCGTTTCTTCAGCTCTTGTTGAATTTGAAATGTTTCGGCCTTCAACTTTTTTGATTTTTAAATTTTTTGATTTTTCAACTTTTCGAATAAAAAAATTGGAAAAATTGCAAAATTGTAAACTGAAAATCAAAAATGAAAAAGCCAATAAGCATAAAATGAAAACTTTGAAAAATTGAAAAATTCGAAATCGAGAACTTGAAAAATTTAAGAAACCAAGAATCGAGAAAACGAAAACGAGATATTGTACAATTGAAATATTTCATTTTCAGTTTTTACGTCAATTTTTCATTTCGGGTTTTCATTATATTTATTTTTAATATTTTTCGGTTTTTCAATGGTTTGATTTTATAATTTTCCCTATTTTCAATTTGATTTTTTTAATTTTTGGAATTTTCAATTTTTCGGTTTTCAACTTTTCGATTTTCGAAGTTTTTAATTCTTTAATTTTTCGTTTCTTTGAATTTTTTCTAGTTTTGACAATAAATATGTAACACTAATAAAAATTTTTTTAAATTTTCGTTTTTTCAATTTTACGTTTTACAATTTTCTTCATTTTTCAATTAGTGGATTTTACTTTTTCATTTATTTAACTTTTTAATTTTTCGAATTCTAAAATTTCGTTTCGGTTTTTCATTTCCATTATTTTTACAATTTTTTCGATTTTTCAATGTTTCGATTTTAATTTTTTCTAATTTTCGATTGTAAATTTTTGAAATTTTCGATTTTTAATTTTTGTTTCGGTTTTTCATTTCCTCTATTTGAAACTTTGAAGAATCGAAAAATTGGAAATCGAGAAAGATTAAAAATTGAAAAAATTCTTCAAATTCCACAAAAATTTAAAAAATCGATTTCCAATTATTCGTTTAGACTTTTCATAATCTTTACTTTTTCAATTTTTCGGTTTTTCAATGTTGATTTTATAACTTTTTTTATGTGATTTTTTTAATTTTTGGAATTTTAATATTTTTGGTTTTCATTTTAAATATGTAATATGTAATAAAAATTAAAAAAAATCACGTTTTAATTTTTCCGGTTTCACAATTTTTCCATTTTTCAATTATTGGATTTTATTTATTTTAATTATTCGATTTTTAATTTTTCAATTTTTGTTTAGGTTTTTTATTTTCTTCATTTTTACAATTTTCGATTTTTCAATACATATTTTGTTTTATAGATTTGCAAATTTTTGTTTCGGCTTTTTATTCTCTTTATTTTTTCAAAGTTTAGGTTATTCAGTGTTCTGATTTTATAATTTTCCGATTTTTCGATGTGAAATTTTTGGATTTTTGGTTTTCAATGTTTCGATTTTTCGGTTTTCAATTTTCGACTTTTCATTTTTCGAATTTTTGTTTCGGCTTCTTATTCTCTTAATTTTTACAATTTTTCGATTTTTTCGATTTTTCCATGTTCTGATTTTATATTTTTTTCTTTTTTCAATCATTGGATTTTAAAACTTTTGCATTTATTCGATTTTTCAATTTTTCGATCTTTTAAATTATAGTTCGTCACTTTCATAATTCTTAGATTTTCCAATTTTGCGATTTTATTCGATTTTTCTTCTTTGCAATTTTTTGACTTTTCAACTTTTGGAACAAAAAATGGAAAATTTACAAAATTCTAAAATTAAAAAATCAAAAATTCGAAATCGAGAACTTGAAAAATTTAAGAAACCAAAAATCGAAAAAACGAGATATTGTACAATTGAAATATTTAATTTTCAGTTTTCACGTCAATTTTTCATTTCGGGTTTTCGTTATATTTATTTTTAATATTTTTGGTTTTTCAATGTTTTGATTTTATAATTTTTCCTATTTTCAATTTGATTTTTTTAATTTTTGGAATTTTCAATTTTTCGGTTTTCAACTTTTCGATTTTCGAAGTTTTTAATTCTTTAATTTTTCGTTTCTTTGAATTTTTTCTAGTTTTGACAATAAATATGTAACACTAATAATAATTTTTTTAAATTTTCGTTTTTTCAATTTTACGTTTTACAATTTTCTTCATTTTTCAATTAGTGGATTTTACTTTTTCATTTATTTAACTTTTTAATTTTTCGAATTCTAATATTTCGTTTCGGTTTTTCATTTCCATTATTTTTACAATTTTTTCGATTTTTCAATGTTTCGATTTTAATTTTTTCTAATTTTCGATTGTAAATTTTTGAAATTTTCGATTTTTAATTTTTGTTTCGGTTTTCCATTTCCTCTATTTGAAACTTTGAAAAATCGAAAAATTGGAAATCGAGAAAGATTAAAAATTGAAAAAATTCTTCAAATTCCAAAAAAATTAAAAAAATCGATTTCCAATTATTCGTTTAGACTTTTCATTATCTTTACTTTTTCAATTTTTCGGTTTTTCAATATTGATTTTATTCGATTTTTCTTCTTTGCAATTTTTTGACTTTTCAACTTTTGGAACAAAAAAATGGAAAAATTACAAAATTCTAAAATTAAAAAATCAAAAACGAGAAAACGAACTTGAAAAATTGAAGAAACTTAAAAATCGAAAAAATGCAAAGTATTAAAAACGAATTTATTTAATATTTCATGTCTTCAGTTTTTCGGTTTGCATTTTTTCATTTCATTATTTTTAGTTATTCAATTTTTCAGTTTTTCAATGTTTTGATTTTATAATTTTTCTTTTTTTTTCAATGTGAAATTTTTAAATTTTTCCATTTTTCTTGGTTCTCAATGTTTCAATTTTTGCAACTTTTGATGTTTTAATTTTTCGTGTCTTCGGTTTTTGATTGGCAGTTTCCCTTGTTTTCATTTTAAATATGTAATAAGAATAACAATTTAAAAAATTTTTCACATTTTCAGTTTTACGATTTTACATTTTTTTCATTTTTCAATTATTGGATTTTAAACTTTTTCATTGATTCGATTTTTCAATTTTTCGATATTTCAAGTTACAGTTATTCGACTTTACAATTTTGACGGTTCTATAATAATTTACGGATTTTACTTTTTTTGAGTTTTCCAATTTTTCGATTCTTTAATTTTTTTTCGATTTTTAGTTTTTCAGTGTTTCAATATTTTCAATTTTTCGTTCGATTTTGCAATTTTTGGATTTTTCAACTCTTCCAATTAAAGAAATGGAAAAATTCCAAAATTGCAAAATTGAAAAATTTAAAGCTTGTAAAATAGAGAAATTGAAAAATCAGTAACTGAAAATGTGAAAAATTGAATAATCGAAAAATTAAAAACTGAGAAACTGGAAAATCGAAAAATGAAAAGCTTGAATATCGAAAAATTGCAAAATGGAAATGTACCAAATGGCAAAATTCAAAAATCTGGATGTCGAGAAATTGAAAAATTGAAAAAATTAAAGTTGAAAACACGAATAGTAAGTATTCCCAAATTTTCAGGAAAATGGCTCACTTGTTTTAATCAATACAACAATCTGCCTCATTCATTTTCTAGTCACCCTGTATAAGTAATCCTAAAAACTACGAGTGCATTGAAAAATCATAAAAGAGAAAATTTATTTTTTTAATTTGCAAGATTTCGATTTTTTCCAAAAATCTGGATATCTAGGATCAAAATTCATACACCACAAGTGCAGGAGTACTTTATTTTATAAATTTTAAAAAATTAATGAATAAATACATTTTGTGAGTGATCTAGGCAGCAGAATATTCCCAGATTTTAAGAAATTTTCTGTTTCGGTTAATTTTCAATAATCCATTTTATAATAGCAATTTTTATCGTCATATTTAGATTCAAACTTCGACATATCAAATCTGTTAGTAATAAATTCTTTATAAGTAGATTACAGATATTTATATTTCCATAACCATAAAACCACCGCTCACACTTTTCCCCCACTGTTGTCCTCTTCATAATTAAAACTCCTAAAACTTTTTATTAACCACCAACTTTTAACCCCGCAATCTCGCCGAATTCTAACAAAAAACAATTTGATCTCCACCCATTTAAAAATTCATCCTCTCCCATTATCTACGGCCTTACTTACTTTCTTTCTTTCTTTCAATCAATCAGCCGAATAATCAATATAATCACGAAAACCACCGCAGCACGAAACCCACAACAAGCAAAACTGTGTAGGAAGTCCCAAAAGCCGCGCAAAAAGCAGGACAAGGAAAAGTTGACAATTACCGGATCCGAAAGCTTCGCGAAGGAGAGGCGAACCCACGCCGAGGCTCCTCGAAACGCCGGTTATTTATAGCCCGATAAGTTTTCGTAACAGTCGACAATCCAGTAAAAATTAATAATTCCCAAAAAGATTATGTTCCGGCTCGAGAGCCACGTCAAAGCCGACATTTGTATCCGGCGAAAGCAATCAGGTTCAACATGTTGATAATAAAAGTTATAACGGCCTTGAAGCATCCCCTGTCTATCGACAGTAAAAAATGAAGAAGCGTCGCGGCGGAGGACGGAGCTGTTGGCATGGGCGGCGTAAGGGATAGCGGTGAGGGTGGGTTGGGGTTCGCTGTGGACGTAAATCTGAATTTCTGAAATTTTTGTTTTCTAATAACCTCTATAAATTTTTTGACCTGAATTTTTGACTTCAACAATTTTTCATTTATTTGTTTTTTGAGTTTTTCAATTTTGGATTTTGCAATTTTTCGATTTGAGCTTCTCCCGTTTTCAGTTTTTAATTTTTCAACTTTTCGAATTGTAATTTTTCGTTTCGGTTGTTTATTTTCCTTATTCGTTCAATTATTCCACTCCATTCCATCCCATTTTGATTTTATAATTTTTATTATTTCAGTTTTATTTTTTTTTTAATTTTTCAATTTGCAATTTTTGTTTTGGTTTTATTATTTTTTTTATTTTTTCAATTTTTGGGTTTTTCAATGTAGTGATTTGTAATTGTTTTTTTCAATGTGAGATTTCCAAATTGTTGGATTTTTCAATTTTTGGGTTTTCAATTTTTAATTTTTCAAACTTTTGATCTTTGAATTTTTCGTTTTTCTAGCTTTTTCAATTTTGACAGTTCTATAATTTTTTCATTCTTTAATTTTCTTCGAGATTTAGTTTTTCGATCTTCAACTTTTTAGACTTTCCAATGTTTTGATTCATGACTTTTCGAATCAGAGAAATGGAAATTGCAATTTTTTATTTTTTAGTTTATAAAATTGTAAAACTGAAAAATCGAAAAAGTACCTATACAATGAAAATTTTGAAGCATACAAAAATTGGAAATCATGAACTTGAAAAATTGAAGAACGGAAAAAGAAAAATCGAAAGCTGAAAGTCGAGAAACTTAAAAATCGAAAATATGCAAAATCGAAAAAACCAAAAATTTTTACAATTTTTCGGTTTTTTGATGTTCTAAGTTTATATATTTTTTGTTTTTTCAATTTCAATTTTTTCAATATTTCGTTTCAGTAAGCAACTCTTCGAGTTTTCTTATTAAAATTTTTCACTTTTTTAATTTTCCAACTTTCAGATGTTTCAATTTTTAGAGTTTGCAATTTTTCGGTTTGTAATTTTTAATTTTTCAATTTTTCGATTCTTCAGTTTTATATTTATTTAAATTTTCGATTTGCAATTTTTCGTTTCGGCTTTTAATTTTTTTTATTTTTACACTTTTTCGATTTGATTTTTAATTTTTTAATTTTTTTTTCAATTTTTTTGGTTTGTTAATGCTCTCATTTTATAATTTTCCTTTTTTTAAAGTGAGATTTTTCAGTTTTTGGGTTTTCAATTTTTAATTTTTTACTTTTAGATTTTTCAATTTTAGATTTTTCAACTTACAATTTTTCTGTTTTTCGTTTCATCAATTTTTCAAATCACTGATTTCTAATTTTTAGATTTTTCAATTTCTCGAATTGCAATTTTTCAATTTTTCATTTTTTTAGTTTCTTCAGTTTTATTAATTTTTTTTATACATTTTTCAATTATACGATTTTAGAACTTTTCAATCTTTCAGGTATTGGATTTTAAAAAGTTTTTCATTAATTCGATTTTTCAATGTTTCGATTTTATAATTTTTGTTTTTTCAATTTTAATTATTTCAATTTTTCGATTTGCGATTTTTTATTTTTTCAATTTTTAGACATTGCAATTTTTTATATAAAATTTCTTCAGTTTTCAATTTTAATTTTTCAATTTTTCAGATCTATATATTTTTTTAATTTTAGATATGCAATTTTTGGTTTGGTTTTTAATTTTTTTGGTTTTTCTATGTCCTGATTTTATAATTTTTCTTTTTTTTCAATGTGAGATTTTCAATTTTTGGGTTTTCAATTGTTAATTTTTGAAATTTTAATTTTTTTTATTTTTGTTTTTTATCCGCTTTTTCAATTTTTCGATTTTTCAGCTTACAATTATTAAGCTTTACAATTTTGACGGTTCTATAAATGTTTGATATCACAATTTTTGGGTTTTCCAATTTTTCGATTCGATTCGTTTTTTCTTTCCAATTTTTCGATTCTTTAAATTTTTTTGGATTTTTAATTTTGAGTGTTTCAAATTTTCGTTTTTTCAGCTCTTCTTCGATTTGTAATGTTTTGCTCTTGGATTTTTTCCGATTTTTGGTTTCTTAATTAAATTAAATTGTTAAATTTTTCGTTTCATCAGTTTTTCAAGTCCTGGAATTCCAGTTTTTAGATTTTTCAATTTTTCAATTTTAAATTATTCAAATTTTCGATTTGCAATTTTTGGTTTAGGTTATTATTTTCATTATTTTTTTCAAATTTTGATTTCTTCAATTTTTCGAATTACAATTTTTCAGTTTTTCATTTTTTTGGTTTCTTCAATTTTATAATTTTTTTATAAATCTTTTAGTTAGTGGTTTTTAAAACTTCTTCATTTATCCGATTTTGCAATTTTTTGTTTGGGTTTTTTATTTTCTTTATTTCTTCTTGGATTTTTCAATGTTTCGATTTTATAATTTTGTTTTTTCAATTTTAATCTTAGTGCCAATTTTATTTTTCTTCAGTTTTTCGATTTATGATTTTTCAATTTTTTATTTAATTTTTGGTTTCTTCAGTTTTTAGAAATTGCAATTTTTTGGTTAAAAATTTCTTCAATTTTCAATTTTAATTTTTCAACTTTTCAATTCTTTAATTTTTTCAAATTTTGGATGTGCAATTTTTGATTTGGGGTTTTTATTTTCTATATTTTTACAACTTTTCCATTTTTGAATGTTTCGTTTTTATAATTTTTTCTTTTTCCAAATAGAATTTTTCGATTTGCCGTTTTTGAATTTTTCTTTTTTTTCCCAAATAGTTTTCATTTTAAAATTTTTCGGTTTTCTCTTTTTCCAACTTTTGAAGGGTTCAAGTTTTTGATTTTGCTAAGTTTCGATTTGAATTTTACGAGTTTTCTATATTTAATTTTTGAATTTTCATATTTTACAATTTTTCATAGTTCAGTTTTTCGATTAGCCACGTTTCGTTTCGGTTTTTTATTTTATTTATTTTTTCAATTTACGGTTTTTCAATGTTCTAATTTTTTAATTTGCAATGTGAAATTTTTCAATTTTTCAATTTGCAAATTTTAAGTTTTTATTGTTCCCATTTTTCAAATTTTAGATTTTTTAGTTTTTCGTTGTTTCAATTTTAGATTTTTCATTTATCCGCTTTTTCAATTTTTTGAATTTGTATTTTTTTTCCAAGTTTGGTTTTTCCTTCCTTCCAATTTTTCGATTCATTATTTTTTTTTTATTTTTAAGTTTATAAATTTTTGGTTTTTCAATGTTTAGATTTTTCGCTTCTTCAGTTTTTCGATTTTTCATTTTTTTCGAATTTTCTTGTTTTCTTTTCAATGTTTCGAATGAAAAAAATGGATAAAAAGCAAAATTGTCAAACTGAAAAATCAAAAATGAACAAAATGAAACTTTGAAAACCCTAAAAATTGAAAGTAAAGAACTTGAAAAACCCAAAAAACGTTACATTGAAAAATCGGAAACTGGAAAATTGAGGAATCCAAAAACTGCAAAATTGAAAAATTTTAAAATTGAAAAATCAAGTAATTGAAAATATGGAGAACTGAATAAACGAAAAATTCGAACATTGGAAGAAACATTGAAAAAATAATAAAATCGAGAAAATAAAAGTTAAAAAATTGGTAAAATCAAAATTGAAAATTCGGGAAAATGAAAAATGAAAATAAAAAACTTGAAAAATTGAAGATACGAAAAATCGAAATATTTAGGAGTCGAAAATTTGCAAAGTTGAAAAATTTAAAAACTGAAAAATCAAGGAATTGAAATATCCGATATATATAAATTGGGAAAATGAAAAATAAAAAATCGGGAAATGAAAAACCGAAAAATTGAAAAATTGAAAACTTTGCAAACTCTAAAACCTGGGAATCAGGAACTTGAAAAACTGGAGAACCCAAAACTTGAAAAAATCCGATAATTGAGAAATCCAATAACAGTTGGAAAATTGAAAAATTCAAGAACTGAAAAATCGAGGAACTGAAAAATCAAAGATGGAAAGTTGGAACAATTTAATTAAAATCAAAAACATGAAAGACTCAAGAAACGGAAATTTGAAAAATTGAAAAATTAAAAATTTGCATGACTGAAAAATAGAAAAATGGAAAATTGTAATCCCGAAAAATTGCAAAATTGTAAAATCAAAAATGAAAAAATAAAAAATGAAAACTTCGAAAAATCTAAAAACTGGAAATCAAGAACTTCAAAAACTGAAGAAACGAAAAATTAAAAAATCCAAATATTGAAAACTGAAACTTAAAAATCGAAATATTGAAAATTTAAAAATTTAAAAATAGAAAAATCGAGGAATAAACATTGAAAAAATAAAGGAAATTAAAAAACGAAAAAATGTGATACAAAATCAGCATTGAAAAATCAAAAGCGAAAAAACGAAAAAGTATCAAATGAAAAAAAATGGAATTCAATTGTGTCAACTGGTCACCGTTTTATATCACTCACATAAGCCGAATTGAAGCTGTCCAAGTCAAACTTTTAAAATATGTCAAATATAAGTTGTGTGGTGATGGTATTGTGTTAGCAGATACAGACCTTGTTGCATCTTATCTGTCAGTACATACACTAGAAAATCGTCGTAAGTATCACAAACTATGTTTTCTTTTTAAATTATTAAATGGTTTAATTGAAGCCCCCATATTGCTAGCGTTGGTAGGTCTTAATGTGTCAATCCGTAAGGTTCGTACGCCTAGGCTGTTTTTTATACCAGTTCATAAAACGAATTATGCATTACATTCCCCTCTAAATAGCGTTTTGATGATTGCTAACGAATGCAACACTTTAGAGTTTTTTGGTATCTCCCTCAACGCCTTCAAGAAAGAATGTCGCAAATTGTTACTATTATGTTAATATGAATTGTTATGTTAATATTTTGTTATGTACTTTATGTAATGCCTTTATATCTTTCGGCGTAATAAAGCACTATTATTATTATTATTATTATTATTAAAACTTTCAAAAAATTCAAAATCCGAATCTTGAAAAATTGAAGAACCGAAAAATTGAAAAATTGGAAGATTAAAAATCAAGAATTAAAAATCGAAAAATTGCAAAATTGGGAAATTTAGTAATTGGAAAATCGGGGAACTGAAAAATCAACGAATGAAAATCTGAAGAACTGAATAAACGCAAAATTATAAAATCGAAAAACTGCGAATCGAAAAATTGAAAAATTTGGAAGTCTAGAAATTGGAAAAATAAAGTAGAAAAGTAAAAACGAAAAGTTGTTTTTTGTTAAAGTACAAAATGTTATACAATTTTGATTTTTTTTTCCAAAAATCTGGAATTTGGGGTGAAAACTCAACACGAATTCATACACCACAAATGCAGGGATAACTTATTTTATATATATATTTACGCTCTCAAAGTAAAAAAATGAATGACGTCATCCCTAAAATTAATTACTAAATCCTTGTCAAATAATATCCCAACATGCGGTTATTCGTTTTTTCAATTAAGTACTTGAACAACGTAAGAAACTATAGGATTTAGAAAAAACACGTAGACCCCTTAAATCTTTCATCCAAATAGTAAGCTAAATATTTAATCGGTTCATAGACTATGAAATAAATGTCATCGTAACAACCGATTATAAAACAAATAATTAAACCCCCTAAAAATACCCTTTTTCCATAAATACTGAACCAAGCAACCCCAAATGACCAAAAATTACAAAACCAACCCCAACAAAACTCCAATCGTGTTCGAGTTTCCGATCCCGTCCTCCCAGACGTAACAAAAATCATCACCGGATTCGGCATCCGGACGTCCGGTGCAACGGTGTTAATCGCTCGGTAGACATTAATAAAGTATACGAGCGGCGGTAGGAAAGAGAGGGTCGTGGAGGAGGAAAGACAGAAAAAAGTAGAAACCCTCGGGAATCTGAATATTTAATAGTGGAGAGACCGACGACTATGAGGTTGAACTATCGCAATAGTAAAAAATGATGTTTGAATGTCTGCGGCTGAACCGGATCGATGTGAACGGCTCCGTCGTGGCGCTCTGGAAGTCGCCTCGTCTGCAGCGTCTACAGCGCTGGAAGAGCCCGTCGCGATATGCTTTAGACATGATAAGGGGCTGGGTGGATTTCGACGGCGAGGACACACCTTCCGGAGGCCGGGTGGCGGGATGAGGGCTCGATGAGAGACCATTATCACTGTTAATATTACTATTATTATTATTATTAATATTATTATTGGGTGCTATGACAAGCATGCTGGTAGTAATGTTCCAATACAATAATTTATACATGAATTTATTATTACTATTATTATTCTTAGATGTACCTACGTGGTATGTATAATGTAAGACACGTCACTTGAAATTTACTTAATAATGGTGAAAGATCACTTATTTCCGGTGAACTATTGGAAATATATATTCTGACAGAACTCGCTCGGATCTACAATAGAAAATTACTTCGATTATTATGTTTTTTGATAAATCAAACATTCCCTAATAATTTTAATAAAGTTTGTGTTAAGTTTCTTTTTGTCGAAATAAGTCTGCACATATTAAGAAAAAAGGGCAAAATTTATGCCCCGCCCACCCACCCTATCTCAATTCTGACGATTTTTTTATTCGTCGTGAGCCAAAAGGGCGGAGCTTAACTGCAAAATCCTTATTTCTATACGAGAAACTAAAATCAGTTTTTGAGTATCGTGTTGTTCAAAGAATACTATGTATATTAAGAAAAAATTGAAGCGAGAGATTAAGCCCCACCCATACCTGCCTAAATATGTAGTAATGAAGTTTTCATTCGTTGCCGGACCTAGGGGCGGAGCCTAATTGCAAAATCCATATTTCCCTACAAAAGTTTACCATTTTATTTGTGTTTTAAGTTTCTGAGAACAAAAAAATCATCACAATTGAGATCGGGTGGGTGGGCGGGCTTAAATTTAGCCTTGTTGTTTTAATATGTGTACACTTCTTTTCACAACATGAAACTTAATGTTTAAAATGGAAAACTTGTGTAAGGAAATACCTACTTTGCAATTAGACTGCGCCCCATAATTAGAAAATCCATGTCTCCTTGCAAAAATGTACCATTTTTACCATGTTTTAAGTTTCTTGTTGTGGAAAGATGCCTATATATATTAAGACAAAAAAGGTAAAATGTAAGCCCCGCCCACCCACCCTATCTCAAATGTGACGATTTTTTTTATTCGTCGTGACCTTAACTGCAAAATGCTTATTTCTTTACAAGAAATTGAAAACATGTTTTAAGTATCGTGTTGTTCAAAGAATACTAGGTATATTAAGAAAAATAGTCAAAATATAGACCCCGCCCACCCACCCCATCTCAATTGTGATGATTTTTTTATTCTCAGAAACTTAAAACACAAAAAAAATGGTAAACTTTTGTAGGGAAATATGGATTCTGCAATTAGGCTCCGCCCTTAGACCTGGCAACGAATGAAAACTTCATTACTGCATATTTAGATCAGGGCAGGTATGGATGGGGCTTAATCTTTGGCTTTAATTTTTTCTTAATATAGGTCGTATTATTTGAATAACACGATACTCAAAAACATGTTTTTAATTTCGCTATAGAAATAAGGATTTTGCAGTCAGTACTTGCTAAGAGAAGACTGATTTCGGCAAATGATATATCCTCTGGAAAAAGAGGGGGCGGGTGGGCGGGCCTAGTAACTGCTAAGATAAGACTGATTTTGGCAAATGAGATACATCCTAAGAAAAGAGAGGGCGGCGGGTGGGTGGGGCTAGTAATTACTAACATAAGACTTATTTCAGCAAATGACATATCCTCTGGGAAAATAGGGGGCGGGTGGGCGGGCCTAATATTTGTTAAGTTAAAACTGATTTTGCCCCTATTAATCTCTATCAATTTCAATTCGTTTTTTATTTCTAATTTTTCGATTCATTAATTTTTCTCGATTTTTAGTTTTTCGACGTTTCGATTTTCCAATTTTTCATTTCTCCAATTTTTCCGTTACAGTTTTTTATTTTCCTAATTTTTCTTTTCTCCAGTGTGAAATTTTTCAAATTTTGGAATTTTGAATTTTTCGATTTGTAATTTTTTATTTTTTAATTTTTATATTTTAAAAAGTTTAGATTTTATAATTTTTCGTTTTTTCAATTCCTCGATTTTTCAATTTTTTGCTTCTTCAATTTTTGATTTGCAATTTTTTTAGTTTTCGTTTTAAATATGTATCTAATAGGGGTAATAATTGTAATTTTTAAAACATTTCAATTTTTCAATTTTAGGATTTTGGCATTTTTCGATTTTTCAGTTATTGGATTTTAAATTTTCTTGATTTATTCGATTTTACAGTTTTTCGATTTTTAGTTTTCCAATGTCCCGACTTACTTATTTAATTTTTGAATTTTTCAATTTTTCTGCATTACAATTTTTTTTCTCTTTTTTCGATTCATTAAATTTTTTCGATTTTCAAGTTTCTCGATTTTTAGTTTTTCGACGTTTCGATTTTCCACTTTTTCGGTTTTCCAATTTTTCATTTTCAGTTTTTTATTTTCCTAATTTTTCTTTTCTCCAGTGTGAATTTTTTCAATTTTTGGAATTTTGAATTTTTCGATTTGTAATTTTTCAGTTTTTAATTTTTATATTTTTCAAAGTTTAGATTTTATAATTTTTCGTTTTTTCAATTTTAGATTTTTCGATTCCTCGATTTTCCAATTTTTTGATTCTTCAATGTTTTAGTTTTCATTTTAAATATGTATCTAATAGGGATCATAATTGTAATTTTTAAAACATTTCAATTTTTCAATTTAAGATTTTAAATTTTCTTCATTTATTCGATTTTTCAATTTTTCGATTTTTAATTTTCCAATGTTCCGACATACTTATTTAATTTTTCAATTTTTCTACATTACAATTTCGACCATTTTATAATTTTTGATATTAAAATTTTTGGGCTTTTTCATTTTTCAATTCGGTTTTTCTTTCTAATTTTTCGATTAATTAATTTTTTCGATTTTCAAGTTTCTCGATTTTTAGTTTTTCGATGTTTCGATTTTCCAGTTTTTCGGTTTTCCAATTTTTCATTTCTTCAATTTTTCCGTTTCAGTTTTTTGTTTCTTAAATTTTTCAATTTTTCGGTTGTTCTAATTTCCTAATTTTTCTTTTTTTCAGTGTGAAATTTTTCAGTTTTTGGATTTTTGAATTTTTCGATTTGTAATTTTTCAGTTTCTCGATTTTTCAATTTTTCATTTTTTGAGATTTTGATTCAATATAAGTTTTAAACATTTTCTCTTTTCCAATTTTACGATTTTAAAATTTTTCAATTATTGGATTTTAATTTAATTTGGTTTTTCCACACTTAAGTTTTCAAATTTTTCGATCTTTTTATGTTACAATTTTTCCACTTTACAATTTTGAAGATTCAATAACTTTTTGCTTTTAGAAAATTTGGGGTTTTCCAATTTTTTGATTTTACAATTTTTAGATTTTCCGATTTACCGATTCGATTCGGTTTTCATTAAAATTTTCACTTTTAGGTTTCTCGATTTTTAGCTTTTCAGTGTTTCGATTTTTCGTTTCTTTAGTTCTTCGATTTCGAATTTATGGATTTTCCATTTTATTGATTTTTAATTTTTCGATTTTTCAGTTTTTCGATTTTTCGAATCAAAAAAATGGAAAAATTGCAAAATTGTAAAATCAAAAAATGAAAAAAAGAAAAATTATAAAATGAAAACTTTGAAATTGAAGAAACGAAAAAATGAAAAATCGAAACATTAAATATTGAGAATTTTCGAAAATGGAGAAAACTGATTTTGCCCCTATTAATCTCTATCAATTTTCTGATATCTATAAACGTTGAATTTTTCTAGAATTTTTCACTTGAATGGAGAACTGTTTTGAAAAATTACATAAAAAAAATCTCCGAGATTCTTTCAAATTCTAAAAAATAAAGGCAAGGAATCCAAGAGATAGTTTACAATATTTTCGTAATCAAAGCTCTAGAACACCTCAAGATCTTTTCAAATTCTAAAAAAAGAGGATAGGAAACCCCTAAGATTTTTTCTTTTTTTTCCAAAAAATAAACCGGGATTCTTCTCTTATTTTTTTGAAAAATATTCCTTAAAATGTCTTTAAAAACTTTCTCCGAGATTCTTTCATTAAAAACACTAAGATTCTGTGATTTTTTTCAATGTTTTCACAAAAAAATAATAGGGAATCCCGAAGTTCTTTAAAATATTTTCAAAAATAGAACACCAGCGGTCCCCAAGATTCTTTTAAACACTTAAAAATAGACATCAGAAATCCCTGAGATTCTTTCGTTTTTTTAAAAAAAAACTGAGAACCTTCGAGATTCTTTCAATTTTTTTTAACAAAAAGGTTTCCCCGAAATTGTTTAAAACATTTTCAAAATAAAACACGAGGTTCTTTTAAACTCTTTAAAAAAACATCACGGATCCCAGAGATTCTAAATATAAGCCCCGCCCACCCGCCCTATCGCAATTGTGATGATTTTATTATTCGTCGTGAGCCAAGGGGGCGGAGCCCAACTGCAAAATCCTTATTTCTAAACGAGAAATTAAAATCATGTTTTTGAGTATCGTGTTGTACAAAGAATACCACATATATTAAGAAAAAATTAAAGCCCCATCCATATCTGCTCTGATTTAAATATGTAGTAATGAAATTTCATTTGATGCCAGACCTAGGGGCGGGGCTTAATTGCAAAATCCTTATTCCCCTACAAAAATTACCCATGTTAAACGTGTTTTAAATTTATAAGGATAAAAAAAAATCATCACAATTGAGATGGAGTAGGCGAGCGGAGTTTATATTGTGCCTTTTTTTCTTAAGACACATATTATTCTTAGAACAACACAATACTCAAAAATATGTTTTTAATTTCTTGTAAAGAAATCAGTATTTTGCAGCTAAGCTCCGCCCCCTTGTTTCACGGCAAATAAAAAAAGATCATCACAATTGAGATCGGGCGGGTGGGCGGGCTTATATTTTGCCTTTTTGTTTTAGTATGTGTACACTTCTTTTCACAACATGAAACTTAATGTTTAAAATGGAAAATTTGTGTAAGGAAATACCAACTTTGCAATTAGACTGCGCCCTATAATTACAAAATCCGTATCACTTTGCAAAAATGTACCATTTTTAACATGTTTTAAGTTTCTTGTTGCGAAAAGATGGCTATATATACATTAAGAAAAAAAAGGTGAAATGTAAGCCCCGCCCACCCACCCTATCTCAAATGTGACGATTTTTTTATTCGTCGTGAGCCAATGGTAAACAATGGAAAATCGAAGACAAGAAGAGTAACAAGCGTAAACTTCAAAAACAGAGTTCTCCATTCAAGTAAAAAATTCTAGAAAAATTCTACGTTTATAGATAACAGAAATTTAATAGAGATTAATAGGGCCAAATCAGTTTTATCTCAACGTTTCTTCCTTTAGATTTTATAATTTGAAGTTTTTTTATTTTTCAACTTCCTATTATTGATTTGTTCAATTTTTCAGTTTTCCTATTTTTGAATTTTTAGAAATCTACTTTTCTCGGTTTTAAGTTTTAGATTTTTCAGTTGCTGGATAATTAAGCTTTTAATTTTTTAATTTCTGAGTTTTCCAATTTCCGGTTTTTTAATTTTTTGATATTTAAATTTGTAGATTTTCTAATTTTACAATTTTTGGGGGATTTGAAAATTTCAAATGTAATTCTTAAATTTTTCCAGTCTTCAATTTTTTCAGATTTTCGTTTCTTCAATTTTTTGATTTGCAATTTTTGAGATGCTACAGTTTTTCAAATTAATTCCCGATTTTATATAGCACAACTTTTAATTTTTTCAACTTCTTTATTTTTTCAATGTTTCTTTCGATATTATTATTTTACGTTTATTCAGTTCTTCAAGTTTTCAATCTTAGATTCTTCACTTCCTCGATTTTATCATCTCAAAACTTTGCATGGTAAATGCGATTTAAATTTTATAAAATAGACCACTCCTGTGCTTGTGGTTTATGAGTTCGCCTGGATTGTTTACCCTAAGCGTCCAATGACATACCTTCTAAGAAAAGGGAGGTTGGGTGGGCGGGGCTAGTACCTGCTAAAATAAGACCGATTTTGGCAAATGGCATACAGTGTAGGTCAAGAGAGGGCGGATGGGTCATAATTTGTATTTTGGAATATTTAAATTTTTCAATTTTTCAAATTTTAATTTTTTCATTTTCCCCATTTTTTAATTTTCATGTTCCTGACTTTATATAACAATTTTTCGTTTTTCATTTTCTTTATTTTTCAACGTTTCTTTCTTTAGATTTTATGATTTTAAATTTTTTTGTTTTTCAACTTCCTATTATTTATTTTTTCAATTTTCCGATTTTTAAATTTTTGAAATTTACATTTCCCACTTTCAAGTTTTAGATTTTTCTGTTGCTGGATTTTTAAATTTTTAATTTTTTAATTTCTGGGTTTTTCAACTTTTCGATTTTTTAATTTTTCGATTTTTCAATTTGTAGATTATCTGATTTTACAATTTTTGCGGATTTTGGAAATTTCAATTTCAATTCTTAAATATTTTCAGTTTTCACTTTTCAAATTTTCGTTTCTTCACAATCTTTCAAGCTGTTAATTTCCAATTTTTATTTTTTTAAATTTTTTTACTTTTTTTTCATTTTTGATTTTTCAATTTTACAATTAGCTATTTCTCCATTTTTTTGATTCGAAAAGTCAAAAAATCGAAAACCCAAAAAATGGAAAACTCAAAGAACTGAAGAGACGAAAAATCAAAACACTGAAAGAAATTTAATGAATCGAAAAACTGGAAAGACGAAAAAACGGATTCAAACGAAAAATTGGAAAACCCAAAATTTGTAATCGAAAAACTGTAACATAGAAATCGAAAAATTTAAAAATGAAATATCGAGAAATTGAAAATCGAATTAATGAGTAAGATTTAAAATCCAGTAATTGGAAGATTGAAAAACGCTAAAATCGTAAAATTGGAAAATATAAAAAAAAGAAAAATTGAAAAATCTAAAAATTAAAAACTGAACAATTACAAATGGAAAAATTCAAAAATCCAAACTGAAAAATTTCACAGTGAAAAGATGAAAATTAGAAATTTAGCATATTGAAAAACCGAAAAATTAAAAAAATAAAGAAAATAAAAAACTGAAACTAGTTAGTAGCTGCGAAGATAAGACTAATTTTGGCAAACGAGATACCCTCTAACTCTAAGAGAAGAGAGGGCGGGTGGGGCTAGTAGCTGCTAAAATAAAACCGATTGTGGCAATGACATACCTTCTAAGAAAAGAGGGTGGGTGGGTGGGGCTAGTACTTGCTTTACCATGTTTTAAGTTTATTGTTATGAAAAGATGGCTATATATTATTCAAAAAAGGTTTAATGTAATGTAGTACTTGCTTGACCATGTTTTAAGTTTATTGTTATGAAAAGATGGCTATATATTATTCAAAAAAGGTTTAATGTAATGTAGTACTTGCTTGACCATGTTTTAAGTTTATTGTTATGAAAAGATGGCTATATATTATTCAAAAAAGGTTTAATGTAAGCCCCGCCCACCCACCCTGTCTCAATTGTGATGATTTTCTTATTCATCGTGAGCCAAGGGGGTGGAGCTTAATTGCAAAATCCCTATTTCTCTAAAAGAAATAAGAAACATTTTCTCTTATGGAGCTTCAGTCGATACTGTTTCTTCGTCTTGTTAGGGTGGCAACAGCCTTAAGAACTGGAAAATTTCACAGAATATTTAGGGAAAAATTTGCTAAAATGCCAGAATTTGGAGTTTTCTATTTCACGTTTTTTTTTATATATAAATAAGTTTATTTCCAAATAATTGTGGTAAGTTTCAAAAGAATTTCAGTAAATTCCCAAATAAATGCAGAACACCCTATTTTGGTTTTCTTACTTATATGCGTTATTGCAAAAAAATTGGAAAATTAATTTTTATAGTGTAATTTTCTCAAGTCAGTAGCACTGAGTGAATAAAAACTAAACGTCATTGAAATGTATTCATCCATCCCCTGCATAAAATTGATGACGTCATCTGAGAAAATATAAAATTCATATTCTTCTTATGGAGCTTCATTGGAAACTATTTCTTAATCAGGTTAGCGTAGCAACAGCCTTAAGAACTGGAAAATTTGATTTAAATTGTAGACAAAATAATTTGACAAAATGTATGAATCTGTAATTTTCTAGTGATTTTTTTTTAAAGTTCTACTTTCCTGACCTGACCTGACCGGACTTGACTATAAAGTTGATTAAATTATCTAAATCATGTATGAAATAAATATTTGATCAAAAATATTCTCATAAAGCTTCAATCGATACTATTTCTTAGCTAGGTCAAGTTTCTTGTTACGAAAAGAAGATTACATACATTTAAAAAAACAAGGCTAAATATAAGTCCCGCCCACCCGCCCTATCGCAATTGTGATGATTTTTTTATTCGTCGTGAGCCAAGCGGGCGGGGCCTAATTGCAAAACCCTTATTTCTCTACACGAAATAAAAAAAATATTTTTAAATATCGTGTTGTTCAACAAACACCATGTATATTTAGAAAAAAAAAACATTTCGGTAAACGTGTGATTAAATGGCTTAATATTAGTGGCCCTCATTGTCTCAATCAAAATTTATTTTATATACGTATCATTTTTTCGCAACAAGAGACTTAATACATGTTTAAAATGGTAAATTTTTGTAAAGAAATGTGGATTTTGTAATTAAGTTGCGTCGTTCGAACTGAAACAATGAAAAGTTCATCACAATTGAGATAGGGGTGGGTGGGCGGGGCTTAATCATTGGCTTCTTGTTCTTAATATATAGATTTTTTTCAACAACACGATTTGATATTTTAATTATTTTATTGTTGAAAGGAAATAATGTGTACTTATTATGAAAAAGAAGTCAATGGATAAGCAACATAATGACCATAAACATGCTATATTTTTGGAATCAGAACGTCGAGATCTACAACCCTCAGTGTTTTCGGAATTTTTAGACGACTCTTTCAAAACTGAAATTTTACACTATGAAAATTTCGACCCATTTTCGACCATTTTTCTTGCAGATTTTGGGCCACAGAAGTCACTTCCCGCTCATTTTTTCAATCACTCCTACCCTTTTCAATCAGACTAGATAAAATCAATCACAGACATGGAGGGGGGTGGGTGGGCGGGGCTAAATATATGTTCTTTTGTAGAGTGGAAATGGGAATTAATAGAAGGCAGGCTGTTAAAAAAGATTATTTTCACTTATGTCTTTGGGTCTTCTTTTTCCAATATCTTATCTTAGCAAGTACTAGCCCCGCCCACCCACCCTTGTTTGGAATATCCACGCATTAGGTGCGTGCAGTGTTGCCAATTTTACTTTTATAAAAATACGTTTTTTCGTAATCTACATTATAAGGAATCTTTCTATAATTTTTTTGGGACCCCGAAACCCCAAACGTACTGAAGAGTTAACCACCATTTTCCAGACACCCGGTATATTAAGATTTTTGGAAAAAATTAACTTACGCGACACCAGTGAAACATATTGTCTGCAAAAAATTGATGACGTCATTTCAAAAATAAATATAAATACCCTTCGAAATGACGTCTGGAATTCCAATAATTTGGTTTAGGATTTTACGCTTACGCAGGATGTCCAAAAATAAGGAGCGTATGACCCGATTTAAATAGTTTTCAGCCTTCTCAGAAACACCCATTCAGAAATTCGGAGAACATCACGAAAATCGCCCGCCCCATACATATTAAAATAAAAATGTTTATCCTCATGAAAAATTAACAACCAAGTTTCTCCTCTCGCATGCCTACGGAATTGATTGCGCTTCAAGGGCGCGGAAAGTTCCGTCCAAATAACTTTAGTCGCGTTTTTTTATTCATGAACCCATTTCCCATCGCCTACATGCACACTTTCCCCCTTATTATCCCGTTAAATGTCCCACCAGCGAATCACTTTCTCCCGTAATCACCCTGTATACGTGTTTATCCCCTTAGGTGCAGTCTCGATTTCGCCTTCCATCTAAATTCCGTGCCGTATCATCCGGAAACGGGATCAGAAAACCGGGAAAAGTGTACCCCGGTGCAACGTTGAAAGGATGGAAGAAAATAAAACCGAGTGGATATTAATTTTCGTTCGTGTTAGAGCTTCATAAAACATCCAAATCGTACGATTTCACAAATGTGACCGTCTTTCCATGTCAACTTCCATCGTCAACATCCGTCTATCCGGTCGATAATTAGATATGCATAAACATAAATTTCCCTCTAGTTGTTTTGTGCTTTTAGCGGGGGTTGAAGAGGCGCTTTTTCGCTGTGTTGTCCTGATAATTCGTTCTCTGGAATGGGATTTTTAGTTTTTTCCAAGTGGTGTTGTACCTGAATTTAGCCGGTTATTGTTTCCAGAGGAGACATTAAAATTTCATTTTGAGATCGTTAAAAGTCGGAAGGAGCTTTACGGCCTTTACTTTCAGTTAAATCACTTTTATGTTTTATTTTATGTCTTTATTTCATTTCTTAAGTCTAATTGGTTTTTATGAAATGATGGAATCGGCGAATAATTGCTATTAAAAAATCAAGAAGTGTCGAAATTATAGATGAGGGAGCCACGAAACTGACATATATCTGATTTAGTTACCCCTCTGTTTTCCCTTCGCTATTATCTTCTCTTAAACTATTTATCCTTTATTGCCCTATGATTTACTTTGTTTTTAACCAACATATCATTTCGATCGATCGGATAATAAAACAGCAATGAATACGTAAACAAACGCGATTGAAGCAGTAAATAAGTAAAAATGGAGAGAAATATTTTAAATGGACACGCGTTTTAAACTGCGTAAAAATAATCGTTCTTATGATAATTTAATAAATCCTAAATGACAAGGCGTCCAAAAAATAGATCATACAAAGACAATAAAATATTCAAGCCTAAAATGTTACTGTTAGTGCGGACTAATGGATGACAAACATTCAATTATAATATCAAATATGCATGGAGGGAAAAGTGTTCCTATTTATCTTACTTGGCGACTTTAAACACGTTTATAAAAAGCGACGAAATTCAAGGATCGTTTCAGTCGGAACTAAACATAAAACTGAAAAAAATTGGTTGAAGGTTATTTCGACAGAAGTTAATTCCGTGAAATGATGTCAAATAAATTCCGCTTATTTGAAAAATTATGAAAAATATTTGTGATTTTTGTTCTCCGATAACCTCTACAATTTTTCGATTTACAATTTTTCAGTTTGCATTTTAAATATGTATCTAATAGGGGTAATAATTGTAATTTTAAAAAATTTTTAGGATTTGGGAATTTTTCGATTTTCCAGTTATTGGATTTTAAATTTTCTTCATTTATTCGATTTTTCAATTCTTCTATTTTTAATTTTCCAATGTCCCGACATACTTATTTAATTTTTCAATTTTTCTACATTACAATTTTGGCTATTTTATAATTTTTGATTTTAAAATTCTTAGATTTTTTCATTTTTCAATTCGTTTTTTCTTTCTAACTTTTCGATTCATTAATTTTTTTCGATTTTTAAGTTTCTCGATGTTTAGTTTTTCGATGTTTCAATTTTCCACTTTTTCGATTTTGCAATTTTTCATTTCTCCAATTTTTCTGTTTTAGTTTTTTATTTTCCTAATTTTTCTTTTCTCCAGTGTGAAATTTTTCAATTTTGAGAATTTTGAATTTTTCGATTTGTAATTTTTTAGTTTTAATTTTCATATTTTTCAAAGTTTAGATTTTATAATTTTTCGTTTTTTCAATTCCTCGATTTTTCAATTTTTTGCTTCTTCAATTTTTGATTTGCAATTTTTTTAGTTTTCATTTTAAATATGTATCCAATAGGGGTAATAATTGTAATTTTTAAAACATTTCAATTTTTCAATTTTAGGATTTTGGCATTTTTCGATTTTTCAGTTATTGGATTTTAAATTTTCTTGATTTATTCGATTTTACAATTTTTCGATTTTTAATTTTCCAATGTCCCGACTTACTTATTTAATTTTTGAATTTTTCAATTTTTCTGCATTACAATTTTGACTATTTTATAATTTTTGATTTTAAAATTTTTGGTTTTTTTCATTTTTCAATTTGTTTTTTCTTTCTCTTTTTTCGATTCATTAAATTTTTTCGATTTTCAAGTTTCTCGATTTTTAGTTTTTCGACGTTTCGATTTTCCACTTTTTCGGTTTTCCAATTTTTCATTTTTAGTTTTTTATTTTCCTAATTTTTCTTTTCTCCAGTGTGAATTTTTTCAATTTTTGGAATTTTGAATTTTTCGATTTGTAATTTTTCAGTTTTTAATTTTTATATTTTTCAAAGTTTAGATTTTATAATTTTTCGTTTTTTCAATTTTAAATTTTTCGATTCCTCGATTTTCCAATTTTTTGATTCTTCAATTTTTGATTTGCAATTTTTTTAGTTTTCATTTTAAATATGTATCTAATAGGGGTAATAATTGTAATTTTTAAAACATTTCAATTTTTCAATTTTAGGATTTTGGCATTTTTCGATTTTTCAGTTACTGGATTTTAAATTTTCTTGATTTATTCGATTTTACAGTTTTTCGATTTTTAATTTTCCAATGTCCCGACTTAGTTATTTAATTTTTGAATTTTTCAATTTTTCTGCATTACAATTTTGATTATTTTATAATTTTTGATTTTAAAATTTTTGGGTTTTTTCATTTTTCAATTCGTTTTTTATTTCTAATTTTTCGATTCATTATTTTTTTTCGATTTTCAAGTTTCTCGATTTTTAGTTTTTCGACGTTTCGATTTTCCACTTTTTTGGTTTTCCAATTTTTCATTTTCAGTTTTTTATTTTCCTAATTTTTCTTTTCTCCAGTGTGAAATTTTTCAATTTTTGGATTTTTGGATTTTTCGATTTGTAATTTTTCAGTTTTTAATTTTTATATTTTTCAAAGTTTAGACTTTATAATTTTTCGTTTTTTCAATTTTAGATTTTTAAATTCCTCGATTTTTCAATTTTTTGCTTCTTCAATTTTTGATTTGCAATTTTTTTAGTTTTCATTTTTAATATGTATCTAATAGGGGTCATAATTGTAATTTTTAAAACATTTCAATTTTTCAATTTTAGGATTTTAAATTTTCTTCATTTATTCGATTTTTCAATTTTTCGATTTTTAATTTTCCAATGTCCCGACATACTTATTTAATTTTTCAATTTTTCTACATTACAATTTGGACCATTTTATAATTTTTGATTTTAAAATTTTTGGGCTTTTTCATTTTTCAATTCGTTTTTTCTTTATAATTTTTCGATTCATTAATTTTTCGATTTTCAAGTTTCTCGATTTTTAGTTTTTCGATGTTTCGATTTTCCAATTTTCTTTTTCCTAATTTTTCTTTTTTTCAGTGTGAAATTTTTCAGTTTTTGGATTTTTGAATTTTTCGATTTGTAATTTTTCAGTTTCTCGATTTTTCAATTTTTCATTTTTTGAGATTTTGATTCAATATAAGTTTTAAACATTTTCTCTTTTTCAATTTTACGATTTTAAAATTTTTCAATCTTTCAATTATTGGATTTTAAATCTTCCTCATTAATTTGATTTTTCCACGTTTAAGTTTTCAAATTTTTCGATTTTTTTGATGTTACAATTTTTCCACTTTACAATTTTGAAGATTCAATACTTTTTTGCTTTTAGAAAATTTGGGGTTTTCCAATTTTTTGATTTTCCAATTTTTTGATTTTTCAATTTTCCGATTCGATTCGGTTTTCGATTCATTAAAATTTTCAGTTTTAGGTTTCTCGATTTTTAGCTTTTCAGTGTTTCGATTTTTCGTTTCTTTAGTTCTTCGATTTGGAATTTATGGATTTTCCATTTTATTGATTTTTAATTTTTCGATTTTTCAGTTTTTCGATTTTTCGACTTTTCGAATCAAAAAAATGAAGAAATTACAAAATTGTAAAATCAAAAAATTATAAATTGAAAACTTTGAAATTGAAGAAACGAAAAAATGAAAAATCGAAACATTAAATATTGAGAATTTTCGAAAATAGAGAACACGAAATATTGTAAAATCGAAATAATCGAAATTAAAGAAATGGGAAAATTGAGGAATCCAAAAATTAAATATTGAAAACTTGAACATTTTCAGAGTAAAATTAGAAAATCTCAAAATTGGACTTAACACTGAAAAATATTCTAGTTGAAAAATTAAAAAATAGCAAAATTGTCAAATTAAAAATTCTACAAATTGAAAAATCGAAAAAGAGCAACTGAAAAACTGAAAGAGCGAAAGACAATTTTTTTAAATTCATAAATTTAAAAATTCCAGATTATAAAATCTAAAAAAAACTTGAAAAATAAAGGAAATGAAAAACCGAAAAATTCTGATATAAAATCGGGAAAACGAAAATGAAAATTGAAAAATCGAATAAAAAAATATTACAACTGTGAAAAATTGCAAATCGAAAAACGGAAGAAACGAAAATTTGAAAAATTGAAATGTTTCAAAAACCTAAATATGTATTAAAAAAATAAAAATTGAAAACTGGAAAAATTAAAGAGTTAAAAGTAAAATTTCGAAAACCCGAAAATTGTAAAATAAGAAAATCGAAAAGTTGTAAAATTGAAAAATACAGGAGCTGAAAAATTTAAAAATAGATAAATTGTCAAGTTAAAAAATCTACAAATCGAAAAATCAAAAAACCGACAATTTGGAAAACACAAAAATTAAACAATTAAAAATTCAAAAATCTATCCACTGAAAAGTGTAAAACTTGAAAGAGCGAAAAATAAATTTCCAAAAATAAAAAAATTGGAACATGGAATTGAGTAAATAAAAAAATTCCAACTTACAATATCGAAAGAAACTTTGAAAAAAAGAAAATGAAAAAGGAAACATTGTGATATAAAATCGGGAAAAGGAAAATTAAAAATTGGGGAAAATGAAAAATAAAAATCAAGAATTAGGAAAATTGGAGAAACGAAAAATTGAAAAATCGAAAAATTAAAAATTGTGAAACTGAAAAATCAAAAAATGAAAAATTGCAACAATAAAACATCGCAAATAGAGAACTTGAAAAAACGCAAATTTGAAAATTTTAAATTCAAATGTTCCAAAAACCCAAATATAAAATATAAATAAAAATTGGTACCTCCAAAAATTTAAGAGTTAAAATTGAAATTTTGAAAACCCGCAAAAATTGTAAAATTAGAATATCGAAAAATTGTAGAATTAAAAAATATAGGAACTGAAAATTTTAAAATAGCAAAATTGTCAAAATCGAAAAAGTTAGGGAAGCCAAAAATTAAAAAAATTAAAATTTAAAAATCCAGCAACTGAAAAATCTGCAACTTGAAACAACGAAAAGAGAAAAATAAATTTCTAAAAATTCAAAAATCGGAAAAAATTGAAATTGAAAAATTGAAGAATTAAAAAATTGAGATGTTGAAAAATAAAAAAAATCCACGTTATAAAATCTAAAGAAGCATGAAAAATAAAGAAAATGAAAAAACGAAAAATTGTGACAAAATCGGGAAAGTGAAAAATAAAAATCAAAAACTTGAAAAATTGGACACGGAAAATTGAAAAATCGAATAATTAAAATTGCGAAACTGTAAAATAGAAATTAAAAACCTGGAATATCAGAAATGAAAACAGTGAAAAATTGGTAAATCAAAAAAGTGCAAAAATGAAATTCTGAAAATTTTAAAAATTCAAATGTTCCCAAAACCTTAGTATGTGTTAAAAAATTAAAAATAGAAAACTGGAAAAATTTAAAAAGTTAAAATTGAAATTTCGGAAACCCACAAAAATTGTAAAATTAGAAAATCCAAAAATCGTAAAATTGAAAAATATAGGAGCTGAAAACTTCCAAAATAGCAAAATGGTCAAATTAAAAAGTCTACAAATTGAACATCGAAAAACTAAAATAAAAACCGAAAAGTTGGAAAGTCCAAAAATTAAAAAATTAAAAATTTAAAAATCGAGCAACTGAAGAATCTGAAACCGGAAAATTGAAAAATTATAAAGTTACAAATTATAAAATCTAAAGAAGCATTGAAAAATAAATAGAATGAAAAAAACGAAAAATTGTGATATAAAATCGCGAAAATGAAAATCAAAAACTCGGGAAAATGAAAACTAAAAATCAAGAACTTGAAATATTGGAGAAACAAAAAACTGAAAGTTCGAAAAATTAAAAATTGCGAAACTGAAAAATCGAAAAATGAAAAATTGTAATATCGAAAGATTGCAACAGTAAAAAATTGCAAATCGAAAAACTGAAGAAACGAAAATTAAGTTTTTTATATAGGATTGGGTCAGATTTTTAGATGACGTCATCAGTATCATATACCATGCTTACGATAACCTTAAAACGTTTATAAGATTTCAGAATTTCGGTTTTGCAGTTTCAAAGTTTAAATTGCAAAATAGTGTTATACTGTGAAAACTCAACACGGAATCATACACCACAAATACAGGATTATCTTATTTAAAAAAAACAAAAACAAATGTACTAATTTTTTGAAAATTCAGCTTTGGTGGCCACGCTTCGGGCGACAAAAATTCACATCCTCCAAATCCAGTTCCAACAACACGGTGCGCCGCCACATCGCACTACTTGGACCCTTTCCCGCGAAACAATTATAATTGTCATTACATTTATTTGCTTAATTTGCTATTATTAAGACGCTGACAATACAATCCAGACTATTATAATCTGAGTTTCCAGTTGCTGGGGAACACCCACTGCATGCGCCAGAGAACATTATACACGGAATTAGGGGTCAAAAATGACGTAATTAAATCTATGTTTGTGCTGGTAATTAACTAATTATTCAGTAAACGCCCCCGCTTAGATTTCAGATGGAAATTTAGCTTGATGAACTTGATGTTTCTCCACTGCTTGCGTCGCTTTCTGAAAAAACGGAAAATTCCTGTGTGCATGCAAACGTGGGAAGCAAACCCTACAATGTCAATTATTTAATTTAAAGTTTCGTAATGAAAATGTAAATGTGACGCTCGCTGGTCAAAGTACGCGCATTTCGCGCATAAATCCTACACCGACTTTCTAAATTTTTTATTTTCGGTTTGTTCCAGAAAAATAGCGGTGTGGCAAATTTTCCTTATATTATTTAGTAATCCATAAAGCAGACATGTCAGAAAAAATGTTTTGAAATTCAAATTTCATAAAGGAAGAAGCGGATCGGGTTGTAGTGTAATTTATTAAACGATGGTTCGGGCCGAGTTCGGTCCACATATTCTAAATTCGCATGGGTTTATTCAGGGCGTCTCTGTTTTCGGCTGTTCGGGACAGACCTGTTGAAACAATATTTCACGTTGGAAATTTTCTGCAATTTTTTTTTTAAGAAATGTGAACTGTTTACGGTCGCTTTTAATTTTTTCGGGTAATACAATTTTCATGATTCATGATTCGTATTAATAAAACACTGCAACGTACCATTAAATGTAAATGATATTACTTCCTCTGATGTTTCATGAGTAAGATAAAACTTTATTCGTCTCGATATTGCTGTTAATCTGCATTTTTACTATTCATTACGTTGGGTTTGATGGGATCACGACATGTGTATGACTCGAGGAAAGTAAAAAAATACTTAGTAGTTGGTTTGAATTATTCCTCAAAGGAATCTGAATGGTTTCAAACTTATTATTATTATTATTATTATTATTGTAATTAATTAATTGAAATTATATTATCTCGAGATTTGTTAATTTAAAAAGTTCATTTAAAATAATTTAATTTCCTTTCTAAAAATATAATTTCAAATTCAGATGATTTTGTCAAATTATTTTGTTTAAATATTGTATCGAATTTCGCAGTCCTTAAGGCTGTTGCTACGTTGATCGAACTAAGAAATTGCGTCAACTGAAGCTCCATAAGAAGATTTTTTTTCAACTATTTATCTCATACATTTTTTAGATGACGTAACCAACTTTAGGGACAGAATGAATAAAAAATACATTTTAATATTAAAATGTGTGAACATTTCAAACGGCGTTCTTTAGATGGGTTCTAAGACAAATTATACAATTTAATTTTCCGTATTGTTTACAACATTTGGGTTGTCTAGGAAAAAATAAAATATATAAATTAGGGTTCTCAATAAATACGTCATCTTGAAAATTTCAAACTGAGATGATTTCGTCAAATTATTTTGTCTAAATATTGCATCGAATTTCACAGTTCTTAAGGCTGTTCCTACATTGACCCATCTAAAAAATCGTGTCGACTGCAGTTCCATAAGAATATCTTTTGCCAAATATTTGTTTCTAAAATTTTTTTACATGACCTAACCAACTTTATAGAAAGGAAGAAGAAACAAATACATTTTAAGGGGTAGTTTATTATATTCACTTAATGTTAGCGACTTGCAAAAATTTCAAAAGGAATTCCTTATGTACTTATGTTCGAAGACAAATTACAAAATTTAATTTTCCATTTTTTTTTTGTAATATTTAGGTTGTCTAGAAAAAAATAATATGTAAAATGAGAGTGTCAAAAGAACGTCAACTAGAAAATTTGAAATTGAGACATTTTGCAAAATTATTTTGTTTAAATATTATATCGAATTTTGCAGTTCTTAAGGCTGTTGTTACGTTGCTCTAACTAAGAAATCGCGTCAACTGAAGCTCCATAAGGACATTTTTTGTCAACTATTTATCTCATACATTTTTTAGATGACGTAACCAACTTTAGGGAGAGAATGAATAAAAAATACATTTTAATAGTAAAAAGGCTGAACATTTCAAACGGAGTTCTTTATGTGGGTTCTAAGACAAATTATACAATTTAATTTTCCGTATTTTTTGCAATATTTGGGTTGTCTAGGAAAAAATAAAATACATATATAAATTAGGGTTCTCAAAAATACGTCAACTTGAAAATTTCAAATTGGGATGATTTCGTCAAAATTATTTTGTCTAAATATTGTATCGAATTTCACAGTTCTTAAGGCTGTTCCTACATTGACCCAGCTAAAAAATCGTGTCGACTGCAGTTCCATAAGAATATCTTTAGCCAAATATTTGTTTCTAAAATTTTTTTACATGACCTAACCAATTTTATAAAAAGGAAGAAGAAACAAATACATTTTAAGGGGTATTTTATTATATTCGCTTAATGTTAGCGACTTGCAAAAATTTCAGAAGGAATTCCTTATGTAGTTATGTTCGAAGACAAATTATAAAATTTAATTTTCTATTTTTTTTGTAATATTTAGGTTGTCTACAAAAAATAATAAGTAACATAAGAGTGTCAAAAGAACGTCAACTAGAAAATTTGAAATTGAGACATTTTGCAAAATTATTTTGTTTAAATATTATATCGAATTTCGCAGTTCTTAAGGCTGTTGCTACGTTGATCTAGCTAAGAAATCGCGTCAACTGAAGCGCAATAAGAATATTTTTTGTCAAATATTTATCTCATACATTTTTTAGATGACGTAACCAATTTTAGGGGAAGAATGAATAAAAAATACATTTTAATAGTAAAAAGTGTAAACATTTCAAACGGACTTCTTTATATGAGTTCTAAGACAAATTAAACAATTTAATTTTCCATATTTTTTGCAAAATTTGGGTTGTCTAGGAAAAAATAAAATATATCAATTAGGGTTCTCAAAAATACGTCAACTGGAAAATTTCAAACTGAGATGATTTCGTCAAATTATTTTATGTAAAAATTTTATCGAATTTCACAGTTCTTAAGGCTGTTTCTACATTGACCCCGCTAAAAAATCGTGTCGACTGCAGTTCCATAAGAATATCTTTAGCCAAATATTTGTTTCTAAAATTTTTTTACATGACCTAACCAATTTTATAAAAAGGAAGAAGAAACAAATACATTTTAAGGGGTATTTTATTATATTCGCTTAATGTTAGCGACTTGCAAAAATTTCAAAAGGAATTCCTTATGTACTTATGTTCGAAGACAAATTACAAAATTTAATTTTCCATTTTTTTTTGTAATATTTAGGTTGTCTAAAAAAAAATAATATGTAAAATGAGAGTGTCAAAAGAACGTCAACTAGAAAATTTGAAATTGAGACACTTTGTAAAATTATTTTGTTTAAATATTATATCGAATTTCGCAGTTCTTAAGGCTGTTGCTACGTTGATCTAACTAAGAAATCGCGTCAACTTAAGCTCCATAAGAATATTTTTTGTCAACTATTTATCTCATACATTTTTTAGATCACGTAACCAACATTAGGGAAAGAATGGGTACAAAATTCATTTTAATAGTAAAAAGTGTGAACATTTCAAACGGAGTTCTTTATATGGCTTCTAAGACAAATTATACAATTTAATTTCCCATATTTTTTTTTGCAATATTTGGGTTGTCTAGGAAAAAATAAAATATATCAATTAGGGTTCTCAAAAATACGTCAACTGGAAAATTTCAAATTGAGATGATTTCGTCAAATTATTTTATGTAAAAATTTTATCGAATTTCACAGTTCTTAAGGCTGTTTCTACGTTGACCCCGCTAAAAACTCGTATCGACTGCAGTTCCATAAGAATATCTTTAGCCAAATATTTGCTTCTAAAATTTTTTTACATGACCTAACCAACTTTAGAGAAAGGAAGAAGAAACAAATACATTTTAAGAGGTATTTTATTATATTCACTTAATGTTAGGAACTTGCAAAAATTTCGAAAGGAATTCCTTATGTAGTTATGTTCGAAGACAAATTATAAAATTTAATTTTCTATTTTTTTTTTGTAATATTTAGGTTGTCTAAAAAAATAATATGTAAAATAAGAGTGTCAAAAAAACGTCAACTAGAAAATTTGAAATTGAGACATTTGGCAAAATTATTTTGTCTAAATATTATATCGAATTTCGCAGTTCTTAAGGCTGTTGCTACGTTGATCTAACTAAGAAATCGCGTCGACTGAAGCTCCATAAGAATATTTTTTGTCAAATATTTATCTCATACATTTTTTAGATGACGTAACCAACTTTAGGGATAGAATGAATAAAAAATACATTTTAATAATAAAAAGTGTGAACATTTCAAACGGCGTTCTTTATATGGGTTCTAAGACAAATTGTACAATTTAATTTCCCATATTTTTTTTTGCAATATTTGGGTTGTCTAGGAAAAAATAAAATATATCAATTAGGGTTCTCAAAAATACGTCAACTGGAAAATTTCAAATTGAGATGATTTCGTCAAATTATTTTATGTAAAAATTTTATTGAATTTCACAGTTCTTAAGGCTGTTTCTACATTGACCCCGCTAAAAACTCGTGTCGACTGCAGTTCCATAAGAATATCTTTAGCCAAATATT
The DNA here is from genome assembly GCF_036711695.1 of Zophobas morio. NCBI lineage: Eukaryota > Metazoa > Arthropoda > Insecta > Coleoptera > Tenebrionidae > Zophobas > Zophobas morio. Next base: position 371,145 of record NW_026972132.1, read on the forward strand.
TGTTTCTAAAATTTTTTTACATGACCTAACCAACCTTATAGAAAGGAAGAAGAAAAAAATACATTTTAAGAGGTATTTTATTATATTCACTTAATGTTAGGAACTTGCAAAAATTTCGAAAGGAATTCCTTATGTAGTTATGTTCGAAGACAAATTATAAAATTTAATTTTCTATTTTTTTTTTTTTGTAATATTTAGGTTGTCTAAAAAAATAATATGTAAAATAAGAGTGTCAAAAGAACGTCAACTAGAAAATTTGAAATTGAGACATTTGTCAAAATTATTTTGTTTAAATATTATATCGAATTTCGCAGTTCTTAAGGCTGTTGCTACGTTGATCTAACTAAGAAATCGCGTCGACTGAAGCTCCATAAGAATATTTTTTGTCAAATATTTATCTCATACATTTTTTAGATGACGTAACCAACTTTAGGGAGAGAATGAATAAAAAATACATTTTAATAGTAAAAAGTGTGAACATTTCAAACGGAGTTCTTTATATGGCTTCTAAGACAAATTATACAATTTAATTTCCCATATTTTTTTTGCAATATTTGGGTTGTCTAGGAAAAAATAAAATATATCAATTAGGGTTCTCAAAAATACGTCAACTGGAAAATTTCAAATTGAGGTGATTTCGTCAAATTATTTTATGTAAAAATTTTATCGAATTTCACAGTTCTTAAGGCTGTTTCTACGTTGACCCCGCTAAAAACTCGTATCGACTGCAGTTCCATAAGAATATCTTTAGCCAAATATTTGCTTCTAAAATTTTTTTACATGACCTAACCAACTTTAGAGAAAGGAAGAAGAAACAAATACATTTTAAGGGGTATTTTATTATATTCGCTTAATGTTAGCGACTTGCAAAAATTTCAAAAGGAATTCCTTATGTACTTATGTTCGAAGACAAATTACAAAATTTAATTTTCCATTTTTTTTTTTTGTAATATTTAGGTTGTCTAGAAAAAATAATATGTAAAATAAGAGTGTCAAAAGAACGTCAACTAGAAAATTTGAAATTGAGACATTCTGTAAAATTATTTTGTTTAAATATTATATCGAATTTTGCAGTTCTTAAGGCTGTTGTTACGTTGCTCTAACTAAGAAATCGCGTCAACTGAAGCTCCATAAGGATATTTTTTGTCAACTATTTATCTCATACATTTTTTAGATGACGTAACCAACTTTAGGGAAAGAATGGATAAAAAATACATTTTAATAGTAAAAAGGGTGAACATTTCAAACGGAGTTCTTTATATGGGTTCTAAGACAAATTATACAATTTAATTTTCCATTTTTTTGTAATATTTAGGTTATCAAGAAAAAAATAATATGTAAATTGAGAGTGTCAAAAGTACGTCAACTAGAAAATTTGAAATTGAGACATTTGGCAAAATTATTTTGTTTAAATATTATATCGAATTTCGCAGTTCTTAAGGCTGTTGCTACGTTGATCTAACTAAGAAATCACGTCAACTGAAGCTCCATAAGAATATTTTTTGTCAAATATTTATCCCATACATTTTTTAGATGACGTAACCAACTTTAGGGAGAGAATGAATAAAAAATACATTTTAATAGTAAAAAGTGTGAAAACTTCAAACTTAGTTCCTTATACGGGTTCTAAGACAAATATAAAATTTAATTTAATCAATTGCAGTGACATTTTGTCTAAATATTATATCGAATTTCCCAGTTCTTAAGGCTGTTGCTACGCCGAGCTAAGAAGTAGCAACGAATGACAAATTTTCGAAGTTTTAGCCCCGCCGAACGACCTTGTTTATTCTTAGAAGATATGTCATTTACCAACATCAATCTTATCTTAGCAAGTACTCGCCCCTCCCACACACGCTGTTCTTATTAGAACGATTTCTCTTCAATTGAAAACCACCTCTCAATTTTTTTTTACAAAATGAATCACTGAAACAGAGACAGGGTGGGTGGGCGGAGCTAAGTTTAATTTATATGTTCTTTTGTAAAGTGAGAATGGGAACTAACATTGTTATACTACTTATTTACTATAACATTTATTTCTTATTTCTGAAGAAAAAATGAGAGAAGGGGTGGGTGGGCGGGGCTAAGTTTAACTTTTTCATACAGAATCTTTTATAAGCAAGCAATAGCCCCGCCCACCCACCCCCTATTTATTCCTTAATATTGTTCAGTCATTTATCAAAGTCAGTCTTATCTCAATAGGTACTAGGCGAGACGTAAATGGAAGACCTACTTATTCATACTCTAAGGGTTAAGAAACAGCGAACTTACGCTCGAAAAGAAAAATGAATAAATACCTATGTATTTACCACACGAAAAATTATACATCATTTTAAAAGAAAGTGGATATCATTTCAGAAAAAACGATTGACAGTGTAATTCTATTTAAATCTTCATTTTATTTTTTTACTTTTCGTATAAATGAGCTTTTTAAATTTAATAAATAATAAAATTTAAAACCACTAGTTTTTATTTTTTCGGTTGAATACAAACATTAAAATATACAACTCAAGCACACAGAATACTTATTTTTCAAGAAATATATTATTTAATAAATTTTTAAAACAACGTCATCCACTTTCTAAAGGGGACAAATAAATATTCCTAAATTTTAATTAAGTTATGCAATCAATGTGGGAATCTTGTAAAAAATTCGAGAAAGTTCAATTTGTAGGCTCAAGGTTAAAAGCGTGGATACATTATTAAACCAAAGCAAAGAAACATGTCAGAGTATAAATTTGGAGGTGGAATTATTTACTGAGCGAAATTTTTAACCACAGTTTAATCGCGCTTTCCGTTAATTAAAATAAATAAATAAATATCTAAATATTTAAATCAAATCTTCAAATTCTAGGATCAACCACGAAAAAAGTTATCATGAAAAAATTGGGTAAACCCGCACTTTCGTATTCTACATTTCGTGAAACAGGCATTTATTTTTCATCAAATTTCTAGAATCAGTCCCTGTGACAGTTTTTCTACATTTGTTCTACATTTGAAACGAAAAAATTTTGAGGAAACGCGGCGTTTAAAGGTGTATTTTTTCTCGGCGCCCCCGCAAAGCCACGTACAAACCCAATATCGAGTTCAGGGTTAAGTGCGGCGGTAACGTGAAAATGCAGGTCCGGCTCGTGCAAACGAAGATATAACAATTCCTTAGCACACGTCCAACGATAACGCTTATGTAAATTTTGTCCGCCATCGTTTATCACAAAATTTGAATATTACATACGCAACGAATTTTTCCGAGTGCGAAAACACCACAAACCGCACATATGTCAAAAATTATTTTCGCTCTAAAAAAGCGCTTAAATTTAATCTTAATTAATCATCTGGGAAGTTTTCTTACTTTCGTCCCATGACTCGCGTCGATTTCCTGCCCTCCAGGCACGGCTTCGGCCTTTCTTGCCGGTGTTTATTAAAGTAAATTGAGTCTTATCGAGTGTGTGTCATGGGAATGTTCGATATATCGATTCGAAACGGGGTAAAGAGGAATAATTGATGGTAATTGCACGGTCGCTGTCGTCGGCGTTATAAAGAAAACTTAAAACATAAGCCACCGAATCGATCGCGATAATTGATACAAAGTGCAAATACGAAATTTTACTACTGACTATAAATAAACTTGTTGTAATTAATATTCTACGCTATAAATAAGTGAGTTTAGAGGCGCATAAATCATGGAATCGATCATTTCGCGAACGGATCTGAGTCGCGTTCGGACGGAATTTACAAATTGTTCACTTTTGGGGTGAGGGACATAAAGCACGGATTGGCGGCGGAATTGTCCGGAGCTTTTAACAAATCAAAACCGAACTGTTTTACTACTAGTCGATTTTATCATAAAGGGGGATCAGGGACGCACTGGCCCACTAACCGAACGACGACTAATGACTTCAGGTTTAAAGTTTCAGTAAAGTACTGTCGAACAAACGCAACTTCGAAAAATTATTATCAACCTTAACTTTTAGAATTTTTTTTTCATCTTTATAGCCAGTTTTTCGATATAATTTTTTTGATAACGTCATTAATATTTTAGCAAGGGCACATATATCAATTTAGTATTGATCGACTTCTTAGAGTTTTGACACCCTTGGAATCCACGAAATCTTTGAAATTTTCACACTATTTGGAATATTTTCACAAGTTCAGTAAAATGTTTAGAATTTCTAGAATTTAGTAAATTTTTGAAATCTCCAGAAGTTCCAGATTTTCTAAATGTCACTCTTCTGATATGCCAAAATTCAACATTTTCCTAGTTTTCAAGATTCTAGGTCTTCCAGAATTTTTACACTTTCTAGATGTTTCCAGATTTTCTAAAATTATTAGACCCCGATTTTTTGGTTTTTAGGATTTTTGTTTTATTTGGAGTATTTGGAATCTCTAAACCTTTTTAACATTTGTGTCCTTAGAGTATTTAGATACAATTGGGACCTCTGAGAAGATTTCACATTATAAAAATAACAGTTGGTGTCCCCGAGAAGGTTTCACCTCCTAAAAAAAATACAGTTGGGGCCCCTGAGAAGGTTTCACATTATAAAAAAAAACAGTTGGTGCCCCCGAGAAGGTTTCACCTCTTAAAATAAGTACAGTTGGTGCCCACGAGAAGGTTTCACCTCCTAAAAAAAAATACAGTTGGGGCCCCTAAGAAGGTTTCACATTATAAAAAAAAAGTTGGCGGCTCCGAGAAGGTTTCACCTCTCAAAAAAAAATACAGTTGGGACACCTGAGAAGGTTTCACATTATAAAAAAAACAGTTGGTGCCCCCGAGAAGGTTTCACGTCTTAAAATAAATACAGTTGGGACCCCTGAGAAGGTTTCACATTATGAAAAATAAAACAGTCGTGGGCCCCTAGAAGGTTTCAGATTCTTGAAGAAAGACAGTTGAGGGATCCTGAGAAGGTTTCACTTTCTTAAAAATAAACAACAGTTGGTGCCCCTGAGAAGGCTTCACTTCTTAAAAAAAATACAATTGGGACCCCTGAGAAGGTTTCACATAATAAAAAAGAACAGTTGGTGCCCGCGAGAAGGTTTCACCTCTTAAACAAAATACAGTTGAGACCCCTGAGAAGGTTTCACATTATAAAAAAAAAACGGTTGGCGCCCCCGAGAAGGTTTCACCTCTTAAATAAATACAGTTGGGATCCCTGAGAAGGTTTCACATTATAAAAAAGAAAACAGTTGCGGGCCTCTAGAAGGTTTCACTTTCTTAAAAATAAACAACAGTTGGTGCCCCTGAGAAGGTTTCACATTATAAAAAAAAAATAGGTGCCCACGAGAAGGTTTCACCTCTTAAAAAAAATACAGTTGGGAGCCCTGAGAAGGTTTTACATTATAAAAAAAAAAAAACAGTTGGCGCCCCCGAGAAAGTTTCACTTCTTAAAATAAATACAGTTGGGACCCCTGAGAAGGTTTCACATTATAAAAAAAAACGGTTGGCGTCCCCGAGAAGGTTTCACCTCTTAAAATAAATACAGTTGGGATCCCTGAGAAGGTTTCACATTATAAAAAAGAAAACAATTGCGGACCTCTAGAAGGTTTCACTTTCTTAAAAATAAACAACAGTTGGTGCCCCCGAGAAGGTTTCACCCCTTAAAATAAATACGGTTGGGATCCCTGAGAAGGTTTCACATTATAAAAAAGAAAACAGTTGCGAGCCTCTAGAAGGTTTCACTTTCTTAAAAATAAACAACAGTTGGTGCTCCTGAGAAGGTTTCACATTATAAAAAAAAAATTGGTGCCCCCGAGAAGGTTTCACCTCTTAAAAAAAATACAATTGGGACCCCTGAGAAGGTTTTACATTATAAAAAAAAACAGTTGGCGCCCCCGAGAAGGTTTCACCTCTTAAAATAAATACAGTTGGGACCCCTGACAAGGTTTCACATTATAAAAAAGAGAACAGTTGCGGGCCTCTAGAAGGTTTCACTTTCCAAAAAATAAACAACAGTTGGTGCCCCTGAGAAGGTTTCATATTATAAAAAAAAAAAATTGGTGCCCCCGAGAAAGTTTCACCTCTTAAAAAAAGACAATTGAGACCCTTGAGAAGGTTTCACCTCTTAAAAAAAATACAGTTGGGACCCCTGAGAAGGTTTTACATTATAAAAAAAACAGTTGGTGACTCTGAGAAGGTTTCACCTCTTAAAAAAATACAGTTGAGACCCCTAAGAAGGTTACACATTATAAAAAAAACGGTTGGCGCCCACGAGAAGGTTTCACTTCTTAAAATAAATACAGTTGGGACCCCTGAGAAGGTTTCACATTATAAAAAAGAAAACAGTTGCGGGCCTCTAGAAGGTTTCACTTTCTTAAAAATAAACAACAGTTGGTGCCCCTGAGAAGGTTTCACATTATAAAAAAAAATTGGTGACCCTGAGAATGTTTCATCTCTTAAAAAAATACAATTGAAACCCTTGAGAAGGTTTTACATAATAAAAAAAATATTTGGGGACCCTGAAAAGGTTTCACGTCTCAAAAAAAATACAGTTGGGATCCATGAGAAGGTTTCATATTATAAAAATAGTTGGGGGCCTCTAGAAGGTTTCAGATTCTTAAAAAACCAGTTGGGGGACCCCCAGAAGGTTTCACTTTCTTGAATATAAACCAACAGTTACTGCCCCTGAGAAGGTTTCACCTCTTAAAAAGATTGGTTGAAAGTTATTTCGACAGAACTTCCCTTCAGTTTTTCCATATTTTTTTTTTATAAAGTCATTAACATTTTAGCAAAGACACATATATCAATTTAATATTAATAGCATTCTTAGAGTTGTGGCACTTTTAGAATCTTCAAAATCTTTAGAGAAGACTTTGAACCTTCACACTATTTGGAATATTTTCACAATTTCAGTAAAATGTTTAGAATTTCTAGAATCGAGTAAATCTTTGAAATTTCCAGAAGTTCCAGATTTTTAAATGTTATAAAAATATCAGTCTTCTGATATGCCAGAATTCAATATTTTTGTTAGTTTTCAAGTTTTATATGTTTTCCAGATTTTTCACACTCTCTAGATATTTCTAGATTTTCTAAAATTAATAGACCCCAAGAGTCTTTACATTTTTGAAATTCTTGAAATCTCTGGAATCTTTGGAATCTCTGGGATGTATAAAATAATAATTAAGGTGTTCAAGACCCTTAATACTTGTGCGATTTATAAAAATAAAAGAAAGCATTCTTCACATTTTTAGGATTTTTAGATTTTTAGAATTTCTACTTTGTTTAGACTCCTTAGAATCTCTAAAATTTTTGTCATATTAAGAGTTCATGCGTTTTTTACAAATTACAAAATGTCTGAAATATTTGAAACAGAATTTTAAAAACCTTTTGGGCCCTTAAAGTATTTAGAATCTTCAGTGTTCAGAGCCCTTAGAGTCTTAACAATCTTTGGAAATTTTGGATATTTTAGAATTATTAGAAATTTTATAAAGTTTCCTAAGAATCCTAAGAAAAAACAGACAAAATGTAAGCCCCGCCCACCCACCCTATCTCAATTGTGATGATTTTTTATTCGTTGTCTGATCGAGGGGCGGGGCTTAATTACAAGATCCATATGTGTCTACAAGAATTTACCATTTTAAATGTAATTTAAGTTTCTAAAAAAACTAAATCATCACAATCAAGATGGGGTGGGTGGGCGGGGTCTATATTTTACCTTATTGTCTTAATATATCTAGTATTTTTTGAACAACACGACACTCAAAAAGTTGTTTTTTATTTCTTGTCAAGATGTAAGTATTCTGAAGTTAAGCTCTGCCCCTTGATTCACAGCGAATAAAAAAAATCGTCACAATTGAGACAGGGCGGGTGGGCGGGCTTTTAATTTGTCTTTTCATTTTAAAATTATTACCTTTTTTCATAACATAAAACTTAAAATGTTTAAAATGGAAATTTTTTCTAAGGAAATGTCGATTTTACAGTTTGGCTCCGCCCCATAATTGCAAAATCCATATTTATTTGCAAAAATGTACCATTTTAACCATTTTTCAAGTTTCTTTTTATGGAAACATGGCTATGTATATTAAGAAAAAACAGATCAAAATGGATGCCCCGCCCACCCGCCCTGTCTCAATTGTGATGAAATTTTTATTCGTCGTGAGTCAAGAGGGCGCAGCTTAACTAGAAAAACCTTATTTCTCTAGAAGTAATAAAAACATGCTTTTGAGATCGTGTTGTTCAAAGAATAGTATGTATATTAAGAAAAAACAAGTCAAAAATGAAGCCCCACCCACCCATATCCATTCGAAGCTCAATTGTGATGAATTTTTGATTCGTTGTCAGAGCGAGAGGAGGAGCCTAATGGCAAAATCGAAACTTTTATACAAAAATTTACCATTTAAAACTAAGGAAAAATTGGTTGAAAGTTATTTCTACAGAACTTCCCTAACCCCTAAAGTACAGTCGAACAAATACAACTTCGAAAAATTATTATCAACTTAAACTTTGAGAATTCTTTTTTTTTCATCTTTATGCTCAGTTTTCCATATATTTTTTTTTTTTGATAACGTGACTAACATTTTAGCAAGGGCACATATATCACTTTAGTATTAATAGACTCGTTACAGTTTTTGCACCCTTGGAGTCCCCGAAATCTTTGAAATTTAGAGAAGACTTTGAACTTTCACACTATTTGGAATATTTTCACAAATTCAGTAAAATGTTTATAATTCCTAGAAATGAGTAAATTTTTGAAATTTCCAGAAGTTCCAGATATTCCAAATGTTATAAAAATATCAGTCTTCTGATATGCCAGAATTCAATATTTTCCTCAGTTTTCAAGATTTCTAAGTCTTCCAGATTTTTCACACTTTCTAGATATTTCCAGATTTTCTGAAATTAATAGACCCCAGGAGTCTTTCAATATTGGAAACTCTTGGAATCTCTGGAATCTTTAAAATCTCTGCGATGTATTCAAGACCCCTAATACTTGTAGAATTTATAAAAATTAAAGGAACCATTCTTCAGATTTTTACGACTTTTAGATTTTTAGGACTTTTATTTTGTTTAGAATCTTTGGAATCTTTAAAATTTTTGTCATGTTAAGAGTTCATGCGTTTTTTACAAATTATAGAATCTTTGAAATATTTGAAACAGAATTTTAAAAACCTTTTGTGTCCTTAGAGTATTTAGAATGTTTAGTTTTCAGAGCCCTTAGAGTCTTAACAATCTTTGGAAATTTTGGATATTTTAGGATTACTAGAAATTTTATAAAGTTTAGAAATTCTATAATTTCCAGAATTCTAAGAAAAAACAGATAAAATCCAAGCCCCGCCCACCCCCCCTATCTCAATTGTCATGATTTTTTATTTTTAATTGCAAGATCCATATGTGTCTACAAGAATTTACCGTTTTAAATGTGATTTAAGTTTCTAAAAATAAATAAATCATCATAATTAAGATGGGGTGGGTGAGCGGGGTCTATATTTTATCTTTTTGTCTTAATATACCTAGTATTCTTTGAACAACACAATACTCAAAAACTTGTTTTTAATTTCTTGTAAAGATGTAAGTATTCTGAAGTTAATCTCTGCCCCTTGATTCACGGCGAATAAAAAAAATCATCACAATTGAGACAGGGCGGGTGGGCGGGCTTATACTTTGTCTTTTCATTTTAAAATGTGTACCTCTTTTCACAACATAAAACTTAAAATGTTTAAAATGCAAAATTTGTCTAAGGAAATGTCGATTTTGCAGTGTAGCTCCGCCCTATAATTGCAAGATCCATATGTCCTTGCAAAAATGTACCAGTTTAACCATTTTTCAAGTTTCTTGTTGTGGAAAGATGGCTATGTATATTAAGAAAAACAGATCAAAATGTATGCCCCGCCCACCCGCCCTGTCTCAATTGTGATGAAATTTGTATTCGTCGTGAGTCAAGAGGGCGCAGCTTAACTGCAAAAGCCTTATTTCTCTACAAGTAATAAAAACATGCTTTTGAGATCGTGTTGTTCAAATGTATATTAAGAAAAAACAAGTCAAAAATTAAGCCCCACCCATATCTATCCGAAGCTCAATTGTGATGAATATTTCATTCGTTGTCAGACCGAGAGGCGGAGCCTAATTGCAAAATCGAAACTTTTATACAAAACTTTACCATTTTAAACTAAGAAAAAATTGGTTGAAAGTTATTTCTACAGAACTTCCCTAACCCCTAAAGTACAGTCGAACAAATACAACTTCGAAAAATAATTATCAAATTAAACTTTGAGAATTCTTTTTTTTTCATCTTTATGGTCAGTTTTCCATATATTTTTTTTGATAACGTCATTAACATTTTAGCAAGGGCACATATATCAATTTAGTATTAATAGATACCCTTGGAATCCTCGAAATCTTTGAAATTAAAGAAGACTTTGAACTTTCACACTATTTGGAATATTTTCACAAATTCAGTAAAATGTTTATAATTTCTAGAAATGAGTAAATCTTTGAAATTTCCAGAAGTTCCAGATTTTCTAAATGTTATAAAAATATCAGTCTTCTGATATGCCAGAATTCAACATTTTCTTCAGTTTTCAAGATTTCTAGATCTTCCAGAATTTTTACACTTTCTAGATGTGTCCAGATTTTCTAAAATTAATAGACCCCAAGAGTCTTTAAATATTTGAAATTCTTGGAATCTCTGGAATATTTAGATTCTCTGAGATGTATAAGATAATAATTAGGGTGTTCAAGACCCCTAATACTTATAGGGTTTATAAAAATTAAAGGAAGCATTTTTCAGATTTCTACGACTTTTAGATTTTTAGGACTTTTATTTTATTTAGAATCTTTTAAATCTTCATGCGTTTTTTACAAATTATAGAATCTTTGAAATATTTGGAACAGAATTTTAAAAACCTTTCTAACGTTTGAGTCCTTAGATTATTGAGAATCTGTAGTGTTTTTAGAGCCCTTGAAGTCTTAACAATCTTTGTAAATTTTGGATATTTCAGAATTACTAGAAATTTTATAAAGTTTAGGATTTTTATAATTTCTGGGAACATTAATACTTCCAAGATCTTTACTATTTTTAAGATTTTGTTGGATGTTTCTTTTATTTAGAACCTAAAATTTTAGTTCATTTAGCATCTTTGGTGTCTTTATAATTCGCAAATTCTAGTGTAGGAAAACTTTAAGATTTTTAGAATGTATCGAGTCTTTAGAATTTTTGGAAGGGTTAAACCTTTTAAATATTTCAAACAATTGGAAACTTTGGAATTTGTAGAATATCTACAATCTTAAGATTGTGTAAACTTTTGTAATTTTGAGATTTAATATTTTTTTAATTTCTTTTAATTTTTGGGAATTTTCTTAATTTGCAAAATTGTCAAAATTTCCAGAATGTTCAGATTTTCCAAATTGGCCCAATTTTCCGAAGTACACAAAATGACTAGAATTTCCACATTTTCCAAAATTTGTGAAATTATCAGGCTCCAGTTATACCAGAAATTTGAAATTCAACCTTTTCCAATATTTTCAAGATTTCTAGCTCTACCACATTTTCCCACACTTTCCAAATTTTTTCAGATTTTCTAAAATTTATAGATCTCAGGAGTCTTAAATCTTTTGGAATTTTTGGAATCTCTGGAATCTTTACAGTCCCCAAGGTTTATAAAATAATAATTAGGGTGTTCAAGGCCTTCAGTGCTTTTAGGATTTATAAAAATTAGAGAAAGCATTTTCCGATCTTTACGATTTTTAGCTCTTTAAGATTTTTGTTTTCTTTGAAGTCTTAAGAATTTTTAAAATCTTTGGCATTTTAAGAGTTCACGCGATTTTTACGAGTTTTGGAATCTTTGGCTTTTTGGAAATTCTCTAGAACCTTTAGAATTTCTCAAGTATTCGAAACAGAACTTAGCTTTTGACCCCTTAGGGTCCCTAGGGTCTTTAGACACTTTAAAATTTCTGCAATTTCTAGGATCATTGGTACCCCCCGGTTCTTTAAAAATTTTAAGATTTTTGAGTCTTTCAAACCATTGGCAACTTTGAAATCTTAAAATCTCTAGAATCTAGAATGACTAGAATTTCTATAATCTTTAGAGCTTTCAGATTTTGGTTATTTTTAGATACTTCAGTATCTTTAGAATTTTAAATATTTTTGGAATTTGTTTAAAACATCCCCACCTGTTTCTAGGTGTTCCTTCTTCCAAATTGCCCGAAAATAAATCGCCGCCCACGCCGCCTCAGCGCAAAATTTGATCGAGTCGGCTTCGCGGAAGCCCCACAAAATTAATTTAACATGAAATAAATATCATCTCCGGCGCAACATAATAAGGTACATTTTTCGTAAATTTATGTGTGTTTTTAAAGAAAGCGTCTCATTTATTCAATCCGCCCCCGCCGCTCCCGCCGCCCCCGCCTCCCGTCCCGCTTAATTTAAAATAATTTCAATGACTTCCACCCCCCACAAATATAAGTTATCCACGATAAATCACAGTTTCGCTATCATAAATCCTTTGACTGTGGACGCAATAATATTCGTCGGCGCGTGTTTCGGCCATGATAAGGGAGAGAATACAGAAAACAAGAGCGTGGGACGGGGGAAGACGTTCGTTCGACTTTCCCCACTAACCCTTTTTCTCCTTTTTATTATTTACGTCTTTGTTTACAATTAATAAGAGTTTAATTAATTTAATTTGGGCGTTCTTTTATCGAGTGGATGGTCGAGGGTCGCCCGACGCCCTCCGCTCTGCATAAAATGGAATCGAATATTATTATTGTGAGCCGTTTTCTTTGATTTCGCCCTCGTTCTTCGCTGCGTTCCGGTACATTAAGTGGCTAGGGGAGAGGACGGCAATTCGAAACCTCGTATATACACGCGGACTGTCCACTACGCTCACATGTTATTCTATTTTTATTCTTCTAGTTTGGCCGAGGGTGGAGGGGGAGGGCTATTAGGGACGAAACGGCTGATTGCGTGCATTTTTGATGGGTGTTTGCCCGATAATATTGTGCGCGGAGCTTGAATGCAACAAGGGAGAGACAAATTTACAGACTCCGACACAAGTTTTTCTTGCCTTTATAGGAAGAGCTTAGATGTGTTAAATACACCAAGCCCTCCCGCAACTTTCTTTTGGAAATTCATTCAAATGGGAAAACTAGTTGTGAAATTAATTCCATAAATTCGCATAATAATGTATCAATTTTTGAAAAATAACTCAACTTCAACATTTGCCGTATTTAAAGGAATTGTAGATGAAAAGTTTCTTGTTGTTGAAATAAGTCTACACATATTAAGAAAACAAGGCAAAACGTAGCCCCGCCCACCCACCCTATCTCAATTGTGATGATTTTTTTTATTGGTTGTGCGTCAAGGGGGCGGAGCTTAACTGCAAAATCCTTAGTTCTCTACGAGAAATAAAAAACATGTATTTGAGTATCGTGTTCAAAGAATACTATGTATATTAATTAAGAAAAAAATAAAGCCAAAGATTAGGCCCCACCCATACCCGCCCCGATCTTAATTCTCAATTGTGATAAATTTTTCATTCGTTGTCAGATAAAGAGGCGGGGCTTAATTGCAAGACTCATATTTGTCTACAAGGATTTACCATTTGAAATATGTTTTAAGTTTCTAAGAATAAAAAAAAATCATCACAATATTGATTTTGCAATTTGCCTCTGCCCCATACTTGCAAAATCCATATTTCCTTGCAATAATGTACCATTTTAACCATGTTTTAGGTTTCTTCTTGTGAAAAGATGGCTATGTGTATTAAGAAAAAATAGGCAAAATATGTGCCCCACCCACCCACCCTGTCTCAATTGTAATGATTTTCTTATTCGTTGTCAGCCAAGAGGGCGGAGCTTAATTGCAAAATCCTTATTTCTTTACAAGAAATAAAAAACATTTTCTCTTTTGGAGCTTCAGTCGAAACTATTTCTTCGTCTTGTCAGGGTAGCAACAGCCTTAAGAACTGGAAAATTCCATAGAATATTTAGAGAAAAATTTACTAAGTTTTCTAATTCACGTAAATAAATGCAAAACACCCTCTAATTTTTTGTCTTCTGGTTAACTAGGACACCAGGTATTTTAGTTTTCTTACTTGTATACGTTGCAAAAAAACTGGAAAATTAATTTTTATATTTAGTTTAATTTTCTCAAGTCAGTAGCATTGAGTAAATAAAAACAAAACATGTGTTGAAATGGATTTATCCATCCCTTGTATAAAATTGATGCCCTTATCTGAAAAAATATGAAATACATATTCTTCTTATGGAGCTTTAGTCGATACTATTTCTTAATCAGGTCAGCGTAGCGACAGCCTTAAGAACTGGGAAATTTGATTTAATCTGTAGACAAAATAATCTGACAAAATGCATGAATCTCAAATTTTCTAGTTAACGTTTTTTTTTTCCAAAGCTCTATTTTGGACATTTTTTTTTTTCTAGACAACTCAAATTTTATTGCTAGATATATTAACCAAATGTGAAATGTCTCATATATAATCAATGCATTTTTGAATAGAACTTTTTTCTGAATTCATTGATGTAGTATAATCATATTTTCTTTCTGACTGAAATGACAAAATAAATTATTTTATATAAAAATAAATAAAATAAAAAGATGACATATGTAGTTACCTTTGGAAATAATTTTAATTTAACAAAAATATACCACTTTGAATATGCTTTAAGTTTCTTGTTACGAAAATAAGATTACATACATAATAAAAAAAAATCAAGGCCAAAAATAAGCCCCGCCCACCCACCCTATCGCAGATGTGATGATTTTTTTATTCGTCTTAACCCGGGAGGTGGGCTTAATTGCAAAATCTACATTTCTCTACAAAAATTTACCGTTTTAAACGTGTTTTAAGTTTCTAAGAATAAAACAATCTTTACAATTGAGATATGGTGGGTGGGCGGAGTTTATATTTGGCATTTTTACTTTATATATCTAGTATGCTTTGAGCAACACGATACTCAAATACATGTTTTTAATTTCTTGTAGAGAAATAAGTATTTTGCAGTTAAGCTCCGCCCTTTTGATTCACGGCCAATAAAAAAAATTCATCACAATTGAGATAGGGTGGGTGGGAGGGCTTACACTTAACCCTTTTGTTTTAATACGTGCACACCCCTTTTCACAACATAAAAATTAAAATTTTTATAATGGAAAATTTGTATAAGGAAATATTGATTTTGCAATTTGCCTCCGCCCTATACTTGCAAAATCCATATTTCCTTGCAATAATGTACCATTTTAAACATGTTTTAAGTTTCTTCTTGTGAAAAGATGGCTATGTGTATTAAGAAAAAATAGGCAAAGTATGTGCCCCGCCCACCCACCCTGTCTCAATTGTGATGATTTTCTTATTCGTGGTGAGCCAAGAGGGCGGAGCTTAATTGCAAAATCCTTATTTCTTTACAAGAAATAAAAAACATTTTCTCTTTTGGAGCTTCAGTCGAAACTAATTCTTCGTCTTGTCAGGGTAGCAACAGCCTTAAGAACTGGAAAATTCCATAGAATATTTAGAGAAAAATTTACTAAGTTTTCTAATTCACGTAAATAAATGCAAAACACCCTCTAATTTTTTGTCCTCTGGTTAACTAGAACACCAGGTATTTTAGTTTTCTTACTTGTATACGTTATTGCAAAAAAATTGGAAAATTAATTTTTATAGTTTAATTTTCTCAAGTCAGTAGCATTGAGTGAATAAAAACAAAACATGTGTTGAAATGGATTTATCCATCCCCTGTATAAAATTGATGACCTTATCTGAAAAAATATGAAATGCATATTCTTCTTATGGAGCTTCATTCGACACTATTTCTTAATCAGGTCAGCGTAGCAACAGCTTTAAGAACTGGGAAATTTGATTTAATCTGTAGACAAAATAATTTGACAAAATGCATGAATCTCAAATTTTCTAGTTAACGTTTTTTTTTCCAAAGCTCTACTTTGGACCTATTTTTTTTTTTCTAGACAGCCCAAATTTTATTGCTAGATATATTAACCAAATGTGAAATGTCTCTTATATAAATCAATGCATTTTTGAATAGAACTCTTTTCTGAATTCATTGATGTAGCATAATCATATTTTCTTTCTGACTGAAATGGCAAAATAAATTATTTTATATAAAAATAAATAAAAAAAGAAAGATGACATATGTAGTTACCTTTGGAAATAATTTTAATTTAACAAAAATGTACCATTTCAAATATGCTTTAAGTTTCTTGTTACAAAAATAAGATTACTTACATTATAAAAAAAATCAAGGCCAAAAATAAGCCCCGCCCACCCACCCTGTCGCAGATATGATGATTTTTTTATTCTTCTTAACCCGGGAGGTGGGCTTAATTGCAAAATCTATATTTCTCTACAAAAATTTACCGTTTTAAACGCGTTTTAAGTTTCTAAGAATAAAAACAATCTTTACAATTGAGATATGGTGGGTGGGTGGGGTTTATATTTGGCATTTTTACTTTATATACCTAGTATGCTTTGAACAGCACGATACTTAACAACATGTTTTTAATTTCTTGTAGAGAAATAAGTATTTTGCAGTTAAGCTCCGCCCTTTTGATTCACGGCCAATAAAAAAAATTCATCACAATTGAGATAGGGTGGGTGGGTGGGCTTACATTTAGCCTTTTTGTTTTAATACGTGCACACCCCTTTCCACAACATAAAACTTAAAATTTTTGTAATGGAAAATTTGTATAAGGAAATATCAATTTTGCAATTTGCCTCCGCCCTATACTTGCAAAATCCATATTTCCTTGCAAAAATGTACCATTTTAACCATGTTTTAAGTTTCTTCTTGTGAAAAGATGGCTATGTGTATTAAGAAAAAATAGGCAAAATACGTGCCCCGCCCACCCACCCTGTCTCAATTGTGTTGATTTTGTTTATTCGTCGTGAGTCAAGAGGGCGGAGCTTAATTGCAAAATCCTTATTTCATTACAAGAAATAAAAAACATTGTCTCTTATGGAGCTTCAGTCGAACCTATTGCTTCGTCTTGTCAGGGCAGCAACAGCCTTAAGAACTGGAAAATTCCATAGAATATTTAGAGAAAAATTTACTAAGTTTTCTAATTCACGTAAATAAATGCAAAACACCCTCTAATTTTTTGTCCTCTGGTTAACTAGGACACCAGGTATTTTAGTTTTCTTACTTGTATACGTTATTGCAAAAAAATGGAAAATTAATTTTTATAGTTTAATTTTCTCAAGTCAGTAGCATTGAGTAAATAAAAACAAAACATGTGTTCAAATGTATTCATCCATCCCCTGCATAAAATTGATGATGTCATCTGAGAAAATATAAAATACATATGTATTCTTCTTATGGAGCTTCATTGGAAACTATTTCTTAATCAGGTCAGCGTAGCAACAGCCTTAAGAACTGGGAAATTTGATTTAATTTGTAGACAAAATAATTTGACAAAATGTGTGAATCTGTAATTTTCTAGTGATTTTTTTTAAAGTTCTACTTTCCTGACCTGACCTGACCGGACCTGACTATGAAGTTGATTAAGTTATCTAAATCATCTATGAAATAAATATTTGATCAAAAATATTCTTATGGAGCTTCAATCGATACTATTTCTTAGCTGGTCAACGTAGTAACAGCCTTAAGAACCGCATTTTTTTTTCTGAATTCATTGATGCAACACAATCATAGTTTCTTTCAGATTGAAATGGCAAAATAAATTACTTTAAATAATAATAATTAAAAAAAGAAAGATGACATAGTTACCTTTGAAAATAATTTTAATTTGACAAAAATTTACCATTTTGAATATCCTTTAAGTTTCTTATTATGAAAAGAAGATTACATACATTAAAAAGAAACAAGGCTAAATATAAGCCCCGCCCACCCGCCCTATCTCAATTGTGATCATTTTCTTATTCGTCGTGAGCCAAGGGGATGGAGCTTAATTGCAAATTCCCTATTTCTGTAAAAGAAATAAGAAACATTTTGTCTTATGGAGCTTCAGTCAATACTATTTCTTCATCTTGTCAGGGTAGCAACAGCCTTAAGAACTGGAAAATTCCACAAAATATTTAGGGAAAAATTTGCTAAAATGCCAGGATTTGGAGTTTTCTAATTCACGTTTTTTTTATATAAATGAGTTTATTTCCAAACAATTGTGGTAAGTTTCAAAAGAATTTCAGCAAATTCCCAAATAAATGCAGAACACCCTATTTTGGTTTTCTTACTTATATAAGTTATTGCAAAAAAATTGGAAAATTAATTTTTACAGTTTAATTTTCTCAAGTCAGTAGCATTGAGTGAATAAAAACAAAACGTCTATTGAAATGTATTCATCCATCCCCTGCAAAAAATTGATGACGTCATCTGAGAAAATATAAAATACATATTCTTCTTATGGAGATTCATTGGAAATTATTTCTTAATCAGGTCAGCGTAGCAACAGCCTTAAGAACTGGAAAATTTGATTTAATTTGTAGACAAAATAATTTGGCAAAATGTATGAATCTGTAAATTTCTAGTGATTTTTTTTTAAAGCTCTACTTTCCTGACCTGACCTGAGCGGACTTGACTCTAAAGTTGATTAAATTATCTAAATCATCTATGAAATAAATATTTGATAAAAAATATTCTTATGGAGCTTCAATCGATAGTATTTCTTAGCTAGGTCAACGTAGTAACAGCCTTAAGAACCGCATTTTTTTTTCTGAATTCATTGACGTAGCACAGTCCTAGTTTCTTTCTGATTCAAATGACAAAATAAATTACTTTAAATAAGAATAATTAAAAAAGAAATATGACATAGTTATCTTTAAAAATAATTTTAATCTGACAAAAATTTACGATTTTGAATATGCTTTAAGTTTCTTGTTATGAAAAGAAGATTACATACACTAAAAAAAAGGCAAAATGTAAGCCCCGCCCACCCGCCCTATCTCAATTGCGATGATTTTCTTATTCGTCGTAAGCCAAGGGGGTGGAGCTTAATTGCAAAATCCCTATTTCTCTAAAAGAAATAAGAAACATTTTCTCTTATGGAGCTTCAGTCGATACTATTTCTTCGTCTTGTCAGGATAGCAACAGCCTTAAGAACTGGAAAATTCCACAGAATATTTAGGGAAAAATTTGCTAAAATGCCAGTATTTGGAGTTTTCTAATTCACGTTTTTTTTTAAATAAATAAGTTTATTTCCAAACAATTGTGGTAAGTTTCAAAAGAATTTCAGCAAATTCCCAAATAAATGCAGAACACCCTATTTTGGTTTTCTTACTTATATACGTTATTGCAAAAAATTTGGAAAATTAATTTTTATAGTTTAATTTTCTCAAGTCAGTAGCATTGAGTGAATAAAAACAAAACGTCTATTGAAATGTATTCATCCATCCCCTGCATAAAATTGATGACGTCATCTGAGATAATATAAAATACATATTCTTTTTATGGAGATTCATTGGAAACTATTTCTTAATCAGGTCAGCGTAGCAACAGCCTTAAGAACTGGGAAATTTAATTACTACAAATTATTGTAGACAAAATAATTTGACAAAATGTATAAATCTGTAATTTTCTAGTGATTTTTTTTTAAGTTCTACTTTCCTGTTTCCTTGTTCTGTTGGAAAATAAATTATATTATTATTATTATTATTATTATTATTATTTCCTGACCTGACCTGACCGGACTTGACTATAAAGATAATTAAATTATCTAAATCATCTATGAAATAAATATTTGATCAAAAATATTCTTATGGAGCTTCAATCTATACTATTTCTTAGCTAGGTCAACATAGTAACAGCCTTAAGAACCGCATTTTTTTTTCTGAATTCATTCTGATTCAAATGGCAAAGTAAATTACTTTAAATAAGAATAATTAAAAAAGAAATATGACATAGTTATCTTTAAAAATAATTTTAATCTGACAAAAATTTACCATTTTGAATATGCTTTAAGTTTCTTGTTATGAAAAGAAGATGACATATATTTAACAAAAAAAGGCTAAATACAGCTACAGCTAGGTCATCGGATTTGACACCGCTTGACTTTTTTTGTGAGACGATTTAACTTTAATTTTGGTTTCAGTTGTTATTAGCTAATTTATTTATTGTTTAATAGCGTATTAATTAAAATTAAAAATTATTAATTTACTTTTAAAAACGCAATTATAAGCAGTCGCTTAAATTTCCGCCGCCTGATCGAACCCAGCCCGTCCCCGCCACTGCACTTCGAAACGATGTTATAACATTGCATTGGCGTCGATTTGTCTGGACACTGTTGGCAGAATTGCGGCGAAAAAGAAGCGAACACACAACTCGCCGATGAATTTTTAACGAACGCGGCTCTTTCGACGGATTCATGATGCAACTGCTCCAATAAAATTACCCGTTTTGTTGACTTTAAGCGCTAAATCCCCGTTTCCGCTGCAAAGTCATCCTAATTGAATCATAAATTGTTGACACTTTCGCTGGCGACTCTCGATAAAGGCTCATTATTTATTTTAATCAAACGACGAAGTTTGACTTTGGTTTTTCATAATCTACAGGAAATTTAACCATCGCGGTAAACCTCGAGGACTCGCATACGTCGGTCTATTTTTAGATTTTCATTCACGGCGGGTCAAAAGTGGGTCAAATATAAATTTTCTCCCCACACGCTGTATATTCCGAGATGTCGATGGCACGATGGATTTCAATTTTATGCGAGGACAGCGGCGTCGGATCGGAGAGGGGTTTTTGTAACGGGTTTAGATAAGCGATTTTTTACCTCGTTGGGAGAAGGGAATAAGCGCCGCGGCGTCGTTCTGGAAGCTGGATTCACGTCTTCAACGTTAATTTTAATCGGCGATAATTTTCTTTCTAATATTACTTTTCTTGTTTTTTTAACTAGAAAAATTGGTGGAATATGGTACCATTGTAAAATTCTACCACCTGTTGATTTGACTTTGCTAAAGTCTTCGCCTCAATTTTGTATTATCACATTTACCCATTGACGAAGCTATTGATTTCATCTAGTCAGCATGGTTTTGTACCGACAAAATCGACCATTACAAATTTAGCTGTATTTTTCCAATATGTATCGGAAGTAATTGATGGTAATGGACAATGTGAAGTTATATATACTGATTTCGAAAAGGCTGTCGATAAAATATTGAAAATTTTAATCTCTTATCTGACTCGTAGAATCTCATTTGTGAAATACAGAAATTTTAGCCCTAAACCATTTACTCCATTTTCTGGGGTCTCACAGAGACCGAACTTAGGACACTTGTTGTTTTTGCTCTTTATTAACGATTTTCCTAATGCTATTCCCTGCAATAAACTAATGATTGATGATTGTTACTATCTTCAGATCTCTGCTAACTTGCTAAACATTGTAGAATAGTATTATAAGGTTAAGATGTACTCTTATTATGTTTATTATTATTATTATTATTATGTATATATAAAATTTGACAACAATCAGAAACTGGAGACTTCAGACCTATTTTTTGGATCCTAGAGGTCATGACGAGAAGTAAAAATATGTTACAGAATTGGAGAGCATACATAAGTTATTGAACAAATCCAGTGGCGGCGCGCGGTGATTTTCAATGGGCACTGAAGAAAACCGGTTATCTTAAATGATGCTTATGACCATAAATAAAGTGTAGAGAAAATAAAATAAAAGAAAGAAAAAATTAATACTCTGGTTTGTCTTATAGTGTCAAACCGCGACGAGCCGTCACTGAATATATGGTATTTTCTGCTGCATTTCGTGGTAACAGACAAATTTGTATAAGGTTTATAACATCATTGACGTGATTAAGTTCTAATAGGATGCCGAGATCGCTTGGTTTTTAATAACAATAATATACACAAAATGTGTTAAACAGATTTAGAAGCATGTGAAAGATAAAAAAAAAAACATACTTGAGTTTGTCGCTCAAAAGTAGACTATAAAATCTGCATTTAAGTAATCGTTCTTCATTATTATTATTATTGAAAAACGGTTTCTAGGGCAAATGTTTTTTCATTTGTTGTTGCATATAAATTTGTATTTGAGTAAATCCTTTAATTTCAATCCTACTTGAAATTTACAGTTGTCTCCTACAACTTTCTTTTCGAGTTCTCTTCCTGTATCAATTAGTTCGTGTTGGATTTTCCTAAAATAAGTTAAAAATGTTGTAAAAATGCACAAAGTCAAATCGTTTTTAAAGAATAAAGGAATTGTAAAAGAAAAGTGGCGAATTTAAGTTGATTACTATAAAAATTTATCATTTTAGACATATTTTAAGTTTCTTGTTGTCGAAATAAGTCTACACATATTAAGAAAACAAGGCAAAGTGTAGCCCCGCCCACCCACCCTATCCCTATTGTGATGATATTTTTTATTCGTCGTGAGTCAAGGGGGCGGAGCTTAACTGCAAAATCCATATTTCGCTACAAAAAAACATGTTCATAATTTCTTGTAAAGAATTAAGTATTTTGCAGTTAAGCTCCGCCCTCTTGGTTCACAGCGAATAAAAAAATCATCACAATTGAGACAGGGCGGGCGGGCGGGCTTACATTTTTCCTTTTTATTTTAATATGTGTACATTCCTTTTCACAACATGAAACTTAAAACATGTTTAAAATGGAAAATTTGTATAGGGAAATACCGATTTTGCAATTAAGCTCCGCCCCATTGTTACAAAATCGTTATTTTTTTCAAAAATGTACTATCTCAACCATGTTTTATATTTGTTGTTGTAGAAATATGGCTATGTATATCAAGAAAAAAAAAAGCAAAATGTAAGCCCCGCCCACCCACCCTATTTCAATCGTGATGATTTTTTTTCGTCGTGAGCCAAGGGTTTAGTATGCGAGAAATTAAAAACATTATAAAAAAATTAAAGCCAAAGATTAGGCCCCATCCATACCCGCCCCGATTTCAATTCCCAATTGTGATACTTTTTTTTTTCGTTGTTAGATCGAGGGGCGGGGCTTAATTGTAAGATCCATATTTCTCTACAAGAATTTACCATTTTAAACATGTTTTAAGTTTCTCGTTCTGAAAAGACAACTACGTACATTAAGAAAAAAGGCAAAATAAAAGCCCCGCCCACCCACCCTGTCCCAATTGTGATAATTTTTTTTAATAGTCGAGAGCCAAAGCAGCGGAATTTAATTGCAAAATCCTTAATATTTTTCTACATAAAATTAATCCCTGATCTAAATAGTAATGAAGTTTTCATTCGTTGGCCGATCTAGGGGCGGAGCCTAATTCCAAAATCCATATTTCTTAACAAAAATTTACCATGTTAAACGTGTATTATGTTTCTAAGAATAAACAAATCATCACAATTTGAGATAGGGTGGGTGGGCGGGCTTATACTTTGCCTTTTTGTTTTAATATGTGGACACTTCTTTTCACTACATAGAACTTAAAATTTTAAATGGCAAATATGAATAAGGAAATACCGATCTTGCAATTAGGCTTCGCCCCATAATTGCAAAATCCATATTTCCTTGGAAAAATGTACCATATTAACCTTGTTTTAAGTTTCTTGTTGTGAAAAGATGGCTATGTATATTAAGAAAAAACAGGCAAAATATAAGCCCCGCCCACCCGCCCTATCTCAATTGTGACGAATTTTTTATTCGTCGTGAGCCAAGGGGGCGAAGCTTAACTGCAAAATACTTATTTCTCTACAAGTTAGTAATAAAAACATGCTTTTGAGATCGTGTTGTTCAAATATATTAAGAAAAAACAAGTCAAAAATTAAGCCCCACCCATATCCATCCGAAGCTCAATTGTGATGAATTTTTCATTGGTTGTCAGAGCGAGGGGCGGAGCCTAATTGCAAAATCGATACTTTCCTACAAAAATTTACCATTTTAAACATGTTTTAGCTTTCTACGATACTCAGAAATATGTTTTTAATTTCTTGCAAAGAAAGAAGTATTTTGCAATTAAGCTCCGCCCTCTTGGTTCACGGGGAATAAAAAAAATCATCACAATTGAGATCGGGCGGGTGGGCGGGCTTATACTTTGCCTTTTTGTTTTAATATGTGGACACTTCTTTTCACTACATATAACTTAAAATTTAAAATGGAAAATTTGTATAAGGAAATACCGATCTTGCAATTAGGCTTCGCCCCATAATTGTAAAATTCATATTTCCTTAGAAAAATGTACCATATTAACCTTGTTTTAAGTTTCTTATTGTGAAAAGATGGCTATGTATATTAAGAAAAAACAAGCAAAATTTAAGACCCGCCCACCCGCCCTATCTCAATTGTGATGATTTTTTTTATTCGTCGTGAGTCAAGAGGGCGGAGCTTAACTGCAAAATCCTTATTTCTCTACAAGTAATAAAAACATGCTTTTCAGATCGTGTTGTTCGAATGTATATTAAGAAAAAACAAGTCAAAAATTAAGCCCCACCCATATCCATCCGAAGCTCAATTGTGATGAATTTTTCATTGGTTGTCAGAGCGAGAGGCGGAGCCTAATTGCAAAATCGATACTTTCCGACAAAAATTTATCATTTTAAACATGTTTTACCTTTCTTGTTGTGAAAAGAAGACCTCAGATATTAAGAAAAAATTGGTTGGAAGTTATTTCGACAGAACTTCTCTAGCCTCTAAAGTACAGTCGAAATTATTATCAATTTTAACTTTGAGCATTCTTTTTTTTCATCGTTATAGTCAGTTTTTCCATATATATTTTTTTGATGACGTCATTAATTTCAGCAAGGGCACATATATCAATTTAGTATTAATAGATTCCTTAGAGTTTTGGCACACTTAGAATCCCCGAAATCTTTAAAATTCACAAATCCAGTGAAATGTTTAGAATTTCTAGAATTGAGTAAATTTTTGAAATTTCTTCGGATATGCCAAAATTCAACATTTTCCTCAGTTTTCAAGATTCTTAGGTCCTCCAGATTTTTCACAATTTCTAAATATGTATTTTCAGATTTTCTAAAATTAATAGAGTCCAAGAATCTTTGAAATTCTTGGAATCTCTGGAATCTTTAGAATCTCTGAGAATTGTAAGATAATAATTAGGGTGTTCAAGACCCTTAATACTTGTAGGATTTATAAAAATTAAAGGAAGCATTCTTCACATTTTTACGATCTTTATTTTGTTTAGAGTCTTTGAAATCTCTAAAATTTTTCTCATGTTAAGAGTTCATGCGTTATTACAAATTATAGAATCTTAGAAATATTTGGAACGGAATTTTAAAAACCTTTTGAGTCCTCAGAGTATTTAGAATCTTAGAGTCTTAACAATGGAAATTCTGGATATTTCAGAATTACTATAAATTTTATAAAGTTTAGAATTCTCTTCAAATTTTTCAAATTAGCCCAATTTTTCAGATTATCCGAAGTACACAAAATGACTAGAATTTCCACATTTTCCAAAATTTCTAAAATTATCAGGCTCCAGTTATATCAGAATTTTGAAATTCAACCTTTTCCAATATTTTCAAGATTTAGAATCTTTGACTTTTTGGAATTTCTCTAGAGCCTTTAGAATCTTTCAAGTATTCGAAACAGAATTTTAGCTTTTCACCCCTTGGAGTCCTTAGAGTCTTTAGACCCTTTGGGAATTAGTATGAGTTTAATAAAGTAACGCCTAAGATTTCTCCAGTTTCTTTAAATTTTTTAAGATTTGCTGTTTTATTTATTCAGTTATTTTACTTTATACTTTTGTAGGTGATTGATAGAGTTAGAACAGAAATATTTTTTTTTAATAAAATTTAGTGCAGTCGAATCCAGACCCGTCCCCGCCACTGCAGCTCGAAACCAAGTTACAACATTGCATTGGCGTCGATTTGTCTGGACTCAGAATTGCGGCGAAAAAAGCGAACACACGACGAATTTTTAACTCAACAAAATTATCCATTTCGTCGTTTTTAAGCGCTAAATCCTCATTTCCGCCAAAGCAGAAAAGGAAAGTCATCCTAATTGAATCGTTTTGAGTAAAAAACCGGTGAGTAACGCAAGTGTTTATTATTTAATCGAGTTTTTGCGAAATTCGAGGATCCGGGCGAACCTTGACGAATTGCACACGTCAGTCTATTTTTAGATTTTCATTCACGACGGGCCAAAAGTGGGTCAAATGCGAATTTCGTCCGCACACGCTGTATATGCATGAGTGTAAAATCGAGAGCCAGCGGCGTCGAGTCGGTTTGCGCTTTACCTTGTTCAGCAAACGAAATGATCTCCGACGTCCTCCCGTAGAAGTCGTCATAATCCATGGTATCCACCGTGGACGTCCTGGCGCTAGTCGTTGATATATTTTCTTCACTATAAGAGTATCTAAAAAAATCACTGTTATCTTCAGCTCTAGACAGGGTTTCCATGATAACTTCTCTAGGAAGACTATGTGTGACGTTGGGCTTGTGCCTCAAGCCCAGTTTCGATAATATCTGTCTTTTGATCGCTTCTAACCTCAAATTGTCCGTTTCTGCTTTGATCTCTCTGTCGTTCTTGTAGATGCAATTCGGACACGTGACGATCGGCGTCTTTGAGCTCTCCTCGATCGCGCTATTCTCTAATTGAGACACGTAGATGTCGTCGTCGACGTGCTGGTGGTGCCTCAGCCTCTCGCCGCACACCAGCGTGATGGTGCTGCAAAGGAGGTAGAGGCAAGGGAACGTGATGGCCCACTTCTGGGCGCAGCCCAGGTTCTTCCTCCTGTAGTAGTTCCGGTAAACTGCCATTTTATTGCTACTTCGGACGGGACGGAGCGGGACTCTCTATTATCTGGCGTTGGGGACCGTGTGCAGAGAAGTCTTGGACTTCTCCTTCGGCGTTGGCCTGGTACCAACACGTCCGCGGCGAGCGCACATCTTCCCGGCAGACTCACTCGAAAAGGACGAAATTTCTGAACACTGACATATCACAAGCTCTTCTCTCAGTCTTTGGATATCACAACGGATCGCAACGCGGGCTTTCTTCGGGAAAGTTTTCAACTAGTGTCGGCGGCGTCCCGATGCGCGTTTGTATCAGGCGGCGTGCCGATCGCGACTGGACTAGAATTGGCCACTACTCCTCCTCGAGTGCGACTACATGTCTAGAGTATGAGAGGGTCCTTAAGCACTCCGACTATCAGCCTTTTTATTATGTAACGGTGACGGCGGAGCATCGGAAACACCTTGATGGAGTCGATAGTTCCTGCCATTATGAGACGGGGGTGGGTTCTGCACGGGTGGGGGTGTTAATGTATGGCGGCCCTTGAAAGTGATCGCTCCGCGGTGTCGCCGCCGGTTACGTCGATCATTTCGTCGAACTTTCGGACGATTAGCCGGGGGTGGCATGTGCAGGTTGACGCTCCGGAAAAATCACGACCGGAATTACACTTTTTACATATTTATGAGGGTTACTGAATTTTTTATCGGGATTGGCTGCTTCGCTACGACTGCACCGACAATACTTTTTTTTTAATTATTTATGGCTTGTTGGAACGACACTCGAGGAACTTTGCGGATGATTATTATTATTATTGGGTTAAATTATTAGTTAGTTTCGTGGCGGGGATTAATAAGTAAATAACTAGGGATTAAGCGTAGCTGGAGTCGATTTGACTAAAGTAGTACAAGGATTTTTTTTTAGATTGGGGATAGTGGACGACGACCGGCCTAAAATGTATTTATAGTTTGTTTTTTTTTCGAATTCTGTTTTTATTTTTTATTTTTCAACTTTCCGAATCAAAAACATGCAAAAAATGCAAAACTGTCAAACTGAAAAAATTCGTCGAAAATTATTTCGACAGAACTTCTCTGGGCTCTGAAGTGCAGCCCAATAAATTCCCCATTATTTTCTTTATATATTCGGGTTTTCACTGTTCCGATTTTATATTTTTTTGTTGATATTTTCAATTTTATGTTTTTCAGTTTTTCGTTTCTTCAATTTTTTCTAGGTATTTCAAATTTCTCGTCTTCCATTTTTTTTGTTTCTTCAATTTTATGGAACTCTTCGAATTTTCATTTTTAAATTTTCAGTTTTTCGATTTTCCGACAATTGGATGTTCCAAATTTTTAGATTTTGTAATTTTTCGGCTTGCAATTTCACGAGTTTTTAATTTTGAATTTTTCTGTCTTCAATATTCTGGTTTCATAATTTTTCGTATTTTTAATGTGACGTTTTTCGAATTTTCTATTTTTAGATTTTTTAATTTTTCGTTTTTCAATTTTAGATTTTTCAGTTTCTTGATTTTTCATTCTTGTTTTTTCAGGTTTTCGATTTGCAATTTACGAGTTTTCGAGTTTAAATTTATTTGAATTTTTCATTTTTTTTTTTGGAATTTGTCGTTTTGGTTTTCATTGTCTTTATTTCTTTAGTTTTTCGACTTTATATTGTTTTGTTCTTCAATTTTACATTCCTTCAATTTTTGGATTAGCGATTTTTCAATTATTCATTTTTCTTCCTTGAATTTTTACAATTTTTCAATGTTTGTAATTTTTCTATTCCTTTGTTTTTCATTTCAATTTTCGGCTTGCAAATTTTTGATTTGGGTTTATCATTTTCATACATTTTTCAGTTTTTCGTTTCTGCAATTTTTCGATTTGCAATTTTTTAAATTTCATTTTTTTCGTTTCTTCAATTTGTCGATATGCGACTCTTTGACCTTTCATTTTTAAATTTTTCAGTTTTTCGATTTGTAATTTTCACGATAAAATTTCTTAGTTTTTCAGTTTTTCGATATTTGAATTTTTCAATTTTTATATTTTGTAATTTTTCGATTTGAAGTTTTTTATTTCGGTTTTTCATTTTCGTTATTGCTTCAATTGTCCGATTTTTCAATTTTTAATTTTTCAATTTCATTGTTTTTCAATTTTTAATTTTTCAGTTTTTCAATGTTGTAGATTTTTGACTCAATGATTTTTCAATTCATTAATTTTTCCCCGTTTTAAAATTTCTCGATGTTTGGTTCTCCAGTGTTTTAATTTTTTTTGACCTTTCATTTTTAAATTTTTTAGTTTTTCGATTTGCTATTTTTACGTTAAAATTTCTTAGTTTTTCAGTTTTTCGATATTTGAATTTTGGGGAATCCAAAAACTCTAAAACTGAAAACAATTTCGATTTTCCACTTTTTTGATTTTGCAATTTTTTCCGAATTTTTGGTTTTTCAATTTTTAATTTTTCAGTTTTCCAATTTTTCGTGTACAAAAAATCGAAGTTTCTCAATTTTTCGTTCTTCAGTGTTTCGATTTTTCTTTTCTTAAGTTTTGCAATTTTTTGATTTAAAAATTTTTGGATTTTGCAATCACTTCTATTTTTTGGTTTTTCAACTTTTCGAATAAAAAAATGTAAAAATAAATTGCAAAAATGTAAAATTGAAAATTCAAAAATAGAAAACTGAAGGACATAAAATGAAAACTTTGAAAAATCTAAAAATTGGAAATTAAGAACTCGAAAAATTGAAGACAAGAAAAATTGAAAAATTGAAAGATCAAAAATTGTGAAACTACAAAACTGCAAAAGCGAAAAATTATAAAATAAAAAATTGAGGACTGAAAAGTTGAAGAACTGAATTAAAGAAAAGTTGTAAAATCGAAGAAATATTGAAAAAACGAAAAATTGAGAAATCGAGGGATTAAAAATTGAGAAACTTAAAAATCGAAAAGCGGCAAAATCGAAAAAACCAAAAATTGTAAAATCGAAATTAATTGAAAATTAAAGAAATTGGATAATTGAGGAAACCAAAAATTGCAGAAGTGAAAAATTTTGAAAATCGAGTAATTGAAAAATTAGGATTAAAAATTTGAAAAATTGAATACACAAAAAATTATAAAATCGAAAAAAAACATTGAAAAAATATAATAAAATGGGGAAAATTAAAATAAGAAAATCGAAAAAAAATTAAGAACTCTGAAAAATTGGAAAAAGGAAAATTTGAAAAATCGAAATTTTAAAATTGCGTGACTGATGTATGGAAAAATGAATAACAATAACATCGAAAAATTACAAAATTGAAAAATTGAATAAACGAAAAATGGACAAATTTGGAAGTCGAGAAATTTAAATTTAAACAAATTAAAGCAGCAAAGACGAAAAATCATGAAACTGAAACATAAAAAAATGGAAAAATAGAAAAAATAAAGGAAATGGAAAAACGAAAAAATGTGAAACAAAATGGGAAACATGAAAATAGAAAAATCGGGAAAATGAAAAATAAAAATCAAGAACTTTGAAAAATTGGAAGGAGGAAAATTTGAAAAATCGATTTGACTAAAGTAGTACAAGGATTTTTTTTTTTAGATTGGGGATAGTGGACGACGACCGGCCTAAAATCTATTTATAGTTTTTTTTTTTCGAATTCGGTTTTTAATTTTTATTTTTCAACTTTTCGAATCAAAAACATGCAAAAATTGCAAAACTGTCAAACTGAATAAACAAAAATGAAAAAATTCATCGAAAATTATTTCGACAGAACTTCCCTGGCCTCTGAAGTGCAGCCCAATAAATTCCCCATTATTTTTTATAGATATTCGGGTTTTCACTGTTCCGATTTTATATTTTTTTGTTGATAGTGTCATTTTTAAATTTTCAGTTTTTCGAATTTCCACCATCATTTGGAACATCCAAATTTTTAGATTTTGTGATTTTTCGACTTGCAATTTCACAAGTTTTCAATTTTGAGTTTCTCAGTTTTTAGATTTTTCATTTTTCAGTTTTGTAATTTTCTCTATCTTTTTTTATCGGTTTGTCAGTATTCTAGTTTTATAATTTTTCGTATTTTTAATGTGATATTTTTCGATTTTTCAACTTTTAGATTTTTTAATTTTTCGTTTTCTCAATTTTAGATTTTTCAGCTTCTTGATGTTTTATTTTTGTTTTTTCAGGTTTTCGATTTGCAATTTACGAGTTTTCAAGTTCAAATTTGCTTGAATTTGTCATCTTTTTTGGAATTTGTCGTTTTGGTTTTTCATTGTCTTTATTTCTTTAGTTGTTCGATTTTTTAATGTACCGATTTTATATTGTTTTGTTCAATTTTTCATTTCTTCAATTTTTGGATTAGCGATTTTTCAATTTTTCATTTTCCTTGCATTTTTAGGTTCTGCAATTTTTCGATTTAAAATTTCTGGAATCTAAAATTTTTACAATTTTTACAATTTTTCAATTTTTCAATGTTTATAATTTTTTGTTTTTCCAATCCCAATTTTTTCAGTTTTTCGTTTCTTCAATTTTTCGATTCCTTAGTTTTTCATTTTTTCGTTTCTGCAATTTTTCGATTTGCAATTTTTCATACTTCTAATATTTGTTGATTCGATTTTTCAGTTTCCCAATTTTTAATTTTTCGATTTTTCAATTTTCCAAGTTCTTGATTTGTATTTTTCATTTCCGTTTTCCCGAATTTATTTCAGAATTTTTCGGTTTTTCGTTTCTTTTATTTTTCAATGTTTTTTAAGGTTTTATAATCTTAAGTTTTTGTGATTTTTCAATTTCCTAATTTTTATTTTTTCAATTACCAATTTCCCGATTTTTGAATTTAAAAAAAAAATGTTTTTCGCTGTTTCAGATTTTCAGTTGCTCTTTTTCGATTTTTCAATTTGTAGAATTTTAATTTGACAATTTTTTATTATTAAATTTTTCAAATACAATATTTTTCAGTGTTAAGTACAATTTTGAGATTTTCTAATTTTACTCTGAAAATGTTCAAGTTTTCAATTTTTAATTTTTGGATTCCTCAGTTCTCCAATTTTCCGATTTCTTTAATTTCGTGTTCTCGATTTCGAAAATTCTCAATATTTAATGTTTCGATTTTTCGTTTCTTCAATTTTTCCAGCTCTTAATTTCCAATTTTTTGATTTTTCAAAGTTTTCATTTTATAATTTTTCTTTTTTTCATTTTTTGATTTTACAATTTTGCAATTTTTCCATTTTTTTGATTCGAAAAGTCGAAACATCGTAAAACTGAAAAATCGAAAAATTAAAAACCAAAAAAATGGAAAATCGATAAATTCCAAATCGAAGAACTGAAGAAACGAAAAATCGAAATATTGAGAAGCTAAAAATCGAGAAACTTAAAATCGAAAATTTTAATAAGTCGAAAATCGAATCGAATCGGAAAATTGGAAAATCAAAAAATTGGAAAAGCCCATATTTTCTAAAAGCAAAAAATTATAGAATATTCAAAATTGTAATGTGGAAAAATTGTAACATAAAGAGATCGAAAAATTGAAAACTTAAATGTGGAAAATTCGAATTAATGAGGAAAAATTGGAAAAGAGAAAATTTTTAAAACTTATACATATTGAATCAAAATCTGAAGAAATGAAAAAATGAAAAATCGAGAAACTGAAAAATTACAAATCGAAAAATTCAAAAATCCAAAAACTGAAAAATTTCACACTGAAAAAAAGAAAAATTAGGAAATTAGAACAACCGAAAAATTGAAAAATTTAAGAAAACAAAAAACTGAAACGGAAAAATTGAAGAAATGAAAAATTGGAAAACCGAAAAAATTAATGAATCGAAAAATTACAAAGAAAAAACGAATTGAAAAATGAAAAAGCCCAAAAATGTTAAAATCAAAAATTATAAAATGGTCCAAATTGTAATCTGGAAAAATTGAAAAATTAAATAAATGAAGAAAATTTTAAAGCCTAAAATTGAAAAATTGAAATGTTTTAAAAATTACAAATATAGTATTCTAGTTTTATAATTTTTCGTATTTTTAATGTGATATTTTTCGATTTTTCAGCTATTAGATTTTTTAATTTTTCGTTTTCCCAAATTTAGATGTTTTAGTTTCTTGATGTTTCATTTTTCTTTTTTCAGGTTTTCGATTTGCAATTTACGAGTTTTCAAGTTGTCGTTGCCGTTTTGAATTTGTCGTTTTGGTTTTTCATTGTTTTTATTTCTTTAGTTGTTCGATTTTTTAATATACCGATTTTATATTGTTGTGTTCAATTTTTTATTTCTTCAATTTTTGGATTAGCGATTTTTCAATTTTTCATTTTCCTTCCTTGAATTTACAATTATTACAATTTTTCAATTTTTCAATGTTTATAATTTTTTGTTTTTCCAATTCCAATTTTTTCAGTTCTTCGTTTCTTCAATTTTTCGAATCCTTAGTTTTTCATTTTTTCGTTTCTGCAATTTTTCGATTTGCAATTTTTAATTTTTCATTTTTTTTACCTTTCATTTTTAAATTTTTCAGTTTTTCGATTTTCAATTGTCACGTTAAAATTTCTTAGTTTTTCAGTTTTTCGATATTTGAATTTTTCAATTTTTATATTTTGTAATTTTTCGATTTGCAGTTTTTTATTTCGGTTTCATTTTCGTTATTTCTTCAATTGTTCGATTTTTCAATGTTCCGATTTTAATTTTTTAATTTTTTTGTTTCTTCAATTTTTCTTTCTGACATTTCTCGAATTTTCAATTTTTAATTGTTCAATTTCGTTTCGGTTTTTATTTTCTTTCGCTTTCTTTTTGAATTTTACGATTTTAAAATTTCTCACTCTTTCGAAAGACTTCTTGATTTTCTTATTCAATTTTTAATTTTTCAATTTTTCAATATTGGTGATTTTTGACTCTATAATTTTTCAATTCATTAATTTTTCCCTGTTTTAAAATTTCTTGATGTTTGGTTCTCCAGTGTTTGTAATTTTTCGATTTTCCACTCTTTCGATTTAGCAATTTTTTTAAGTTTTTTTTTGGATTTTTGATTATCAATTTTTTGGCTTTTCAACTTTTCGAAATAAAAAAAATGGAAAAATTGCAAAAATGTAAAATTGAAAATTCAAAAATGAAAATCGAGAAAAGAATAATTGATAAAGCTAATTTTTCTTTTAAGTTCGTGTTTCGATTCTTCGTTTTTTGAGCTCTTCGATTCGCAATTTTTTGATTTTCCACTTTTCGAATAAAAACTGAAAAAATTAAAAATTGAAAAATCGAGGAATCGAAAAATCAGAGACTAAAAATTTGAAAAACTGAATTAATGAATTATAATATTTTTTTAAGTTTCTCGATTTTTAGTTCTCCATTGTTTCGATTTTTCGTTTCTTGAGCTCTTCGATTTGCAATTTTTTGATTTTCAGAATTTTGGATTTTGCGATTTTTTCGACTTTTTACTTTGTCAACTTTTCGAATAAAAAAGTGTAAAAATAAATTGAAAAAATGTAAAATTGAAAAATCAAAAATGAAAAAGCGGAAGAATATAACATGAAAACTTTGAAAAATCCAAAAATTGGAAATTAAGAACTTGAAAATTTGAGAAAAGAATAATTGAAAAATTAAAATTTTTTATCAAGTTTCTCAATTTTTAGTTCTCCAGTGTTTCGATTCTTCGTTTCTTAAGCTTTTCGATTTGCAATTTTTTGATTTTCCACTTTTTCGATTTTGCCATTTTTTTCCGATTTTTTGGTTTTCAACTTTTCTAATAAAAGAAAATGGAAAAATTACAAGACATTAAAATGAAAAATTAAAAAATTAAAAAGCTGAAAGGTATAAAACGAAAACTGAGAAATCTAAAAATTGGAAGTTAAGAAATTAAAAATTTAAGAAAAGAAAAATTAAAAAATCTAAAGATTCAAAATTAAGTCACTTAAAAATCGAAAAAACAAAATATTGTTAAATCCAAATATTGAAAATTAAAGAAATCGGGAAATTGGATAATTGAGGAATCCAAAAATTCTAAAACTGAAAAAATTAAAAATTGAAAAATCGAGGAACTGAAAAATCAAAGACTGAAAATTTGAAAAACAGATTTAAAGAATTATAATTTTTCTTTTAAAGTTCTCGATTTTTAGTTCTCCAATGTTTCGATTTTTCGTTTCTTGAGCTCTCCGATTTGCAATTTTTCGATTTTCCACTTTTTCGATTTTGCAATTTTTTCCGATTTTTTGGTTTTCAACTTTTCTAATAAAAGAAAATGGAAAAATTACAAGACATTAAAATGAAAAATTAAAAAATTAAAAAGCTGAAAGGTATAAAACGAAAACTGAAAAATCTAAAAATTGGAAGTTAAGAACTTAAAAATTTAAGAAAAGAAAAATTAAAAAATCTAAAGATTAAAAATTAAGTCACTTAAAAATCGAAAAAACAAAATATTGTTAAATCCAAATATTGAAAATTAAAGAAATCGGGAAATTGGATAATTGAGGAATCCAAAAATTCTAAAACTGAAAAAATTAAAAATTGAAAAATCGAGGAACTGAAAATCAAAGACTGAAAATTTGAAAAACAGATTTAAAGAATTATAATTTTTCTTTTAAGGTTCTCGATTTTTAGTTCTCCAATGTTTCGATTTTTCGTTTCTTGAGCTCTCCGATTTGCAATTTTTCGATTTTCCACTTTTTCGATTTTGCAATTTTTTCCGAATTTTTGGTTTTTCAATTTTTAATTTCTCAGTTTTCCTACTTTTCGTATACAAAAAATCGAAAAATTGCAAAAATGTAAAATTGAAAAATCAAAGCGGAAAAATCTTGAAATTCGAAATTAATAACTTGAAAAATTGAGAAAAGAAAAATTAAAAAATCAAAATTTTCTATCAAGTTTCCCAATTTTTAGTTCTCCAGTGTTTCGATTTTTCGTTTCTTGAGTTCTTCGATTTGCAGTTTTTTGATTTTCAGATTTTTAAATTTTGCGATTTTTTCGACTTTTGGGTTTTTCAACTTTTCGACTAAAAAAATGTAAAAATAAATTACAAAAATGTAAAATTGAAAAATCAAAAACGAAAAAGCGGAAGGATATAAGATGAAAACTTTGAAAAATCTAAAACTTGGAAATTACGAACTTGAAAAATAGAAGACAAAAAAAATTGAAAATTGAAAGATCAAAAATTGTAAAACTCCAAAACCGAAAAATTATAAAATCGAAGGAATATTGAAAAAATAAAGGAAATGAGAAAACGAAATATTGAGGAATCGAAAAATTGAAAAATCGCAGGAATAAAAATTGAGAAACTTAAAAATCGAAAAGCTGCAAAATCGAAAAAACCAAACATTGTAAAATCGAAATTGATTGAAAAATTTTAAAATTGAAAAATCGAGTAGGTAACTGAAAAATTAAGGACTAAAAATTTGAAAAATTGAATATACAAAAAATTATAAAATCGAAAAAAGACATTGAAAAAATAGAAAAAAATGAAAAAAGGAAAATTATGAAATAAAATCGGGAAAATTAAAATAAAAAAATCGAGAAAAAAAAATCAAGAACTTTGAAAAATTGGAGAAAGGAAAATATGAAAAATCGAAAATTTAAAATTGCGAGACCGAAGCATGGAAAAATGAATAACAATAACATCGAAAAATCACAAAATTGAAAAATTGAAAAAAACGAAAAATGGACAATTTTGGAAGTCGAAAAATTGAAATTTAAAAAAATTAAGGCAGCAAAGACGAAAAATCTGAAACTGAAACATAAAAAAATTGAAAAATTGAAAAAATAAAGGAAATGGAAAAACGAAAAAAGGTGAAACAAAATGGGGAACAAGAAAATAGAAAAATCGAGAAAACGAAAAATAAAAATCAAGAACTTTGAAAAATTGGAAAAAGGAAAATTTGAAAAATCGAAAAATTAAATTTGCGAAACTGAAGAATCGTAAAATGAAAAAACTGTAATATCGAAAAATCGAAAAAATGAAAAAACGAAAAATGGACAAATTTGGAAGTCAAGAAATTGAAATTTAAAAAAATTAATGCAGCAAAGACGAAAAATCTGAAGCTGAAACATAAAAATGGAAAAATTGAAAAAATAAAGGAAATGGAAAAACGAAAAAATGTGAAACAAAATGGGGAACATGAAAATAGATAAATCGGGAAAATGAAAAATAAAAATCAAGAACTTGGAAAAAGGAAAATTTGGAAAATCGAAAAATAAATTTGCGAAACTGAAGTATCGTAAAATGAAAAAACTGCAATATCGAAAAATAAAAAAATAGAAAAATTGAAAAAACGAAAAATTTGGAAATCGAGAAATTGAAAAACTGAAAAAGATTAAAGCAGCAAAAACGAAAAATTATGAAACCGAGAAATAGAAAAATTGAAAGAATTAAAGGTAATGAAAAAACGAAACGGGAAAATGAAAAATAAAAATTCTACTTGAAAAATTGGAGAAAGAAAAATTTGAAAAATCGAAAAATTAAAACTGCGAAACTGAAGCATCGAAAAATGAAAAACTGCAATATCGAAAAATTGCAAAATTGAAATAAGGAAAAATTGAAAACTTTGGACGTCGGAAATTGAAAATTTGAAAAAATTAAAGCTGCAAAAACGCAAAATTTTGAAACCCAAACATCGAAAAATAAAAAAAATGCAAAAATAAAGGAAATGAGAAAACGAAAAAATATGATATAACATGAGCAAAATGAAAATTTAAAAATCTGGAAAATGAAAAAAAAATTCAAAAACTTGAAAAATTAAGAATATAAAGGGCGGGTGGGCGGGTCTAATACTTGCTAAGATAAGACCGATTTTTCCAAAAATTGTGAAACTACAAAATCGAAAAAGCGAAAAATTATAAAATAAAAAATCAAAGACTGAAAAGTTGAAGAACTGAATTAAAGAAAATGATAAAATCGAAGAAATATCAAAAAAATAAAGGAAATGAGAAAACGAAATATTGAAGAAACGAAAAATTGAAAAATCGAAGGAATAAAAATTGAGAAACTTCAAAATCGAAAAGCTGCAAAATCGAAAAACCAAACATTGTAAAATCGAAATTAATTGAAAATTAAAGAAATCGGAAAATTGGATAATTGAGGAAACCAAAAATTGCAGAATTGAAATATCGAGTAATTGAAAAATTAAGGATTGAAAATTTGAAAAATTGAATACACAAAAAATTATAAAGTCGCAAAAAACATTAAAAAAATAAAAAAAAAATGAGAAAAGGAAAATTGTGAAATTAAATCGGGAAAATGAAATAAAGAAATCACAGAAAGAATTAAAAATCAAGAACTTTGATAAATTGGAGAAAGAAAAATTGAAAAAACGAAAAATGGAAAAATTTGGAAGTCAAGAAATTGTAAAACTGAAAAAAATTAAAGCAGCAAAAACGAAAAATTATGAAATCAAAACATCGGAAAAATTGACAATATTAAAAAATAAAATCGGGAAAGTGAAAATTCATAAATCGGGAAAAGAATAATAAAAATCATGAATTTGAAAAATTGGAGAAAGGAAAATTTGAAAAATCGAAAAATTAAAACTGCTAAACTGAAGCATCGAAAAATCAAAAACTGTAATATCGAAAAATGGCAAAATTGAAATAAGGAAAAATTGAAAACTTTGGACGTCGAGAAATTGAAAATTTGAAAAAATTAAAGCAGCAAAAACGGAAAATTATGAAACCCAAACATTGAAAAACAGAAAAATTGCAAAAATAAAGGAAATGAGAAAACGAAAAAATATGATGTAACATCAGGAAAATGAAAATTTAAAAAATGGGTAAAATGAAAAATAAAATTAAAAAAATTGAAAAATTAAGAAAATAAAGGGTGGGTGGGCGGGTTTAATACTTGCTAAGATAAGACTTATTTTCAAATGGCATATCCTCTAAGAAAATAGAGGGTGGGTGGGCGGGCTAGTGCCTGCTAAGAGAAGACTGATTTTTCCAAAAATTATAAGTTTCCAAAATTATCTGTCTGATAAAAATCCGGATAGGCAACAAACAGACAAACAGATAGACAGACAGACAGACAGAAATGGGAGACCTATTTCTTCATACTCTAGGGCGATGGTCTCGTTTACATTACTTCCTAAGATTTATTTTTTAGAGAAGAAAAGGAAGAATTTTTACTTTAGGTTAGGCTTCAAATTGAAAATAAATGTAATACTAGACGATTATTATAGAAGAATTGTTGACAAAAGAAAAACCAGACATTTCATTTACCCACTCAAGATCAAGAAGAACAAATTTAGGACAAAAGGGAAGCAACAATTCAGAGTCAACAAAAAGACATCGTTATCAGTTTAACATTTTTAATTTTCCGCCAGCGAAAAAAGACCCCAATGAATAAAACTAACAGACCAAAAACATTATTTCTCGTTCGGGTGCCTCTAAAACCGTTATCGTTTAATTTAAAAGACGATCCCATTCACAGTCTGCATCCACTGCACCAAACATGCACAAGAATCGCATAAATCCGCTGCATGAACGGAAAAAAATCTGGTGGAAAAATTAATTATGGCTAAGGGCGTTTCGAAGTCCTCGCCAAGATTTTGCGCTCCATGCGATAGTTGATCATTATGTGTCTTGTCTTTTTATTTATTATAATTTTATGTGTCTATGTGTTCACAAAGCTTTGAACGATTCGAATGGAAATGCTGGCTGGAACAGATGAACCGCTTTTTGATTTATGGCACGATCTCAAATTGCCAAGTTTTATGAGTACGGCTCTGTGTCGTTGGGGTAACCGGAGGTATCGACAAAGCGCGTTCATTCATGAGGAGTCGTCGGGGTCCCGATGGGAGGAGAGCGAAGAAAGGAACAGTGTTGGATTACGTTGAATTCGCACCCACTCCGGTTTTAAGAGGCGTCGATTAATTTTCGTGGGGTTTTTAAACGCGTGACACGAACGAGTCGATAAATATTGACAGCGTAAAAGCGCACGTCGATGGAGTAGTTAATTTTTAAATATGACGTCACAGTCGGTGCAAATTTAGGGTGAATGAGGGCGTCTGGAATTTGTTACGCGAAAATCAAAACAAATGTCAAGGAGAAGGCAGGTGGGAGTTGGGCACATGAGCACGGCATAATTAAATACCCGAGTTTTTTGCCTCATTTATTTTAAATTAATTACTCCTTAGTAAGGTCAACTTTATTATGTTAAACAAGGGGTGAAAATGGCGAGAAATGAGACTATGAGAAGGAATATGAGTGTCTTAATTAAATGAGGTGCCTACATTATTTTTACTACGACCAATCACAATTATGTAATTTTTTATTCATTAACGCTTAATATTTTTCGAATTAGCTCGTCGAGGTCTAAATCGCAGTATTTTTTGAGGATTTTTAGACATCTTTTCAAAAATCTCAACTATTTTTTTGAAAACTACCTACGCAAATTTTCTTGTGGATTTTGAATCGTATAAGTTATTTTCGGCTTCATTTCGTCGAAAATTCCAACAATTTTTCAAGAATCGATGAATGAAAAGTGACAATTTTCGAGATTTTTAAATAAATTCAATTTCAAACTGGATTTTTCGAAAATCTTGGGTTGAGACCATTGACACTTTATAGTTTTCAAATCAGCTCGTCGAAATCTATATCCCCGGATTTTTTGGGGATTTTTAGACAACTTTTCAAAAATCTCTTTTTTTTTTAACTACCCAGACATTTTCTTGTAAATTTTGATTTCTGTAAGTTATTTTCACTCCACTTCGAAAAATTGTAAAACTGAAGACTCTAGGAGCTGAAAAATTAAAAAATAGCAGATTGTCAAAGTAAAAATTCTAGAAATTGAAAAATCGAAAAATTGGAAAAACGAAAATTTTAAAAATTAAAAATTCAAAAATCAAGTACCTGAAAAATCTGAAATTTGAAAGATCGGACAACTGCAAATAACAAACTGAAGAAACAAAAATTTGAAATTCTGAAAACTGAAAAATCGAAAAATTCAAATTATATATATAGAAATTCAAAAATTCAAAAATCGAAAAAACGCAAAATTGTAAAACGGGATAAATTCGAATAATTGAAAAAATAAAAAAAAAATCAAATGGAGACCAAAGTCGAAAAATCAAGAAAGGACAATTTTAAAGTTCAAAAATCATAGAAAGAAAAATTGAAAAATCCGGACATTCAGAGAATTGAAAAATCAAAAAAATCAAACTGAAACATCAGGAATTTAAGAAACATTGAAAAATTTCAAAATAAAGATCGAACAATTTTGATCATAAAAACGAAGCACTGAGAAACCATAAAATAGATAAACTGAAAAATCAAAACATCCAAAAAGTGAAAAATCGAAAAATTCAAAGAAATAAATTGAGACATCCAAAATTTAAAAAATTCAAAAATTTAAAAATGTCAAACTGAATACTCAAAAAATTCTAAAACCGAAAAGTGAAATAATTTCAAAATTTAATAATTGAAAGCTTGAAAAAAGCTGAAAATTAAAACATCTAAAATAAAAATGAAAAATTAAAAAATTGTAAATATCTAAAAATTAAAATGTCTGAAAATTTTAGGTCAAAAGATTGAAGAGAAAAATTTTGAAATTAAAAATTCAAAGTTGCAATAACCGAAAAATTGAAACATCGGAAAATTAATTAAATGTAGAATTTGGAAATCGAGGCAGTAAGAAATTAAAAAATTAAAAAAACTTAGAAACGAAAAAATCGGAAAATTTACAGAAATAAAAAATTGAAAAATCCAAAAGCTGCAAAATCATAAAATTTAAAAATTTCAAACTGAGTAATCGAAAAATCATAAAAATCCAGAAATTGGGAACGAAAAAATGGAAAAGTGAAAAATCGTAAAATCGAAAAACGGAAAAGTCGCAAACTTAAAAAACGACAATTTTAAAGTTCAAAAATTCAAAATTGTAAGAAATGAAAAGTCGAAAACTCGAAAAATACTAAAAATAGCAAAGTAAAGATCGACAAATTGTAGAAACGAAAAATTATTCATCTTAAAATAGAAAAATCGAAAAAATGTAAAGTTAAAAAATTCGAAGTTACAAAAACCGAAAACTTGAAAACTAGAAAAGTTCATCGAAAGAAAAATTGAAAAATCGGGACATTCAAAGAATTGAAAAATCAAAAAAGTCAAACTGAAGCGTCAAAACATCCAAAAACTGAAAAATCGAAAAATTTAAAGAAATGAAAAATCGGAAAACTAAAATATTTAATAAACAAAATTTAAGAATTTCAAACTAACTGCTTGAAAAATTATAAACGAAAGCGAAAAATGGAATTATTGAAAAACAAGAAAAAATCGAACAATTGAGAAGTCGCAAATTTAAAAAACCATAAATAAAAAATGAAAATGTAAAACTGAAAAGTGAAAAATTCCAATTTTGCAACTACCGGAAAATTGCAAATTTGCAACATTTAAAAAAATAAAAAATTGAGAAATCCAAAATTCAAAAAATTAAAAAATTTAAAAATGTCAAATTGTATACTCGAAAAATTCTAAAACCGAAAAGTGAAATAAATAAAAAATATCTGAAAATTTCAGATCAAAAGATTCAAAAGAAAAATTTTGAAATTGAAAAATTCAAAGTTGCAACTACCGAAAAATTGAGATATTGAAAAACTAATTAAATGTAGAATTTGGAAATCGAGACAGTAAGAAATTAAAAAATTTAAAAAACTCAGAAACTAAAAAATCGAAAAATTTGCAGAAATAAAAAATCGAAAATTTCAAACGCGGCAAAATCATAAAATTTAAAAATTTCAAACTGAATAATCGAAAAATCATAAAAGTCCAGAAATTAGGATCGAAAAAATGGAAAAGTGAAAAATCGTAAAATCGAAAAACAGAAAAGTCGCAAACTTAAAAAACGACAATTTTAAAGTTCAAAAATTCAAAATTACAAGAAATGAAAAGTCGAAAACTCGAAAAATTGTAAAAATGGCAAAGCAAAATTCGAAAAATTGTAGAAAAATTATTTATCTTAAAATAGAGATATCGAGAAAATGTAAAGTTGAAAAGTTCGAAGTTGCAAAAATCGGAACTTGAAATCTAGAAAAATTCATAAAAAGAAAAATTAAAAAATCGGGACATTCAGAGAGTTGAAAAATCAAAAAAGCCAAACTGAAACATCAGAAAATTAAGAATCATTGAAAAATTTCAAAAAAAGTTCGAAAAATTTTAATCACAAAAACGAAGCACTGAGAAATCATGAAATAGATAAACTGAAAAATCAAAACATCCAAAAATTGAAAAATCGAAAAATTTGAAGAAATGAAAAATCGGAAAACTAAAACATTTAATAGACAAAATTGAAAAATTTCAAACTAAATGCTTGAAATGGAAAAATGGAATTATTGAAAAACAAGAAAAATCGAACAATTGGGAAGTCGCTAATTTAAAAAACCATAAATAAAAAATTGAGAAATCCAAAATTCAAAAACTTCAAAAATTTAAAAATGTCAAATTGAATACTCGAAAAATTCTAAAACCGAAAAGTGAAATAATTGCAAAATTTAAATTATAAAAAGCTTGAAAAAAGCTGAAAATTGAAACATCTAAGATAAAAATCGAAAAATTCAAAAGCTGCAAAATCATACAATTTTAAAACTTCAAACTGAATGATCGAAAAATCATAAAATCGAAAAACAGAAAAGTCGCAAACTGAAAAGTTAAAAAATTCAAATTTGGAACAACCGAGAAATTGAAGATTTGAAAAAAAAAACGAAAAAATAAAATACAGAAAATTTGAAAAATTGAGAAGACCAAAATTGTGAAACTTAGTAAGTTAATAAAATGAAAAATCAAAACATTAAAAATTGAAAATAAAAAAAAATGCAATTCGAAAAATTGAAGAAACGAAAAATTAAAACTTTAAAAATTGAAAATTCAAAAATATGAAAAATTAAAGAAACGACAATTTTAAAGTTGAAAAAAGTTATAAAAATCGAAAAGTTGAAAACTAGAAAAATTCATGGAAAGAAAAATTGAAAAATCAGGACATTGAGAAAACGAAGAATTAGAAACCCTAGATATTAAAAATTTGAGCAATTTTAAGAAAGGAAAAATCGAAAAATCATTTGAAAATCATCAGAAATTAACTAATTCCAAATTGAATACTCGAAAAATGGCAAAAT
The DNA here is from genome assembly GCF_036711695.1 of Zophobas morio. Lineage (NCBI taxonomy): Eukaryota > Metazoa > Arthropoda > Insecta > Coleoptera > Tenebrionidae > Zophobas > Zophobas morio. Next base: position 414,752 of record NW_026972132.1, read on the forward strand.
AAGGATGGACAAATTTTTTACATAAAAACGAAAAATTACGAAATCGTAAAATCGGAAAACTGAAAAATCGAAAAACCCAAATATTTAAAAACTCAAAAATTTGAATAGAGATGAATTTTAAAAACTTCAAGCATTCGACTCTCGAAAAATTGAAACAAGATCGAAGAATGAAATGCTTGAAAATTCTGAAAAATTGCGAACTTAAAAAAACGAAAAATAAAATATCGAAAAATTGAAAATTCGGAAAACTGCAAGGAAAAAATGAAAGAAATAAAATTTAGAAATGTTGAAAATGGTAAAACTCAAAAATTGAAAAAACGCAAAATTGTAAAATGGGATAAATTCGAAAAAGTGAGAAAATGAAAAGAGAACTATGTAATTTGAAAACTGAACACCTGTAAAATCAAAAAATTGAAGATAAGAAAAATTTTAAATTACAACAACTGAAACATTGAAAACTCGAAAAATTGATCGAAAGAAAAATTAAAAAATTGCAAAATAAATATCGAAAAGTGAAAATTGAAAAATCGAAAAATTTAAGGAAATGAAAAACTAAGAAATTCAAAAGTCAAAACCATTATAAAATGCAACAATATCAAATTGAATATTTGAAAATTTGCAAAATCGGTAATAATGGAAAAAAATAATTCAAAAACTTGAAAAATCGATAACTTGAAAAAGATGAAAAATTAAAATAGGTATATAACATGAAAACTGAAAAATAAAAAATAATAAAAAACTGGCAAATTGAAATGACGCAAAATTGCAACACTGAAAAATTGAATTAACGAAAAATTGAATGTCTAAAATTAAAAAATCAAAAAATGTAAAATTGAAAAAAGGTTTAAAAATTGAAGAGTTGCAAAATTTTCAAATTAAAAATTGGAAAAATCTAAAAATTCCAAATTGAACTCTCAAGAAAACTCGAAAAATATCAAATCGAAAAATTGAAGAAACGAAAAACTAAAACAAACGGTTTAAATATCGGAAAATTGTAGACATAAAAGTTGAAAAGTTGAAAATCTAGAAAATTGCAACAACGAAACATTGAAAATTTGAAAAGTTTAAGAAAGGAAAATTTAAAAAATTCAAAATTCAAAAAATTATAAAATTTAAGTATGTCAAATTGAATACTCGAATAATTGTAAAGCCGAAAGATAATCGGAAACTTGAGAAAAATGGAAAATTAAAATACCTATGTAAAATAAAAATTGAAAACCAAAAAAATTAAAAAAACTAAAATATCAAAAAATCAATCTGAAAATTTCAGAAAAGAAAATTTGAAGAGAAAAATTTTAAATTTACACAAAATTTGATAAAAGAAAAAACTAAAAGATATAAAATTGAAAACTCGGAAAAATGGAAAATGAGAAATTGAAGGAATAAAAAATTTAATAACTCGAAATTCAAAGTTGCAAAAAGTAAAAAGTGTGAAATTCAAAAATCGGAAAATTGTAAAAACGAAAAATTAAAATATAAAACTTTGAAATCGGAAAACTGAAGACATAAAAGTTGAAAAGGTGAAAAATTCAAAATTACAAAAACTCAAAAACTTAAAAATCGAGAAATTGTTGACACGAAAAATTTAAACAAACAAAAAATTGAAAAATTCAAAAAACTGTGAAATGAAAAAATTGCAAAATAAAAGTCGAAAAATAGAATCACTGCAAAATCGGAAAAATGAAAAACTAAAAAATCGAAAATTTGAAAAACCGAATAATTTTTCTCTTCCCAATTCTTCTGCGTCTAATGTCACTTTAAACACTACAATTACACAATAAGGGAGTTTAAGCATGATTTTCTTCAGTGAGGCCGTAACTCTAACAAACTTATAAGCTTGAGCAATTAACATTCCAACTACTTTTGTTCTCATATCGAACCACCTGTCACCAGAAGGTTCTCGACCATTTTCAAGTGGCTATCGTCGCATGTATCTGTGCAAATATTCTGGATGTAATATTTAAAAAATCTCGCAAAATTATCTAAATGTAACATTAATTTTTTAGAAAAACATACAAATAATTTAAAAATTCAGTGCGAAACAACCGCCAAAAAATCTTCTAAGTAAAACCGTGGCTAGCCGAAGCGATAATTTCAAGTATTAATTCCAGCGGCATAAATCACGATAAATAAGAATATAGTGGAAACAGATAAAGCTTTTAATTAGTAAACTAGACGACATTAAATCAAAATTCGGATTTAGCGAGGCATAAATTCCATTATTTCCGTTCAGATAACCCGACAACAAAAATTAAAAGTGCAATTATTCCACCTCACTGCGTTCGTTAATACAAAGTTTTAAAAATCACCGCGGAAATTTACGAATTATGTATTTAGCTTCGCTCCAAGCCAGTTATTTCCCATTTAATTTTTATATGTAAGTGGAGTCTTCCACAATTTTGTGTTGATTTTAAGAATGAAGCCCGACACAAAAAAATCTGGGTCAAAAATTAATTGACTTGTGGGTGTATGATTTCGTGAAAAATTCATTGAAAAATTTTACAGCGATTTAACAAAACGTCCTTTCGCCAACTGAAAATTCGCACACGCCGTACCTTCCAGAAGACGCCCACGCACCTAGTTAATGAAAGCCGGCTCAAAGTAAAAGCCCTTTTTTCGATGTAAAAAGTAAAACTCGGCAAAGAAATTGAAACGAAATTTTCCATACATCCTTTAAGCGAACAGATTACGCTAAAAAAATCGGCCGCTTTGTCCTCTTTAGAGCAACTGAAACGGATGAGTCAGAGGAGATCTCAAATATTGATAATCTCTCAGTACATCTCCACATCGCGTCTGAAACGAAAACGTGTCGTCTGCCGTTTGAAAGATGTAAATTTAATAAGTTCAAGTAACAATATTCTTCCCATTTCCTCCGTGTAATAAAATCGTGCCGTCAGTCTCCGCGCTAAATAATTCGAGAAAATTCCCGTCACACATGATACCAATCTATTTATCGAGCACTCGGCTCTCCCTCTAAAAAAATCAATTTCTCGCAAATTGTCCGTCTCGGAATGCACATAGCAACAATGTGGCGTTTAAACTGAGCCCGCGATTTAGGTCGCAAAGATGGGATTTTTTCGCGGGCTCGATCGTCTGGCGCCTCTTAGACACTTCGAGTTTCCTTTTAGAGAAAATTCCAGGTGTATTGACATTCAAAATAACAGCGGTTACCTTTATTCGAATAGGCCGAGCCCAGTTTCGTTTCATGGGAACGCGATAGTAGTGGACATAAATTGCTATTTTGCAATGGAATCGGATGCTGAAAATAAAGCGCATAAGAAGCGCATAAATTCGAGCGAGGGCCGAAAAAAGAGTAAATTATGAATGAGTAAGGGCGTTGCGAAGTCTTAGCCAAGATGTGGAGCTGCATGGGATTGCTGACCATTATGTCGCAGATCATTCTGGACGAATCAAACGACGTTGCGATTTTTTTATACCGATATGTTTAATTATGCCGTGCTCGTTTGATGCGACATGCGATCGCAGGCTTTGGATTCAACGGGTCTGGAATATGATGCTTAACAATTTACTGCTCGCAGCGATGTGTTGATTAATGGTGAAATTAACAAAGGTATTGTTACTACTATTATTTGATTCTCCGCTGACCCGGAAATAGCTGGCATTCAGGCAAGACTCCTATCAATACGGGCACTAAAACCAAGTACAGAATTACAGTAAACGAATCTTTGAATTCTAACAATAAAAACTGGAAAATTGAAAAATTCAAGAGTCCCAAAAATTGAAATACCAAAAAAATTGTTCACTTTTTAATTTTAGGAAGTTAGAATTTTTCAGTTTTTCAGTTATTGGAATTTAAAACTTTTTTATTTATTCAATTTTTTAATTTTTCGATGTTTCTATGTTACAGTTTTTTAAATTTTAGAATTTTGACGATTCTATATTAAGTACCTACTATTTCAATTTAACAATTTCTAGGATTTTCATTTTTTGGATTTTTAAGTTTGTAGAGTTTCGATTTTTTAATTTTTCGATTTTTCGTTTCTTCAGTTCAACGATTTGCAATTTTTCGTTTTAAAATTTCTTGAGTCATCAATTTTTTATTTTAAAATTTTTCGATTTTTTAATTTTTTTGTTTTTTTATTTCTGCGATATGCTTTTGTTCTTTATAGATTTCGCATTTTTGGCTCAAAAATTTCTGTAGTTTTCATGTTTAGTTTTTCCCTTTTTCTCATTTCTTCAAATTTTCTATTTGTAATTTTTGGTTCGAGTTTTCTATTTTCCTTATTTTTAGAATTTTTTGAATTTTCAATGTTTCGATTTTATAATTTCTTGTTTTACGAATTTCAAATTTTTTGTTTGTTTCTTCCGTTTTTTATTTGAAATTTTTAAATTTCTTATTTTTTTTTATTTCTTAAATACTTTATTTTTTCGTTTCTCCAATTTTTCGAGTTGCATTTTTTTTTAATTTTCAATTTTAAACTTTTTAATTTTTCAATTTATTAATTTATTCAGTTTCACAATTTTGGCCTTCCCAATTTTTAATTTTTCGGTATTTTACTTTTTCGTTTTTTTTTAAATCTCGGTTGTTCCAAATTTGAATTTTTTAACTTTTCAGTTTTTATTTGCAATTTTCCGAATTTTCAATTTTTCGTTTTTTAAGTTTGCGACTTCCGTTTTTCGATTTTACGATTTTTCACTTTTCTGTTTTTTCGTTCCCAATTTCTGGATTTTTATGATTTTTTTTGAAAATTTGCAATTTTTAAATTTTAGAATTTTGCAGGTTTTGAAATTTTCGATTTTTCATTTCTGTAAATTTTCCGATTTTTTAGTTTGAGTTTTTTTAATTTTTCAATTTCTTACCACCTCGATTTCCAAATTCTACATTTAATTAGTTTTTCGATATCTCAATTTTTCGGTTGTTGCAACTTTGAATTTTTCTATTTCAAAGTTTTTCTCTTCAATCTTTTGATCTGAAATTTTCAGACATTTTAATTTTTAGATATTTTGATTTTTTTAATTTTTCGTTTTTATTTCAGTTTTTTCAAGCTTTCAATTATTTAAATTTTGCAATTATTTTACTTTCTGGTTTTAGAATTTTTCGAGTATACAATTTGACATTTTTAAATTTTTGAATTTTTTGAATTTTGGATTTCTCAATTTTTTATTTTTTTAAATGTCGCAAATTTGCAATTTTCCGGTGGTTGCAAAATTGGAATTTTAAGATAAATAATTTTTCGTTTCTACAATTTTTCGATCTTTACTTTGCTATTTTACAATTTTTCGGTTTGGTTTCCATTTGAATTTTTTTTCTTTTTTCAATTTTTCGAATTTATTCCATTTTACAATTTTGGGTTTTTTCGATTTTTGAATTTTTAATTTCTATGTAATTTTAATTTTTCGATTTTTCAGTTTTTCAGTTTTTCAAATTTTTGTTTCTTCAGTTTGTTTTCCGATTTTTGGATTTTTAGAAATTTATTTTTCCCTCTTTCAAATTTCACATTTTTCAGTTGCTTGATTTTTTAATTTTTAGTTTTTAAAATTTTCGGTTTTCCAATTTTTCGATTTTTCAATTTCTAGAATTTTTAAACTGACAATGTTGCTATTTTCGAAAAATCCGGTTTGAAATTGGAAATGAAGCCGATTTTTGAAAAGTCAAAAAAATCCTCAAAAAATACAGGGATTTAGACCTCGACGATTTTTTAAGTTTTTCAATTATTTTTTCCATTATTACCGATTTTACAAATTTTCAAATCAAATTCAACAATATCAAGTATTTTGAATTTTTCAGTTTTTGAAATCAAATTCAACAATATCAAACATTCAATTTGATATTGTTGAATTTTATAATGTTTTTGACTTTTGAATTTCTTAGTTTTTCATTTTTTTCAATTTTTCGATTTTTCAATTTATACGCATTTTCAATTTTTCAGTTTTTCGATTTTAAGATTTTTAAATTTTTGTTTTTACAATTTCCACTTTTCGATATTTATTTTGCAATTTTTTATTTTTTTTTTCGATCAATTTTTCGAGTTTTCAATGTTTAAGTTGTTGCACTTTGAAATTTTTTGTAACTTCAATTTTTCGATTTTACAGGTTTTCAGTTTTCAAATTAATTTTTTTCATTTTCGCACTTTTTCAAATTTATCCCATTGTACAGCTTTGCGGTTTTGAAATTTTCGATTTTTTAGTTTTTCATTTTTCCGATTTTGCAGTCATTCTATTTTTCGACTTTTATTTAGCAATTTTTTCTTTTTGCAATTTTTTCAAGTTTTCAATTTTTAGTTTCTACAAATTTTTCGATTTTTAAAATTTTTCATGTCGTAAATTTCCCGATTTTTAATTTTTTGAGCTTTTGTATTTTTGAATTTTTCACCTTTACAACGTTTATGTCTTCAGTTTTCCGATTCCAAAGTTTTATATTTTAATTTTTCGTTTTTACAATTTTCCGATTTTTAAATTTTACACTTTTTACTTTTTGCAACTTTCAATTTTTCAGTTATTAAATTTTTTATTCCTTCAATTTCTCATTTTCCATTTTCCGAGTTTTCAATTTTTATATCTTTTAGTTTTTTCTTTTATCAAATTTTGTGTAACTTCAAAATTTTTCTCTTCAAATTTTTTTTCTGAAATTTTCAGAATAATTTTCGGATATTTTAGTTTTTTTAATTTTTTTGGTCTTCAATTTTTCCGCTTTTCAATTTTTATTTTACATAGGTATTTTAATTTTCCATTTTTTCTCAAGTTTCCGATTATTTTTCGGCTTTACAATTATTCGAGTATTCAATTTGACATCCTTAAATTTTATAATTTTTTGAATTTTGGATTTTTTAAATTTTCCTATCTTTAAACGTTTCAAATTTTCAGTGTTTCGTTGGTGAAACTTTGAATTTTTCAACTTTTCAGTTTTTTATTCCTTCAATTTTTTATTTGCAATTTTCCACATTTTTAACTTTTCGACTTTTATGTCTTCAATTTTCCGATATTTAAACCGTTTGTGTTAGTTTTTCGTTTCTTCAATTTTTCGATTTCATATTTTTCGAGTTTTCTTGAGAATTCTCTTCGATTTTCAAACCTTTCTTCAATTTTACATTTTTTCGATTTTTTAATTTTAAATATTTATTTTTTCGTTAATTCAATTTTTCTATTTTACAATTTTTCTTGTTGCATTCTTTTAGTTTTCAATTTGAAACTTTTTAATTTTTCAGTTTTGCAATTTTGCGTAATTTCAATTTGTCAGTTTTTCATTTTTTTATTTTTCAGTTTTCATGTAATATATTTTAATTTTCCGTTATTTCTAAGTTTCCGATTTTTCAAGTTTTTCAATTATTTTTTCCATTATTACCGATTTTACAAATTTTCAAATATTCAATTTGATATTATTGAATTTTATAATGTTTTTGACTTTTGAATTTTTTAGTATTTCAATTCTTTAAATTTTCCGATTTTTCAATTTATAAGTATTTTTAATTTTTCAGCTTTTCGATTTTAAGATTTTTCAATTTTTGTTTTTACAATTCCCACTTTTCGATATTTTTTTTGCAATTTTTTTGATTTTTCGATCAATTTTTCGAGTTTTCAGGTTTCCGATTTTGCGATTTCGTAATTTTTCGTTTTTATTAAAAAATTTGTTCATTCTTATTTTGCAATTTAGCTTGAAATTATTTAATTTTCTGACGATTTTCAAATGATTTTTCGATTTTTCCTTTCTTAAAATTGCTCCATTTTTTAATATCTAGTGTTTTTAATTTTTCGTTTTCTCAATATCCTGATTTTTCAATTTTTCTTTCCATGAATTTTTCTAGTTTTCAATTTTTCGATTTTTATAACTTTTTTCAACTTTAAAATTGTCGTTTCTTTAATTTTTCATATTTTTGGATTTTTAATTTTAATGCTACGATTGCATCGTTTGGAGTTTTCATTTTAAAATTTTTCAGTTCTCCGATTTTCCAAGTTGTGGATATTTCAGTTTTTTGAGTTTGCAATTTTTCGATTTGCAGTCTCGCGAGTTTTCAATATTTAATTTTTCAGTTTTTTTAATTTTACAATTTTCCATTTCTTCAATTTTTGGATTTGCAATATTTTGTTTCGGTTTTCTATTTCCTTTTTATTCAATGTTTCGGTTTTCAATGTTCCGATTTTTTAATTTTTTCCTTTTTTCATTGTCAAATTTTTCAGTTTTTGGATTTTTCAATTTTTCGATTTGCAATTTTTCAGTTTGTAATTTTTCGATTTTTCAACATTTAGATTTTTTTAATTTCTCGTATCTGCAATTTTAGACTTTTCATTTGCCCGACTTTTCAATTTTTCGTTTCTTCAATTTATTGAATTGCAGCTTTTCTAGTTTTCATGTGAAATATGTACCTATCTGATAGAAGTCATAATTAAAATTTTTATTTTTTTCAATTTTAATTTTTCGATTTTAATTTTTCAATGTCTCGATATCCAAATTTTCAATTTTTCGATGTTTCGATGTTATAGTTTTTTAAATTTTAGTATTTTGACGATTCTATAATAAGTACTATTTCAATTTAACAATTTCTAGGTTTTTCAGTTTTTGGGTTGGATTCGGTTTTTCTTCTTTCCAATTTTTCGATTTATTAATTTTTTCGATTTTTAAGTCTGTCAAATTTTAGTTTTTTAATCTTTCGATTTTTCGTTTCTTCAGTTCTTCGATTTTTTAATTTTTCCTTTTTTCATTGTGGATTTTTCAATTTTTCGATTTTTCAATATTTAGATTTTTTTAATTTCTCGTATTTTCAATTTTAGACTTTTCATTTTTCCGACTTTTCAATTTTTCGTTCCTTCAATTTATTGAATTGCAGCTTTTCTAGTTTTCATTTGAAATATGTATCTGATAATTAAAATTTTGATTTTTTTCAATTTTAATTTTTCGGAATTTTTCAGTGTTGCAATTATTATTGGATTTTAAAACTTCTTTATTTATTCAATTTTTCCATTTTTCAATTTCTCGATATTTACTTTTTTAATTGTTCGGTCTTTCTATGTACAATTTTTTGAATTTACAATTCTGATGATTTTTAGATTTTACACAATTTTTCGGTTTATTATTTTTTAATTTTTAAATACATATGTCGATTTATGGTTTTTGAATGTTTTGATTTTTAGTTTCTTCAATTCTTTGATTTGCAATTTTTAGATTTCTCACTTTTCCGATTGTGTCATTTTTTGTGTCCATTTTTTATTTTCTTTATTTCTTCAATTATTCGATTTTTCAATGTTTCGATTTTATATTTTTTGTTTTTTCCATTTTAATTTTTTCAATTTTTCGTTTCTTCAATTTTTCAATTTTTTATTTTGTTTGTTTCTTCAGTTCTTAGATATTGTCACTTTGCATTCTCTTGAGTTTTTAATTTTTAATTTTTAGTTTTTCAATTCTTTAATTTTTCATTTTTACAATTTTGCGATTTTTCAATCTTTGGATTTTTAATTTTTTATTTTACCAGTTTCAGTTTTTTCAATTTATCATTGCTTCAATTTTTCCATTTGGCATTTTCCAATTTTGATATATGCATGAGTTTTCATTTTTAATTTTTCTATTTTTTATGTTTTTATGTTACAGTTTTCGAATTTTACAATTTGACGATTCTTTAATATTTCAATTTTACAATTTTTGGGTTTTTCAAATTTTCAATTCGATTCGGTTTTTCTTCTTTCCAATTATTAAGTCTGTCGTTTTTTAGTTTTTCAATGTTTGGATTTTTGGTTTCTTCAGTTCTTCGATTTTCAATTTTTCGGTTTAAAATATCTTGTTTTTCAACTTTTAATTTTTTCGATTTTTCGATTTTTGAAGTTTTAGTTTTTTGCGTCTTCAATTTTTTGATTTTGCAATTTTTGGTTTTAAAATTTCTCGAGATTTCATACGTAAATTTTTTACTTTTTCTCATTTCTTCAAATTTTCGATTTGTAATCTTTGGTTTGGGTTTTTTATTTTCCTTAATCTTAGAATTTTTCGAGTTTTCAATGTTTCGATTTTATAATTTCTTGTTCTAGCATTTTCAATTTTTGTAAATTTTGCGTTTTTTGTATTTTTATTTTTTGAAATTCTTCATTTTTTTGCTTCTTCAATTCTACGATATGCATTTTCGAGTTTTCGTTTCAAAATTTTGGATGTTTCAATTTTTTGATTTTGCAAATTTTTAGTTTGCAGTTTACCGAGTGTTCAAGATTTAATTTTTCAGTTTTTAGACTTTTCAGTTTTTATTCGGATTTTAGAATTTTTCAATCTATCAATTACTGGATTTTAAAACTTCTTCATTGATTCGATTTTTCCATTTAATTTTCTAATTTTTCGATCTTGAGAATTGAGAAAACAAAAATCTAATTTTTCTTTAAACTTCTCCATTTTTAGTTCTTCAGTGTTTCGATTTTTTGTTTCGATTTGCAATTTTTAGATTTTCCACTTTCCATTTTGCCATTTTTCATTTCGATTTTTTTTTCTTCTTTATTTCTTCAATTATTCGATTTTTCAATTTTTCATTTTGTTTGTTTCCTCTTTGATATTGCCATTTTTCGGTTTAAAATTTCTTGAGTTTTGAATTTTTAATTTTTCAATTTTTCAGTTCTTTAATTCTTTATTTTTTCGAATTTTCAACTTGCAATTTTTGGTTTTGGTTTTTTCTTTTCTATATTTTTACAATTTTTCGATTTTTCAAAGTCTGGATTTTAATTTTTTGTCTCTCCAATTTCAGTTTTTTTAAATTTATCGTTCTTCAATTTTTTGATTTGCCATTTTTCAATTCTTCATTTTTTGTTTGTCCAATTTTGTGATATGCATGAGTTTTTTTTTTTAAATTTTTCTACTTTTCGATTTTCCAAAATTTGGATTTTCGGTTTGTAATTTCAAGAGTTTTCAGTATTTAACTTTTTTAATTTTTAGATTTTTCAATTTTCATTTCTTCATTTTTTCGATTGGCAATTTTCCGGTGTTCAATTTTTCGATTTTTCAATTTTTAGATTTTTTAATTATTCGCATTTTCAATTTTAGATTTTTCGGTTTCTCGATTTTTCAATTTTTTGTTTCTTCAATTTTTGGGCTTCAATTTTTCTCGTTTTCGTTTTAAATATGGGTCGAGTAGCAGTTGGAATTATGATTTTTAAAAATGTTCACGTTTTCAATTGCAGGATTTTAGAATTTTTCGATTCATAATTTTGTTTTATTTTTAACTTGCCCGATTTTTAGTTTTTTTTTCTTCAGTTCTTCGATCTGAAATTTTTCGACATTGCAATTTTTTCTTTTTTCAGTTTTTCTTAGACGATCTTTTGCGTTTTCCTATTTAAAAAATTGAAGAATCGAAAAATTGAAAAGCCAAAAAAATTGAGAAACTCATAAATCAAAAAAGCGCAAAATCGAGAAAACGAAATATTGTAAAATCGAAAAATTGAAAATTTAAAAATCAACTAAAAGTACTAAAGCTAGAGCAAACAAATTCTAAAAATTCATAAATCGCAAAATTATAAATTGAAAAATTCAGGAAAAAATTTGTTCGAGCCACCTGCACGGCGGCTCTCTCACCCGACTGCAGCGAATTTCTTAATCACCCAATGTGAGGGTGCGGCACCCTTTTGTGGGGCCAAGTCTTTATAATTAGGTATAGTTTGTAAAAATAGGAGAGTAAGAATTTGGACTTGAGACTGTTAACATCGTACAAATATACATATTCAAGCGCCACCGTATTTTTATTGTATTTATTACAATTGGTCCTTCGAGTTATCGCAACATATATTTGGTCCGATCGAGTCGGATAGTGAATCAGCGATTGTGTTTTGGGTGAAACAATCCCGTACTTCAACAATTTTGTGTCTTGGGTGAAACAATCCCGTACTTCCAACAATTTTGTGTTTTGGGTGAAACAATCCCGTATTTGCAATTGTGTTTTGGGGCGAAACAAACCCGCAGCAAGAATAACAGTGTTAGTGGCGAATTCAGAATCAACAGCAAGATTTCCACAACGAAACAGGTGGAAAAATCACGAGAAAAATCGTAGATAACAGCAGCACATCAGGTTAGTGGTCATTGCTTCCCTCAAGTCCTACTCCAATTTTTACCGTATACATTTCTTCGTGCGATAGTTTAAACATCAGTAATTCAAATTTTATACGTACTTAATTCGTTTTGTGGTGCTTAAACGATTTAGAAATCGCACATTTCAGTTCAGCAGACTTGCAGTTCATTCCGTTGCTCAGATCGAATTTTTATATCAAAATGCCAACAGTAGAAGAATTAAAGGAAACTCGTAAACAAACGAAATCGGCAGTAACGCGTTTTGAATCATTTCTAGACAAATTTGAGGCAAATAACATCAATTATCTACTGTTGGAAGAACGATTAATAAATTATAAGCCATTATTAAAACAGTTTGAGGAAGTACAATCAAAAATTGAAATTTTACGTCAATCTGACGAAGAAGCAGATGTTCGTGAAGCATTTGAAGATAGGTATTATGAATTATTAGTTAGAGCACGAAAAATTATTGAACTAAAAACAAAACCCGGTGCACGAACTCCGGAGACCGAAGCTCCTAATCAAACCCAAAATTCTAGTAATATCGCCGTACAGTTACCGATAATTAATCTGCCTAAATTCAGCGGCGAATATACAGAGTGGACGACATTTTACGACAGTTTCATTTCTCTTATTCACGAAAATAGTAGTCTTTCTAATATTCAAAAATTCCACTATCTAAAGGGTTGCCTGTTAGGAGATGCAAAACGTACCATAGATTTATTACCAATTTCGGCCGAAAGTTACGAATCCGCATGGAACCTTTTAACTGACCGTTACAAAAATAAAAGACTTATTGTACAAAACCATATTCACGCGATTTTTAATCTACAACCAATGAACAAGTCACCCAGTTCCTTAAGGGAATTATTAGACGGTATAAGTATGCACTTAGCGGCTTTAACAACACAAAATGTGGACGTAACGTCATGGGATGCCTTATTAATATATCTAACAACTACAAAATTTGATTTTTTAACTAAACGCGAATGGGAGTCACGTTTAAAGGCCCACGAATTACCGACGTGGAAACAAATGGTCGAATTTTTAAAACAACGATGTTTAACACTAGAATCAATGGAATTCAATTTAAGTAACCATAACGTGAACTCTGCACCTATAAAGAAAACACAGAATGCAGAAGTTCCTGTAAGGAAAAACTATCAATTTGTTAATAATCAAAATACAATCGCGTGCGTTATGTGTAAAGGCCATCACAATTTATTTCACTGTCCCAAATTCCTCGAACTCAGCGTAAACGAGCGTATTGAGTACGTTAAAAGATGGAAAATATGCTTCAATTGTTTAAAAGGTGGTCATGATTCAAGAACCTGCCGCTCTATGACGTGCAAGATATGTTCAAACCGACACAATTCCTTACTACATCAATCAAGAGGTCCAAATTATAATAATCAGAGTCAGACTGCAAACCTTAGCATAAACAATTATCAATTAAATTCTAATGTTCAAGTAATTTTGTCAACAGCATTGGTTCAGTGTTCAGATTCAAATGGAAAGGTTTACACCTGTAGAGCGTTGCTTGATCAAGGATCGCAACAACATTTAATTACGGAAGAAATGTGTAAAAGATTACACTTAACTACAAAATCTGTGCATGCAGGCATAAGTTCGGTCTGTGGTAGTTACAATGAAATTAAACATGCTACTACGCTTCACTTTAAATCATTGCACGATAATTATACCGGAAAAATTGCATGTTTGGTAGTCCCCAATATAAATCGAAATTATCCCATAGATACGTTCGACAAATCCGAGATTCCGGTACCTCAAAATTTAAATTTAGCAGATCCTAATTACAACATTTCAAGTCCTATAGACATTTTAATTGGTGCAGCTTTGTTTTGGGAACTACTTCGAGACGGACGCATGAAACTGTCGAACGAACAGACTTTTCTTCATAACACATGTTTGGGGTGGATATTGGGTGGACCATTTACAGCGGCAGCAATCCAGATTAATAGTATATTTTGCGGTAATTTAAATACCTGTACATTAGAACATTTAGACAAACAAGTAACAAAATTTTGGGAGGTCGAAAATTATGACAACCGTATCGAAAACTTAAGTTCTGAAGATCAGTTGTGCGAAAATTTATTCGTAAAACAACACAGCAGAGATCCCAATGGGAAATTTATTGTGCGCTTACCATTTAGGGCAAATCCTCCCAATTTAGGTTCTACAAAGGAAATAGCCTACAAGCGATTTAGGTCTCTCGAAAAGAAATTTGAAAACAATTATGAATTTAGGAATCAATATTGCACTTTCATGGCCGATTACATTACACTTAATCATATGCAACTGGCAACAGATCAAAATATTCACGAAGGTTGTTTCCTGCCGCATCACGGTGTGATTAAGGATTCGAGCCTAACGACAAAAGTACGAGCCGTTTTTGATGCCAGCACAAAGTCGTCATCCGGATTTAGTCTCAATGATTATCTACTACCGGGACAAAATCTTCAAACCGATATATTTTCATTATTGGTGAGGTCCCGACAATACCAGTTTGTGCTATCTGCTGATATTGTAAAAATGTTTCGGCAAATTTGGGTGGCACCAGACGACTGGAAATATCAAAAAGTTTTATGGCGTTCAAATCTAGACGAACCCATACGGATATATTGCTTGAAAACAGTGTCATATGGCATGGCTTGTGCGCCTTATTTAGCCATGCGATGTTTGCGACAATTAGCAGTAGAAACCGCGGACTCTTATCCACACGCTAGCAGGGTCATTTTGGAAGACTTTTACATGGATGATCTTCTAACGGGTACAAATGACGAAACCGAAGCAATCACACTTCGCGATAATTTAATAAATATTTTAGGTAGTGGCGGTTTCGAAATCACAAAGTGGGCTTCCAATAATGACGCTCTTCTGCCACAGTGTCACAGTGACAACACTGCACTCGTGCGTTTAGATGAAAATATGCAAACAAAAACGTTAGGCCTAAGTTGGGATTGTGCGAATGATAATTTAAAATATGACTTCAAACTACAACATCCAATTAAAATTACTAAACGATCCGTTTTAAGCACAATAGCCACGGTGTATGACCCCATAGGCATCTTAGGTCCTGTCCTAGTGTCAGCAAAATTAATATTACAAAAATTATGGCAATTACAATCCGACTGGGATGACGAATTGCCACCTGAACTAAATAAACAATTTGAGCACTTTCTCGCTGAACTACAGCATGTAAATGAAATCCAAATTCCTCGGAAGGTAGTTGCAGATTATCCGTATCAAAAAATACAAATTCACGGGTTTAGCGACGCGAGTACAAAGGCCTACGGGGCGGCAGTTTATATAAGAACGACTGATATATCAAATTCGCATACTGTAAAACTTCTTTGTTCGAAGACACGAGTTGCTCCAATTAAACAAATTACCCTGCCTAGGTTAGAATTATGCGCCGCTACTTTACTTGCCAAATTAATGTCTAAAGTCAAAAATGCGATGAAAATTAATTTTGACGACTGTTACTTATGGAGCGATTCAACAATTGCATTATCTTGGATAGCGGCATCACCAAATCGTTGGCAAACATTTGTTGCTAACCGTGTGTCAGAAATTCAAACTCTTACTAATAATTGTAAATGGCGTCATGTAATCAGCAACGAAAATCCCGCAGATATAATTTCAAGAGGAATGGCCCCAAGCGAGCTAAAATCATGTGACTTATGGTGGCACGGTCCGTCTTTTTTAACTAAAGATTTAAACGAATGGCCAGTACCAAAAAGCGTTTTAAATAATAATTTACCTGAAGAGCGCAAAATTTCACTAGTTTCACATTGTACTTCAGACGAATCTTCGCTTTCTTCATTGTTTACGAGAGTTAGTACATATAAAAAACTAAAACGCATTGTAGCATACTGTTACAGATTTATTAATAAATTGCAGAAAAAACAGTGTAATTATTCAGGTGAATTATCGGTGGAAGAATTAGACGCAGCGCATATTAATACCATAAAGTTAGTTCAAAAAGATCAATTTTCATCCGAAATAAAAGAGCTGCAAAGCAACGGGTTCATAAACAACAATAGCCATTTGAAATCGCTAAATATATTTATGGATGACAACGGCATTTTGAGAGTGGGAGGGCGCTTGCAAAACGCAAAAATAAATTACGATATGAAACATCAAATCCTCCTTCCAAAAAATCATTATGTGACAAAAATTATCATACGTGACGCGCACACGGACACACTACACGCAGGAACGCAGGCAACTCTGGCGGCAGTAAGAAGGCAATTTTGGCCCGTATGTGGAAAAACAACTATCAAAAAGATAATACACAATTGCGTAAAATGTCGTCGAGTGAAACCCATTACCTATGAACAACTGATGGGTAATTTACCTTTTGATCGAGTCAATCCATCTAGACCATTTTCAAATTGTGGTGTAGATTACGCGGGTCCTATCATGATAAAAGAAGGACGTGGTCGCGGAAAAAGAAACATCAAGTGTTATGTCGTAGTTTTTATTTGCCTCGTCACAAAAGCTATTCATTTAGACTTAGTACTCGACTATACGTCAAAATCATTTCTTAATTGTCTGAAACGTATGATAGCTAGACGGGGTAAGATTTTACATATGTACTCGGATAACGGTACCAATTTTGTAGGCGCCAATCGAGAACTACAAGATTTAAAGAAATTGTTCGATAGTGACGAATTTCAAAGATCAGTAATTGATAATATCACAGAGCAGGGAATTAAATGGCAATTTATACCGCCAAATTCGCCACATATGGGTGGTATTTGGGAAGCAGGGGTCAAATCTTTTAAGCACCATTACAAACGAATAGCGGGAACCTCAAATTGAATCAATTCTGAATTCTCGCCCCTTAACACCTTTGAGCAATGACCCCAATGACTTGGAACCACTAACGCCGGGTCACTTCCTCATCGGATCTGCATTAACCGATCTACCTGAACCATGCCTACTTGCGATAAAAGAAAACCGATTGACGAGATGGCAGCGAGTCGAGCAGCTGCGTCAAACGTTGTGGAGAAGGTGGACTGCAGAATATCTGACCCAACTACAGCCACGGAACCGTTGGAGTCAACGAAACGCGAATTCCATAAGCAAAGGATCCATGGTGGTTTTACGTGACGAGAACACCCCGCCGCTGATGTGGAGACTAGGCCGTGTCGTAGAGCTGCACCCAGGAAAAGACAACGTAGTGAGAGTAGTGTCGCTGAAGACGAGCAGCGGTGTAGTGAAACGTGCGGTTAATCGGATTTGTGTGCTCCCAGTGGACGAAGTTGTTGATTAAAATAGAAAGACAGTGAAACGTAAATTACAGTGAATTCAAACAAATAGTGAAAATAAAAAAAAAAAATTGCGTTTACTGTTCGCATCAAAAAATTGTATAAAAATTACATTATGTTTCATTACAAACAATTGCCATTGCGTTATTCTCGCTGTATACTGTATATATCTTATTTTTCATTAATATAATGTTTGGAGTTGTATTTTATGCTCTTTGGTCATATTGGTGATGTCTTCATTGTGTGTTTGTAAAAATTGTGTTTTGTACCTTTTGTCATTTATGCTGTTTTTAATTATGTCCTTATAATTTAGTGTTATTTGTTTTAACTATGTGAATTTCTAATTTAAGGGCACATTTTAATATGATTTATAACTTTTGAATACTTCAACGGGGGGAGTATGTTCGAGCCACCTGCACGGCGGCTCTCTCACCCGACTGCAGCGAATTTCTTAATCACCCAATGTGAGGGTGCGGCACCCTTTTGTGGGGCCAAGTCTTTATAATTAGGTATAGTTTGTAAAAATAGGAGAGTAAGAATTTGGACTTGAGACTGTTAACATCGTACAAATATACATATTCAAGCGCCACCGTATTTTTATTGTATTTATTACAATTGGTCCTTCGAGTTATCGCAACAAAATTTATAAATTCCAAAGTTCCAAAATTCGAAATTTGAAAAAATGAAAATTTAGAAAATTTTAAAAATAGAAAAATTATAAAAACTAAAAATAGAAAATTTGAATTCCTAAAAAACAAAAATCTGAAACATCGAAAAATCAAAATCGAGAAACTGAAAAATCGAAAACTCAAAAAAACGAAAAATTAAAATCTCTAAAAATTCAAAAACCGGGAAATATCAAATTTTGTTTCTTTAATTGTCCAGTTTGTACAATTAAAGAAACAAAATTTGAAATTTTGGGAAATTCAAAATATTAAAAAAATAAAAATTCCCAGAATTTAAAGTTTAAAATTGCAATTTGGAAAAATAGTAAGTGCTGCAAAATTAGTAAATCAAAAAATAGTAAAACTGAAAGCTATCGGAGCTGAAAATTTTAAAAATAGCAAAATTGTCAAATTAAATACTCTGCAAACTGATAAATCGAAAATTTTTAAATTTAAAATTCCCAAATCCAGCAACTGCAAAATATGAAACTTGAAAACACGAAAAATAAATCTTTAAAAGTTCAAAAGTCGGAAAATTGCAAATTGAAAAATTCAGAAAACAAAAAATATTGAAAAATTCAAAAGTTTCAAAGTTCGAAATGTAAAAAATAATAATATCCCGGAAATTTCTGAATGTGTGACAGGTACAAGGACAACCCAATTATTTAACATCTACACACAGTTTCTGGCGTTAAATAACTTGGTTCAACACAACAGCATTCTCAATCGCAACAACAGAATATTAGATTTAGTTCTGACGACAGAAAGTTTAACAGTAACTGTAGACAAACAGGAGTTGACATTAGTTACAGAGGATAATCATCATCCTGCTCTAAATATACAACTGGAATTAGTGAACCTGGATAGTGTACCATTTGTACATGGGACTGATGACTTGAGGTTTAACTTTCACAGAGGTAATCTGGAAGGGCTCTACCTATCACTTGCTGGGACTGACTGGTTGCCAGTTTTAGATGCTGCTGATCCTACTCTGGCCTGTGAGAAATTCAATGAAATCATTTTTACCAACATCTCCCAATATGTACCAATTTCAAAGTCCTTTGGTCAGCGGGAAAATTACCCTGTTTGGTATACTAGATCTGTTATCAACAAAATCAAAACAAAGAATAGACATTGGGATATTTATAGAAAAACCAAGTCAGTATATCATCTTGATAAAGTGAAGAAGTTACGCTGTGAAATCAGAAAAGACATTAGGTACACATATTATGAGTTTATAAGAAAATCTGAAACTTCTCTACAAAGCCATCCGAAAAAATTTTGGTCGTTTGTTAATAAAAAAAAGAAAGCCACGAATGTTCCTGGTCTCATGACCTTTGAGAATCATACCTTGACATCTCAACAAGATATAGTCAACACATTTGCTAGTCACTTTAAAAGTATGTACAACTGCGATAACGAGAACCATGTCTGCGATGTAATATGCCGTGATAATTGTGAAAATATCTGTGATAACTGTTTTAAATATTGTTGTCCATCTTTTGATGTTAGAGTCGACTGTGTAAAAAATGTTATTTTAAATAGGTTCTCTATAAGTGACAACGACATTCTTAAGGCTGTAAAGGGTATAAAAGCGAATAATGTCTGTGGTGCTGATAACATACCGGCATTTTTGATTGTGGATTGCATAAGTTGTTTTCTATCTCCACTTTGTCATATATTTAATCGGATATTAATATCTTCACAGTATCCAACAGTATGGAAAACGTCAAATGTTGTGCCAATTTTTAAGTCGGGTGACAAGTCGAACATTAAGAACTATAGGCCCATATCTCTCATCCCAAATTTTGCTAAATTGTTTGAGTGCATATTAACAGATGCTATCTATGCCCATGTGAAATCTGATATTATAACTGAACAACATGGTTTTGTCAAGGGCCGCTCCACTACAACTAACTTATGCGAATTCACGCAGTTTGTCTCAAATGCTTTAGATAAAAGATCACAAGTTGATGCTATATATACCGACTTATCTAAAGCATTTGACAAAGTTAATCACTGTATTTTATTAAAAAAGTTGGAAAGTTTTGGTTTATGCGATAATTTAATATCTGTTCTTAAATCTTGGTTAACTGATAGGCAACAACGAGTTTTGTGTAAAGGATTTAGATCGTCGATATATAAAGTTAACAGTGGAGTTGGTCAAGGATCAAATTTAGGTCCTCTTCTTTTTATTATATTTTACAACGACGTCGTAAAAGACTTGGGATGTAGGGCATTTGTATACGCCGATGACTTAAAACTGGCAAAAGTTGTCAATAGGGCTGAGGACTGTTATGAGCTACAAACCAGTTTAGAAAAGTTACTGCATTGGTGTAATAGTAATAAGTTTGAAATTAACAAAAGTAAATGTAAAAAGATTACCTTCTTTCGTACACGTGAACCTATTTCCTATTATTACAATTTAGATGGTTATGTACTTGAGAATTGTCAACAGATATCTGATTTAGGTGTTGTTATGGACTTTAGTTTGTCATTTGCCCCACACATCCTGCATGTCACCAAGACTGCTATGCAACAGCTAGGATTTATTCGTCGTAACACCATGGATTTTGTTAACATACAATGTATCAAAATACTTTTTTACGCTTTAGTAAGGTCAAGAATGGAATATTGTTGCATTGTATGGAAGCCGTATTACCAAAAATATATTGACTTGTTAGAGAATGTCTTGCGCAAATTTGCAAAGTATTTATTTTTAAAAATGTATAATAGGTATCCAAGCAGACATTGTGATCAATCTAGCTTATTGTCTATTGTCAATGAACAATCTTTAATAAGAAGAAGAAATGCAGCTAGTTTAATTTTTCTACAAAAACTCACTTTAGGTCAGATATGTTGTCAGGAGCTTCTCCATGAAATCAAATTCAACATCCCAAGACAAATTAGCCGATGTCCAAAGTTATTTTATTTTGCTATACCCAATACTTTTCATCATTATAACTGTCCATTGATATATGCTTTTCGCTTATATAATTCTGTTTGTGATGGTCGTCTAGATATATTTTTTCATAATTTTAGTAAAGCTAATGTAAGGAAACAATTGTTGGAATTGAATCATGTGTAAGTGTACCAATGTTGTGAGCATTATGTGTTTATTGTAAATTTAATATTGTTTATGTGTTTATTGTAAATTTAATATTGTTCCTGTGGTTGTATCCACTATGGACTATATATTAGTCTGCTGGATAAATAAATATATTATTATTATTATTATTATAAAAAAACAAAAATTTAGAAAATTGTAAAGACGAAAAACAGAAAATTTGAAAATATAAAAACAGGTATAATGAAAAATTTCAAATTGAAAACCCAAAATTCGAAAATCTGAAACATCGAAAATTAAAATCGAGAAACTGAAAAATGGAAAAGTCTAAAAAACCAAAAATTAAAATATCTAAAAATTCAAAAACCGGAAAATTGCAAACTGAAAAATTGAAGAAACAAAATTTGAATTTTTGAAAAATTCAAATGTTCCAAAAACTTAAATATAAAAATTTAGAATTCGAAAAATTTAGACTAAAAATTGAAATTTCAAAAAATAGCAAAAACTTCAAAATTAGTAAATTAAAAAATTGTAAAACTGCAAAAAATGGCAAAATTGTCAAATCAAAAACTACAAGTTGAAAAATCGAAAATTTGGAAAATCCAAAATTTTAAAAATTAAAAATTCGAAGATCGAGCAACTGAAAAACCCGAAACTTGAAAGAGAAACGATAAATTTCTAAATATTCAAAAACCGGAAAATTTCAGAAACAAAAAATTGAAAAATTCAAAAGTTTCAAAGTTCGAAAAAATTGGAAAATTATAAAATGAAAAATAGAAAATTTGAAAAATACAAAAACTCGAAAACAGTAAAATTTAAAAATCGGGATAGTGAAAATTTTAAAATTGAAAACTCAAAAAACTTAAAATTTTAAATATTAAATATTTAAAGAATCGAGAAAAACGAAAAATTCAAATATCCATAAGTTCAAAAATCGGAAAATTCCAAATTGAAAAATTGAAGAAATAAAAAAATGAAAAACTGAAGAAACGAGAATCTGAAAAATCGAATCTATGAGGAAAAAAAATCCAAAAATTAGACGAAACGAAAAATTAAAACAAAAATTCAAAAGTTGAAAAATGCAAGTCACAAAAATCGAAAATTGAAAAATACGAAAATTGCAACATTTTAAAATAGAAAAATCGAAAAATTCTAAAATACAAAAATCGAGAAATCGAAAAACTGAATAAAAGAAAAATTGAAAAACCGCTAAATTGGGATTTTGGATTAGTGGATTTTTTGAGGTTCTTGGGTTTCTTAGACATTTTAGATTTTTTGGATATTTTTGAATTTTTAGATTTCTGAAATTATCGGATTTCTTAAGTCCTTTTTGGATTTCTTGGATTTCGTAATTCCTTTCATTCTTTGTTTTTTTTTTTATTTTTAGGATATTTTCGATTTTTTAGATATCTCGGACTTTTCGAATTTTTTGGATGTACTGGCTTTTGTTTTGGTTTCTTATTCTTTTTTTTGGGATTATGTAGATTTTTTGGATCTTTTGGATCTTTCTTCGGATATTTCGAATTTTTCGGATTTCTTTTATTTTTTGGGTTTATTAAATTTTTTCCATCTTTTGGATGTTTTTTTTTCGGTAATTTTAGATTTTTTGAATTTTTGAATTTGTTGAGTTTCTTGACATTTCCGCACTTTTTGAATTTTTTGAATTTTTGAAATTTTTTTGATTACCTCATTTTTTTATTTTTTCGGATTATGTAGATTTTTTTGGGCTTTTTGATTTTTTGGCTGCTTTGAATTTTTAGAATTTTTCGGTTCTTTTGAATTTTTTTGAATGTACTAAATTTTTCGATTTTTTTGGATAAGTTAATTTTTTTTTGGTTTTGTTCAGTTTATTGAGTTTCTTGGTTTTCTCAGTTTTTTTGGATATTATGGATTTTTCGGATATTTTTGAGTCTTTCGATTTTTGAAATTATCGGATTTCTTAAGTTTTTTTTGGATTTCCTGGATTTCGTAAATCCTTCCATTTTTTGTTTTTTTAGACTACTGTTTGAATTTTTTGGATTTTTCAAATTATGTGGATCTTTTTGGACTTTTTGATTTTTTGGATCTTTCGGATTTGTTTTATTTTTTTGGATTTTTTTTGGGTTTATTAAATTTTTTCCATTTTTTGTTTTTTTCATTCCTGATTTTTTAGATATTTTCGATATTTTGGATTTCTTCAGTATTTTTCCTGTTTTTCTCAGATTTTTTAGATTTTTTGGATTTTTCGGATATTTTTGAATTTTTAGATTTTTGAATTTTTGAAATTTGATTTTTTTTAGATTTCCAATCCTTCCATTTTTTGTTTATCGTTTTTTTATTTTTAGAATATTTTCGATATTTTTGGATAATTGGATTTCATGAGGTTCTTGGGTTTCTTCCATTTTTTGGATTTTTCGAACTTTTCGAATTTTTTGGATTTACCGGATTTTTTTGCTTTTTCATTTTTTTATTTTCCGAATTATGTGGATTTTTTGGACTTTTTAATTTTGTGGATATTTCGGATCTTGTTTCGAATATTTCGAATTTTTCGGATTTTTTTATTTTTGTTTTAGGACTTGGTTTTTTGGGTTTATAAAATTTTTTCCAATATTTGGACAGGTTTAATTATTTTGTTTTAGTTTCCAATTTTTTGTTTTTTTTTTATTTCTAGTATATTTTCAATTTTTTGAATTTTTGTATTTCTTGGGTTTCTTTGATTTTTTAGATTTTTCGGACTTTGAACTTTTTGGATTTTTCGAATTTTTATTTTTCCATTTTTTTTAATTTATCCGATTGTCGATTTTTTGGGCTTTTTGATCTTTCGGATCTTTTGGATCTTTTTTCGGATTTTTTTGAAATACAGTTTCTTTGGCTTCATTAAATTTTTTTGATTTTTTTGTTTTTTTTTATTTCCCGATTTTTGTTTTTTTTTTCGATTATATGGTGATGATCACTATAGATAAAATATCTAAAAATTCAAAAATAGGAAAATTTCAAAAACTTAATAATATAATCATTTTAAACATATTCACCCTTCCAGGCTTTAACAATACGTTTTTCTCTGATGTAGGATGATTAAAAAAAACAATACTCTTAATTAAAGCTTAACAAAACAAGAACAAAATTACAACACTAATTTGTAAAGTAACGACAAAAAAGACGACACAAGTGATAAAAAGGAAGTTTCAATTCAAGTCCAAGTTCAAAGGCATGACCACCGGAAGTACAAACTTTTATTGAAAATGACATCAAATTTTACAGGTCCCATTATCCTTTAAGGGTCAATCTCAATCCTTATTACCTAACTAAAACTTTAAGCGCGCAATATTTAGGTAGATCATGTACACAAGATCATAAAATTCGCTTCACACGTAAAGTTATCGGTCAGTCTTGACAAAACTTCAAGCTTTCCTCGATTTAAAAAAGAGTTGGAAAGAAATTTCAAGATCAATGAATTAATTACCAGAAACCTTCTAGATGTCTCCCTGGAGCCCAATCCGTCTAAATCGCCAACATATATCCCCAAAACAAAAGGAATTTGTGTAAACCAGGCCGCCTTATCTTCCATCGACAAGACAATCGTGTGAGGTCCCGTCAATTGGACGATTTATGCGATATAGATCTTCACCTACGCACTCCGTTTCAGTCCGAATGAGACTTTCCGAAGCAGGTAAATTTTTTCCACGTTAAAAGATAGATCGAAATATCGAAAACGAAGTCAACGCACCCGTAACATCACATCAAATTGCTTTCCGCCAACAAAACCATCAAAATTGTCCAAGAGAGCCAGAACGGCCGATGAAATATTTAACTTTGTATTAAAAGATTACATCGAGGCATTAACAGAAAAAAAAACTATAACGTGACGTTTAACCCCGCAGCAATAAAGCCATCTAATTTTATTGACACTTTTCCAGCGTGCTCGTAAAAATGGTGTGCACCATCATAGTATATAAACATGATGGAGCATGGAAAAAAATTCTCAATAATAGATACAGACTTACGTGACGTAACGAAATCATCGTAAAAATCGGCTTTATGGCATTGACCAAGGTGGTCCTGGGTGCAACCGGTCCAAATTTCTCCGATGGCTGGCTCCAGGAGTAGATCACCTTGTATACGGTTGGGTATCCAGCTGAAATTGAGAGAAAAAAATCGGTGAAGGAGGCTAGGACTGATTAGCACGGTGTGTCTGCGGTGCCGGTGGTCACTTTCCACAAGAACAAACTGTGATCTTGATTTTTGATGTCGTGGTAATCGTATTCGTCGAGTCCGGAGTCGGGGACGCTGTTGCTAGGGAGCGGACTGTGCCACAAGAGTGCACGTTTTAAGCTTCTAGAAAGAAAGAAGTGTTATAATACTTAAATATAAATTTTATAAAATGATATGTTTCTCTACTTGTAGTTTATTAGACCGCCCGTATTTTATTAATAAGACATGTAGATTTTTGGAAAAAAAATCAAAATTGTGAAACTTTCTACAACTTAAATTAAGAACTGAAATATTTTCGGGTTGTCACGAACATAGTAGATCTGTAAGCGAACTATTTTTGGTTATGCTCTCCCAAAACTTGATGACGTCATGTCAACTTTCGCTGAAAAAACCCTATCTAAAATGTGAAATGAAGAGGGGGTGGGTGGGCGGGGCTATTGCTTACTTATAAAAGATTCACCCACCCGCAGATTATCGGTCTAATAAAACTCCATGAAGGCAGACCGAGAGACAGACGGACAGACAGACAGACAGACAGACGAAAAAGGAAGACCTATTTCTTCGCACTCTAGAGCACATGAAAAGTCGAGAAAATGTAAAAGTAGAGAGTTGGCCGACGGACTCGCTTACACTCGGGAAGTAAAAACTCAAAAAAAAAACGAGAAGAAAAAGGACAAAAAGGGACTAATTAAAAAGCGTTAGAAAAGTACGACAAAAATCAAAACGAAGGGACAAAAGTCTTACAAGAAAAATTCGACATAAAGGGCGACAAAAGGGCGGACAAAAGACCGCAAAATGGACCCATAAAACAGGAAGTCAAAAAATACCACAAAAAAAATCCTCAAACAAGACGGGGGAAAAGCGACAAAAAAGGACCAAAAATGATGTCGAAAAAAAAGGTCGAAAAAGGGCAGAAAAAAGACGACAATAAGACAAAAAAAAAAGACAACCACGACATAGATAGACTATAAAAAAGTCCACAAAAAAGCAACAGAAATACAAAACAGGCGATAAAGTGACAATAAAAAGTCAGTAAACAAGCAAAAATCAACAATTAAAGGAGAAAAAAGCCGCATTCCGACAACAAACAAAAAAGAAAAGACAAAAAGCCAACAAAATCGACAAAACTAAGGGAAATAAAAGAGAGACTAACAAGGCTCAAAATAAGTATGAAAAAAAGCAAGAGAAAGGGCAACAAAAAGTTCGCCTAAAAAAATGGAGAAGAAAAGCTAAGAAAGGATCAAAAAGTTCCCCAAAAAAACAAAAAAAAAATTAAAAAGATGATATAAAAAAAGGGAATCAAGAAATGCTACAAAAAAGGCGTCAAAAACAGCGTTAAAAAAAGGCGAAGGAAAGAAGACAAGAAAAAGACCAAAACGACGACCAAGAAATGTCTAAAAAGAGCAGCAAAAGGATGACAATAAAGTAAAAAAAGGGAGTAGACAAACACGACAAAAAAAAAACAATAAAAAAAAAGTCCACAAAAAGTAACAAAAACACAAAATTAAAAATACCAGAAAAAAGACGACAAGAAAAAGTCGAAAAATTGCAAACTACAAAATTTCTCAAGTCGAAAAATTACAAAATTGATAATTTAAAAATATAAAATTGCAAAATTTTGGATTGAATACTCAAAAAACTACAAATCGGAAAACGGAAGAAACGAAAAATTGAAAAATCGTTAAATTAAAAATCAAGAAACTGAAAAATCGAAAAATTTGAAAAATTTTTAAAATTTAGAAAGTGGAATATTAGTAAAAATTGTAAAAACGAAAAATAATGTATACCTATACCTATATCTAAAAATTGAAAAATCGAATGATTCCAAATTGTAAAATTCAAAAGTTGTAATTGAAAATTTAAAAAATTGTAAGTCGAAAATTTGAAACACCGAAAAATGAAAGAAACAAAAAGTTCAAAAATAGTAAAATTGAAGTTTGGACCATTGAAGAAATTGGATAAGTTGAAAATTTCAAAAGTTGCAAAAACCTAAGTAAATAATAAATTGAAAAGAGGAAAACGAAAAATTAAAACACAACACCAAAACCATAAAAAACTGCAATCTTATAAATTTTAAAAAGTTAAAAAATTGAGAAACCGAAAAATTAAACTATATATTTAAAAAATTGAAAAATCGAAAAATCGTAAAATTGCAAAATTAGAAAAATCGCAAAATTACAAAATTTAATAGAGGAAGTCAGAAAATTCCAGACAAAAGCCGAAGAAAGACAACAAAAAAAGTACCAACAAAAATGACGACAAAAAAAAGGTCGAAATAGGGCAAAGAAATGAAAAAAATAAGGCAAAAAAGGGGAGAAATACGACAAAAAAAGACGATAAAAATCCTTAAAAAAACCGACAAAATACCAGAGAAAAAACAAAACAGAAACAGTCAAAGGTGCAATAAAAAATGCGACAAAAAAAAACAGCATCACAAAATTAACAACAAAAACAGAAAACAAAATTGCCACAATTAAAGGAGAAAAAAGCTACGAAAAGAGAAATGGGAAGCAAAAAAAGCAAGAAAAAAATCCTCAAAAAAAAACGACAAACAAAATGAGAAAGTCAAAAAAAAGACCAAAAATAATGACAAAAAGTGGTCGTAAAATGGCAGAAAAAGACAATAAGAAAAAAAAATAAAAAAAAAAGTCAAAAACACCGCTTCAAAAGTTGGAAAAAAACGGCGATAAAGAAAAAAAGCAAACAATCAACAAAGCGAAGGGACAAAAATGCGACAATTAAAATGGAAAAGGCAACGAAAAAGTTCCCCCCCCCCCACAAAGAAGACCTAAAAAACGCGATAAAATGAAAGAAAATAAAAAAGAAACTAAAAGGTCCAAAAAAAGTGTGTGACAAGAAAGAAAGGGAACAAAAAATCCACTAAAAAGAGGCAAAAAAACGGCTCCAAAAAGTTAACATTAAATGGTGGCAGAAAAAGGGCATCAAAAAAGGCCCAAAAAGACGTCGAAAAGGAGACAAAAATGGCGGAGAAAAGTCTACAAAAAAGTGTTAAAAATGACGACGGAAAAAGAAGGATGGCAAAAGAAAAAGATGTTGAAACACCACAAAAAAGGACAAAAAGAGACTAATAAAAAAGCGTTAGAAAAGTACTACAAAAAAGCAAAACAAAAAGACAAAAGTCCTACAAGAAAAGGGCGACAAAAGGGCGGACAAAACACCGCAAAATGGACCAAAAATGGAGAAGAAAAAATCGCCAAAAAACGACAAACAGTGGCAACAAAAAATTGCCAATAAAAGGCGACCTAAAAGAGATTAGAAAAATTGTACCAAAGGCAACAAAAAAGAGGAAGCCAAAAAATACCACAAAAAATGCTTCAAACAAGGCGGGGGAAAAACGACAAAAAAGTCCCAAAAATGACGTCGAAAAAAAGTCGAAAAAGGGCAGAAAAAAGACGACAATAACAAAAAAAGAGACAAACACGACATAGAAAGACTATAAAAAAAGTCCACTAAAAAGCAACAAAACGAGGGGACGAAAAAAAACAACACAAAAATGCCACAATTAAAGGAGCAAAAACACCAAATTCCGACAAAAAACGAAAAAAAATAAGACAAAAAAGCCACAAAAATCGACAAAACTAAGGGAAATGAAAGAAAGACTAAAAAGGCTCAAAATAAGTATAAAAACAGCAAAAAAAAGGGCAACAAAAAGTCTACTAAAAAAATGGAGAAGAAAAGCTAAGAAAGCATCAAAAAGTTCCTCAAAAAAACAAAAAAAAAATTGAAAACATGATATAAAAAGGGGGAATCAAGAAATGCTATAAAAAAGGCGTCAAAAACAGCGTTAAAAAATGCAAAGGAAAGAAGACAAAAGAAAGACCAAAACGGCGAAGAAAGGTCGAAAAAGAGCAGAAAAAGGATGACAATAAAGTAAAAAAAGGGAGTGGACAAACACGACAAAAATGACGATAAAAAAAGTCGACAAAAAGTAACAAAAACACTAAACAAAAGCAAGAAAAATACCAGAAGAAAAGATGACAAAAAACAGTCGAAAAATTGCAAAATACAAAAATCCTCAAATCGAAAAATTACAGAATTGATAATTTAAAAATATAAAATTGCAAAATTTTGAATTGAATACTCAAAAAACTACAAATCGGAAAACGGAAGAAACAAAAATTGAAAAATCGTTAAATTAAAAATCAAGAAAGTGAAAAATCGAAATTTTCTAAAATTTAGAAAGTGGAATATTAGAAGTTGAACAATTGTAAAAACGAAAAATAATGTATACCTATATCTAAAAATTGAGCAATCGACCATTTGTAAAATTATAAAATTGAAAAATCGAATGATTCCGAATTGTAAAATTCAAAAATTGTAATTGAAAACTAAAAAAATTGTAAGTCGAAAATTTGAAAAACCGAAAAATACAAGAAACAAAAAGTTCAAAAATAGGAAAATTGAGGAAATTGGATAAGTTGAAAATTTCAAAAGGTGTAAAACCTAAGAAAAAAGAAAAAACGGAAAATTAAAATCAGAAGCATGTAACTTTTATCCCCACGACACCAAAAACATGAAATATTTGTCGACATTTTGTGTTTTAGATATTGTGGGTATAAACGTTGTAGTAGATACTATAGCGCACCCAGAGATCAAAAAGATTCTATAAAAAACAAAAATAGAAAAACAAAAAATTTGAGGAAAGGAAAAATTAAAAATAAAAAAATTGTAAAAATAGGAAGGTTAAAAAACTGCAAACTTATAAATTTTAACAGAAGAAGTCAGAAAATTCGAGAAAAAAGCCAAAGAAAGACACTAAAAAAAGCACCAACAAAAATGACGACGAAAAAACGTCGAAATATGGCAAAGAAACGACGAAAATAAGGCAAAAAGCGGAGAAATACGACAAATAAAGACGATAAAAACGGCAGAAAAACATCCTTTAAAAAAGCGACAAAACACCAAAGAAAAAACAAAACAAAAACAGTCCAAAATGCAATAAAAAATGCGAGAAAAAAACAAAACAGCACCACAAAATTAACAGCAAAAACAGAAAACAAAATTGCCACAATTAAAGGAGAAAAAACCTACGAATAAAAAAAAATGGCAACAAAAAATAAAGTAAAGGGAAACAAAAAAGCAACAAAAAAAGTTCACAAAAAAAACGACAAACAAAAATGAGGAAGTCAAAAAAAAGACCAAAAGTAATAACAATAAGAAAAAAAATCAGAAAAAATTGGTCCAAAGAGTTTAGACAGTACTTCCCTCGCTGTTGGAAATGTGAGGACTGCATGCCTATTATGTTTTTTTTTTCGCAGTAGATTTCAAAGCATTCGGTTTTGTAGTTCCTGAGTAAATCAATAAAATAAATTTACGCATTTATTTTTTTTTGTGTCACCCGGTATATGCAAATTAAAAAAATTGGTCTAAACAGTCTAGTCAGAACTTCCCTCGCTGTCGGAAACGTGACGACTGCATGTCTATTATATTTTTTTTTCGCAGTAGATTTCATTTTTTTTTTGAGTCATCCGGTATATGCAAATTCAAAAAATATGAATGGAATGATAAATTACAAGTACAGACTCATCATATTTTGTATATTCTAGATAGGATTTATTCGGCAAACTTTTGAGCTGACGTCATCAGTTTTTTGTAGAAGATAACCAAATATATTTTGAATAAAAATTTATTATGCTCTTTATAACCTTAAAACATTTGCAAGATTTCAAAACATTCGGTTCTGGAGTTCCTGATTAAATCAATAAAATACATTTACCCATTCATTAATTTTTTTGGGTCACCCTGTATATGCAAATCCAAAAACTGTAATTCTTGATTAAATCAATAAAATAAATTGACGCATTCATTATTTTTTTTTAGTCACCCTGTATTTGCAAATCGAAAAAATTTGAATGGAATGATAAATCACAAGAAGAGACTCACCATATTTTGTACATTTTAGATAGGATTTATTCAGCAAAATTTTGTGGTGACGTCATAAATTTTTTAGGAGGGACGACCAAATACATTTTGATCAAAAATTTACCATGCTTATGATAATTTTAAAACATCTTCAAGATTTCAAAGCATTCGGTTTTGTAGTTCCTGAGTAAATCAGTAAAATAAATTTTGCGCATTCATTAATTTTTTTGAGTCATCCTGTATATGCAAATCCAAAAAATATGAATGGAGTGATATATCACAAGTACAGACGCATCATATTTTGTACATTTTAGATAGGATTTATTCGGCAAACTTTTGAGCTGACGTCATCAAGTTTTTGGAGGGGATAACCAAATATATTTTGACTAAAGATTTATGATGCTCTTTAGAGCCTTAAAACATCTGCAACATTTCAAAACATTCGGGTTAGCAGATTCAAAATTAAATTGCAAAATGTTGTTTTATAATTTTGATTTTTTTTCTAAAAATCTGGACGTTTCGGGTAAAAACTCAATTCGGAGTCGTAAACTACATGTGTAGGACTATGTTATTTTATACAATTTAAGACCCATTTACTATGTACAATTTTGAAGTGACGTCATCGCATTAGTGGTGGGGATGATTAGACAAATTTTGGTTAGCGTTTTACCATCTACATAATATTCCTAATATAAGTACAAAATTTTACAACAATCGATCCGGTACTTTCGGAGATTATCTGTCTAATAAAAGTCCGGGACGGCAGACAGACGGACAGACGGACAGACAGACGGAAATGGGAGACCTATTTCTTTGTCTTCTAGGGGTCATGAAAGATCGAGAAAACGTAAAAGTAGAGAGTCGGCCGACGGACTCGATTACAATACTTCCTTTGCTTACGCTCGGGAAGTAAAAAGCAAAAGAATCAACAAAAAGACAGACGAAGAAGTCGAAAAATATGGTAACAAAAAAACCTCAAAAAATATTAAAAAGGCAATAAAACAAATGCGACAAAAAAGGGAAGGGAACAAAAAAAACAACAAAAATCAAAGACCAAAAAATGAACAAAAAAATGGCTCACATAAAGGCGATAAAAAAGTAGAAAATCCCCTAAGACAATAAAAAATTAGCGATAAAAAATCGACAATAAAAGGCTACAAAAATCGACTAGAAGAATTGAAAAAAAAAATGGGGCAAAAGAAAGGGAGTCAAATGAGTGGTGAAAAATACCACCAAAAATACGTCAAAAAGAAGTCAAAAAAAGCCATTAAAAAAATGTAAAAAAAGTAAGACCGTCAAAAAATGTGACAAAAAGACATCAAAAGGCGATGATAAAAAAAAATTACAAAAATGGGGAACAAAGAAGATAAACAAATATATAGTATCCAAGAGGCGACAAAAATCACTAAAAGGAACAATGAAGAAATGCGATAAGTCGAAAAAGCAGTTAAAAAACACTGAAAAAAAGGCGACAAAAGGGGAGTTGAAACAGCGACAAAAAATGCTATAAAAAGAACGCCAAAAAAAGGCGATTAAAAAAGTGGTTCAAAAACGACGAAGTGGGAGAAAAAAGGGAGGGAAAAGAACGGAAAAAAAACTACAAATAAAGCCGCAAAACAAGGCACAAAAATACCCACGAGGGAATCGAACGTCCACCGTTTTTGCATTGCAAGTCCAAAGTCGGCAACTTTTCTTATTACACAGTTTGGATTTTTTTACGAAAATTTTGATCCCTAGGAGAAAACGCAAGGCGAATTCATAAACCATAAGTGTAGGAGTATATTATTTTATGAAATTTAAATTAATACAGTGATAGGCCACAAATGTGGATCGATAGGATTTTGTGTATTTTAGATGGACAAATTTTTGAAATGACATCAACAAGTTTTTGAAGTGGTTGAACAAAATCGATTACCAATTTATCATGTTTGCGATAACAAGTTTCAAGTTAAATTGTAAAATGTTGTTTCTAGATATGTAACTTCAGATCATTCTTTAGATAAATATGTATTAAATAATTTTATGTGCATTTATCCTTCTAGACACACGAATTCCTAACCCAAAAAATAAAACAGCGTTTAGTAGCAGTATCCAAATTAATTTCGGATTAAAAAAACCTTGCCAAACGATAATAGTTTTGCATAATGACGGCTCATAACAAGTTCGAAAACAAAGCTTTACGATTTCTAAGCTATCGATAGGTAATTCTGTCTGAACAGTTGAGACGTTAGGTAATTATTGTAGCCAATTTCGGCAGTTTGATAATTTAAACTGTTGAAAGTTTCCAATTTCAGTCACAATAATGTAATTGAAATTTAGATAGTTTTCAATGCACGATCAAGCGTCAAAGCCAATTAAAAGTTTTAAGTGAGTATTGTGTAGGTAATGACAACGGCATGCATTCTCCAGACTCTGCAGATCGCCGCTTTTTTCAAAGGAATGTCGCTATGGTGCTCCTAGAAACTAGAACAATAGAACTAGTTTTTGCATTCGTTTAAACCAAATGGCTTTTTTGCGCCTTAACACGCCAGACAGCGTGAAGGATAACAGTCGAAAAATTCGGCTACACCTTACGGTCCGACATTGTTAACACCACTTGTTGACTACGCCGTAATGATACACTAATCCATTATCCATGAAAAGAACACGGCAATAAAAAAACTGCAACAATACAGCCCACGTAACAATCCTTTTAGCCGGAGCCGCCGCAGCGGATTTGAATACTAATAACCATTAAGAATAATAAAACTCCTAATTAAACTCAACTGTTGATGTGTTACTGGCGCCTAAACCCACTCGGACGGAAAATAAAGGTGAGAACGGAGAATTTATTAACCATGTGATGCATAACAGAAGAAAATTACATAATCGCCGTCTTGGAATTCGGCTCTGTTTCTAAGAAGGCATTCCGAAGTCCAGACATGTGTTACGTAAGGAACAATACGGGGATAAATTTTGTCCCAATTTGTAATGCGATACTTTGCGCCCTTGCCGATTTATATAATATTTGTAAGTATTAAACGTTTCTAGACAAAAGTGAGACAGGATATTTTTTCTTCACGTTTTCCGATAATCGTCGAAAATGTCATCTATGAAAAAGTTGATTACATTTATATTATTATTAATAAAACGAACTGATATTTTATGACCAACTAAACTCTAGAAAAATTATTATCAACTTCAACTTTGAGAATTTTTTTTTTCATCTTTGTACTCAGTTTTTCCGCATAAATTTTTTTGATGACGTCATGAACATTTTATTAAGGACACATATATCAATTTAGTATTATTAGACATAGACTCCTTAGAGTTTTGGCACCCTTGGAATCCCCGAAATCTTTGAAATTTAGAGCAGACTTTGAACTTTCACACTATTTGGAATATTTTCACAAATTCAGTAAAATGTTTAGAATTTCTAGAATTGAGTAATTTTTGAAATTTCCAGAAGCTCCAAATTTTCTAAATATTATAAAAAAATCAGTCTTCTGATATGCCAAAAATCAACATTTTCCTCAGTTTTCAAGATTCTTAGGTCTTCCAGACTTTTCACACTTTATAGATATTTCCAGAATTTCTAAAATTAATAGACCCCAAGAGTCTTGAAATCTTTGAAATTCTTGGAATCTCTGGAATTTTTAGAATCTCTGAGATGTATAAAATAATAATTTTTACGATAGGTTTTTAGGATTTTTGTTTTATTTGGAGTCTTTGGAATCTCTAAAATTTTTGTCATGTTAAGAGTTCATGCCTTTTCTACAAATTATAGAATCTTTGAAATATTTGGAAGAGAATTTTAAAAGCCTTTTTAACATTTGAGTCTTTAGAGTATTTAGATACAATTGGAACCCCTGAGAAGGTTTCACATTATAAAAAAAACAGTTGGTGCCCCCGAGAAGGTTTCAGCTCTTAAAAAAAATACAGTTGAGACCCCTGAGAAGGTTCCACAATATAAAAAAAAACAGTTGGCGCCCCCGACAAGGTTTCACCTGTTAAAATAAATACAGTTGGGACCCCAGAGAAGGTTTCACATTATAAAAAAAAAATAGTTGGTGACCCTGAGAAGGCTTCACCTCTTAAAAAAAGACAATTGAGACCCCTGAGAAGGTTTCACATAATAAAAAAGAACAGTTGGTGCCCGCGAGAAGGTTTCACCTCTTAAAAAAATACAGTTGGGACCCCTGAGAAGGTTTCACATTATAAAAAAAAACAGTTGGTGACCCTGAGAAGGTTTCACCTCTTAAAAAAATACAATTGAAACCTTTGAGAAGGTTTTACATTGTAAAAAAAAACAGTTGGTGCCTTCGAGAAGGTTTCACCTCTCAAAAAAAAAATACAATTGGGACCCATGAAAAGGTTTCCTATTATAAAAAACAGTTGGGGGCCTCTAGAAGGTTTCAAAATATATAAGGTCAAGTATTAACGGATTGGCAGAAACTCCACAACTCAAAAATCATAACGGTGACGTAATTACTGATAATTAGGGTTCTCTTCCTTCTGATTGGAAGCTAGCTAATGTGAAACCTATTTATAAAAAAGGAGACAAATACTGTGCGACTAACTATCGACCTATAAGTCTCACTTCTCTCGTCGTAAAAATGATGGAATCGATTATTTGTGATAGTCTTCGTGCGTTTCTTAATCAGCAAAACGTCATACCAACTGAACAACATGGTTTTGTGTCGGGAAGATCTACTACTACTAATCTGCTGAGTTGTGTAAACGATTGGACTAAAAATTTTGATCGAGGAATACCAACTGACGTTATCTATTTTGACTTTGCAAAGGCATTTGATAGAGTCCCAATTCAACGACTTATATTAAAACTAAAATGGCTTGGTGTCTCAGGTAATCTGTTGGTTTGGATTAAATCCTTTCTGTCTGAGCGATTGTTTAGAGTAAAAGTTGGTGAGGTAGTGAGTGGTCACAAGCAGGTAATAAGTGGTGTTCCGCAGGGTTCTGTATTGGGACCCCTCCTGTTTCTTGTATACACAGCCGACTTAAGAAAGCATATTCGGTCACCATGTGCGTTTTATGCTGATGATTTTAAAATCTATAACTCGTCCTATAAACTAAATGTAATTGCGACGGATATATTAGCTGTGACGGAGTGGAGTAAAAAATGGCTCATTCCTTTGAACATTAGCAAATGTGTTGTCTTGCACATTGGCCCCCATAATCCCAGAGCTGACTACTTCATATATGGTGTTCCACTGACTAAAGTAGATGCACAGAACGACTTAGGAGTAACAATTACCACCGATTTAACGTGGTCACAACATATCGCTAAAATAGTAAGTAAAGCCAACAAAATGGTATATCTATTAAGACGTACGTTTAAAAATCCTAACCATGACACAGTTGCAAAACTACACAAAACATACGTAAGGCCAATCCTGGAGTATTCCAATTTAGTGTGGTATCCAATTTTAGTTAGGGATAGTGATCTGTTAGAAGGCGTTCAGAGGCGCATGACTCGATTACCTTATGGCATTTTGCGACCATCGTATGAACAGAGACTCGTAATCATGAAATGCCCTGCATTGGGTCAAAGAAGAACAAGAGGAGACGCCATTGCAACATTTATTGCACTCATATTAAATGTTCCTCCGACGAACAGCATGTTTACTTTGAATTCTGATGTGCGTACTAGAGGTCATCAGTTCAAGCTCCAGAAAGAAGCGTTTCGCACCAGAACCCGCCAGTTCTTCTTCTCGAACCGTATTTTCGACACATGGAACTCTCTGCCATTACAAGTAGTGTGCAGCCCAAGTGTACTTAGTTTCAAGAAAAATTTTGATCATTTTATGAATATGTAAACTATTTGTATTGTAATATTTGTATTTGTTGAATTTAATAAAGTTAAGAACTATTGTTGCTCACGCGGGCATAACAGAGTGTGAGCTCTCTGCTCGAGCGTGCAATAATAATAATAATAATAACAATAATAATATTATAAAAAACAGTTGGGGGTCTCTGGAAGTTTTCACCTCTTAAAATAAATACAGTTGGGACCCCAGAGAAGGTTTCACATTATAAAAAAAAAATAGTTGGTGACCCTGAGAAGGCTTCACCTCTTAAAAAAAGACAATTGAGACCCCTGAGAAGGTTTCACATAATAAAAAAGAACAGTTGGTGCCCGCGAGAAGGTTTCACCTCTTAAAAAAATACAGTTGGGACCCCTGAGAAGGTTTCACATTATAAAAAAAAACAGTTGGTGACCCTGAGAAGGTTTCACCTCTTAAAAAAATACAATTGAAACCTTTGAGAAGGTTTTACATTGTAAAAAAAAAACAGTTGGTGCCTTCGAGAAGGTTTCACCTCTCAAAAAAAAAAATACAATTGGGACCCATGAAAAGGTTTCCTATTATAAAAAACAGTTGGGGGCCTCTAGAAGGTTTCAGATTCTTAAAAAAACAGTTGAGGGACCCCGAGAAGGTTTCGCTTTTTTGAATAAAAACCAACAGTTGGTGCCCCCGAGCAGGTTTCACCTCTTAAAATAAATACAGTTGGGACCCCTGAGAAGGTTTCACATTATAAAAAAAAAATAGTTGGTGAACCTGAGAAGGTTTCACCTCTTAAGAAAAATACAATTGAAACCCCTGAGAAGGTTTCACCACTTAATGAAAATACAGTTGGGATCTCTGAGAAGGTTTCACATTATAAAAAAAAACAATTTGTGACCCTGAGAAGCTTTCACCCATGAGAAGGTTTCATATTATAAAAAACAGTTGGGGGTCTCTGGAAGTTTTCACCTCTTAAAATAAATACAGTTGGGACCTCTGAGAAGGTTTCACATTATAAAAAAAAAAATAGTTTGTGTGACCCTGAGAAGGTTTCACCTCTTAAAAAAAAATACAATTGAAACCCCTGAGAAGGTTTGACCTCTTAAAAAAAATACAGTTGGGACCCCTGAGAAGGTTTCACATTATAAAAAAAAAGTTGGGGGCCCCTAGAAGGTTTCAGATTCTTAAAAAAAGACACTTGGTGGACCCTGAGAAGATTTCACTTTCTTGAAAAAAAAAAAAAAACAACAGTTGATGCCCCTGAGAAGGTTTCACCTCTTAAAAAAATACAATTGCGACCCATGAAAAGGTTTCATATTATAAAAAACAGTTGGGAGCCTCTAGAAGGTTTCAGATTCTTAAAAAAACAGTTGAGGGACCCCGAGAAGGTTTCGTTTTTTTGAATAAAAATCAACAGTTGGGACCTCTGAGAAGGTTTCACATTATAAAAAAATAGTTGGTGACCCTGAGAAGGTTTAACCTCTTAAAAAAAAATACAATTGAAACCCCTGAGAAGGTTTCACCTCTTAAAAAAAATAGAGTTAGGACCCCTGAGAAGGTTTCACATTATAAAAAAAAAGTTGGGGGCCCCTAGAAGGTTTCAGACTCTTAAAAAAAGACACTTGGGGGACCCTGAGAAGCTTTCACTTTCTTGAAAAAAAAACAACAACAGTAGATGCCCCTGAGAAAGTTTCACCTCTTAAAAAAAATACAAGTGGTACCCATGAGAAGGTTTCATATTATAAAAAATAGTTGGGGGCTTCTAGAAGTTTTCACCTCTTAAAATAAATACAGTTGGGACCTCTGAGAAGGTTTCACATTATAAAAAAAAATCGTTTGTGTGACCCTGAGAAGGTTTCACCTCTTAAAAAAAATACAATTGAAACCCCTGAGAAGGTTTCACCTCTTAAAAAAAATACAGTTGGGACCCCTGAGAAGGTTTCATATTATAAAAAAGAGTTAGGGGGCCTCTAGAAGGTTTCAGATTCTTAAAAAAACAGTTGAGGGACCTCGAGAAGGTTTCACCTCTTAAAAAAATTGGTTGAAAATTATTTCCACAGAACTTCCCTTCAGTTTTTCCATATAATTTTTTTTTTATAAAGTCATTAACATTTTAGCAAAGGAACATATATCAATGTAATATTAATAGAATCCTTAGAGTTGTGGCACTTTTAGAATCTTCGAAATCTTTGAAATTTAGAGAATACTTTGAACTTTCGCACTATTTGGAATATTTTCACAATTTCAGTAAAATGTTTAGAATATCTAGAATCGAGTAAATCTTTGAAATTTCCAGAAGTTCCAGATTTTTAAATGTTAAAAAAATATCAGTCTTCTGATATGCCAGAATTCAACATTTTTCTCAGCTTTCAAGATTTCTGTTTTCCAGATTTTTCACACTTTCTAGATATTTCCAGATTTTCTAAAATTAATAGACCCTAAGAAATTTGAATGTTTTGGAATCTCTCGAATCTTTAGAATCTCTGAGATGTATAAGATAATAATTACGGTGTTCAAGACCCCTAATACTTTTTGTTTTATTTAGAGTCTTTGGAATCTTTAAAATTTTTGTCATATTAACAGTTCATGCGTTTTTAACAAATTATAGAATCTTTGAAATATTTAGAACAGAATTTTAAAAACCTTTTTCACGTTTGAGTCCTTAGAGTATTTAGAATCGTTAGAGTTTTTAGAGCCCTTAGAGTCTTAACAATCTTTGGAAATTTAGGATATTTCAGAGTTAGTAGAAATTTTATAAAGTTTAGAATTTTTATAATTTCTAGGAACATTAATACTTTCAAGATTATTATTAATTAGAAGATTACAATTTTTAAGATTTTGTTGGATATTTCTTCTATTTAGAACCTGAA
This sequence comes from Zophobas morio, assembly GCF_036711695.1. Lineage (NCBI taxonomy): Eukaryota > Metazoa > Arthropoda > Insecta > Coleoptera > Tenebrionidae > Zophobas > Zophobas morio. The sequence goes on from NW_026972132.1 coordinate 454,491, forward strand.
ACTTTGGTTTATTTAGCATCTTTGGTATCTTTAAAATTCGCAAATTCTAGTGTATGAGCACTTTAAGATTTTTAGAATATTTCAAACATTTGGAAACTTTGGAATTTATAGAATATCTACAATCTTAAGAGTGTGTAAACTTTTCAAATTTTGAGATTTAATATTTTTTTATTTTCTTTTAATTTTTGGGAATTTTCGTAATTTGCAAAATTTCCAGAATGTTCAGATTTTCCAGATTAGCACAATTTTTTTCCGGAGTACACAAAATGACTAGAATTTCCACATTTTCCAACATTTCTAAAATTATCAGGCTCTAGTTATACCAGAATTTTGAAATTCAACCTTTTCCAATATTTTCAAGATTTCTAGCTCTACCACATTTTCCCACACGTTCCAAATTTTTTCAGATTTTCTAAAATTTATAGATCTCAAGAGTCTAAATCTTTGGAATTTTTGGAACCTCAGGTATCTTTACAGTCTCCAAGATTCATAAAATAATAATTAGGTTGTCCAAGGCCTTCAGTGCTTTTAGGATCTATAAAAATTAAAGCAAGCATTTTTCCGATCTTTATAATTTTTAGGTCTTTAAGATTTTTGTTTTCTTTAAAGTCTTCGGAAGTTTTAAAATCTTTGGCATTTTAAAAGTTCACGCGATTTTTACAAGTTTTAGTATCTTTCGCTTTTTGGAATTTCTCTAGAACCTTTAGAATCTTTCAAGGATTCGAAACAGAATTTTAACTTTTGACCCCTTAGAATCCTTAGAGTCTTTAGACGCTTTAGATCCTTTCCAATCTATGGAGATTTTGAACACTTTGGCAATTACTAGGAGTTTTATAAAGTCTAAAATTTCTGCAATTTTTAGGATCATTAGTACCCCCAGATTCATTAAAAATTATTTAAGGTTTTGTTTTAAATACATGTAGTCAATCGGACAATTTTTTTTAAACGAACACCCGCTACATAAAAGAGTCGTATAGCAAAAAACGTCCCTCGTTTGACCAGAGCGCACTTTGGGAATTGTAAAACGTAAAACGGGCCCATTATCCCATATCAAGAGCTGGCCAATTAAAGCCAGAGCGGCGACTGTTGAAGTCTGAAATTGTGACGACTGCTTAAGATCTTACGATATAATAAATAGCCACGAGTACAGGACAGGACACACATCGAAAGTGGGACCGCACACACACACGCCGCTCGTTTGCTTGTGGACATGCACCGCCGCCTTGTTCGGAACGCGTGATTAAGTTGTAAGGATTAACCACTTAAAGAGGTAACGCTGGTGATGGTGCGGAGGAAGCGGCACATGCACACTGCAACCTAAAAATGCCAAATAATCGACGAGATATTTTTTTACTCAATCATCCTTGAAATATTACAGAGCTTATAAAACAGCCACACGTACTGACATAAGCACAATCAGTTTAGTTCTCAGTCACGCCTCGTGGCACAATTTTAGCTGTGTAATAGAGATAAGCGATATGACGTTGAACACTGTGATATAACACCAATATTTAGATATATAATTAGACTAATGTGATAAGTACTCTCAGTGTAGTAGCGTCAACCATGGCGAACCCAAGCCTGAGTAAGTACAATTAAAAACGACTTCACATTTTTTCTTTGACCAAGAACACTATTCAGATATCACTATGTCGGAAGACAACATAATCACTACCCCCGACGTAGCCATAAAACCAACACAAAGCATGGGTTGGTTCATGTTCACGAACATGAAGAAACACAAAGACAACATCGCCCAGGTACCACCAAATCCACTTACACACAATTCGTCTAAAACGTTTTTTGTGTCAACAGATAGATGCCAAAACAGGCCAAAAAGACACATTCGGACAACTTCTACAACGCTCCATCCGAACAGCCCTACACATGTCGGATAGAAAAATTTCTCGAGGTGACGTGATCACCCTGTGTACCAGAAACCACCTAAACGCGGCAGTACCATACATAGCCACCCAATTTGTAGGGGCAGTCATAGGTTCCATCGATCCTTCATTCTCAGAACAAGAAATGAACCATCTGTTGAACACAATTCGATCCAAGATGATCTTTGCAATACCAGAATCAGTACCAGTCCTCGAAAAAGTACTACAGGAAATTTCGCTTGACGCAGAAATTGTTGTTTTTGGCCAGAGCGACAAACACACCGAGTTTTCCGATTTTCTCAAACCTCATGTGGGTGAAGAAGGGTACGAACCTGTCAAAATTGACAATCTTAAAGATACTGCGGTTATACACTTCAGTAGTGGTACCACAGGCTTACCAAAAGGGATATGCATAAGTCACTACACTTTTATTGGACAAATGATCAACTCCAGGTTTATTGATACTCCAAACGATACCTATGTGAAAAATGTCACGAAAGATATTTCTTTACCTTTGACGCACCTCGGGTACACGTCCCTCTACTGGGTATCAGCTGGTGCTATGCTCATAGGTTCTACAATTACCGGTCACTGCAGACTAGTCTGCGAAACCTTCGACGGACCAGAATTCTGGAACTACATCCAAAAATATAAACCTTGTTTTGTGATGTTGACACCAGTTCAAGCCATTGAAGCCCTTGCAAACGTTCGAAAAGACGTCGATGTTCAATGCGTTTTGAACTTCACGGTGATCGGTTCCAGTATTTCGAAGGAGTACTTATTCAAAGTACTGGAAACGTTTCCTAATGCACATTTGGGTGCAGGCTATGGGCAAACCGAGGTTTGTGGCCCTCTCACCATGTTGGTTCCAAACGATAAACACCACGCAGTACTACGTGCAAACCCCGACAAAATCGAAACCGCTGGTGTCCCGGTTCGAGGAACCTCCTACAAGGTACTAACACTTATTTACATTTTCTGATTAGTACTAACTAAAGTCGTAGGTTGTGGACACCGACACCGAGAAAACCGTTGGTTTCAACCAACCCGGCGAACTTCGAGTAAAATCCACTTTCGTCATGAATGGGTACTACAACAAGGATTGTTCGGATACTTTCGACGAAGACGGGTGGTTGAAGACTGGCGATATTGTCTACTACGACGAAGATTTTTGCTTCTATGTGGTGGACAGGATTAAGGAGGCTTTCAAGTACCAGGGGTGGTTTATCGCGCCCACGGTGCTTGAAAATGAGTTGATGAATCATCCTGCCGTGAAAATAGCGGTGGTTGTTGGGATTCCCAAGGACGATGGTCACCATCCTATGGGTTTGGTGGTGCTAAAGGACGGTTTTAGAGTTAGGGAGGAGGAAATCGAGAAGTTTGTTGAGGAAAGGGTGTCAGAGAGGCAGCGACTGCGGGCTGGGGTTAAATTTATTGAGTCGGTGCCTTTGACGGTTACGGGGAAAGTGATGAGGCGGAAATTGAAGCAAATGGTGTTAGAAGGAAAAATATGACTGTTCAAATACAAGGAGATTTCCAGCTTTTCACATTTTTTATGATATAACAATAGTTTTAGTTGTAAATATACGTAGTAGAATCTTGGGTAAATATTTGCCTCCATCAGTAACCCATATGTAAATTACGAATGTTTGTGGCAGATTCTGTGGAACCAAATTACTGTACACTGTTTCTTAAGAGACTATTTGAATGCGAGTTCTAATTTTAAATTTTCTTCCACTTAAATCGTTAGTTTGGGAAAAAGACCACATTTATGATTTTAGCACGATAGTGCTCCTTCACATTTTCATACAACAGTGTAGGATCACACAGGATAAAACAGTTGGAGCCCCCGAGAAGTTTATACCTTCTTAAAAAAAATCACTTGAGAATCCCGAGAAGGTTTCACATTATTAAAAAAAACAGCTGGGACCCCCGAGAAGGTTTCACCTTTTTTAAAAGAAAAGACACTTGGGAAGCCCGAGAAGGTTTCACATTATCAAAAAAAAAAACAATTAGGATCCCCGAGAAAATTTCACATTATTAAAAAAAAGACAGTTGACGCCCCCGAAAAGGTTTCATCTTTTTTTAAATAAAAGACAATTGGGAACTCCGAGGAGGTTTCACATTATTAAAAAAAAGACAGTTGAAGCCCCAGAGAAGGTTTCGCCTTTCTCAAAAGAAAAGACACTTGGGGACCCAGAGAGGGTTTCACGTTATCAAAAAATGACGGTTGGGAGCCCCGGGAAGGTTTCACATTATCAAAAAAGGACGGTTGGGATCCCCGAGAAGGTTTCACATTAAATAAAAAACCGTTGGGGTGCCCGAAAAGATTTCACATTATTAAAAAAATAAAACAGTTGGATCCCCCGAGAAGGTTTCACATTATTAAAAAAAAACAGCTGGGAACCCCGAAAAGGTTTAACCTTTTTTAAAAGAAAAGACACTTGGGAATCCCAAGAAGATTTCACATTATCAAAAGAGTACAGTTGAGACCCCCGAGAAGATTTCACATTAAATAAAAATAGTTGGGGCGCCGGAGAAGATTTCACCTTTTCTAAAAGAAAAGACACATGGGAATCCCGAGAAGGTTATGAATCCCGAGAAGGTTGGGAATCCCGAGAGAGGTTTCACATTATCAAAAAGACGGTTGCGACCCCCGAGAAGGTTTCACATTATTAAAAGAGACAATTGAAGCCCCCGACAAGGTTTCATCTTTTTTAAAAGAAAAGACACTTGGGACCCCCGAGAAGTCTTCACATTAAATAAAAAAACAGTTGAAGCACTCTAGAAAGTTTCACCTTTTCTAAAAGAAAAGACACTTGGGAATCCCGAGAAGGTTGGGAACCCCGAGAAGGTTTCACATTATCAAAAAAGGACTGTTGGGAACTCCGAGAAGGTTTCACATTATCAAAAGAAGACAGTTGGGACCCCCGAGAAGTTTTCACATTAAATAAAAAACACTTGGGGCGCCCGAAAAGATTTCACATTATTAAAAAAATAAAACAGTTGGAGCCCCCGAGAAGGTTCCACCTTCTTAAAAAAAAGAGACTTGAGAATACCGAGAAGGTTTCACATTATTAAAAAAAACAACTGGGACCCCCGAGAAGGTTTAACCTTTTTTAAAAGAAAAGACACTTGGGAACCCCGAGAAGGTTTTACATTATCAATCAAGGAGGGTTGGGACCCCCGAGAAGGTTTCACATTATTACAAAAAAGACAGTTGAAGCCTCAGAGAAGGTTTGGCCTTTCTCAAAAAAAAAGACACTTGGGAACCCCGAGAGGGCTTCACATTATCAGAAAAGGACGGTTGGGATCCCCGAGAAGGTTTCAGATTATTAAAAAAAAACTATTGGGGCCCCCGAGAAGGTTTCATCACCTTTAAAAAAAGACAGTTGGGGCCCTCGAGAAAGTTCTACTTTTTCTAAAACAAGAGACATTTGGTAATACCGAGAAGGTTGGGAACCCCGAGAAGGTTTCACATCATCAAAAGAGGACGGTTGGAACCCCCGACAAGATTTCACATTATTAAAAAAGAGACAGTTGAAGCCATCGAGAAGGTTTCACCTTTTCTAAGAGAAAAAACACTTGGGGATCCCGAGAAGGTTGGCAATCCCGAGAAGGTTTCACATTATCAAAAAAAGACTGTTGGAACCCCCAGAAGGTTTCACCTTTTTTAAAAGAAAAGACACTTGGGAACCCCGAGAAAGTTTCACATTATCAAAAAAGGACAGTTGGGACCTCCGAGAAGGTTTCACATTATTAAAAAAAAGACAGTTGAAGCCCCGGAGAAGGTTTCGCCTTTTTTAAAAGAAAGACACTTGGGAACCCCGAGAGGGTTTCACATTATCAAGAAATGACGGTTCGGACTCCCGGGAAGGTTTCACATTATCAAAAGAGGACGGTTGGGACCCCCGACAAGATTTCACATTATTAAAAAAAGAGACAGTTTAAGCCCCCTAAAAGGTTTCACCTTTTTAAAAGAAAAGACACTTGGAAACCCCGAGAAGGTTTCACATTATCATAAAAGAACGGTTGGGACCCCCCGACAAGATTTCACATTATTAAACAAGAGACAGTTGAAACCATCGAGAAGGTTTCACCTTTTCTAAAAGAAAAGACACTTGGGAATCCCGAGAAGGTTGGGAACCCCGAGAAGGTTTCACATTATCAAAAAAGGACGGTTGGGATCCCCGACAAGATTTCACATTATTAAAAAAGAGACAGTTGAAGCCATCGAGAAGGTTCCACCTTTTCTAAAAGAAAAGGACCCGGGTGGGTTAGGTAGCATCGCGCCTGCCTGCCACACCTTGGGTCGTGGGTTCGATTCCCGCCCTGCTCTGGGTGTTGCGTATGTCCCCCGTTACCCTGTAATTGGGCCTCCGGCCTGTTGGGTAACGTTAATCAATAAAAAAAAAATAAAAAAAAAATAAAAAGACACTTGTGAATCCCGAGAAGGTTTCACATTATCAAAAAGGACCGTTGGGACCCTCGAGAAGGTTTCACATTAAATAAAAAACAGTTGGAGCGCCCGAGAAGATTTCACCTTTTCTAAAGGAAAAGACACTTGGGAATCCCGAGAAGGTTTCACGTTATCAAAAAAAGACGGTTGGGACCCCCAGACGGTTTTACCTTTTTTAAAAGAAAAGTCACTTGGGGCGCCCGAGAAAGTTTCACATTATCAAAAAAGGACGGTTAGGACCGCCGAGAAGCTCCGGAGAAAGTTTCACCTTTTTTTAAAGAAAAGACACTTGGGAACCTCGACAGGGTTTCACATTATCAAAAAATGACGATTGGGGCCCACGGGAAGGTTTCACATTATCAAATATGAACGGTTGGGACCCCCGAGAAGGTTTCAGATTATTAAAAAAAACTGTTGGTGCGCCCGAGAAGGTTTAATCTTCTTTAAAAAAAGACAGTTCAGAGAAAGTTTCACCTTTTCTAAAACAAAACACACTTGGGAATTCCGAGAAGGTTGGGAATCCCGAGAAGGTTTCACATTATCAAAAAAGGACGGTTGGGAACACCGAGAAGGTTTCACATTAAATAAAAAACAATTGGGGCGCCTGAGAAGATTTCACATTATTAAAAAAATAAAACAATTGGAGCCCCCGAGAAGTTTTCACCTTCTTGAAAAAAAGACACTTGAGAATCCCGAGAAGGTTTTACATTACTAAAAAAAAACAGCTGGGACCCCCGAAAAGGGTTCACTTTTTTTAAAAGAAAAGACACTTGAGAATCCCGAGAAGATTTCACATTAAAAAAAGAGACAGTTGAAGCCCCCGAAAAGGTTTCACGTTTTTAAAAGAAGAGACAGTTGGAAACCTCGAGAAGGTTTCACATTATTAAAAAAATAAAACAGATGGAGCCCCCGAGAAGGTTTTACCTTCTTAAAAAAAAGACACTTAGGAATCCCGAGAAAGTTTCACATTATCAAAAAGCACGGTTGGGGCCCCCGAGAAAGTTTCACATTATTAAAAAAAGACAGTTGAAGCCCCAGAGAAGGTTTCACATTTTTTAAAAAAAGACAGGGCGCCCGAGAAGATTTCACATTAATAAAAAAAATTGGTCTAAAGAGTTTAGACAGTACTTCCCTCGCTGTCGGAAACATGACGACTGCATGCCTATAATTTTTTTTTCGCAGTAGATTTCAAAGCATTCGGTTTTGTAGTTCCTGAGTAAATCAATAAAATAAATTTAAGCATTCATTTTTTTTTTGAGTCACCCAGTATATGCAAATTCAAAAAATATGAATGGGATGATAAATTACAAGTACAAACTCATCATATTTTGTACATTCTAGATAGGATTTATTCGGCAAACTTTTGAGCTGACGTCATCAGTTTTTTGGAGAAGATAAACAAATATATTTTGACTAAAATTTTATTATGCTCTTTATAACCTTAAAATATCTGCAAGATTTCAAACATTCGGTTCTGTAGTTCCTGATTAAATCAATAAAATTCATTTGCGCATTCATTATTTTTTTTGGGTCACCTGTATATGCAAATTAAAAAAATTTGAATGGAATTACAAATCACAAGAAGAGACTCACCATATTTTGTACCTTTTAGATAGGATTTATTCACTAAAATTTTGTGGTGACGTCATAAATTTTTTAGGGGGGACGACCAAATACATTTTGATCAAAAATTTACCATGCTTATGATTATTTTAAAATATATCAGCTTTAAAAATTGATAGTGCGCCGGGTCCTGACAACATTACTTGTAATGTGTTAAAGAGTTGTGCCCATGAGATTGTAAAGCCGTTGCTTCATATAATGGAAAGGTCATTAATCGATTCGCGTTTACCATCGGATTGGCTTAAAGCGTCTGTTACAGCTATTTTCAAGACAGGGGACAAAACATTAGCTTCGAACTATCGTCCCATAAGTCTCACATCTGTGTGTTGCAAAATTCTGGAGAGAATGATTTGTAAGCAACTGAGAGGGTGGGCACTTGATCACAGTTTAATTCCAAATACTCAGCACGGTTTTGTTCCAGGTCGGTCAGTCACTTCATGTTTGTTAAAATGTGTAGATGATTGGGGTTCACAAATCGATAACAAGAATCCTGTTGACGTGATCTATTTGGACTTTGAAAAAGCCTTTGATCGGGTACCGCATCTTCGTTTAATTACTAAATTAGAAAATTTTGGGATTCGAGGCCCATTATTGAAATGGATCAGATCATTTCTTCATGGTCGTAAGTTTTACGTCAGAGTGGGCGATTCGGTATCCTCTGAACGGGTGGTTGTGTCTGGTGTCCCGCAGGGTTCTGTATTGGGACCACTGCTTTTCATCCTCTACATATCGGACTTACCTCATTTAATTTCGTCAAATCATGTTTTCTATGCTGATGACTGTAAACTGTATGCTAATCCTATTCAAAATTATCGAGAACTGCAAACGGATTTAAACACTGTCTACCGCTGGTGCTTAGACTGGTTGATTCCGTTGAATAACGGCAAGTGTAAAGTATTGCACTTGGGTACAAACAACCCCAAACACATTTACATAATAGATAATGAGGCAGTAAAAATGGTGGATAGTCAAAATGATTTAGGTGTTATAATAACATCTGATCTATCTTGGTCCAATCAAGTGGCTTCCGTTGCACGAAGAGCAAATTCTGCATCCTATATGTTATTCAATGCATTTAGACACCCTTCACGAGATACATTTCTGAAATTGTTTAAGTCGTATATACGGCCAATTTTGGAATATGCCAATGTTGTGTGGTCACCAATTTTACAGCGGGATAAGGAATTGCTGGAAAAAGTTCAAAGAAGGGCTACAAAAAAGGTATTGGGCTATAGAACACAAAATTATCAAACCCGATTAAGATGTCTAAATCTTACATCATTGGAACAACGACGGAAGAGGGGAGACTTGATATTGGTTTACAAGATTTTTCACAATCCAAATATGTGCCACCTCAGAACCCTTTTTGAATTGAATGCTAACCAATTGCGAGGGCACGTTTACAAATTAAAAAAGCAATCATTTAGAACTATTGTTCGAAGGTTTTTCTTTTCTAACAGGGTGTTTGATGAATGGAATAATTTGCATAGTGAAATCGTAAATGTGACAAGTGTTAATATGTTTAAGAACAAACTGGATCAGTAACTCTACTTAGGGAAATCTATTTGAAGGAGCATAATAGGTCTCTGACCTCTGCTCCATTTTTTTCTAATAATAATAATAATAATAATATTCTTTAAGACGGTTGGGAACCCCGAGAAGGTTTTACATTATCAAAAAAAGACAGTTGGGATCCCCGAGAAAATTTCACATTATTAAAAAAAAGACAGTTGAGGATCCCGAGAAGATTTCACCTTCTTTAAAAAAAGACAGGGCGCCCAAGAAGATTTCACATTATTAAAAAAAAACTGTTGGGACCCCTGAGAAGGTTTCACCTTCTTTAAACAAGAGACACTTGGGAATCTCGAGAAGGGTTTACATTATCAAAAAAGGGCGGTTGGGACCCCCGACAAGGTTTCATCTTTTTTTTTTAAATAAAAGTCACTTGGAAACCCGGAGAAGTTTTCACATTATCAAAAAAGGACGGTTGGGGTCTCCGAGAAAGTTTCACCTTCTTTGTGGGGAAGGTTAGTATTTAACTATCTACATGACATTTCAAATATACCTACATACAAAATTTGAGGAGAATCGGTCTAGCCGTTTGAGAAATTAGGTGTCTAATAAAAATGGATACAGACGCCAGACAGACAGACAAACGTAAACAAGAAACGAAAAAAACGTAACAGTAGCCATTCGTCCCATGGACCCGATTACCAAAAAGCTACAAAAAAGACGGAGTCAAAAGAGAGGAACAAAATGTTACCTGACTAGACCTGACCAAACTAGGCCAAACCAGACTATATCAGCACAGAACAGAGCCGCTGCTCGATCGAAAAAAGGCAACAAAAAAGTAGTCAGAAGAGCAATAAAAATTGTATCTTGACTTGGCCTAACTAAACTAGACCTAACCAGACCTAAACTGACCAAACCAGACAAGACCAGAGAATAAAAAAATCGGAAAAAAGGCGACAAAAAAAAGTATACCAAAAATGGCGATAAAAAACGCGACATGTCCCAACCTGACCTGATGTGACCTTGCCGGACGTAACTTAAGCCGAATAGACCTGATCTGAACTGGCTTGAATAGACATAACATGCTCTATATAGCTTCGCCTTGACCTAATCATATCTGGCCAGAACTAAGCTGTCTGAAGATTTAATCTAATAAGACCTAACCATACCAGCCTAGACCAAACCAGACCAGTCTAACACAAACCAATTCAGAGTAGACCACCGCAGACCAGAATAGCGATAAAAAAATAGCAAAAAATGTTCTTTGACCAGACTTGACTTTAAAAACTTAATCAGACCAGACCAGGCGAGACCAGCGATAAAAAGAAATCGGGGAAAAGGCGAAAAAAAAACTAGTCAGAAGAGCAACAAAAAATGTTTTTTTTTTTTATATGGCCTGACTAAACGCAACTTGGCTAAGCAGATCTCATCAGACCAGACCAGATCAGACCAGATGAAACCAGCCTAGACAAGAGCAGACCAAAACCACCCAGACCACAAAGTTGGGAAAAAGGATGACAAAAAAAGAATCCAGAAGAGTAACAAAAAATGTTTCTTGACCTGGTCGGTCAAGAATTAAACCAGACCTGACCTGAAAGACCTGATCAAACCAGACCAGACCAAACAACATCAGACTAGCCCAGACCAGAGCAGCGATAAAAAAAATCACGGAAAAGGCGATAAAAAATGGAGAAAAATATGACTTGATCTGGCCTGACTACACCAAACCTGACCCGAACAGACTAAACCAGACCATAACAAGGAGTTAAAAGACCAACAAAAAGTCTACAAAAAAAGAAAAAATGTCGTGGCTTGAACAGACAGGACCTAAGCTGACCTGAATAGACCTGACCTGACCTGGTCTGGCCTGAACTAATCTGATCTGAGTTAACCTGACTTAACCTGACTAAGTCAGCCTTGATCCAAGCATACCTGACCACACTTGACGTCACTAAATCAGACCTGCCTACACCAGATCAACTCAGACCACAAGAGCGATAAAAAATAGAGAAAAATGCGACAAAAAAGGAGTCAAAAGAACAACAAAAAACAAAACTAGACCTGACTCGTCCAAACCTGACCACACCAGCTTAAAGCAGACCAAATCTTTCCTGATCTAACCTGACCAGACCAAACCGGAACAACTAACACTTTCATTATTATAATAAAGTCAGTGTGTTTTGACACCAAGCGCATTTTGACCTTGTTCTAATGCTTCAAAATAAAACAATTAATAATCAATAAAAAAAATCGTTTCATTTTCCACCAGTACCAGTTAATATCTTACAGCCTCAAAACCCGCACTTGCCTTCTTGTTCCGGTATTTCGACCCCGCATTTTGTCATTTTCCATTCGAAAGCAATAAAACCGCTAATCGAATCTTTTCCCATGATTTATCTCCACCACGCTTCTTTTATTCATGTACGATTCCGAATCACAAGCCCCCCAATTATCACATTATTATCTAAAACTTCCTTGAAACTTTCCAAATTCCTTAAAACTCCACAGCGATTGCCTATTAATTCTCCGAACAGTATACAACTTCGTCGAAGTATTAGATGAATTACAACATTATTTTTCTCCCGTCCTTATTACATTGTTTCAGAACTCAGCTCCGACTTTCCTAAGGACATCCGAAAAATGCTTGACATATCCGATTAACAAAAAAAATCTATTCACAACTTCCATGCGTCCTTCCAAGGATAAAAGATTATGTTTACGGCCCATTCATCATCCGGGAGCGTCACCGTAGGTCCAGAAAGGTAGATTTAATTCCAAACGAAACAAATCGCTTCCTGTTCGCAAAACCGCATTAATTCAAATCGGCAATTGCTTATGCCACGTGCCAGAATTTTAGATCGAGATTTAAATCGCAAAAATGAGACAACCGGAACAGATGACGGGAATAAAATTTATCAATGGGAATGGGGATTTTATTATTCAACGCTCTATGATTTATTAATCGCGGTTTATGTAACGATGCAGATTTTATTACGCCGACTGGTTCATTATTTATTGAAAAAAATTTAAACGGGTTTAAGTTAAACGGGGTTCATTCAAGAGCGGATTATTGACCGAAATTAAAGAAATTTCGGCTGTGGTAACCCGAGAGACGGCAGAGGCCCGCCACGGTTAGTGGATTAAATGTGGTCAAAATTCGAGCCGGTAAGATAGGAAGCGCTCAACGTTTAGTGTATTGTTGGTTGTCTACGCATTTCGAGTTTCAACTACAAAATTTATGTGGGTCATGTTAATATGTCTTAATGAAGGTCTGCTGCGATTATTAGCTACATTATTAAGTGTCGCGCTCCACAAAGCGTTTGTTTAACTTCACCACTAATTATCCGGACACTTTTTCCCTCCAAATTCCTAACCCGATGCATCACCTCGCTGCATTTTCGATTCTCGGAAATCAATTTTCGAAAACGCGCAAAACAAAGCTCTTTGACTCACGAAGTGAGTCATTCGGTCGTCGGGATCAATTTTTGTTGCTTGCACTGAAAAATAACAACAATTTATGCACTTTCCACGAAAAAATTATACAGGAATTCGGGATTAAGAGATCGAGAAATGACTCTCGCCTTCGTTTCAATAAATAATTATTTACGGCCGGCGTAATTACTTCGGCGATTAAGGCGGTAATAAAGTTTACTAGCAAAGTCGTAAGCTGATTAAGGTAATTGTTCGCTATTTATTGCAAAACGGCGCGATTTTTGCGCGTTGCAGCCAGCTTAATTGGCGCGCGCGCGGCTTAAATTTTTCACTTCAACGGGCGATTTTTCCGGTTTAATTAGTTTAATGGACACCACAGGTGACTAATTTTGGCCGAGACCCCATGGGTTTTGGTGAGATAAAAGACGTTTTCGAAGTTATCGTAAAAGTGGATAGTGGAATCGCTGTAAAACATTAATCAAAAATGTATTGAAGAGCAAGAAAACCAATCAACACGAAGTTCAAAGATCATGGGACGGAGCTAAATTTAGGCACAATTCAAAATCAAGTGCTACCTAATATATTTTTCCGAATGATCACTGAACTGACGATTATTTTAAATTAATTGCGGCGTTAACAACAATGGAATTTTTTTATATTTTAGAAATAGCTAATTATATAGACAGAGTGTTTAACGCAGATGTTGGTCCTCTCTCTGTACTCAGTTTTATGAAGAACCGCGTCAGAATTGTGCATCAGGTCAGGTCAGGTGATGTCTAATGATACAAATTGTGTCAGTAGGTGACACAAAAACGGAAATGGAAGACCTACTTTTTGATGCTGTAGGGGCTATGAAATTGGTTCAAATTGTAAATAATTTTTTAATCCCAACTCGCTATCATGACTTCTATTCATGAAAAGTGAAATTACAATTTTCAAAATTTTTCCAAAAATGGTCAAAATGGGTTCAATTTGAAAATTGGTGTCAAATTGTAGAGATTTTCCACCATTTATAAATCCGAAAAAGTCGTCACCAAGTCTATTCAAATTATTGTGAAAAGCAAATCCAAAATTTTTCCAAAACATTACCTAAAACAGATTTAATCAACTCAAAATTGGTGTTAAATTGTAGATACTTTTCAGCCAATTACAAAACTCAAATGACCGTCACGACCTCTATTCCAATAATTGTGATAAGTGAGTTCAAAATTTTCAAAATGTATCCAAAAAAATTGTTAAATCGGGTTCAATTAACTGAAAATTTGTGCCAAATTGTAGATAGCCTTTTCAGAATAATAATTCTGAAATCATCTTCACGACATCTATTTTCAAAATCAATTTTCAAAATGTTTCCAAAAAATGGTCAAAATGGGTCAATCTCCTGAAAATTGGTGTCAAATTGTAGAGAATTTTCCACCATTTATAAATCCGAAAAAGTCGTCACGAAGTCTATTCAAATTATTGTGAAAAATAAATCCAAAATTTTCAAAATTTTTCCAAAACATTACCTAAAACAGATTTAATCAACTGAAAATTGGTGTTAAATTGTAGATAATTTTCAGCCAATTACAAAACTCAAATGACCGTCACGACCTCTATTCAAATAATTGTGATAAGTGAGTTCAAAATGTTCAAAATGTATCCAAAAAAATGGTTAAATCGGATTCAATTAACTGAAAATTTGTGTTAAATTGTAGATAACCTTTCCAGAATAACAATTCTGAAATCATCTTCACGACATCTATTTTCAAAATCAATTTTCAAAATGTTTCCAAAAAATGGTCAAAATGGGTCAATCTCCTGAAAATTGGTGTCAAATTGTAGAGAATTTTCCACCATTTATAAATCCGCAAAAGTCGTCACGAAGTCTATTCAAATTATTGTGAAAAATAAATCCAAAATTTTCAAAATTTTTCCAAAACATTACCTAAAACAGATTTAATCAACTGAAAATTGGTGTTAAATTGTAGATAATTTTCAGCCAATTACAAAACTCAAATGACCGTCACGACCTCTATTCAAATAATTGTGATAAGTGAGTTCAAAATTTTCAAAATGTATCCAAAAAAATGGTTAAAACGGGTTCAATTAACTGAAAATTTGTGTCAAATTGTAGATAACCTTTCCAGAATAACAATTCTGAAATCATCTTCACGACATCTATTTTAAAAATCAATTTTCAAAATTTTTCCAAAAAATGGTCAAAATGGGTCAATCTCCTGAAAATTGGTGTCGAATTGTAGAGAATTTTCCAGCATTTATAAATCCGAAAAACTCGTCACGAAGTCTGTTCAAATTATTGTGAAAAGTAAATCCAAAATTTTCAAAATTTTTCCAAAACATTACCTAAAACAGATTTAATCAACTGAAAATTGGTGTTAAATTGTAGATAATTTTCAGCCAATTACAAAACTCAAATCACCGTCACGACCTCTATTCAAATAATTGTGATAAGTGAGTTCAAAATTTTCAAAATGTATCCAAAAAAATGGTTAAAACGGGTTCAATTAACTGAAAATTTGTGTCAAATTGTAGATAACCTTTCCAGAATAACAATTCTGAAATCATCTTCACGACATCTATTTTCAAAATCAATTTTCAAAATTTTTCCAAAAAAATGGTCAAAATGGGTCAATCTCCTGAAAATTGGTGTCAAATTGTAGAGAATTTTCCACCATTTATAAATCCGAAAACGTCGTCACCAAGTCTATTCAAATTATTGTGAAAAGTAAATCCAAAATTTTCAAAATTTTTCCAAAACATTACCTAAAACAGATTTAATCAACTGAAAATTGGTGTTAAATTGTAGATAATTTTCAGCCAATTACAAAACTCAAATCACCGTCACGACCTCTATTCAAATAATTGTGATAAGTGAGTTCAAAATTTTCAAAATGTATCCAAAAAAATGGTTAAAACGGGTTCAATTAACTGAAAATTTGTGTCAAATTGTAGATAACCTTTCCAGAATAACAATTCTGAAATCATCTTCACGACATCTATTTTCAAAATCAATTTTCAAAATTTTTCCAAAAAAATGGTCAAAATGGGTCAATCTCCTGAAAATTGGTGTCAAATTGTAGAGAATTTTCCACCATTTATAAATCCGAAAACGTCGTCACCAAGTCTATTCAAATTATTGTGAAAAGTAAATCCAAAATTTTCAAAAATTTTCCAAAACATTACCTAAAACAGATTTAATCAACTGAAAATTGGTGTTAAATTGTAGATAATTTTCAGCCAATTACAAAACTCAAATGACCGTCACGACCTCTATTCAAATAATTGTGATAAGTGAGTTCAAAATGTTCAAAATGTATCCAAAAAAATGGTTAAATCGGATTCAATTAACTGAAAATTTGTGTCAAATTGTAGATAACCTTTCCAGAATAACAATTCTGAAATCATCTTCACGACATCTATTTTCAAAATCAATTTTCAAATTTTTTCCAAAAAATGGTCAAAATGGGTCAATCTCCTGAAAATTGGTGTCAAATTGTAGAGAATTTTCCACCATTTATAAATCCAAAAAAGTCGTTACGAAGTCTATTCAAATTATTGTGAGAAGCAAATCCAAAATTTTCAAAATTTTTCCAAAACATTACCTAAAACAGATTTAATCAACTGAAAATTGGTGTTAAATTGTAGATAATTTTCAGCCAATTACAAAACTCAAATGACCGTCACGACCTCTATTCAAATAATTGTGATAAGTGAGTTCAAAATTTTCAAAATGTATCCAAAAAAATGGTTAAAACGGGTTCAATTAACTGAAAATTTGTGTCAAATTGTAGATAACCTTTCCAGAATAACAATTCTGAAATCATCTTCACGACATCTATTTTAAAAATCAATTTTCAAAATTTTTCCAAAAAATGGTCAAAATGGGTCAATCTCCTGAAAATTGGTGTCGAATTGTAGAGAATTTTCCAGCATTTATAAATCCGAAAAACTCGTCACGAAGTCTGTTCAAATTATTGTGAAAAGTAAATCCAAAATTTTCAAAATTTTTCCAAAACATTACCTAAAACAGATTTAATCAACTGAAAATTGGTGTTAAATTGTAGATAATTTTCAGCCAATTACAAAACTCAAATCACCGTCACGACCTCTATTCAAATAATTGTGATAAGTGAGTTCAAAATTTTCAAAATGTATCCAAAAAAATGGTTAAAACGGGTTCAATTAACTGAAAATTTGTGTCAAATTGTAGATAACCTTTCCAGAATAACAATTCTGAAATCATCTTCACGACATCTATTTTCAAAATCAATTTTCAAAATTTTTCCAAAAAAATGGTCAAAATGGGTCAATCTCCTAAAAATTGGTGTCAAATTGTAGAGAATTTTCCACCATTTATAAATCCGAAAACGTCGTCACCAAGTCTATTCAAATTATTGTGAAAAGTAAATCCAAAATTTTCAAAATTTTTCCAAAACATTACCTAAAACAGATTTAATCAACTGAAAATTGGTGTTAAATTGTAGATAATTTTCAGCCAATTACAAAACTCAAATGACCGTCACGACCTCTATTCAAATAATTGTGATAAGTGAGTTCAAAATGTTCAAAATGTATCCAAAAAAATGGTTAAATCGGATTTAATTAACTGAAAATTTGTGTCAAATTGTAGATAACCTTTCCAGAATAACAATTCTGAAATCATCTTTACGACATCTATTTTCAAAATCAATTTTCAAATTTTTTCCAAAAAATGGTCAAAATGGGTCAATCTCCTGAAAATTGGTGTCAAATTGTAGAGAATTTTCCACCATTTATAAATCCAAAAAAGTCGTTACGAAGTCTATTCAAATTATTGTGAGAAGCAAATCCAAAATTTTCAAAATTTTTCCAAAACATTACCTAAAACAGATTTAATCAACTGAAAATTGGTGTTAAATTGTAGATAATTTTCAGCCAATTACAAAACTCAAATGACCGTCACGACCTCTATTCAAATAATTGTGATAAGTGAGTTCAAAATTTTCAAAATGTAACCAAAAAAATGGTTAAAACGGGTTCAATTAACTGAAAATTTGTGTCAAATTGTAGATAACCTTTCCAGAATAACAATTCTGAAATCATCTTCACGACATCTATTTTAAAAATCAATTTTCAAAATTTTTCCAAAAAATGGTCAAAATGGGTCAATCTCCTGAAAATTGGTGTCGAATTGTAGAGAATTTTCCAGCATTTATAAATCCGAAAAACTCGTCACGAAGTCTGTTCAAATTATTGTGAAAAGTAAATCCAAAATTTTCAAAATTTTTCCAAAACATTACCTAAAACAGATTTAATCAACTGAAAATTGGTGTTAAATTGTAGATAATTTTCAGCCAATTACAAAACTCAAATCACCGTCACGACCTCTATTCAAATAATTGTGATAAGTGAGTTCAAAATTTTCAAAATGTATCCAAAAAAATGGTTAAAACGGGTTCAATTAACTGAAAATTTGTGTCAAATTGTAGATAACCTTTCCAGAATAACAATTCTGAAATCATCTTCACGACATCTGTTTTCAAAATCAATTTTCAAAATTTTTCCAAAAAAATGGTCAAAATGGGTCAATCTCCTGAAAATTGGTGTCAAATTGTAGAGAATTTTCCACCATTTATAAATCCGAAAACGTCGTCACCAAGTCTATTCAAATTATTGTGAAAAGTAAATCCAAAATTTTCAAAATTTTTCCAAAACATTACCTAAAACAGATTTAATCAACTGAAAATTGGTGTTAAATTGTAGATAATTTTCAGCCAATTACAAAACTCAAATGACCGTCACGACCTCTATTCAAATAATTGTGATAAGGGAGTTCAAAATGTTCAAAATGTATCCAAAAAAATGGTTAAATCGGATTCAATTAACTGAAAATTTGTGTCAAATTGTAGATAACCTTTCCAGAATAACAATTCTGAAATCATCTTCACGACATCTATTTTCAAAATCAATTTTCAAATTTTTTCCAAAAAATGGTCAAAATGGGTCAATCTCCTGAAAATTGGTGTCAAATTGTAGAGAATTTTCCACCATTTATAAATCCAAAAAAGTCGTCACGAAGTCTATTCAAATTATTGTGAGAAGCAAATCCAAAATTTTCAAAATTTTTCCAAAACATTACCTAAAACAGATTTAATCAACTGAAAATTGGTGTTAAATTGTAGATAATTTTCAGCCAATTACAAAACTCAAATCACCGTCACGACCTCTATTCAAATAATTGTGATAAGTGAGTTCAAAATTTTCAAAATGTATCCAAAAAAATGGTTAAAACGGGTTCAATTAACTGAAAATTTGTGTCAAATTGTAGATAACCTTTCCATAATAACAATTCTGAAATCATTTTCACGACATCTATTTTCAAAATCAATTTTCAAAATTTTTCCAAAAAATGGTCAAAATGGGTCAATCTCCTGAAAATTGGTGTCAAATTGTAGAGAATTTTCCACCATTTATAAATCCGAAAACGTCGTCACGAAGTCTATTCAAATAATTGTGAAAAGTAAATCCAAAATTTTCAAAATTTTTCCAAAACATTACCTAAAACAGATTTAATCAACTGAAAATTGGTGTTAAATTGTAGATAATTTTCAGCCAATTACAAAACTCAAATCACCGTCACGACCTCTATTCAAATAATTGTGATAAGTGAGTTCAAAATTTTCAAAATGTATCCAAAAAAATGGTTAAATCGGGTTCAATTAACTGAACATTTTTGTCAAATTGTAGATAACCTTTCCAAAATAACAATTCTGAAATCATCTTCACGACATCTATTTTCAAAATCAATTTTCAAAATGTTTCCAAAAAAATGATCAAAATGGCTACCATTCATTGAAAATTGGTGCCAAGTTGTGTAGAATTCTTCACTATTTATAACTCCGACAACGTCGTCACAATTTTTATTCAGATTATCATGAAAAGTAAGTTCAAAATTTTCAAAAATTTTCCAAAAAATTACTTAAAACGGCTTTAATCGAGTGGAAACTGGTGTCAAATTGTAGAGAATCTTCCGGTCACATTGCTGTCACAACATCTAGATCCAAATCAACATGAAAAGTGACATTATACTAAAAATGATCTAGTTTGACAGAAATTTTTAGTCAATTGAATCGATTTTAACGATTTTTTTTTAATTTTTGAAAATTGGAGTCGCACACAATTTGACATCGATTTTTAGTCGACTGAATCCAATTCAACTATGTATTTTTTTGGAAAATTTTTGAAAATTCGAATCTCACTTGTCATGATTAATTCAATACATGTTATAATTGCGACTTCGGTTTTGCTATTGGCTGAAAACTATCTATAATTTGATAGAGATTTTCAGTCAACTAAATCCATTTTAACCATTTTTTGGAAAATTTTTGAAAATCGTAATTTCACTTTTCACGTAAATTAGCTGTAAATTATCTACAATTTGACAGAAATTTTCAGCCGATTGAATTCGTTTTGACCATTTTTTTGGAAAATTTGAATCTCACTTTTCACGATTAATTGAATACATGTTATAACTGCGACTGCGGTGTTGCTATTGGCTGAAAAGTATCTACAATTTGACATCAATTTTCAGTCGATTTAAGCTGTTATTTGGAAAATTTTTGAAAATTGTAATTTCACTTTTCACGATTATTCGAATGCATATTGTGTTGGTGATTTCGGTTTTGTAATTAGGTGAAAATTATTTACAATTTGATAAGAATTTTCAGTCGATTCAACCCATTTTAATCATTTTTTTGGAAAAATTTGAAAAATTTGGAGTCACTTATCATGATTATTCAAATAAATGTAATGAGGGTGATTTCGGATTTATAATTGGCTGAAAATTATCTATCTTTGCCAACAATTTTTAGTCAATTGAACCCATTTCTAACCATTTTTTTAGAAAATTTTTAAAAATGGTAAACTTATTTTTCAGATTTATTTAAATAAGTGTCGTGATGGTGATTTTCGATTTGTAATGCGTTGAATTTCATGTACAATTTGACACAAATTTTTAGTTGATTGAACCCTTTTTAACAATTTTTTTGGAAAAATTTTGAAAATTTTGAATTCACTTATCATGATTATTTAAACAAATTCAATGATCGTCATTTTGGATTTGTAATTGGCAAAAAATTATCTACAATTTGACATCAATTCTAAGTGAATTGTACCCCTTTTAATCACTTTTTTAGAAAAATTTTGACAATTGTAAACTGACTTGTCACATTTTTTGCATAGATGTCGTAACGGCAATTTCGGATTTGTAATTAGCTGAAAATTATCTAAATGACACCAATTTTCAGTCGATTGAACTCATTTTAACCACTTTTTGAAAAAATTTTGAAAATTTCAATGTGACTTTTGCCGATTATTTGAATAGATGTCGTGACGCCAATCTTGCATTTGTAATTGGCTGCAAATTATTTACAATTTGATACGAATTTTCAGTCGATTGAACCCATTTTAACCATTTTTTTGGAAATTAAAAAAAAAATTAATCCCACTTGTCACGATTATTTAAATACATCTCGTGATGGAGATTTTTAATTTGTAACTTGCTGAAAATTATCTACAGTGTGATACCAATTTTCAGTTGATTGGGCCCATTTTAATCACTTTTTTGGAAAATTTTTGAAAATTTTAATCTCACTTTTCACGATTATTTGAATACATGTCGTGATGGCGATTTCTGCTGTGTAGTTGGATACAAATTATCTACAATTTGATACAAATTTTCAGGTGACTAAACCCGTTTTAAGTACTTTTTCGGAAAATTTTTGAAAATTTTGAACTGACTTATCACGATTGTTTGAATAGATGTAACGGTCATTTGAGTTTTGTTAATGGCTGAAAATATTTCAACAATTTGGCACCAATTTTCAGTTGATGAAATCTGTTTTAAACAATTTTTTGGAAAAATTTTGAAAATTTTTGATTCACTTTTCACGTTAATCTGAACAGACTTCGTGACGGTTTTTTCGGATTTATAAATGGCGGAAAATTCTTTACAACTTGACAACTTTTTTTGTGGACTGAACACATTTTGACCATTTTTTGGAAAAATTTTGAAAATTGAAAACTTGCTTTTTATGATTATTGGATTAGATGTCGTGAAGACGATTTCAGATTTGTCACTGGGGAAAGCTTATCAACAATTTGACATCAATTTTCAGTCGATTAAACCCAATTTAACCATTTTTTTGGAAAAATTTTGAAAATTTTGATCCCACCTATCACGATTATTTGAATAAACTCGTTTTAAGTATTTTTTTGGAAATATTTTGAAAACTGTGAACTTACTTTTCACGATAATCTGAATCGAAGTTATGACGACGTTTTCGGAGTTAAAAATGGCGGAAAATTCTCTACAATCTGACACCAGTTTTCAATGGATCCAATCCATTTTGACCATTTTTGGAAAAATTTTGAAAGTGGAAAACTCGATTTCACGATTATTTGAATATATGTAGCGACGGTCATTTGGGTTTTGTAATTGATTAAACCCGTTTTAAATAATTTTTGGAAAAATTTTGAAAATTTTGAACTTGCTTTTCACGATAATCTGAATAGATGTCATAACGACGTTTTCGGATTTATAATTGTCAGAAAATTCTCCACAATTTGACACTAATTTTCAGTGGATTAAACCCATTTTGACCATTTTTTTGGAAAAATTTTGGAGATTGAAAACTCGTTTTTCACGATTATTTGAACAGATGTCGTGAAGACGATTTCAGATTTGTTATTGCAGGAAGGTTATCTACAATTTGACATCAATTTTCAGTCGATTGAACCCATTTTAACCAATTTTTTGGAAAAGTTTTGAAAATTTGGAACTCACCTATTACGATTATTTGAATAGATGTCGTGACGGGCATTTGGGTTTTGTAATTGGTTGAAAATTATCTACAATTTGACACCAGTTTTCAGGTGATTGGACCCGTTTTAAGTCATTTTTTGAAAAAATTTTGAAAATTTTGGACTGATTTTGTGTAATAATGTGAATAGATTTCTTGACGCTGTTTTCGGATTTATAATTGGCGGAAAATTCTCTACCATTTGATACCAATTTTCAATCGATTGAACCCATTTTGACTGATTTTTGGAAAAAATTTTGGAAATTGAAAACTAGCTTTTCACGATTATTTAAATAGATGTCGTGAACACGATTTTAGACTTGTTATTGAGGGAAGGTTGTCTATATTTGTGTGCCCATTTTCGCTATTTTTTTGAAAATTTTTCAAAACTGTAAACTCACTTTTCACGTTTATTTGTATACATGTCATGACGGCGGTTTCGGAGTTATAATTGCCGGAAGTTTAGCTGCAATTTGAAACCAATTTTCATTCGATTAAACTTGTTTTAAGTAATTTTTTGGAAAAATTTTGAAAATTTTGGACTGATTTTGCGTAATAATGTGAATAGATTTCTTGACGATGTTTTCGGATTTATAATTGGCGGAAAATTCTCTACCATTTGATAGCAATATTCAATCGATTGAACCAATTTTGAGCAATTTTTCAAAAAATTTTGAAAACTTGAAACTAGTTTTTCAAGATTATTTGAATAGACGTCGAGAAGACGATGTCAGATTTGTTACTGAGAAAAGGTTGTCTATATTTTTGACATCAATTTTAGCAATTTTTTGGAAAATTTTTGAAAACTGTAAACTCACTTTTCACGTTTATTTGTATACATGTCATGACGGCGATTTCGGAGTTATAATTGCCGGAAGTTTATCTGCAATTTGAAACCAATTTTCATTGGATTAAACTTGTTTCAAGTAATTTTTTGGAAAAATTTTGAAAATTTTGGACTGATTTTGCATAATAATGTGAATAGATTTCTTGACGATGTTTTCGGATTAATAATTGGCAGAAAATTCTCTACCATTTGATGCCAATTTTCAATCGATTGCACCCATTTTGCGTAATTTTTGGAAAAATTTTGAAAATTGAAAATTAGCTTTTCAAGATTGTTTGAATAGATGTCGAGAAGACGATGTCAGATTTGTTGTTGAGGGAAGGTTGTCTATATTTTTGGCATCAATTTTAGCTATTTTTTGGAAAATTTTTCAAAACTGCAAACTCACTTTTCACGTTTATTTGTATACATGTCATGACGGCGATTTCGGAGTTCTAATTGCCATAAGTTTATCTGCAATTTGAAACCAATTTTCATTCGATTAAACTTGTTTTAAGTAATTTTTTGGAAAAATTTTGAAAATTTTGGACTTATTTTGCGTAATAATGTGAATAGATTTCTTGACGATGTTTTCGGATTTATAACTGGCCGAAAATGCTCTACTATTTGATACCAATTTTCAATCGATTGAACCCATTTTGAGTACTTTTTGGAAAAATTTTGAAAATTTTGGTCTGATTTTGCGTAATAATGTGAATAGATTTATTGACGATGTTTTCGAATTTATAATTGGTGGAAAATTCTCTACCATTTGATACTAATTTTCAATCGATTGAACCCATTTTGAGTAATTTTTGGAAACATTTTTAAAATTGAAAACTAGCTTTTCAAGATTATTTGAATAGACGTCGAGAAGACGATGTCAGATTTGTTACTGAGGAAAGGTTGTCTATATTTTTGACATCAATTTTAGCAATATTTTGGAAAATTTTTGAAAACTGTAAACTCACTTTTCACGTTTATTTGTATACATGTCATGACGGCGATTTCGGAGTTATAATTGCCGGAAGTTTATCTGCAATTTGAAACCAATTTTCATTGGATTAAACCTGTTTTAAGTAATTTTTTGGAAAAATTTTGAAAATTTTGGACTGATTTTGCATAATAATGTGAATAGATTTCTTGACGATGTTTTCGGATTAATAATTGGCAGAAAATTCTCTACCATTTGATGCCAATTTTCAATCGATTGCACCCATTTTGCGTAATTTTTGGAAAAATTTTGAAAATTGAAAACTAGCTTTTCAAGATTATTTGAATAGATGTCGAGAAGACGATGTCAGATTTGTTGTTGAGGGAAGGTTGTCTATATTTTTGGCATCAATTTTAGCTATTTTTTGGAAAATTTTTGAATAGTGTAAACTCACTTTTCACGTTTATTTGTATACATGTCATGACGGCGATTTCGGAGTTCTAATTGCCATAAGTTTATCTGCAATTTGAAACCAATTTTCATTCGATTAAACTTGTTTTAAGTAATTTTTTGGAAAAATTTTGAAAATTTTGGACTGATTTTGCATAATAATGTGAATAGATTTCTTGACGATGTTTTCGGATTAATAATTGGCAGAAAATTCTCTACCATTTGATGCCAATTTTCAATCGATTGCACCCATTTTGCGTAATTTTTGGAAAAATTTTGAAAATTGAAAACTAGCTTTTCAAGATTATTTGAATAGATGTCGAGAAGACAATGTCAGATTTGTTGTTGAGGGAAGGTTGTCTATATTTTTGGCATCAATTTTAGCTATTTTTTGGAAAATTTTTGAATAGTGTAAACTCACTTTTCACGTTTATTTGTGTACATGTCATGACGGCGATTTCGGAGTTATAATTGCCGGAAGTTTATCTGCAATTTGAAACCAATTTTCATTCGATTAAACCTGTTTTAAGTAATTTTTTGGAAAAATTTTGAATATTTTGGACTGATTTTGCATAATAATCTGAATAGATTTCTTGACGATGTTTTCGGATTAATAATTGGCGGAAAATTCTCTACCATTTGATACCAATTTTCAATCGATTGAACCCATTTTGAGTAATTTTTGGAAAAATTTTGAAAATTGAAAACTAGCTTTTCAAGATTATTTGAATAGATGTCGAGAAGACGATGTCAGATTTGTTATTGGGAGAATTATAATTTGGCATCATTTTTAGTCGATTGTACCCATTTTATATTTTTGAAAACTAAAAACTCGCTTTTCACGTTTATTTAATTGCCGGAAGATTATCTACAATTTACTATCAATTTTCAGTAGATTAAGCCCATTTTAACAATTTTTTTTTTATTTTGAAACTGTAGACTTACTTTTCACGTTTGTTCGAATACATGTCATGACAGCAATTTCAGAGTTGTAATGACATCTATTCAAACAAGTTTACAATTTTCAAAATGTTTCCAAAAAAATTGTTAAAATAAATACGTTCAATCCAGTGAAAGTTTAGTGATGACCCAAGATAAATCAAAACTAAATTTAAAGATTACAAGCTATCAAAATTTGTTAATAATATTCAAATTAATATATTTTTTCAAATTACCCAAGAACTGAGGATGATTATTTAAAATGAATTGTAGCCGCAAATGGAGGACCTACTTTTAGTGGAATTAGATGAAAACTTGCACACATATGCCAAGAAATACCAAAATATAGTTTTCCATCTAGTTGTAAATTTTAGAAACCGAAGAATTAGTATTCTTTTCGTTTTTTTGATAATGTCCATGTTATGATAAGTCGTGAAATGCATTCGAAGATTTATGTTAAGCAGCGATAATTTCGTCCCATCGTAAATTATCTATCTCGGTTACGAGCACCCCAATCCCAGCAAACGGTTAATAAAATTTATGCGTTGCAACAAAAACGGAAAATGCATAAATTCTTCAATTACGAGGTAATCTCATGAATGATTATGACAGTTGTAGGACAACAGTTTGCAGTCCGAGATTACGTCTTCGTCTTCGTCGGAGCTTTATCGCGTAATTGTGCTAAAAGAACGAACCTCCGCAGCAAGCCGATACCCAATCTGTTGTTGTTTACCAAGTGTTTACCCGAAATCAGAAAAAACAAGTTGCAAAACGTCACCCAATCATCTAGGCAATGCACTCTGCCGTCAATTTTTAAATGTTTTGTTTACTCGTGATAAAAAATGATATAATAATGCGTGCCGACCTTGAATTTTTAACCATGACCGTCCTAACATTGTCAAAGTAATTGTGTGACGTGCACTAGGCTAGACCACTTATCTATTTTGGGGGTACACCGAATACAATGATAGGATAGGACATGGTCTCCGAGCGAAAAGAAAACGGCAAGTGGAACACGGCTACCGTTATCACCTAACGCTAACAGAACAATATCCATTTAAAACTGAAAACAAAACGAAAAAACCCACAACAACAACCTGAAAAATTCCTACAATTGCCATCTTTGGTCGGGCGAGCATTAAGCCGCTTTTTTCTTCGGGAATACGTGAGAAATGTCCATGTCGCCGGGCATTTATAAATACCACCGATACCATAAATTACTGGCTTGATCTTATTTCCAAACTGGTTCGCTTTCTTATCGGAAAATCGATGGATGCACCCGATCGAAGCCGTCGTCTAGACCCGCCAAATTTAATTTCGGTGCAATGTCAAAGTTCACAAGACCCGCATGACCAAAATAATTGGAAACAAGTAACTCAACTCGGGCAGCCTTAATAGTTGAGGAAGTACGAACCTAATCCGGCGTGCGAAATATTACGTTACGAGGAAGGGAAAACGAAGGGAGATTCTGTTACGGAGATATTGCAGGGGCGGACCAGGTCCGTTCAACCTGGCTCAGAAGTTATTTCTGTGACGAACGTCCTTGCATAATTTTTATTATTTTTCGGTTATCGGTTAATGGACTAGAATTGTTTTGAGGCTGGCGAGATAAGAGGCCGAAAGAGACGCGGAAACTTGTGCTAGTACGACCCTGTCGACTCTAACCGGATTTTGACCAAAATATGCACAACTGTAGATATTTCACGCTTTATTTGTGACCTGTTCACTAACCACTCAAATGTACAAATCTCCGGAATTTCTAAAAATAGAAAAAATCTACACATATTTAATCAAATATCACTTTGGAAATATCAAACCTGACATAATTTTGACCCGTAACTAACATCTGCGCTAAACATTGAACTCTGTGTTGATTGATCGGCAGTATATTTTCAATCAATACGTTTAAGCTGATTACCAAAATGTCAAATTTTGTGTAAACCAAGAACAAATTTTCTAGATCTATTATAATTACTAGGACATCAAAAAGTACGTCTTCCATTTTCGTCTGTCTTTAACCTGTTATTAGAAAAATAACTTTCAAAATACGATCTTCGTAAGGCTGAATGTAAAAACAGAAGTTCAATTTTCTGATTTTGCAGGTTTTTGATTTTTCAATTTTTCGATGTTGATTTTTCAGTGGTCCGATTTTTCAATTTTTTAAATACTTATAAGCATGAAGCCCATTCACCCCTTCTTCATTCTAGTGACTACTCTTGATATTGTTCAGTTTTATCTTAGCAAACTTGAGCCCCGCCCATCCACCCTCTCTTTTCTTAGAAGCTAGTTCATTTGCCAAAATGAGTATGTTTCGATGATACGATTTATCAATTTTTGTGCTCTTCAATTTTAGGGTTTTTAATTAAATATATCGATTTTTCAATTTTTCAAATTTTGACGTTTCTAAATTTCCAAAAAAATTCCAAAAAAATACTTAAATTGGATTCAATTGACTAACAATTGGTATCAAAGTGTGGATAATTTGCAGGCAACTACAAATCTATAACTGTAGTCACGATATCTATTCAAAGTTTACAATTCTCAAAATTTTTCCAAAAAAAAATTGTTAAAATGGGTTTCAGCCAATTACAAGACCCAAGTGGTCGTCACAAGATCTATACATTTAAGCTGATTACCAAAATGTCAAATTTTGTGTAAACTAAGAACAAAAGCTAAATGTAAAGACAGAAGTTCAATTTTTCGACCTTGCTTTCTTAGTTTTTCGGTTTTTTTTGGATAGTTCTTTCAGTTTCGGGATTTTTCAATATTTCAATTTTTCAACTTTTCGATGTTTTCATTTTTCAGTTTTTAAAATTCTTCGATTTCTCGAGTTTTCAGTTTTTCTATGTTTCAATTTTTCAATTTTCCGAAATTTTCGATTTCTCGATGTCTCAGTTGTTGAATTTTTCTGTTTCGATTTTTCAGTTATCCGAATTTTCAATTTTTCAATTATTTAAATTCTTATAAGCATGAAGTAGCTCTGCCCATTCACCCCTTCTTCATTCTAGTGACTCTTGATAATGTTCAGTTTTATCATAACAAAGTTGAGCCCCGCCCACCCACCCTCTCTTTTCTTAGAAGGTAGTTCATTTGCCAAAATGAGTCTTATCTTAGCAACTACCAGCCACATGTATGTCTATTTTCCAAATTCAGTAATATCTTAGGCAAATACAAGCCCCACCCACCAACCCCCTCTTTTTTTGAGAGTTCCTCATTTGCCAAAATCAGTTTTATCTTAACAAGTACTGGTTACTAACTTTTATAAAAAATTTGGAAATATTACAGGCTTATTTATAAGCACAATGAAGGAATTTTGAACATCTTCTCTAGTGTTTAGTTGGCTATACTTTAATGGATTTTTTTTATTAGTCAAAATTTGTCCGTTCATGGCCCCCAGGGTTGAATACGCTATTGAGATTTTTCGGGCTTTCGATTTCTCAATTTTTCAATGTTTCAATTTTGGGCTTTTACAATCTTTCCATTCTTCAAATTTTCGATTTCTCGATTTTTTATTTTTCGATTTCTCAATTTTCCGATGTTCCAATGATACGATTTCTCAATTTTTATCCTCTTCAATTTTACGGTTTTTAATTAAATATTTCGATTTTTCAATTTTTCAAGTTTTGACGTTTCTAAGTTTCCAAAAAATTCCAAAAAATACTTAAATTAGATTCAATTGACTAACAATTGGTATCAAAGTGTGGATAATTTGCAGGCAACTACAAATCTGTAACTGTAGTCACGATATCTATTCAAATAAACGTTAAAAGTTTACAATTTTCAAAATGTTTCCAAAAAAAAATTGTAAAAATGGGTTTCAGCCAATTACAAGATCCAAATGGTCGTCACAAGATATATACATTTAAGCTGATTACCAAAATGTCAAATTTTGTGTAAACTAAGAACAAAAGCTAAATGTAAAGACAGAAGTTCAATTTTTCGACCTTGCTTTTTTAGTTTTTCATTTTTTTTTTGATAGTTCTTTCAATTTCGGGATTTTTCAATATTTCGATTTTTCGAATTTACTTTCGATTTTGGATTTCTGGATTTTTTGAGATCTTTCAATTTTTCGACTGTTTATACTTCGATTTTTCAATTTTTCAGCTTTTCGATGTTTTCATTTTTCAGTTTTTAAAATCCTAGGTTCTTCGATTTTTCGAGTTTTCGGTTCTTCTATATTTCAATTTTTCAATTTTCCGAAATTTTCGATTTCTCGATGTCTCAGTTGTTGAATTTTTCGATGTTTCAATTTTTCAATTATTTAAATTCTTATAAGCATGAAGTAGCTCTGCCAGTGCCCATTCACCCCTTCTTCATTCTAGTGACCCTTGATATTGTTCAGTTTTATCTTAACAAACTTGAGCCCCGCCCACCCACCCTCTCTTTTCTTAGAAGGTAGTTCATTTGCCAAAATGAGTTTTATCATAAAACTACTAGCCACATGTATGTCTATTTTCCAAATTCAGTAATATCTTAGGCAAATACTAGCCCCGCCCACCAACCCCCTCTTTTCTTTGAGAGTTTCTCATTTGCCAAAATCAGTTTTATCTTAACAAGTACTGATCACTAACTTTTACAAAAAGTTGGGAAATATTACAAGCTTACTTATAAGTACAATGAAGGAATTTTGAACATCTTCTCTAGTGTTTAGTTGGCTATTCTTTAATGGATTTTTTTATTAGTCAAAATTTATCCGTTCATGGTCCCCAGGAGTTGATGATGTCATCTTTCAATTTTGTCGAATAAATGATATTTAAATGTTAAAAAGCAGCATATTGCTACTGAGATTTTTCGGCTTTTCGATTTCTCAACGTTTCAATATTTCAATTTTGGCCTTTTTCAATTTTTTCATTCTTCAAATTTTCGATTTCTCAATTTTCCGATGTTTCAATGATACGATTTCGCAATTTTTGTTCCCTTTAATTTTACGGTTTTGAATTAATATTTCGGTTTTTCAATTTTTCATATTTTGACGTTTCTAAATTTTCAGTTTTCCGATTTCCGAAATATTCTTTTTTTATTTTCCCTTTTGTCGACATCCCAAAGTTTCCATTTTTCACTTCTTCAATTCTTCAATTTGTCGATTTTGCGGGTTTTTGATTTTTCAATTTTTCGATTTTTTAAGCTTACGATTTATCGACTTTGTCTTTTTAGTTTTTCGTTTCCTTCGTTTTCCAATTTTTTTAACTTCTCAATTTTTTGGATAGTTCTTTCAGTTTTGCGATTTTGCAATATTTCGATTTTTGGACTCCTAGGTTTTTTTGATTTTTTCAATTTTTCGACCGTTTTATACTTCGATTTCTCATTTTTTCAACTTTTCCATGTTTTAATTTTTCAATTTTTAAAATTCTAGGTTTTTCAATTACTTGAGTTTTCAGTTTTTCCATATTTCAATTTTTCAATTTTCCAATTTTTCGATTTTTCAGTTATCCGATTTTTCGATTTTTCTGTTTTTTAAATTCTTATAAGCAAGTAGTAGCCCCGCCCACTCACCCTTTCTTCATTCTACTGACTACTCTTCATTTTGTTCAGTTTTATCTTAGCAAAATTCAGCCCCGCCCACCCACCTTAGATTTTCATGAAAGGTATATCATTGTCCAAAATGAGTCTTATCTTATCAAGTACTAGCCACACCCACCCGCCCTCTATTTTCTTGGAGGCTGTTATTTTCCAAATTCAGTAATATCTTAGGCAGTACTAGTCCCGCCCACCCGCCCTGTACTTTATTAGAGGGTATGTAATTTGCCAAAACCAGTCTTATCTTAGAAATTACTAGTACCACCCACCCACCCTCTGTTTCCTTGGAATGTATATTATTTGCCAAAATCAGTCTTATCTTAGCAAGTACTAGCCCCACCCACCCGCCCTCTTTTTTCTTGGAAGGTATATCATTTTCCAAAATCAGTTTTATCTTAGCAAATATTAGCCCCGCCCACCTGCCCTGTACTTTCTTAGAGGATATATGTAATTTGCCAAAATCAGTCTTATCGTATCGGTTTTAAAATTATAGATTTTCGAATTTTTAAATTTAGATTTTTTTTGTTTGGATTTCTCAATTTTTCAATTTTGCGGTATTTTAATTGTTTTAAATTTTTGATTTTCCCATTTCTCGACTTCTCAAAGTTTCAACTTTTTAGTTTTTCAATTTTTCGATTTTTCGATTTTGCTTTTTTGGTTTTTCGATTTCTGAATTTTCGAATTTTTTAATTTCTCAATTTTTGTATATTTATTTCAGTTTTGGAATTTTTGAATATTTCGATTCTTCGATTCTTTATGTTTTGTTTTTTAAACTTCAGATTTCTCGATTTTTCGACTGTTATGTATTTCGAGTTCTCAATTTTTGAACTTTTCGATATTTTATTTTGATAATTTTTAAAGTTCTAGATTTCTTGTTAAAGTTCTTCTGTATTTTAATTTTTCAATTTTTCGAATTTTTAAATTTTCGATTTTTTAGTTTGGCCTATTTATATTTCGAAACATTGAAGAATTGGAAAATTGAAAATTTAAAAATTCCGAAAATTGATAAATTGAAATATAAGAGAAATTTCGAAAAGTTGAAAAATTGGGAACTCGAAGTATAAAACAATCAAAAAATTGAAAATCCAAAAAGTAAAAGTCCACAAATCAAAAAATCCATTACTGAAAAAATCGAAAAGTCAAAATACTAAAAAATCCCAGAACTGCACTATCGAAAAATTGAAAAATAGAAAAAAATTGAAGAATCGAAAAACAGAAAAATCACACAATTGAAAAATAGAGAAATCCAAAAGTCAAAAAGACAAAGTTGAAAAATCGCACTTAAAAAATTGAAAAATCAAAAACCTGAAAAATCGAAAAATTGAAGAACTGAAGAACTGAGAAATCGAAACTTTGGGAAGTCGGGAAATCGGAAAATTCAAAAACTCAGAATCACAAAATTTGAAAAATTAAAAAATATTGAAGAACGGTCAAAATAAAAGCGATCGTCAATGGCATTCATTCCTTTTCGCTTTTTGTGGTTCACCCCTTTTTTATCGATGTTTCCTTTCGTGTTCCCGTTGCTCACACTTTTTTAAGCATTTTTTTTGTCTAATTTTTGTCGCAACTTTTTTCATTGTTTTTTGTATTTTTCTACTTTTATTTTCGACTTTCTTTTTTAGTCACATTTTTTGTTCCCTATTTTTTGACGCTTTTTGTGACCTTTACTTTTTTTTATTTTCTTAGTCGCACTTTTGTCGCCTTCTTTGGCACATTTTTTTTTCTTTCGTTTTTTGCCCTCTTTTTCCGCTTTTTTGTTCGTCGATGTTTTTAGTCTCTCATTTCCCCGTCGTTCACTATTTTTTTAGCCGTCTTTTTTGTCTAATTTTTATCGCATCTTTTGCCGCCTTCTTGCGCTTTTTTGTTGCCTTTTTTGCCTTTTTATGTGTTCTTTGTGTTTTTTAGTGACCTTTTTCAGTCGCAATTTTTCTTCCCTATTCTTTAACGCTTTTTGTGACATTTTGTTTTCATTTTCCTTTTTTGTGACATTTTTTTGACAAATTAATTCTTTTTCAACTGTATATGCATTTCATTTTTTTTCGTATTTTTTTGTTTCGTATAATTCTTGTGTAACAATACCCATAAAAGACTCCAATCTTGTTTCAATTTCTCTGTTATTCGGTTTGTGGTTTTCCTATTTTAAACATTGTTATCCAACTACTGAATAATCCATGAAACATGGTTGAACTGCTGTCCAAAACACGTTTCATTCTCTTCGGCTGGATTAAATGGGCCACACTTAGACCTAGTGACCACTTGATTAATGTTTACAAAACAAATTTAACACTTTACCGTTTCGGCAACTCTTGATCTCGATACCGTGACGTCAAAATGACGAATTTTGAGTTACTATTTAAGCCTAGGTATCATAGAATTTGACGTCACATCAAATTGTCCAAATTAAGCAATGATAAGATGAAGCTGACAAATAGATAATCGTGGTTAGGGTCCATAAGTATTCAAAATTTGTCCAAAGTCGTCAACTGTCCTGGACAAACCTGTCACAGCATTTTGTGCATATTTTAATTAATGTTTGCTTCTCGTTGGTGAAAATTTCGGATACGGCCCTGCCCAAATTACCTACAATGTTGTAGGTGACATCCACTAAAGTCATTGCCATCGACCGTTGATAGCAGATGCAGAGATAACCATGAGAAAGTCATAAAAGTGCATTTCTAAAAATACAACAACCTTGACTCGCCCATTAAAATGTTTTGTTTATCCTGGTTAAAAAAAAAGGTTGTAAACACGAATTTTTTTGTCGGATTTTTGAGATTGCGTTTCACGCGAGCTGTTCGTCGTTTTCCATGGAAAATTTCGGCCGAAAAAACTTTTTACACGTTTAATTATCGTCGTTTCGCATGTAATAGGTAATTCCCACCCGAAATTTCTTTCATTACCGGTGACGTTCACCTTATGTAACCGATCGCTTCTACAGGATGTCCACGGGACTTTAAGCCGAATTTTGCGGTCGCGCGTTTTAACAACGGTAATTCCATTATTTCCATCAGTGGGACGCGCAATTCCAGTTCTAAATTTAAACAAAAATGCAACAACTGCGATATTCTTGTTTACCGAAGACGGCGCTAATCGAGTGACAATCGCGCTTTTTTTGTTTTCGCTCGTGAATTTCACGAAAACAAATGTGCGTCGTCTAAATCGGCCAGACCGAGTGCGATTGAAAAAAATTAAGGGCGATGCAATTGGGCAATAAAAAGTGCACTTGGTGCATTCGTGCAATTAATTTGGCCTAAATTCTTTTATTAAATGTGTTGTAAAGAAGCGGTGTGGCTGCTGTCTAAATCTTTGAAACATGCAGTGGCGTAACAAATCGATTTTGATTTCATCGAAACGAGTTTTTGTTGTTTTAATGTAACCTTCACTAGAATTTTCTCATCGGATGTAGGGACACACCTTTTTGGGTTGTTTCTCAATAACTGGACCCCACTTAAATGGGTTTATGGGTCTTTTTATTACCAACCTCGTGTGTTTATTGCTGAGGCGATTTTAGTGCGCTGCAGCAGCATTTTTCAAAGAACGAAATTTTGTCGAGAATTTTCGACTCTCTTATTCTTCATTATTCTTTATCTCCTTGTTTATGAGTCATATTTTTTATGTATTATTCTCAAAGGGCTCATAATTCTTTAATTTGTCAATTTTGGTAATGATATTTTCGATTTTTACTTCCCGAGCGTAAGCAAAGGAAGTATTGTAATCGAGTCCGTCGGCCGACTCTCTACTTTTACGTTTTCTCGATCTTTCATGACCCCTAGAATACGAAGAAATAGGTCTCCCATTTCCGTCTGTCCGTCTGTCCGTCTGTCTGCCGTCCCGGATTTTTATTAGACAGATAATCTCCGAAAGTTGTGAAATTTTGTACTTATATTAGGAATATCATGTAGATGGTAAAACGCTAACCAAAATTTGTCTAATCATCCCCACCACTAATACGATGACCTCACTTCAAAATTGTACATAGTAAATGGGTCTTAAATTGTATAAAATAACATAGTCCTACACATGTAGTTTACGACTCCGAATTCAATTTTTACCCGAAACGTCCAGATTTTTGGAAAAAAAATCAAAATTATAAAACAACATTTTGCAATTTAATTTTGAATTTGCTAACCCGAATGTTTTGAAATGTTGCAGATGTTTTAAGGCTCTAAAGAGCATCATAAATCTTTAGTCAAAATATATTTGGTTATCCCCTCCAAAAACTTGATGACGTCAGCTCAAAAGTTTGCCGAATAAATCCTATCTAAAATGTACAAAATATGATGCGTCTGTACTCGTGATATATCACTCCATTCATATTTTTTGGATTTGCATATACAGGGTGACTGAAAAAAATTAATGAATGCGTCAATTTATTTTATTGATTTAATCAGGAATTACAGAACCGAATGCTGTGAAATCTTGGAGATATTTTAAAGTTATCATAAGCATGGTAAATTTTTTATCAAAATTTATTTGCTCATCCCCCCCTAAAAAAATTGATGGCGTCACCCTAAAATTTGCCGAATAAATCCTATGTAAAATGTACAAAATATGATGAGTCTGTACTTGTGATTTATCATTCCAATCATATTTTTTGGATTTGCATATACAGGGTGACTCAAAA
The DNA here is from genome assembly GCF_036711695.1 of Zophobas morio. NCBI lineage: Eukaryota > Metazoa > Arthropoda > Insecta > Coleoptera > Tenebrionidae > Zophobas > Zophobas morio. The sequence continues at coordinate 490,532 of NW_026972132.1, forward strand.
AAATTAATGAATGCACGAATTTATTTTATTGGTTTAATCAGGATTTACAGAACCGAATGCTTTGAAATCTTGGAGATGTTTTAAAGTTATTATAAGCATGATAAATTTTTTATCAAAATGTTTTTGCTCATCCCCCCTAAAAAATTGATGACGTCACCCCAAAATTTTGCTGAATAAATCCTATCTAAAATGTGAAAAAATATGATGAGTCTGTACTTGTGATTTATCATTCCATTCATATTTTTGGATTTGCATATACAGGTGACTCAAAAAAATTAATGAATGCGTGAATTTATTTTATCGATTTAATCAGGAATTACAAAACCGAATGCTTGGAAATCTTGGAGATATTTTAAAGTTATTATAAGCATGGTAAACTTTTGTTCAAAATGTATTTGTTCATCCCTCCTAAAAAAATTGATGACGTCACCCTTAAATTTTGCTGAATAAATCCTATCTAAAATGCAAAAAATATGATGAGTTTGTACTTGTGATTTATCTATCATTCCATTCATATTTTTTAGATTTTCTTAAGAGGTGGCTCAAAAAAATTAATGAAGTCAATTTATTTTATTGATTAAATTAAAGGCAACACTTATTATTAATATTACATTGGACCAACCCAATTTGGTAGACACAAAATTTTTTAAAGTAAAAACTCGGTTGAAACATAAGGGTAACACGCTTATTTACATCGACTTTAACATTACAGACGTGCATTTGTTTTGTGCGCTGTCTAGGTTCCGCGAATGTGGAATAGACATGTTTATAATCAACCAATTGTGAATTCCACCGTCAAAAATTAAAATAAAATCCAATGTTTTATATAATAAGCGGAAGTCGAAGCAATAAAACCGATGGTCGTTTTGTTTACAGTTTCTCTGTTTGACTCTCACGTATGCTGTTACGCTTGTCATCTTCAATTAAGAATGTTTATACATAAACGATTACACGCCGGCGCCGTATACGTGAGTAAATTGTTTCGTTATTTTATTGATTATAACAAATCAATATTCAAAACGACTCAATTCATTTTCCCGAAAATTTGGGAATACAATAATTTTATTCTTAGTATTACACTACATCTATCCCAACTGATATACGTATCCTTGCAAAAATGTTGATGACGTCATCGCAATTTTTTTTTAAATTCCACACTACAAAAATGTAATGAGAAAAAAAACACAATAGCCATGCAGTCGTCAAGTTTCCGACAGCGAGGGAAGTACTGTCTGAACTCTTTAGACCAATTTTTCATAATGTTTTAACTTGTTTTAACTTCTCTTTTAATTCTTTCTTTTCAGCTGCATTTTTTCCGATTTTAGAGCGAAGCAACATTTTCGTGCGTTTCTTTTTTTTTGTATATTTAGTAAATAACTTTCGATTCTCTGTTGCCCGTTATTTTTTTACGATTTTTAACTCCTTTTTATATTATTCTCAAAGGGCTCATAATTTTTTTATTTGTTAATGATTTTCGATTTTTGTGTCTTATTTTCCGATTATTTTACAACACAGCAACCTATTCGTGCGTTTCTTTTTTTGTAAATTTTGTAAATAATTTTCGATTCTCGGTTGGCCGTTATTTTTTTACGTTTTTTTAACTCCTCGGATTTAGATGTCTCCATTTTTCAATATTTCAATTTTGGTTTTTTTTTAATTCTTTCATTCTTCAAATTTTCGATTTCTCGATTTTTTCAATTTTCGATTTCCCCATTTTCCGATGTTTCAATGATGACAAATTTTGTCCTCTCCAATTTAACGATTTTTAAATATTTACCATTTTCCGACTTCCCAAAGTTTCGATTTTTTTCAATTTTTCGATTTTTTAAGCTTACGATTTTTCGGCTTTGCTTCTTTAGTTTTTCGATGTCTCAATTTCCCAATTTTTTAATTTCTCAATTTTTTGGATATTTTTCGACTTTTTCTCGGTGTTTCAATTTTTTACTTTTGGGCTTTTCAATTTTTCGATTTTCGTTCCAATTTTTCGATGTTTTGATTTTTCAGTTATCCATTTTTTAAATTCCTGGGTTTCGATATCTTGAGTTTTTCGATTTTTAAATGTTAGATTTTCGAATTTTTATTTTTTGATTTTTTGATGTTTGATTTCTCGATTTTTGAATTTTGGGATATTTTGATTGTACGATTTTTCGTTTTCTCGATTTTTTGATTTTTCAGTTCTTCAGTATTTTTATTTTTCAATTTTGCAATTTTTGCCGTTGTTATATTTTCAGTTTTCCGATGTCTCAGTTAATCTATTTTTGATTTTTCCATTTTTTGACTTTACAAAGTTTCGGTTTTTCGACTTTGTTTTTTTGGTTTTTCGATTCCCAAATTTTCCTTTTTTTTCAATTTTTGGATATTTATTTTAGTTTTGGGATTCTGGTGTCCTGAGGATTTGAGGATTACGGTGTTCTGAGGATTAGAGGATCTGGGATTCTGAGGATTTGAGGATACTCGTGTTCTGGGAATTTGAGGAATATGGTGTTCTGAGGATTTGAGGATTATGGTGTTCTGAGAATTTGAGGATTCTGGTGTTTTGAGGATTTGAGGATTCTGCTGTTTTGAGGATTTGAGGATTCTGGTGTTTGGAGGATTTGAGGATTCTGGTGTTTTGAGGATTTGAAAATTCTGTTGTTCTCAGGATTTGAGGATTTTGATGTTCTTAGGATATGAGGATTCTGGTGTTCTGAGGATTTGAGGATTCTGGTGTTTTGAGGATTTGAGGAGTCTGCTGTTTTGAGGATTTGAGGATACTGGTGTTTTGGGGATCTGAGGATTATGGTGTTCTTAGGATATCAGGATTCTGGTGTCCTGAGGATTTGAGGATTTTCATGTTCTTAGGATATGAGAATTCTGGTGTTCTGAGGATTTGAGGATACTGGTGTTTTGGGGATTTGAGGATTATGGTGTTCTTAGGATATCAGGATTCTGGTGTCCTGAGGATTTGAGGATTTTCATGTTCTTAGGATATGAGAATTCTGGTGTTCTGAGGATTTGAGGATACTGGTGTTTTGGGGATTTGAGGATTATGGTGTTCTTAGGATATCAGGATTCTGGTGTCCTGAGGATTTGAGGATTTTCATGTTCTTAGGTTATGAGAATTCTGGAATTCCGAGGATTTGAGGATCTGGTGTCCTGAGGATTTGACAATTCTGGTCCTTTGAGGATTTGAGGATTCTGGTGTTCTGACGATTTGAGGATTATGATGTTCTTAGGATATGAGGATTCTGGTGTTCTGAGGATTTGAGGATTTTCATGTTTTTAGGATATGAGAATTCTGGTGTTCTGAGGATTTAAGAATTCTGTTGTTCTGAGGATTTGAGGATTCTGGTGTTTTGAAGAGTTGAGGATTCTGCGATTTTTAAATGTTACATTTTCGAATTTTAATTTTTTGATTTTTGATGTTTGATTTCTCGATTTTTCAATTTTGGGATATTTTGATTGTTCGATGTTTTAATAAACTTTAGATTTTTCGCTTTTTCGATTTCTTGATTTATCAATTCTTCAGTATTTTTATTTTTCAAATTTTGACGTTGATAAATTGTCAGTTTTCCGATTTCTCAGTTAATCTATTTTTGATTTTCCCATTTTTTAACTTCACAAAGTTTCGATTTCTCAGTTCTTCAATTATTCGATTTTCCGATCTTGCTTTTTGGTTTTTCGATTCCTCAATTTTCCAATTCTCTAATTTCTCTGAGTTTTGGGACGTTTAAATATATCCATTCTTCGACTTTTCGATTTTTCGAATTCTGGATTTTTCTATTTTTCGATTTTTAATTTCTTGACCTTTTCACTTTTTCGATTTTTGGACCCTTGAATGTTTTTTATTTCTTTCAATTTTTCGACTGTTTTATATTTCGATTTCTCAATTTTTCAACTTTTCGATGTTTTAATTCTTAATTTTGTGAAAATCAGTGTCTTATCTTAACAAGTGGTAGCCCCACCCACCCGCCCTCTTTTTTCTTAGAAAGTATGTCATTTTCCAAAATCAGTCATATTTTAGTAAGTACTAGCCCCGCCCACCCGCCCTTTATTTTCTTCTAGATTTTTCGATTTTTCGAATTTTCAGTTTTTTCCTAATTTAATTTTTCAATTTTCCGAATTTTTAAATTTTCGACTTTTCAATTTTTTGAGATCTCGATTTATCGGGATTCGGATATTTCGATGTTTTGATTATTCAATCTCTTGATTTGTCAATTTTTCCATTTTTAACTTTTCAAAAAATCCGAAAATTGAAAAATAAAATTGAAATATAGAAGAACTGAAGACTCAAAAAATTGAAAAACTTACAATTTTAAAAATTGGAAAGTTAAAATATCGAAGAGATAAAAATTGAGAAATCGAAGTATATAACAGTCGAAAAATTTATAAATCTAAAGCTTAAAAAACGAAAAACTGAAAATCCAAACAATAAAATGTCGAAAAATCTAGAAGTTGAAAAATCAAAAAAAATCTAGAAGTGGAAAAATCGAAAAATCGAAGCATCGAAATATTGAAAAATTCCAAAACTGAAAAAAATATTCAAGAATTTAGAAATTAAAAAAATTAGAAAATTGAAAAATCGAAAAACCCAAACAGCGAAGTCGAAAAATCGAAAAATCGAACAATCAAAGAACTGAAAAATCGAAACTTCGAGAAGTCGAGAAATGGGGAAATTAAAAATACATTAATTGAGAAATCGGAAAACTGAAAAGATAGCAAAATCAAAATTTGTAAAATTGGAAAATGGAATTACTGAAGAACTGAAAAATCAAAAAATCGAGAAAACGAAAAATCGAAAATTTAGAACTTAGAACGGACAAAATATCGTAAAATACAAACACCAAAAATAAAAAAAATCCAAAATCTAAAATTTTAAAATCGAAAAACTGAAATATCGACAAATCGACAGTACTTCCTAAGATAAGACTGATTTTGGCAAATTACGTACCCTCTAGGAAAATAGAGGGTGGGTGGGCGGCGCTAGTACTTGCTAAATGAAAAATCTAAAGTTTAAAAAACGAATAATTGAAAATTCAAAAAGTAAAACATCGATAAATCAAAAAATCCAGAGCTCCAAAAAATCGAAAAGTCGAAATATTAAAAAATCCCAGAACTGAAGGATCGAAAAATTGAAAAATAGAAGAAAAATTGAAGAGTCGAAAAACTGAAAAATCACAAAATTCAACGAAACATTCAAAAATTGAAAAATTGAGAGATCGAAAACCTGAAAATTCAGAAACGTCAAAATGTGAAAAATTAAACAATATTGAAGAACTGAAAAATCGTAAAATAAAAAAAAAATAAAAATCAAAAAAAATTGAGAAATCGAGGAGCCGAAAATCTAGAAATCAAAAAATCGAAAAATTGAGAACATGCAAAATATAAACCACCAAAATTGTGACTGAAAATATGTAAAAATTAATGCAAAATAGAATCTCCACTGCATGATTTCAGTTCGACAGACGCAAACGGAAGACCTACTTTTTGACGTTTTAGAAGTCATGAAACGTGTAGCAGACATCAAATTGGCCCTTCGTCAAATGGATTCGATAACACAATTATTGTAGGTCGTATTTAGTATGTTTTTAATTTCCAAAGGTATTGTAGCAGTGTTACTTTTACCAAACTTTGACTTATATCTTTTAGGTATTATTCTGAAAGGGCTCGAAATTTATTTCGTCTCAAATTTTTGTAGCGTATAAAGAAATGATTTCACTTAATCTTGTCATTTTTGCCCAGAAAACTTAAACAAACCACTTTTTGTGTGTTTTCATGGGAAATTTTATTTTGATTCTCCACTTGTAAACTAGTCAACTTTTTTTAACTTTTAGTTAATAAATACGAATACGTTAATCCAAGGATATCCTGATTTTAGGAAGATGGGTTTTCTAATTCTTGGAAGAATTTTATTTGTTATTTAAGGTTTTTTGCACCAAACTACAATTAGTGCATAATTTCACCGGTTTGTTATTTAAATTATAAACAAGCTCGATCATGAGAAAAAAAAAACACAATATTTGGTAGGTTAAGCGTCAACTTTCCTTTGTATAGCGGAACAATAGAATCATTATTTGCCATTGTCGCTGTTATAAATTTGATTTAGAAACTTCGATAAATTTTAAAGGAGAAAGAACACAGCGAGATCGATTTCACGGCATTAAATATTGTACACCTATTTTACTACTTTTATTATTAAATAGCGTAACAAGAGTATGAATTTTTTTCAAAATTTCGTTCAGATTGCACTTTACATAGACGTGCTAAATTGAGTGCATAATTTTATCGTTTGGTAGCTAAGAAGAGATAAATTTTTGGTTAAATTAAATGACACAGATTGGAATAACGACGGAATGACGAAATATGATAAAAAGAGTGTGTAATGTTTGATCCTCCGATTTTTTTTTAATACAATTTTTAACGTTGTGGGTGAAGGGTCAACCATTATCAAGCAATTGTCAAACTGGAATACAGAACCACGTTTTAATAAACTCGTGACGTACAAAAATAAAGCCATAGTCGTTTGTAGATGTATTTATTTTGCAAAATTCTATTAATTACAACTAATTTACAATTATAAAAGCAAAACACACGACACATAGAGAAATCAGGCAATACTCATAAACCAAAAAAAGTAACGGAAAAAATAAAAATGAAGATTGATTTTTTATGAATACTGCATGAGCCACACAAAACAAGTAATTTTAGCAACTAACCGAATTAAAAAAAAAAAAAACGAAAATCAGAGATCCTACAAAACAAGTCGAATCTAAGAACAGTCTTTATTTACAAAAATATGTTACATCAGTAGAAATTTTGGAAATTTATCACAAACATCCTGAAAGATTTTTCGAAAAATATTTTCTTCCCTTAAGGCCGTCGTATCACAAAAGCAACGCCGTTGTGCATAAATTTATCACTCGTTTTCGCGAACAAAACAAACAATTTATCACTGGACTCGTAAAAAATTTTGCTAGCTAATGTACAAAAATAAATATTAAAAAAAACTTAGACTACACGTATCACATATTTATACAAAATATTTACAACAGATTAAGCGGCTCCAGTCACTCGACACTTCACCAGCTCGGCCAGCGTCCCACGAATAAATTAAGGAGGAATTAAAAAAGTAAAACGAATTAAGAGAGAACGGCCCATTAGGAGCAGCCGCACCGGTCGACCACCATCCCGGGCAGGCTGCCGAAGACGACGTTGAGCTGCTGGTCGAAGTAGAGCATGGTGATGGAGCTCATCTTCCGTGGGGCGCAGCAGGGGTGGGCGCTGTTGGGGGAGGCGATCTTGGTGATGTGGGTGTGGGCGTACCGCTGCAGGGTGACGTAGGGGCACTCGCCGGAGCAGTAGTGGGCGTCGTACCGCTTGGGGGCGATTATGAAGTCCCAGCCGAACTCCTCGAAGTCCACGATGAGCGGGTAGCGGCAGCAGAGGGGCTCGTTCATCTTGTCGTCGCAGTTGAGGCCCACGTTGCGGCGGGTGCGGCGGCGGGCTTCCATGGTCGACACCTCGACGAAGGGCGCCTAAAAACAAAGCAGAATTTAAAATCATTTACCTTAATTAATTTCTAATTAATTAAATATAATTATAATTACTTAATAATTTAACAAGTATCAAATTAATTAAATAATTGATAATTCGACATTCTTTTTGTTGATTTCAACGCCCAGAAGCATTTTAAAAAGCTTCACTTCTTCGAAAATCTCACTGTTTTCTCAGAATCGACGAATTAAATATTTAAATTTTTGTAATATGTACTTTAAAAATCGCACTTTGAAACCGAATTTTTCGAAAATTTTGATCCGCTATGTTTTTCGATTCAGATTGCGAAGATTTATATCAATCTCAGATTTTTTGTGCATTTCTGGGCAACTTCGCCAAAAATCCAAATTTTCAATACCCCCATGAATGAATGAAATTTTTTACTTTTCCCTAAACACCGTCGAAAATTACCAAAAGAATCTCTTTGTATTGATTTCGACCTCAAGAAGTTTTAAAAAGGCTTTATTTCTTCGAAAATTTTGACTTTTTTTTTCAAAATCGGCAATATGAAATATGGCAATTTTTGAAATGTCTCAAAAATCAAAGTTTGAAACGGTTTTTCGAAAATCGAAGTCAACTGCATATAGATTTATAACCCAGAAATATTTTCTGTATTCTTTGACAACTTCTTTCAAAGCTTGATTTTTCGAGAACCCAATGTTTGAATGAAATTTTTGACTTTTCCCTAAACACCGTCGACAATTACCAAAAGAATCTCTTTGTATTGATTTCGACCTCAAGAAGCTTTAAAAAGACTTTATTTCTTCGAAAATTTTGACTTTTTCTCAAAATCGGCAATATGAAATATGATAATTTTTAGATATTCTAAAAATTGAATTTTGAAATCAATTCTTTCAAAAATCTTGGCCAGTTGTATTTTCGATTCAGTTCGTCCAGACCTATGAGTCCGATTTTTTTCTTGCACTTTTGGGCAACTTCGCTAAAATCTTAATTTTTCAGGAAGCTCATGTATGTATGAAATTTTTGACTTTTCTCTGAACACCGTCGAAAATTACCAAAAGAATCTATTTGTATTGATTTCGACCCCAACAAGTTTTAAAAAGACTTTATTTCTTCGAAAACTTTGACTTTTTTTCAAAATCGGCAATATGAAATTTGATAATTTTTAGATATTCTAAAAATCGAATTTTGAAATCAATTCTTTCAAAAATCTTGGTCAGTTCTATTTTTCGATTCACTTCGGCCAGACCTATGAGTCAGATTTTTTTCGTGCATTTTTGGGCAACTTCTCTAAAATCTTAATTTTTCAGGAAGCTCATGTATGTAACAAATTTTTGACTTTTCATTAAACACCGTCGAAAATTACCAAAAGAATCTCTTCTTATAGATTTCGACCTCAAGAAGTTTTAAAAAAGGTTTATTTCTTAGAAAAATTTGTCTTTCTTCAAAAGCGGCAATATGAAATATGGCAATTTTTAAATGTCATAAAAATCAAAATTTGAAGTCGAATTTTTCGAAAATTTTGGTCAGCTCTGCTTTTCGATTCGGTTCGTCCAGAGCTATAAGCCAGACTTTTTTCGTACATTTTTGAGCAACTTCGCTAAGAGCTTAATTTGATGTATGCAATTTTTGGCTTTTCTGTAAACACCGTCAAAAATTACAAAAGGAATCTTTTTTTTTATTTAAACTTTTACAATTATTGAAAAGGCTTCACTTCTTCGAAAATTTTACCTTTTTTTCAAAATCGACAATATGAAATATAGCGATTTTTGAAATGTCTCAAAAATCAAATTTTGAAACCATCTGTTTCAAAAATCAAAGTCAACTGCATACAGATTTATAACCCAGAACTATTTTCTGTATTTTTTGACAACTTCACTAAAAGCTTAATTTTTCGAGAACCCAATGTTTGAATGAAAGCTTTGACTTTTCTCTAAATACAGTCAAAAATTACAAAAGGAATCTTTTTTTTATTTATTTAAACCTTCAGAAATTTTAAAAAGGCTTCAATTCTTCGAAAATTTTACCTTTTTTTCAAAATCAATAATATGAAATATGGCAATTTTTGAAATGTCTCAAAAATCAAATTTTGGAACCGTTTTTCGAAAATCGTAGTCAACTGCATACAGATTTATAACCCAGAACTATTTTCTGCATTTTTTGACCACTTCTCTAGAAGCTTAATTTTTTGAGAACCCCATGTTTGAATGAAATTTTTTACTTTTCTCTAAACACCGTCGAAAATTAAATTAATGTTTCAAAAATCAAATTTTTAAGCCGTCTGTTTCGAAAATCGTAGTCAACTGCATACAGGTTTATAATATTTAGATGCATTTTTTGACAACTTCTCTAAAAGCTTAATTTTTCGAGAACCCCATGTTTGAATGAAATTTTTGACTTTTCTCTAAACACCGTCGAAAATTACCAAATGAATCTCTTTGTATTGATTTCGACTTCAAGAAGTTTTAAAAAGGCTTTATTTCTTCGAATATTTTGACTTTTTTTCAAAATCGATAATATGAAATGTGACAATATTTAAATGTTCTAAAAATCAAATTGTGAGAATCAAATTTTTCGAAAATCTTTGTCAGTTTTATTTTTTGATTCAGTTCGTCCAGACCTATAATCCAGATTTTTTGTGTATTTTTGGGCAACTTCGCTAAATGCTTAATTTTTCAAAAACGTCATGTATGTATGAAATTTTTGACTTTTCTCCAAACCCGGTCGAAAGTTACCAAAATAATCTTCTTTTATTGATTTCGACCTCACGAAGTTTCAAAAATGCTTTATTTCTTCTAAAATTTTGTCTCTTTTTCAAAATCGGCAATATGAAATATGGCAATTTTTAAATGTCATAAAAATCAAATTTTGAAATCGAATTTTTCGAAAATCTTGATCAGCTCTATTTTTCGATTCTGTCGTCCAGACCTATAAGCCAGAATTTTTTGTGCATTTTTGGGCAACTTCACTAATTAAAAGCTTAATTTTTCAAGATCCCCATGTATGTATATTTTTGACCTTTCTCCAAACACCGTCAAAAATAACCAAAAAATCTCGTTTTACTGAATTCAATTTCTAGAAATTTTAAAAAGGCTAAATTTTTTCGAAAATTTTACGGTTTTTTCTGACGGCAATATGTACGAAATATGGCAATTTTTGACAAGTTTTAAAAATCGTATTTGGAAACTGAATATTTTGAAAATCTTGGTCAGCTGTATTTTTCGATTAAGATCATCCTAGATCTCGATAACTTCATACTCATAATTTTTCTGTGCATTTTTGGGCAATTTCGATATCCAAAAGTTTTAAAAAGATTAAAAAATACAATTTTGACGCCGAATATTGTTAAAAATTTGGTCAGTTGTGTTTTTCAACTCAGGTCATCGAGATCTATATCCCAGAATTTTTGTGAATTTTTGTGAATTTTTGGGCAACTAAAACCTAAGAGGCTAATTTTTCAAGACCCCCCATGAATGCATGAAATTTTTGACCTTTTTTTTACTGATTTCAACCTTCAGAGTTTTAAAAGAGCTATTTTTTCGAAAATTTTCCCATTTTTTCTGAACCGGCATTACAAAATATGACAATTTCTGACGATTCTCCAAAAACCGTCGAAAACTACCAAAACAATTTATTTTTCTTTGGGCAATTCCCTAAAAGCTTAATTTTTCATGAAATATGAAATTTTTGAGCTTTCTCTAAACACAGCCAAAAATAATCTATTTCTGTTGATTTCGACTTCCAGAAGTTTTAAAAAGGCTTCATTTCTTTAAAAATCTTAACGTTTCAGAAATAGCATATAAAAAGTGGCTATTTTCGAAATTGTTAAAAATCGAATTTTGAAACCGACTACATATTTCGAAAATCTTGGTCAGATGTGTTTTTCGATTCAGATTATAAAAACCTAGATTCCAGATTTTTTTTTTAATTTTTGTTGTTTGACTTTTCTCCAAAGATGATCGAAAATTACCAAAAAAAAACTCTGTTCGTTTCGAAGTCCAGAAGTTTTAAAAAGCCCTCAAATGTTTCAAAAATGTTTCAAAAATCGAATTTTGAAACCAAATGTTTCCAAAATTTTGGTCAGCTGTGTTTTTCGACTCAGATCGAAGAATTGTTTTGTTTATTTTTGAGCAACTTCGCTAAAAGCTTCATGACCCTCATATTTGTATGAAATTTTTGACTTTTTTCCAAACACTGTCGAAAATTACCAAAAGAACCTTTTTTTAAATTCGACCTAAGATTTTTCCATTTGTTCAGAATCGACAATATGAAATATGACAATTTTTGGAAACATTTAAAATTCGAATTTTGAAAGAAAGATCATCGAGATATATATCCCAGAAAGTTGTGTGTATTTTTGGAGAACTTCAATAAAAGCTTAATTTTTGAACGCTCCTCCATATATGTTAAATAGGTTTGATTTTTTCGAAAATCTTACAGTTTTTTCAGAATCGGTAATAGATACTAAATATGGCAATTTTTGAAGTGTTTTAAAAATTGGATTTTGAAGGTTCGTGAAACTTAGTCAGCTGTATTTTTTGACTCAGATCATCGAGATCTACGAGTATATAACAAAATTTTTTGTGAATTTTTGGGCAACTTCACCAAAAGCTTCATTTTTTAAGACCTCCATACGAAATTTTTGATCTTCTTCCAAACCCACTCCACAATTACTAAAAGAACCTGTTTTTGTTGATTTCTACCTCCACAGATTTTAAAGACTTCATTACTTTGAAAATTTTCTCGTTTTTTCAGAATCGGCACTACGAAATTTGGTCATTTTTGAAGTGTTTTAGAGATCGAATTTTGATACCGAATATTTCCAAAATCTTGTTCAGCTGTGTTCCTTGATTTTGAACATAGAGAGAAATGTGTATGTCAGAATTTTTTGTGCTCTTTTTGGACAACTTTACCAAAATTTTAATCTTTCAATACCCCTTTCTATGTATCCAATTTTTTACCATTTTCCAAACACCGTCAAAAATTACCGAAAGAATCTCTTTTTGTTGATTTCGACCTCCGGAGATTTTTTAAAGGGCCTCAATTCCTCGAAAATCTTACCGTTTTTCCACAATGGGCAATAGAAAATATGGAAACTTTTGGAATATTTTAAAAATCGCATTTTACAACCGAATATTTCGAAAATCTTGCTCACCTTGTTACTTAAATCTGAACATCGAGATCTATATCCCAGCATTTTTTGTGTATTTTTGGGCAACTTCGACAAAATTTTGTACCTTTCTTCAAACACCGTCGAAAATTAACAAATGAATTTTTTTTTATAGATTTCGATCGACAGATTTTTTTTTAAGAGGCTTCGAAGATCCTATCGGTTTTCCAGAATCAGCAATAAAAAAAGTGTCAATTTTTGGAATATTTTAAAAACTGCATTTTGAAACCGGATATTTCGAAAATATTGTTCAGCTATGTTCCTTGATTTTGATCATCGAAATGTCTATCTCAGAATTTTTTATAAATTTTTGCCAAAGTTTTAATTTTTCAATACCCCTTATATCTGTATGAAAATTTTGACATTCTTTCGAAAATCAGGAATTGTGGTGGTAAATTCAATTAAACATGTTACTTACATAAATAAATCATTTTAAATCCAACGGGGGTTTAATTCTTGTTGGCATAACATAACCTAGCTTCTAAATTTAGCCACACAAAACTCCTAGTAGGTTATGTTGTAACATTACGATTTCATCACAATAAAATGCACATTGTTACGTATTTGATGACACTTGATGTTAGTTAACTTAGTTTGTTTTTATTACTGCTTGAGAAATATTATTGTTAAGCAATTAAAGAGATTAAGCCTTTTCATAGAACTTTAATTAAGGCGTGACATATAAAAACCCATCCTTCTACATTACAGGAAAAAATATCGCTCCCATTCAGAGTACATATCTAACAAACAAATACCAATATTTGCAAACAAGTTATGAAAAACGTACTGATAAATTATTAAAGAATTCCTTACAGTACGATTTCAGAATTTTGCCAACAACGATGTCTACAAAATAGTGCATAGTTCTCTCATCGATATTTTAAACCACTTTTCGTATTTAGGTTGCCACTGCATTCACTGATATCCAAATCTCAACTTAATGTAATCGCGCCTTATCTCCACTAATTTAAAACTGTGATTATCCGGGTTGTCAAAGATCACACAAGTGATGCGCATTTTTCTGAACAAATCCACAGTCATCTAGAAAAAAATCATAAACGAGTACAAGTTTCTATTGTCGTAGCGATTTGTAATTCGTCCGTACGTCAGCGCAAGAATGCTAAAAATTATTTTAAGGTACAGTGGGCAGCGGTATCCTAAATTTTGCCGATTTTTGTATTCAGGAAGTAGTTTTCAGCGAGACAAGTGTGGGAATTGGCCATCCGCCCATTGTGCTGACTACACAGTTTCCATTCAGCAGCCGTCGACATATTTATAACTTCGATGACAGTCGTAATTCAAAAAGCCTAATTATAAATTATCATCGAAATCAATTATTTTGTCAAAGTTCAAAGGTATAATTTACACAAGTGAACTTGAGAAATCCATAAATCCTACACTGAGTAGAAATTTCGGTGACTTATCACCGTGTTTGTCCACTCGCTATCTAGTTACATAATAGTTAGTGAAATTTATGGAACGCGATTCAACTTAAATAGAGAATAATTACCGCGGCTGTAATAACTCATGCAGGGTATTAATAGATCATACTTTAGTGCTGCGACAGATAAATCAAATAAACATAGGCTGATAGCGACAATGTTGTGATTAGAAACCTCATTTTTCCACATTCTTGGACACTGCACACTGCACCTAAAAAACTGGCGAAGGTTATTTCGACTGAAATTTCGCCGCCCATGAAGTGCAGCAAAATAAATCTGGCTTCGAAAAATTATACAAAAATTTGCGATTTTTGTGTTCTAATAACTTCTATAAAGTAAACACCTGTGGCGTAAATAACACTCCCGCAGGTTTTTTTGACTTGAATTTTCTTTGGTTTTTTAATTTTCCAAATTTAGATTTTTTTCAATTTTTAGATTTTGCACTGTTTCGATCTGGCTTTCTCTAGTTTTTATTTTCTTTATTTTTTTCAATTATTCTATTTTTCAGTGTTTCGACTTTATATATTTTTTTCAATTTCAGTTTTCCCAATATTTTGTTTCTCAATTTTTTCGATTTGCGATTTTTCTTTTATTTTATTTTTTCAATTTTTAGATTTGCCCATTTTTAAATTTAAAACTTCTGGAGATTTCAATTTTTAAATTTTCAAATTCCCGATAATTTGATTTTTGCGTTTCTTACTTTCTTTATTTTTACAATTTTTCGATTTTTCAGTGTTTGGATTTTATAATTTTTTGTTTTTCTAATTTAAAATTTTTCAATTTTTCGATTCTTTAATTTTTCATTGGCTTCGGTTTATTTTTTTATTTTAACAATTTTTCGATTTTTAAATGTTTCTATTTTACAATTTTCTCTTTATCCAATTTCAATTTTTTAAATTTTTGGTTTCTGCAATTTTTCAAATGGCAACTTTTCAATTTTTCATTTTTTTATTTCGTCGATTTTCCAACTTTTGGATGTTTTAATTTTTATATTTTTTAATTTTTCATTTCTTCAATTTTTCGTTTCGGTTGTTTATTTTCTTTACTATTTCAGTATTTTGATTTTCAATGTTCCAATTTTCTTGAATTTTTCAATTTTTTATCCTTCAATTTTCACTTCTCCAATTTTTAATCCTTCAATTTTCTATTCTCCAATCTTCAATTCTTCAATTTTCAATCCTCCCATTTTCAATGCTTCGATTTTCAATCATTCAATTTTTAATCCTTCGATTTTCAATCATTCAATTTTTGATCTTTCAAGTTTTAATCATTCAACTTTTAGTCCTTCAATTTTTAATCCTTCAATTTTCAATTTTTCAATTTTTAATCCTTCATTTTCAGTCTTTCAATTTTTAATCTTTCAACTTTTAATTCTTCAAGTTTTGATCCTCCAATTTTTAATCCTTCAACTTTTAGTCCTTCAATTTGTAATGCTTTAAATTTTAACCCTTGAATTTTCAATTATTCAATTTTTAATCCTACAATTTTCAATTCTTCAACTTTCAATTCTCCAACTTTAATCCTCCAATTTTTAATCCTTCAATTTTCAATGCTTCAGCTTTTGAATCCTTCAATTTTTAATTCTTTAATTTTCAATCTTTCAATTTTTAATTTCTCAATTTTTAATTTTTCAATTTTTATAAACCTTTCAACTTTTAATCCTTCAGCTTTTCGTCTTTCAATTTTTAATCTTTCAGTTTTCAATCCTTCAATCTTCAATCCTTCAATTTTCAATGCTTCAACTTTTAATCCTTCAATTTTTAATCCTTCGATTCTTGATCCTTCAATTTTTGATCTTTCAAATTTTAATTTCTCAATTTTTAATCCTTCCACTTTTAATCCTTGAATTTTTAATCTGTCAATTTTTAAACCTTCAATTCTTAATCCTTCAATTTTTGATGTTTCGAATTTTAATTTTTCACTTTTTAATCCTTCCACTTTTAATCCTTGAATTTTTAATCTGTCAATTTTTAAACCTTCAATTTTAATCCTTCAATTTTTAATCCTTCAATTTTTCAATCCGTCAATTTTTGATCTTTCAAATTTTAATTTTTCAATTTTTAATCCTTCCACTTTTATTCCTTGAATTTTTAATCCGTCAATTTTTAATCCGTCAATTTTTAAACCTTCAATTTTAATCCTTCAATTTTTAATCCTTCAATTTTAATACTTCAATTTTTAATCCCTGAATTTTTAATCCTTCAGCTTTTAATTTTTCAATTTTTAATCCTTTAGTTTTTAATCTTTCAATTTTTAATTTTTGAATTTTTAGTCCTTCCACTTTTAATCCTTGAATTTTTTAATCCTTCGATTTTAATCCCTCAATTTTTAATCTTTCAATTTCCAATTCTTCAATTTTCAACGCTTTAACTTTTAATCCTTCAGTTCTTAATCCTTCAATTTTTGATATTTCAAATTTTAATTTTTCAATTTTTAATCCTTCCACTTTTAATCTTTGAATTTTTTAATCCGCCCATTTTTAAACCTTCAATTTTAATCCTTCAATTTTTAATCCTTCAATTTTCAATCCCTGAATTTTTAATCCTTCAGCTTTTAATCTTTCAATTTTTAGTTCTTCAATTTTTAATCCTTCGATTTTAAATTCTTTAATTTTAATCCTTCAATTTTTAATCCTTCAGTTTTCAATCCTTCAATCTTTAATCCTTCAACCTTCAATCCTTCGATTATCAATCCTTCAATTTTCAATCCTTCAGTTTTCAATGCTTCAACTTTTAATCCTTCAATTTTTAATCCTTTAGTTTTTAATCTTTCAATTTTTAATTTTTGAATTTTTAGTCCTTCCACTTTTAATCCTTGAATTTTTTAATCGTTCGATTTTAATCCTTCAATTTTTAATCTTTCAATTTCCAATCCTTCAATTTTCAACGCTTTAACTTTTAATGCTTCAACTTTTAATCCTTCAGTTCTTAATCCTTCAATTTTTGATCTTTCAAATTTTAATCTTTCAATTTTTAATCCTTCCACTTTTAATCCTTGAATTTTTAATCCGCCCATTTTTAAACCTTCAATTTTAATCCTTCAATTTTCAATCCCTGAATTTTTAATCCTTCAGCTTTTAATCTTTCAATTTTTAGTTCTTCAATTTTTAATCCTTCGATTTTAAATTCTTCAATTTTAATCCTTCAATTTTCAATCCTTCAGTCTTCAATCCTTTAACCTTCAATCCTTCGATTTTCAATCCTTCAATTTTAAATCCTTCAATTTTCAATGCTTCAACTTTTAATCCTTCAATTTTTAATCTCTCAATTTCCAATTCTTCAATTTTCAACGCTTTAACTTTTAATGCTTCAACTTTTAATGCTTCAACTTTTAATCCTTCAGTTCTTAATCCTTCAATTTTTGATCTTTCAAATTTGAATTTTTCAATTTTTAACCCTTCCACTTTTAATGCTTGAATTTTTAATCCGCCCATTTTTAAACCTTCAATTTTAATCCTTCAATTTTTAATCCTTCAATTTTCAATCCCTGAATTTTCAATCCTTCAGCTTTTAATCTTTCAATTTTTAGTTTTTCAATTTTTAATCCTTTGATTTAAAATTTTTCAATTTTAATCCTTCAATTGTTAATCCTTCAGTTTTCAATCCTTCAGTCTTCAACTTTCAACTTTCAATCCTTCGATTTTCAATCCTTCAACTTTTAATCCTTCAATTTTTAATCTTTCAATTTTTAATTTTTTAATTTTTAATCCTTCCACTTTTAATCCTTGAATTTTTGAATCCTTCAATTTTAATCCCTCAATTTTTAATCTTTCAATTTTTTAATCCTTGAATTTTCAATCTTTCAATTTTCAACCCTTCAATTTTCAATGCTTTAACTTTTAATGCTTCAACTTTTCATTCTTCAATTTTTTATCCTTCAATTTTTAATCCGTTTAATTTTAATCCCTCAATTTTTAATGTTTAACCCTTCAATTTGCATTCCTTCAATTTTCAATCCTCCAATTTTCAATCCTTCAATTTTTAATCCTTCAATTTTCAATTCTCCAATTTTTAAATTCTTCAATTTTCAATCCTTCAATTTTCAATCCTCAAATCCTTCATTTTTTAATCCTTGAATTTTTAATCTTTCAATTTTTGAAGATTCTGTAGTTTTTCAATTGTACAATTTTTGGGTTTTCCAATTTCTTCGACTCGATTCGTTTTTTCTTCTTTCCAATTTTTCGATTCAGTAAGTTTTTTCTATTTTTAATTTTCTCAATTTACAATTTTTTCGACATTTCAATTTTTTTTATTTTTTAGTTTTCGATTTTTAGTTTTTCCATTTTTCAGTTTTTTCAACTTTTTATATCAAAACACAGGAGAAATTGCAAAACTCTAATTGAAAAATCAAAAATTAAAAAACAAAAAATTATAAAATCTAGAACTACAAAAAATGGAGAAACAAAAAATTGAAAAGTCTGACAATTAAAAATTCCGCATCTGCAAAATGAAAAATTGTAATATAGAAAAATAGCAAAATTGAAAAATTGCAAATAGAAAAATTGAAGAAACTAAATATTTTGAAATGAATAAGTTAAGAAATCGAAGAAAAATAAAAAACGCAAAATTATTATCACTCTTATAAGTCAAAATAAAGATATATATGTAATCTTAAAGTAAATGTAAAAGTTGTCTTTTTCCATTGAAAAATTTTGTGATGACGTCATCAACATTTTTGCAAGGAAACGATTTGACAATAATCGATCCAGTAGTTCCGAAGATTATCTGTCTAATAAAAGCGGACATACGGCAGACAGACAGACAGACAGACGGACGGAAACGGTAGACCTATTTCTTCGTACTTTACATTACAATACTTTCTTAGGCTCGGTTTCTCGAACGCACCAACTCACCTTACTACCGTCGTCCAAACTCGTATCCGTCACCACCACCTTCTTCCCGTTCGCCGTCCCGTTCACCACGAACCCGTAATTCTCCCTCGGGTTCTTGAACCACTCCGACACCGTGATGGTGAGGTCCAACTTGACCCAATCTCCCCTCCCGAACGGCTGCGTCACCTTCTTGCTCACCATCCTGTACAGCCCCGGAGTGTCCGGATGGTCCGGAGCTTTGTAAACCTTGAACACCTCGATGAGAACATCCGGTAGAGGGCGCCGCTCTGCACCTTTCACGTACACGAACAGCGTGGCGTTGCTCACGTGATACTTCGTTATGCTGTCGGAGAACATGAAGTGGAGGATGTCGTGCCCACGCCAACTATGCCTCAGTCTTGGATCTGCAACAACGAACCGATGAAGCGACTTTGTCGGGTCTCCCCTACACGGGGTACACTGTATACAAACACGTGTCGGTGTCAACTGCGCGATAATGAGTTTTTTTAAGTGGCATGCTGATAAAATTGTTTCAATTCCGTCACTTCGGTGATTGGTGATGGGGACTGGGCAGGGACGGACTGGGGCGGAATGGAAACGTGGGGTTTGGTAGAGTTCGATGGACGAAAAAAGGTTGATTGTAAATCACGCAGATGTGAAAGTGAGTGACAAAATTGTAAATACAGAGTTATCTGCTCGTTGACACCACATATGAAGATAGAGCTTTAAAAATAGATTTGTGTTATTGTTTAATTTCGTTTTGATTGAAAGGGCGCCAAAATTTACTCCTAGCTGAACTTTGCTGCGAGATTCGAAGATTCGGTTTGTTTCTGTGGGAGGAGGTCTCGAAACTGATTGTGATAATGGTTGAGAAAATAGCAACAAGTCGGGTTTTATTTACGTTGGAGATTGTGTTTGTAAATTTTGCGTTAAAAAAATTATACATTTCTGAGAAAAAAATTGGACTTTGAACAGCAAATTAAAAACACGAAAAAAACTCAGACTGTGTTTGGATAATTTTTGTTTTTAATATTTTTGAAGTGTCCAGGTGTAACGTTTTGAATTTTTGACTTTTTTTTCAAACGTTAAGGTAATAATTTAAGGTCTCTAAGTTAACGAACTAAAATGTTTGCAACTAATTCAAAAGCTTAATATTGAATTTTTGTAAATTTATCAGAATTTTGGCTTAAGACGTGAACGTTGAAACAGATTTTCAGATAATAAATTAACAAAAAAAGATATTTTAAAAATTAAAGCTTCTAAAGCCAATTACATTATTTATCTTATTTATGGAACTAATAAATTGCCATTGTTCTTTGATACATTTTTTTCAAATTTTGACTTTTTCCTCTTTCCTTCAAAACGTCTTGAACTGTCAGGACACTCAGAATTTCATTCACAATTTAAAAAAAAAAACTCTTAGTTGAAATACTTGAAAAACTATTGAAGGAAAAAATTCTACATTTTTTATTTAAGGATTTTGAGATATTTAAATAAATTTCTCAAGATTTTAAAAGAAACAAAAAAAAGGTGAACAGTGAGATACAATCTTAAGAATATCTAGAATCCAAATCAAAATGTCAAGGAGCCAAAGTTCTACATTTAATAATAGAAAGTTTTGACGTATTTAGATAAAACTGTCAAAATTCTAAAAAATATATAAAAGTTAAAAGTTATAAAACAAAACTGTAACATTAAGGGACCAAAGTTCAGCATCTTGATTTAAAAAAAAATATTGAAAATCAAAACAGAATTTTAAATATCTGGGGATCCCAAATAAAAACCTCAAGGGACCAAAGTTCTACATTTTTGAATCAAAAATGTCTGGGGTCTAAAATTCTACATTTTTTATTTAAGGATTTTGAGACATTTAAATAAAATTCTCAGGATTTTAAAAGAAACGAAAAAAAAAGGTGAACAGTGAGATACAATCTTAAGAATATCCAGAATCCAAATCAAAATGTCAAGGAGCCAAAGTTCTATATTTAATAATAAAAAATTTTGACATATTTACATAAAATTGTCAAAAGTCTAAAAAATATATAAAAGTTAAATGTTATAAAACAAAACTGTAACCTTAGGGGACCAAAGTTCAGCATCTTGATTTAAAAAAAAATATTGAAAACCAAGACAGAATTTTAAATATCTGGGAATCCCAAATAAAAATCTCAAGGGACCAAAGTTCTACATTTTTGAATCAAAAATGTCTGGGGTTTAAAATTCTACATTTTTTATTTAAGGATTTTGAGACATTTAAATAAAATTCTGAGGATTTTAAAAGAAACGAAAAAAAAAGGTGAACAGTGAGATACAATCTTAAGAATATCCAGAATCCAAATCAAAATGTCAAGGAGCCAAAGTTCTATATTTAATAATAAAAAATTTTGACATATTTAGATAAAATTGTCAAAAGTCTAAAAAATATATAAAAGTTAAATGTTATAAAACAAAACTGTAACCTTAAGGGTCCAAAGTTTAGCATCTTGATTTAAAAAAAATATTGAAAATAATCAAGACAGAATTTTAAATATCTGGGGATCCCAAATAAAAATCTCAAGGGACCAAAGTTCTACATTTTTGAATCAAAAATGTCTGGGGTTTAAAATTCTACAATTTTTATTTAAGGATTTTGAGATATTTAAATAAAATTCTCAAGATTTTAAAAGAAACGAAAAAAAGGTGAACAGTGAGATACAATCTTAAGAATATCCAGAATCCAAATCAAAATGTCAAGGAGCCAAAGTTCTACATTTAATAATAAAAAATTTTGACATATTTAGATAAAATTGTCAAAATTCTAAAAAATATACAAAAGTTAAAAGTTATAAAACAAAACTGTAACCTTAAGGGTCCAAAGTTTAGCATCTTGATTTAAAAAAAATATTGAAAATAATCAAGACAGAATTTTAAATATCTGGGGATCCCAAACAAAAATCTCAAGGGACCAAAGTTCTACATTTTTGAATCAAAAATGTCTGGGGTTTAAAATTCTACATTTTTTATTTAAGGATTTTGAGACATTTAAATAAAATTCTCAGGATTTTAAAAGAAACGAAAAAAAAAGGTGAACAGTGAGATACAATCTTAAGAACATCCAGAATCCAAATCAAAATGTCAAGGAGCCAATGTTCTACATTTATTAATAAAAAATTTGACGTATTTAGATAAAATTGTCAAAATTCTAAAAAATATATAAAAGTTAAAAGTTATAAAACAAAACTGTAACCTTAAGGGACCAAAGTTCAGCATCTTGATTTAAAAAAAAATATTGAAAATCAAGACAGAATTTTAAATATCTGGGAATCCCAAATAAAAATCTCAAGGGACCAAAGTTCTACATTTTTGATTCAAAAATGTCTAGGGTTTAAAATTCTACAATTTTTATTTAAGGATTTTGAGATATTTAAATAAAATTCTCAAGATTTTAAAAGAAACCAAAAAAAAGGTGAACAGTGAGATACAGTCTAAAGAATATCCAGAATCCAAATCAAAATGTCAAGGAGCCAAAGTTCTACATTTAATAATAAAAAATTTTGACATATTTAGATAAAATTGTCAAAATTCTAAAAAATATATAAAAGTTAAAAGTTATGAAACAAAACTGTAACCTTAAGGGTCTAAAGTTTAGCATCTTGATTTAAAAAAAATATTGAAAATCAAGACAGAATTTTAAATATCTGGAGATCACAAATAAAAATCTCAAGGGACCAAAGTTCTACATTTTTGAATCAAAAATGTCTGGGGTTTAAAATTCTACATTTTTTATTTAAGGATTTTGAGACATTTAAAAAAAAATCTCAGGATTTTAAAAGAAACGAAAAAAAAAGGTGAACAGTGAGATACAATCTTAAGAATATCCAGAATCCAAATCAAAATGTCAAGGAGCCAAAGTTCTATATTTAATAATAAAAAATTTTGACATATTTAGATAAAATTGTCAAAAGTCTAAAAAATATATAAAAGTTAAATGTTATAAAACAAAACTGTAACCTTAGGGGACCAAAGTTCAGCATCTTGATTAAAAAAAAAATATTGAAAACCAAGACAGAATTTTAAATATCTGGGAATCCCAAATAAAAATCTCAAGGGACCAAAGTTCTACATTTTTGAATCAAAAATGTCTAGGGTTTAGAATTCTACAATTTTTATTTAAGGATTTTGAGATATTTAAATAAAATTCTCAAGATTTTAAAAGAAACGAAAAAAAGGTGAACAGTGAGATACAATCTTAAGAATATCCAGAATCCAAATCAAAATGTCAAGGAGCCAAAGTTCTACATTTAATAATAAAAAATTTTGACATATTTAGATAAAATTGTCAAAATTCTAAAAAATATATAAAAGTTAAAAGTTATGAAACAAAACTGTAACCTTAAGGGTCCAAAGTTTAGCATCTTGATTTAAAAAAAAATATTGAAAATCAAGACAGAATTTTAAATATCTGGGGATCCCAAATAAAAATCTCAAGGGCCCAAAGTTCTACATTTTTTAATCAAAACATGTCTAGTGTTTAAAATTCTACATTTTTTATTTAAGGATTTTGAGATATTGAAATAAAATTCTCAAGATTTTAAAAGAAACGGAAAAAAGGTGAACAGTGAGATACAATCTTAAGAATATCCAGAATCCAAATCAAAATGTCAAGGAGCCAAAGTTCTACATTTATTAATAAAAAATTTTGACATATTTAGATAAAATTGTCAAAATTCTAAAAAATATACAAAAGTTAAAAGTTATAAAATAAAACTGTAACATTAAGGAACCAAAGTTCAGCATCTTGATTAAAAAAAAAATATTGAGAATCAAGACAGAAATTTAAATATCTGGGGATCCCAAATAAAAATTTCAAGGGACCAAAGTTCTACATTTTTGAATAAAAAATGTCTAGGGTTTAAAATTCTACATTTTTTATTTAAGGATTTTTAGATATTTAAATAAAATTCTCAAGATTTTAAAAGAAACGGAAAAAAGGTGAACAGTGAGATACAATCTTAAGAATATCCAGAATCCAAATCAAAATGTCAAGGAGCCAAAGTTCTATATTTAATAATAAAAAATTTTGACATATTTAGATAAAATTGTCAAAAGTCTAAAAAATATATAAAAGTTAAATGTTATAAAACAAAACTGTAACCTTAGGGGACCAAAGTTCAGCATCTTGATTAAAAAGAAAATATTGAAAACCAAGACAGAATTTTAAATATCTGGGAATCCCAAATAAAAATCTCAAGGGACCAAAGTTCTACATTTTTGAATCAAAAATGTCTAGGGTTTAGAATTCTACAATTTTTATTTAAGGATTTTGAGACATTTAAATAAAATTCTCAGGATTTTAAAAGAAACGAAAAAAAAGGTGAACAGTGAGATACAATCTTAAGAATATCCAGAATCCAAATCAAAATGTCAAGGAGCCAAAGTTCTATATTTAATAATAAAAAATTTTGACATATTTAGATAAAATTGTCAAAAGTCTAAAAAATATATAAAAGTTAAATGTTATAAAACAAAACTGTAACCTTAGGGGACCAAAGTTCAGCATCTTGATTTAAAAAAAATATTGAAAATCAAGACAGAATTTTAAATATCTGGGAATCCCAAATAAAAATCTCAAGTTACCAAAGTTCTACATTTTTGAATAAAAAATGTCTAGGGTTTAAAATTCTACATTTTTTATTTAAGGATTTTAATCGTAATCTTAAGGGACCAAAGTTTAGCATAAATTTGAACATTGAGACACATCCTGAAGAATGTCGAGAAACCAAACAAAATCTCAACCGGCCAAAATTTTACAATTTTTAATAAAAAATTTTGACAAATTTAGATAAAATTGTCAAGATTTTAAGAAATACACCAAAAGTTAAAAAAAGTTATGAAACAAAATTGTAATCTTAGGGGACCAAAGTTCAGAATTTTGAATTTAAAAATAGAGTTGAATATTAAAACACAATCATAAGAATCTCGAGAACCCAAATCAAAATCTCAAAAGAGCAAAGTTCTAAATTTTTTGTTTAAAAATGCTGACATATTTAAATAAAATTGCCAAAGTTCTTAAAAAAAGGAACATTGAGAAACAATCTTAATGTATTGTAAAACAAAATCGTAATCTTAAGGGACCAAAATTTAGCATAAATTTGAACATTGAGACACATCCCCAAGAATGTCGAGAACCCAAAAAAATCTCAAGCGGCCAAAATTCCACATTTTTTTGTAAAAAATTTTGACAAATTTAGATAAAATTGTCAGGATTCTAAAGAATAGACCAAAAGTTAAAAACAGTTATGAAACAAAATTGTAATCTTAGGGGACCAAAGTTCAGAATTTTGAATTTAAAAATAGAGTTGAATATTAAGACACAATCATAAGAATCTCGAGAACCCAAATCAAAATCTCAAAAGAGCAAAGTTCTAAATTTTTTGTTTAAAAATGCTGACTTATTTAAATAGAATTGCCAAAGTTCTCAAAAAAGGAGCATTGAGATACAATCTTAATGTATCATAAAACAAAATCGTAATCTTGAGGGACCAAAGTTTAGATTAAATTTGAACATTGAGACACATCCCCAAGAATGTCGAGAACCCAAAAAAATCTCAAGCGGTCAAAATTCCACATTTTTTTATAAAAAATTTTGACAAATTTAGATAAAATTGTCAGGATTCTAAGGAATACACCAAAAGTTAAAAAAATTTATGAAACAAAATTGTAATCTTAGGGGACCAAAGTTCAGAATTTTGAATTTAAAAATAGAGTTGAATATTAAGACACAATCATAAGAATCTCGAGAACCAAAATCAAAATCTCAAAAGAGCAAAGTTCTAAATTTTTTGTTTAAAAATGCTGACTTATTTAAATAGAATTGCCAAAGTTCTCAAAAAAGGAGCATTGAGATACAATCTTAATGTATCATAAAACAAAATCGTAATCTTAAGGGACCAAAGTTTAGATTAAATTTGAACATTGAGACACATCCCCAAGAATGTCGAGAACCCAAAAAAATCTCAAGCGGTCAAAATTCCACATTTTTTTATAAAAAATTTTGACAAATTTAGATAAAATTGTCAGGATTCTAAGGAATACACCAAAAGTTAAAAAAAGTTATGAAACAAAATTGTAATCTTAGGGGACCAAAGTTCAGAATTTTGAATTTAAAAATAGAGTTGAATATTAAGACACAATCATAAGAATCTCGAGAACCCAAATCAAAATCTCAAAAGAGCAAGGTTCTAAATGTTTTGTTTAAAAATGCTGACTTATTTAAATAGAATTGCCAAAGTTCTCAAAAAAGGAGCATTGAGATACAATCTTAGTGTATCATAAAACAAAATTGTAATCTTAAGGGACCAAAGTTTAGCTTAAATTTGAACATTGAGACACATCCCCAAGAATGTCGAGAACCCAAAAACAATCTCAAGCGGCCAAAATTCTACATTTTTTAATAAATAATTTTGACAAATTTAGATAAAATCTTCAAGATTCTAAAAAATACACAAAAAGTTAAAAGTTGTAAAACAAAATTTTAGTCTTAGGAGAACAAACTTCAGCATTTTGAATAAAAAAAAAGTTGAACATTAAGACACAATTTTAAGAATCCTGAGAACCCAAATAGAAATCTCAAGGGACCAAAGTTATACATTTTTGAATTAAGAATTTGAAGGTTTCAAAATTCTACATTTTTTAATTAAAAATTTTGACATATTTAAATAAAGTTGTCAAGATTCTAAAAAATATATTAAAAAAGGACCAAAATTCAGACTTTGTACAGATTGAAGAGCACCATTAATTATTAAAAAGAATCGAAGTTTAAGTAAGGATAATTACTTGAGCTTTCGACATTCTATGTACGAAAAGTTAAAAATTAAAAAGGATTTTGAGAAGACGTCATCAATGTTTTGGAGAGAATGCAGAAATATTGCTTAAAAGTGTAGTTAAATTTTCAAAGTAACTGGTTAGGTAGTTTTAGAATTTTTAATAAAATCCCATTTTATTCGTATGAAACACCTACAAAACATGGAATTCTAGAGTTTAGTCCACCATCTCTCCAAAATTAAAAAATAAATACCTCGTCACCCAGTCTATCAAACCCTTAACCTTCAAACACCCTGTATACCCACATTCTAAATTTAGCCCCACATTCCACCGAAACTAGGTTAATTTTTTCCCCCACAAAAAAACTCCAATCCAGCAAAAATAACTCGCCTTGAGGGTTCCAAATTACCCCCCGCTGTCCCGCCGGATCCGGAATTTCTTCGGCGCCTCGCCCGCCGGCCACCTAGTCCGTCCCTGCCGGCCACATGCCCGGAATTTTTCCGCGCTTCTTCCCTTAGCAACCGTCTTTTTTATCGGCTCTCGACATAACTCGAGAAATTAAGTCAAGGCCGGCGTGCGGGGGTAGGCCATTAGGAAAATGCCCCCGCCGGCGACCCTGATTTACGGCCGCCAGATCCGAAGGGTTGCTCGAGCGGACTCAGGTACGGCCGACCACGTGGCGAAAGCGGGCCAACGAAGCTGCTGGCGTCAAAGTGAGTAATAGAGTGGGCTCATATCTTGGTCAGTGGTGACCTTGGTGGCGGCCCCGACTGACCCAAACACTGACCCCTCCATGCAATTGCAAGTAATTGCACTTGAACGTGATCTACGGTTCTACACCCCACACGGCACAAGAGGTGCAAGCGAGAGGTGGGGGCATGCGGTGCGTCACCGCGGCGACGGTGACGTAGCCCGGGTGCATTCGGATCGGCGCGATTTTTGTTTGTTTTTTAATAAAAATTAATTTAACTGATGATAATAATATAATTGTGTTTAAGGATCACAGTCGCATTTACCAAGAATAAACACAGATTATCGTGACTTTAAAAAGAGGCTATGCATTAAAAAAATCACTGATATCGGGCGAAAAAAAGACTCGTTTCTTGAAATTTCTTTTTAATTTTGTTTCTAATCTTTTTGTCTCCTATTTTTAGAATAATCAGAAAATCGTTAAGATAGGACAGTGTTACATCTCAGTTGAACCGTAGCGGTATAAAACTTCTGTTCACATATGTTAACACAAAATTTCGTCAGCAAAAAACTTATTTAGATTTTGACATTTCTGATTCTATTAAAATTGACTTTTGCATTAAAATGACGGATTTTAAAATTTATAATAAAAAAAACAGATATTAAGTATATTTTTTTTATTCTTTACGAAAATTCAGGTCAAGGTTTTAAGACAAATCTCTTGACAATTTCCAAATCGACGGATTTTTTATAACTGATGTTTTTATGAAAACATGGCAAAATTCTAAGAAAAAAAGATTAAGAAATTTGGAAAGAAAAAATGTTCTTAGGAAAAATTTAATATCTAGTCGTTGTTTTGATAAAAAAACAGAATTTTGACATTTTTCCCTATTTATATACTATTGATAGGTGAAGCTTAAAACATGACAAAATTGTAAGAGAAACAAAGACAAGAAAGTTGGAAATACAATTTTTGATAAAAAACAAAATGATACTAATTTCGAAATTGTCGGATTTTTAATAAATGACGTTTTATAGAAACATGACAAGATTGTAAGAAAAAATGCGAAGAAATTTTGAAAAAAAAAATTGATCTTGGAAAAAATCTGCAGCTGATGTATAGAAAATGAAGAATATTTATAATTTGATAAAAAATAAAATCTTGACAATTTCCAAATCATCCGATTTTTTTTATAAATGATGTTTTTATGAAAACATGGCATGATTCTAAGAAAAAATGATAAAGAAATTTGGAAAAAAAATCTGTTCTTAGGAAAAATTTAATATCTAGTCGTTACATAAGATTTTTTGTTTTGATAAAAAGCAGAATTTTGACATTTTCCCCTATTTTTAAACTATTGATAGGTGAAGCTTAAAACATGACAAAATTGTGAGAGAAACAAGGACAAGAAAGTTGGAAAATACAATTTTTGATAAAAAACAAAATGATACGAATTTCGCAATTGGTGGATTTTTAATAAATGACGTGTTATAGAAACATGAGACAAGATTGTAAGAAAAAATGCGAAGAAATTTTGAAAAAAAAATTGATCTTGGAAAAAATCTGCAGCTGATGTATAGAAAATGAAAAATATTTATAGATTGATAAAAAATAAAATCTTGGCAATTTCCAAATCGTCGGATTTTTTATAACTGATGTTTTTATGGAAACATGGCAAAATTCTAAAAAAAAAAGATAAAGAAATTTGGAAAAAAAATCTGTTTTTAGGGAAAATTTAATATCTAGTCGTTACACAGGATTTTCTCGTTTTGATAAAAAACAGAATTTTCATATTTTTCCCTATTTTTATACTATTGGTAGGTGAAGCTTAAAACATGACAAAGTTGTAAGAGAAACAAAGACGAGAAAGTTGGAAATTCAATTTTTGATAAAACCCAAAATGATACTAATTTCGAAATTGTCGGATTTTTAATAAATGACGTTTTATAGAAACATGACAAGATTGTAAGAAAAAATGCGAAGAAATTTTGAAAAAAAAATTGATCTTGGAAAAAATCTGCAGCTGATATATAGAAAATGAAAAATATTTACAATTTGACAAAAAATAAAATGTTGACAATTTCCAAATCGTCGGAAACAGAATTTTGACATTTTTCCCTATTTTTATACCATTGATAGGTGAAGCTTAAAACATGACAAAATTGTGAGAGAAACAAGGACGAGAAAGTTGGAAAATACAATTTTTGATAAAAAACAAAATGATACGAATTTCGAAATTGGTGGATTTTTAATAAATGACGTGTTATAGAAACATGACAAGATTGTAAGAAAAAATGCGAAGAAATTTTGAAAAAAAAAATTGATCTTGGAAAAAATCTGCAGCTGATGTATAGAAAATGAAGAATATTTATTAGTTTGATAAAAAATAAAATCTTGGCAATTTCCAAATCGTTGGATTTTTTATAACTGATGTTTTTATGAAAACATGGCAAAATTCTAAGAAAAAAAGATAAAGAAATTTGGAAAAAAAATCTGTTTATAGGGAAAATTTAATATCTAGCCGTTACACAGGATTTTCTCGTTTTGATAAAAAACAGAATTTTGACATTTTTCCCTATTTTTATACTATTGATAGGTGAAGCTTAAAACATGACAAAGTTGTAAGAGAAACAAAGACGAGAAAGTTGGAAATTCAATTTTTGATAAAACCCAAAATGATACTAATTTCGAAATTGTCGGATTTTTAATAAATGACGTTTTATAGAAACATGACAAGATTGTAAGAAAAAATGCGAAGAAATTTTGAAAAAAAAATTGATCTTGGAAAAAATCTGCAGCTGATATATAGAAAATGAAAAATATTTACAATTTGACAAAAAATAAAATGTTGACAATTTCCAAATCGTCGGAAACAGAATTTTGACATTTTTCCCTATTTTTATACCATTGATAGGTGAAGCTTAAAACATGACAAAATTGTGAGAGAAACAAGGACGAGAAAGTTGGAAAATACAATTTTTGATAAAAAACAAAATGATACGAATTTCGAAATTGGTGGATTTTTAATAAATGACGTGTTATAGAAACATGACAAGATTGTAAGAAAAAATGCGAAGAAATTTTGAAAAAAAAAATTGATCTTGGAAAAAATCTGCAGCTGATGTATAGAAAATGAAGAATATTTATTAGTTTGATAAAAAATAAAATCTTGGCAATTTCCAAATCGTTGGATTTTTTATAACTGATGTTTTTATGAAAACATGGCAAAATTCTAAGAAAAAAAGATAAAGAAATTTGGAAAAAAAATCTGTTTATAGGGAAAATTTAATATCTAGCCGTTACACAGGATTTTCTCGTTTTGATAAAAAACAGAATTTTGACATTTTTCCCTATTTTTATACTATTGATAGGTGAAGCTTAAAACATGACAAAGTTGTAAGAGAAACAAAGACGAGAAAGTTGGAAATTCAATTTTTGATAAAACCCAAAATGATACTAATTTCGAAATTGTCGGATTTTTAATAAATGACGTTTTATAGAAGCATGACAAGATTGTAAGAAAAAATGCGAAGAAATTTTGAAAAAAAAATTGATCTTGGAAAAAATCTGCAGCTGATATATAGAAAATGAAAAATATTTACAATTTGACAAAAAATAAAATGTTGACAATTTCCAAATCGTCGGAAACAGAATTTTGACATTTTTCCCTATTTTTATACCATTGATAGGTGAAGCTTAAAACATGACAAAATTGTGAGAGAAACAAGGACGAGAAAGTTGGAAAATACAATTTTTGATAAAAAACAAAATGATACGAATTTCGAAATTGGTGGATTTTTAATAAATGACGTGTTATAGAAACATGACAAGATTGTAAGAAAAAATGCGAAGAAATTTTGAAAAAAAAAATTGATCTTGGAAAAAATCTGCAGCTGATGTATAGAAAATGAAGAATATTTATTAGTTTGATAAAAAATAAAATTTTGACAATTTCCAAATCGTCCGATTTTTTTTATAAATGATGTTTTTATGAAAACATGGCAAGATTCTAAAAAAAAAAGATAAAGAAATTTGGAAAAAAAAATCTGTTTATAGGAAAAATTTAATATCTAGTATAGGATTTTCTTGTTTTGATAAAAAACAGAATTTTGACATGTTTCCTTATTTTTATACTATTGATAGGTGACGCTTAAAACATGACAAAATTGTAAGAGAAACAAGGTCAAGAAAGTTGGAAAATACAATTTTTGATAAAAAACAAAATGATACTAATTTCGAAATTGTCGGATTTTTTATAAATGACGTGAAGTTTTATAGAAACATGACAAGATTATAAGAAAAAATGCGAAGAAATTTTGAAAAATGATGTATAGAAAATGAAGAATATTTATAGTTTGATAAAAAACAGAATATTGATAATTTCTAATTCGTAGAATTTTTAATAAATGATTTTTTTGTGAAAATAGAGCACGCTTGACTTTGATCAATAATGAATTTCACATTTTTGATTAAAATTAAAAACAAAATCATACCAACTTCAAAATCGTCAGTTTTTCAACAAGTGACGTTTACATAGAAACAGCACACGATTCTAAGAAAAAAGGTGAGGAAATTTTGAAAAAAAAACTTCTTGGGAAAAATATGAAACTGAATGGAAATGTAAAGTATCCATATTTTGATAAAAAACAAAATCTTGTCAATTGCCAATTCGTGGGATTTTTAATAAATGATTTTTTTTGTAAAAATAGGACAAAATTCTACGAAAAAAAGGTAAAGAAATTTAGAAAAAAATTCGTACTTGGGAAAAATCTGAAACCTTATCTGAGTATAGGATTTCCTTCTTTGATATAAAACGAAACATTGACATTTTCTCAGCCTTTCGATTAAATAGGTGAAGCTTAAAACATGTCAAGATTTTAAGAGAAAGAAAGGACCAAGAAAGCTGGAAAATACAATTCTTGATTTTTATCAAAAATGAATTTCACATTTTTGATAAAAAGGAAAAATCATGCCAACTTCGAAATCGTCAGTTTTTAAATAAGTGACGTTTATATAGAAACATGACACGATACTAAGAAAAAAGGTGAGGAAATTTTGAAAAAAAACTTCTTGAGAAAAATATGAAACTGAATGGAAATGTAAAATATATATATTTTGATATAAAACAAAATCTTGTCAATTGTTAATTCGTGGGATTTTTAATAAATCATTTTTTTGTAAGAATAGGACAAAATTCTACGAAAAAAGGTAAAGAAACTTTGAAAAAATTCGTACTTAGGAAAAATCTGAAACCTTATCTGAGTATAGGATTTCCTTCTTTGATATAAAACGAAACATTGACATTTTCTCAGCCTTTCGATCAAATAGGTGAAGCTTAAAACATGTCAAGATTTTAAGAGAAAAAAAGGACTAAGAAAGCTTTATCAATAATGAATTTCACATTTTTGATAAAAAACAAAATCATGCCAACTTCGAAATCGTCAGTTTTTAAATAACTGACGTTTATTTAGAAACATGATACGATTCAAAAAAAAGGTGAGGAAATTTCGAAAAAAAAAACTTCTTGGGAAAAATATGAAACACAATGAAAATGTAAAATATTCATATTTTGATAAAAAAACAAAATTTTGTCAAATGCCAATTCGTGGAATTTTTAATAAATGATTTTTTTTTTGTAGAAATAGGACAAAATTCTACAAAAAAAGGTAAAGAAATTTTCAAAAAAAATCGTACTTAGGAAAAATCTGAAACCTTATCTATGTATAGGATTTCCTTGTTTGATATAAAACGAAACATTGACATTTTCTCAGCCTTTCGATCAAACAGGTGAAGCTTAAAACATGTCAAGATTTTAAGAGAAAAAAACACCCAGAAAGCTGCAAAATACTATTCTTGATTTTTATCAATAATGAATTTCACATTTTTGATAAAAAACAAATTCATGCCAACTTCGAAATCGTCAATTTTTAAATAAGTGACGTTTATATAGCAACATGACACGATTCTAAGAAAAAAGGTGAAAAAATTTTGAAAACAAAACGCCTTGGGAAAAATATGAAACAGAATGGAAATGTAAAATATTCATATTTTGATAAATAACAAAATCTTGTCAATTGCCAATTCGTGGGATTTTTAATAAATTATTTTTTTTGTAAAAATAGGACAAAATTGTACGAAAAAAAGGTAAAGAAATTTTGAAAAAAAATCGTACTTAGGAAAAATCTGACACCTTATCCGAGTATAGGTTTTCCTTCTTTGATATAAAACGAAACATTGACATTTTCTCAGCCTTTCGATTAAATAGGTGAAGCTTAAAACATGTCAAGATTTTAAGAGAAAAAAGGACCAAGAAAGCTGGAAAATACAATTCTTGATTTTTATCAATAATGAATTTCACATTTTTGATAAAAAACAAAATCATGCCAACTTCGAAATCGTTAGTGTTTAAATAAGTGACGTTTATGTAGAAACATGACACGATTCTAAGAAAAAAGGTGAAGAAATTAAAAAAAAAATCTTCTTGGGAAAAATATGAAACACAATGGAAATGTAAAATATTCATATTTTGATAAAAACAAAATCTTATTAATTCCAATTCGTAGGATTTTTAATAAATGAATAATTTGTGAAAATAGAGCAAGCTTATAAGAAAAGAAGGTAAACAAACTTTGAAAAAAATCGTACAAAGGAAAAATCTGAAACTTTATCCAAGTATCGGATTTCCTTTCTTTGATCAAAAACTAAACCTTGACATTTTCTCAGCCTTTCGATCGAATAGGTGAAGCTTAAAACATGTCAAGATTTTAAGAGAAAAAAGGACCAAGAAAGCTGGAAAATACAATTCTTGATTTTTATCAATAATGAATTTCACATTTTTGATAAAAAGCAAAATCTTGTCAATTGCCAATTTGTGGGATTTTTAATAAATTATTTTTTTTTTGTAAAAATAGGGCAGAATTCTAAGAAAAAAAAAGGTAAAGAAATTTTGAAAAAAATTCGTGCTTGGGAAAAATCTGGAACCAATTTTAATAATGTCTTTAGATTGTCAAAGATGAAGACTAAAAGTTGTCAGGGCTTTAAAAGAAAAAAGGAAAAAAATTTGGAAAATACGATCCTTGATATCAATTTAAATCTACTGCCAATAACGAAATTAAAAATTTTGTCGGATTTTTAATAAATGAATCTTTTATAAAAACATGACAAAGTTCGAAAAAAAAGGCGATGAAATAATTCGTTCCTACGAAAAA
The DNA here is from genome assembly GCF_036711695.1 of Zophobas morio. NCBI lineage: Eukaryota > Metazoa > Arthropoda > Insecta > Coleoptera > Tenebrionidae > Zophobas > Zophobas morio. The sequence goes on from NW_026972132.1 coordinate 525,171, forward strand.
TTTTAAACACTATCGGAGTGCAAGATTGATACTTTGATAAAAAACAAAATTCTGAGTATTTCCCTATCTGTAGATTGTTAACAGGTGCAGATTAAAATACGTCAAGGTTTTAAAACAAAAAAGCAAAGAAATTTGGAAAATATAATCCTTGATAAAAATTTAAATTTTTTATCAACATTAAATTTCAAAATTTTGATAGAAAACAAAGTCAAGCTTTTCTGGAAAGATGACAAAGTTGTAAGAAAAAAAATCTTCTTGAGAAATATCTGAAACTGTAGAGAAATGAAGAATGTTCATATTTTGATAAAAATTGTTAACAAATAAAGATTTCATAGAAACAAAATCTTGAAGAACCCAATTTGCTAGAAAAAACTTAGAAAACGTGTAAATCGTTCGCATACGTATAAAACAAAACCCGACGTATTCAAACCGGAAAAAACCTAAATTTAGACAAAAAACGCCATAAATACCTCAGTACAAAAAATGCGAAAAAAGTGGTTTTTCCACGAGTATGACGGAAATCATCAAGGGCAACGGAATAATTTTCGACTTTGCAATAATTGTCAATTTTTTCGACACGTCAAACCTGCTATCCGCGTCAAAAAATTGTCGCCAATGCGGACATTTTCCCAAAAAAAGCATTCATATTCATAAATTCAATTCACTTTTTAAGCGAAAGTCCAAACCAGTTCCAACTAACCCGGTAAAAAACCGCGCTAATCTATATTTTTTATCTTTTAAATAAATATGTAGGTAGTATTAAATAATCTCGCGATTATCTTCTGATGTAACATTCAACGAAAGGTGAAACAAAAATAAACAATGAATCAATTTTTCTTGGTAGTGCATTAAGATAAAAACACTTGAATGAAAACGTTGTATGAACAATTAATTGGCACGATATATAATAATTATAAATGTTTATTTCGAAGCATAAAGCGCGAAATTTAAATTTATCGAGCGGAATTGTTGTCGATCGAGAGTGCATCGATTGCGGCGCGCCACGTCACTCTGGCGCCCGTTGCGTCATTCCCCGTGGTCCCACCTCGGCGGCCTCGGCACCTTGGTCCGTTCCGTTTCGGTGCAGCGGGAATATGGTGCATATAGAACATGTCAGTGTTAATGCAGAATTACGGTCAGAGCGCAGCGTGTCCATGAACCTGCGGCCGTTAAATAAAAACGGACGGTGTACATAACAACAAAAATAGAGAGACCGATTAGAGAGAGGGCATTGTGTGTTTTGTTTTTCGAACAACAACAACAAAACGTTTAAGTGATGCCTCTTCGAAGTGCAATGTTCTGCATGACCCCTCAAATAAAATGCCATCTCTTGCACAATGCAACCAATCTGCCTAAATTTAATCGCTTCCATTTCCTTTCGGCACCAAGCAATAATTATATAATGGCGGTTTTTCGCTTCTTCTTCTTTCTTCTCCTGGGGGTTCGGGGCGGCGCACGTGAGAACCAATTGGTGCTTCCTCCGGTTCACTGACCTACCGTACGCACGCATGGTGCCGATTTTTTCGGCTGGTGGAAGGCGGTTTCGGCGAAAGTGCATTTCCGGAAGAACATTCTTGGGTTTTTGCTGGTGGTACCGCTCGAAAATTTTGACCCGCTTCTTTTAGTTTTGATAATAAAGTAGGTGACTGAAGAATAGGGAATATAGATCCCATGAGTCGATTCGAAAAACTTGAAGTGTTAATTCCAGGACCAAAATTTTCGAAAAATCTGTTTCAAAATGCATTTTGGAAAAATTTCGTTTGAAATTTTTTTTTAGATATTTTAAAGTTGGAAAAACAAAGATCAATAGTCCTGCACCAAGATGTCCAAAAAATTCGGAAAATGATTTTTTTAATACTCCGAAATTTCGAAAAACCGTCAAAAAATTGAGACGAGTGATTTTAAAAACCTAATTTTTTTTAAATTGCCTAAAAGTAATCAAAAAATTTTGGGAAATAAACCTCAACGAGCTGATTCAGAAAATATAAGCTGCTAAAGGCACCCGACAAAGATTTTCGAAAAACTTGGTTAGAAAATTATTTTTTTTTTAATATCTCGAAGTCTCAAGATTTTTGAAAAGTTGATTAAAAATCCTAAAAAAATTCTGGGACATAAATATTGATGATTCTTCTCTAAAAACAAAGTTTAATGGTCTCGGACCAAGATTTTCGAAAAATTCGTTTCTAAGGTGTTTTTTTTTTTAAATACCTCGGAATTTCAAAGAAAAAACGTCAAAAACGGTCGAACAAATAAATTACTGAAAAATTGAGAATTTTGGAAAATTCGTTTAAAAATTCCGAAAAAATTCTGAAATATGCATGGACAAGCTGACTGAAAATATTAAATGTTAATGGCTCCACCCAAAGATTTTCGAAAAATTGGGTTTGAAATTTTTTTTTACATATGTTGAAATCTCTAGAAACGCTAGGAAAAACGTAAGGAGTAATAGTCCCGCACCAAGATGTCAAAAAAATTCGGAAAATGATTTTTTTAATACTCCGAAATTTCGAAAAACCGTCAAAAAATTCAGACGAGGGATTTTAAAAACCTCATTTTTTTTTTAAATTGCCTAACAATAATCAAAAAATTTTGGGAAATAAACCTCAACGAGCTGATTCAGAAAATATAAGTTGCTAAAGGCACCCAACAGAGATTTTCGACAAACTTGGTTAGAAAATTATTTTTTTTTTAATATTTCGAAGTCTCGAGATTTTTGAAAAGTCGATTAAAACTCCAAAAAAAATTATGGGGCATAAATATTGACAATTTTTCTCTAAAAACAAAGTTTAATGGTCTCGGACCAAGATTTTCAAAAAATTCGTTTCTAAGGTGTTTTTTTAAATATGTCGGAATTCAAAAAAAAAACCGTCAAAAACGATAGAACAAATAAATCACTGAAAAATTGAGAAAAAAATCTGAAATATAGACAAGCTGATTCGAAAATATTAAATGTTAATGGCTCCACACCAAGATTTTCGAAAAATTGGGTTTGAATTTTTTTTAATATCTTCAAATCACAAAAAAAACAATAAAAATTTTTATTGAAAAAGTGAGATTTTTGAAAAATTGCCTTAAAATTCTTAAAACAATTTGCGATAAAACTCCACGAGCTGATTCGGAAAACATAAAATGTTAATGGCCTTGGACCAAGATTTTTGAAAAATTCGATTCGAAATTTTGATATATTGAAATCGCAAAAAATGGTCAAAAAATTAGCATAAAAAAATTAAGGTTTTTCAAAAGTTACCGACATTAAACTTCTCAAAAAATTCTCGGACATAGACCTCGACAAGCTGATTCGCGAAATACAAGACCGAACCAAAATTTTTTAAAAAGTGCTATGAAAATCTTTTTAATATCCTGAAGTTTCGAATGACGAATAATCGAGATTTTTGAAAGTTGTAAAGTGTTTACTGGTTCCGGACCAAAATTTTTCAAAAACTCGGCCCGAAAATGATTTTTTTAATACCTTGAAATTTCGAAAAATGGTCAAAAAATTCATAATACAAATCAAAGTTCTTTAAAAAGTTGTGTGAAATTAAAAAAAAAAATGGCAGAAAATAGACCTCAACGAGCCCATTCGGAAAATATAAAGGGATAATGACACTGGACCAAAATTTTCGAAGAACTTTGTTCGGAAAAGATTTTTTAAAATTTTTGAAGTCTCGAAAAACGACTTAAAATTCGTATTGACGAATTGCGATTTTTGAAAAGTTGTCTAAATTTCCTAAAAAAATTCTGGGACCAAGATTTTCGAAAAATTTTGTTTGAAAATATATATCTTTTTAAATATCACGAAATTTCTGAAAATGATCAAAAAATTCGTACCGAGGAGTATTGCAAAATTGAAATTTTTAGAAAGTTACCAAAAAATCCTCAAAAAAGTTTGAAAAATTCAGTTCGAAAATATTTTTTTAGTACCCCAAAATTGCCTAAAAATCATCAAAAAATGTTGAGAAATAAACCTTGACGAGAAAACTTGCTTTGAAATTCTTTTTTTTTTTTAATTTTTCGAAGTCTTGAAAAACGATCAAAAATTCAAATTAAACAATTGAAATTTTTGAAAAGTTGCCCAAAAAGCTCCACGACTTTTTGTTTGATCGATGCTGGAAAAACTATTGAAATTTTGGAAGAAAAAAAGCCGAAAATAAAATCTGCAAGTCGAAATCTATATGAAGATGTCCAAAAACTCATACTGTAACTCGTATTGAAAAACTGAAATTTTCGAAAATTTGCTTAAAAATTCTGGGCAAGAGATTTTGAAAAATATAGAGATTAATGGTCCCGGACCAAAATTTTCGAAAAACTCGACCTCAGTTTTTCAACATCCGACCCTATGAATTTTTGTACCGTTTTTCGAGATTTTGAGGTATTAAAAGTCATTTTCGAGCCGAGTTTTGAAAAATTTTGGTCCGGGACCAGTAAACACTTTACAACTTTCAAAAATCTCGATCATTCAATTCGAATTTTTGATCATCTTTTGAAGCTTCAAGATATTTAAAAATCTCATTTTTAAACCACTTTTTTGAAAATTTTGGGTCGGTGCCATTAGCATCTTATATTTTCCAAATCAGCTCGTCAAGGTTTATCTTCCAGAGTTTTTTGAGAATTTTAAGGTAGGTAACTTTTCTAAAACCTTAATTTTTCATAATACCAGATTTTTTGAGCATTTTTTCGGTTTCGAAATATTAAAAAAAATTTCAAAAAATTCTAGAAAATAGACCTTGACGAGTTCATTCGGAAATTATAAAGCGTTAATGAGACTAGACCAAGATTTTCGAAGAACTTGGTTTGAAAATGATTTTTTTTTATTTTTAAAGTCCCGAAAAACGATTCAATATTGAATAATTGCGATTTCTGAAAAAATTCTGAGAATATACATTTCGACGAGTTGATTTGAAAAATACAAAATATAAGTTTAATGATCCCGGATCAAGATTTTTGAAAAATTCAGCTTGGAAAAATATAGGTATATTTTTTAAATATCATGCAATCTCCAAAAACTATCAAAAATTGAGTATTGTAAAATTGAAATTTCTGGAAAATTGTCAAAAAATCCCCAACAATTTTAGGATAAAATTGAAAAACATAAGTAGTCCCGGACCAAGATGCTCGAAAAATTCGGTTCGAAAATATTTTTTTAAAACCCCGAAATCTCGAAGTTTGCCTAAAAATTCTCAAAAAATTCTGGGAAATAGACTTCGACAGCTGATTCCCAAAATATAGATGCTAATGGCACTCGAAAATCATTTTTTTTTATATTTGGGGGTCCCTAAAAATGATCAAACATTCTAATTGAAGACTGACATTTTTGAAAAGTTGACTAAAAATCCTGAAAAAATTCTGGGAAATCCATTCCGACGAGTTGATTTGAAAAACATAAATGGTCCCGGACCAAGATTTTTTATTTTTTTTTTTCTAAAAACAAAGTTTAATGGTCTTGGACCAAGATTTTCGAAAATTTCGTTTCTAAGGTGTTTTTTTAAATTCCTCGGAATTCCAAAAAAAAAAACGTCAAAACCATCGAACAAATAAATTGGAAAATTGAGAATTTTGGAAAATTTGACTAAAAATCCCGAAAAAATTCTGCAATTTTTCTTCTACGGAATTCTAAAAAATTTTGAAAAACGGGCAAAAAGTACAGAATTTTGAAAAGTTGCCTAAAAGTTCCCACCATTTTTTTATCGATGCTATAGATATATCAGCAAATGACTTTCGGTAATTTTCGAAGAGCTTACGAAAAAGGTCCAAAAATTCATACTGAGGGGTATTGCAAATTAAGATTTCCGAAAAGTTACCTATCTTAAAATTCTCAAACAATTTTGTGACATAGACCTCGACAAGCTGATTCGGAAAATACAAGATGCTAATTGCACGAACCAAAATTTTCTAAAAAGTGGTTTGAAATTATTTTTTTACTAGTCCCGGACCAAAATTTTTCAAAAACTCGGGTTGAAAATGATTTTTTTAATACTTCAAAATCTCAAGTTGTTTGAAAATCCAAAAAAAAATCTGGGACATAAATATTGACGATTATTTTCTAAAAACAAAGTTTAATGGTCTCGGACCAAGATTTTCGAAAATTTCGTTTTGAAGGTGTTTTTTTAAATTTCTCGGAATTTCAAAAAAACGTCAAAAACGATCGAACAAATTACTGAAAAATTGAGAATTTTGGAAAATTTGTCTAAAAATCCCGAAAAAGTTCTGAAATAGATTCACATATCTAGAAATCTAAAAAAAAACATCAAAAATTTTTATTGAAAAGTGAGATTTTTGAAAAGTTGTCTAAAAAATCTGAAAATATTGTGGGAAAATTTTGACCCGCGTGTTTTAGTTTTAATACTAAAGTAGGTGACTGAATAATAGGATAGCATGGAAAAGAAACTGCAATTTTTGTTCTACCAAATTCTAAAAAATCTTGAAAAACGAGCGAAAATTGAGAATTTTGAAAAGTTGCCTAAAAATTCTTAACAAATTTTGGGATATAACTCCACGAGCTGATTCGAAAAACAGTCTTAATACCTTTGGACCAAGATTCCCGAAAAATTCGATTCGAAATTTTAATATCTTGAAATCGCAAAAAATGGTCAAAAAATTGGTATAAAAAAAATTAGGTTTTTCAAAAGTTACTTATATTAAAATTCTCAAAAAATTCGTTTTAGATATTTTGAAATTCTAAAAACGGTAAAAAAATTCATGCACGGGAGTACTGTAAAATTTAAATTTTTGGAAAGTTGTCTAAAAATCCTGACAAATTTTGGGATATAGACCTGGACGAACTTATTGGAGAAACATGAAAATTAATAGTCCCGCACTAAGATGTCCAAAAAAATTTGGAAAATGATTTTTTTAATGCTCCGAAATCTCGAAAAACCGTCAAAAATTCAGGCGAGAGATTTTAAAAACCCCAGATTTTTTAAAAATTGACTAAAAATAAACCAAAAATTTTGGGAAATAGACCTCGACGAGCTGATTCAGAAAATATAAGTTGCTAATGGCACCCGACAAAGATTTTCGAAAAACTTGGTTAAAAAATTATTTTTTTTTAATATCTCGAAAAGTTGACTGAAAATCATAAAAAAATTCTGGGAAATACATTTAGACGAGTCGATTTGAAAACAGTATTTAGTGGTCCCGGGCCAAGATTTTTGAGAAAGTCTGTTTGAAATTTTTTTTTGATACCTCGAAAACTTTAAAAACGGTCAAAAAAAAATTCATGGAGGCGAGTATCGTGAAATTAAAATTGTTGAAAAGTTGCCCAAGAACCCCCAAAAAATCCTGGAAGTTGATTCGAAAAACTTGAAGTGCTAATGTCCCGGGCCAAAATTTTGAAAAAAATCAGTTCTAAAATGGATTTTTTTTTAATATTTTGAAATGACAAAAAGCGGTCAAAAATTCGTTCGAGGATATTGAAAAACTGAGAATTGGGAATATAAATTAAATAATATAAAATGTTAATGGACCAAGAATTTCGAAAAATTCTGTTTGAAAATAAGCTTTTTTAAAGACCTTGTAAAATTCATAGAGGGGTATTGCATAATTGAAATTTTTGGAAAATTGACCAAAAATCCTCAATACATTTTGGAACATCTCTATGAAGTCACTCTAAAACATGAAGTTCAATAGATCAGGACCAAGATTTTCAAAAAATTCGGTTCGAAATTGATTTTTTTTTAATATCTCGAAATCGAAAAAACGGTCAAAACATTATAAAAAATAGAGGCTTCTTAAAGCTGCCTAAAAATTCTCAAAAAAATTTCAGAAACAACCTGGACGAGCTGATTCAAAAAATACAAAGTACATCTCGAAACAAGATTTTCGAACACTAGGTTAGAAATTGAATTTCTCGAAAAACGATAAAAAAATTTTGCGACATAAATTTTGACGTGTTAATTAAAAAATTTAACGTGTCAAAAATTCATTTTGAGGAATTGACATTTTTGAAAAGTTGCCCGAAAACTCTCAAAAAAATTCTACGATTTTGACATGTTGATTAAAAAAAAGCATTTTTTCGACATATTTGGTTTGAAAAAGACTTTTTCTAAATAACACGTGAAAATCACAAAAATTTTTGAGAATTTTCGGGCAACTTTTCAAAAATCTCGTAAAAATACCAAAATTCATTTTGGAGAAGTGAGATTTTTGAAAAGTTAGGTTCGAAAATGACTCTTTTTAATATTTCGAAGCCTAGAAACACGGTAAGAAAATTCACACAGGGGAGTATTGGAAAAGTGATATTTTTTTGGAAGTTACAAAAAAATCTTTAAAACAATTTGGGATATTTTTCGGAAAACGTAAGGGTTAGTGGACTCGAAGCAAGATTTTCAAAAAATTCGATTTAAAAATGAGCTTGAAGTCTCAAAGAATGGTCAAAAAATGCATATGAAGGATTTAAAAAATTGAGATTTTTGAAAAAATGCCTCGAAAATTCTCTAAAATACATAGTTCCCACAAATTGAGAATATTTAAGTCATCTAAAAGACAAAAAAAGAGTGAAATATAGATCTGGATCAGCTGATTCGAAAAACAAAAATTGTTAGTAGCCGAACTAAAGTTCTCAAAAATTCGGTTTCAGAACCTTGTTTTTTAAATATCCCGAAATCTCGAAAACCAGTCAAAAATTCATATAAATCATACTGAAAAATTGAGAAATCGAAAAGTTGCCTAAAAAATGGTCCCTAATCAATATTTTCACAAAAATTCGATTTTAAAATATATTTTTTTAATGTGTAGAAGTCTCGAAAAACGATCAAAATATTCGTGTTGAAGGATTAAGATTCTTGAAAAGCTCCTAAGAATCCTATAAAAATTCTAGTATTTAAATGTCGACGAGCTGATGCACCCTTATAGATTTCTTCTTTTTGTGATCGAAAGCTCGTTGTCACATGTCACACCACATGAGCCTGGCAGAATTAACCGTATAAGCAGATATAAGTAGTAAGTTTTGACTTAAACTATGGCTCTATGCCGTCCTCATCTGGTTTAGCTTTCATTAAACAAATTATGGTGCGATCAACACAATTTGTAATCGAGTCATCCTTCTCTGAAATTATTTATGTCCAAGATACTCATAAACTCAATCTTATTACAAGACCACCAAAAAGGTCAAATCACCTCCCCCTCAAAAATTTCCGTGGGAATCCCACCCGTCGGCGGCGCGCCGTCAAAACAACCGCGCGTAATTGCTGAAAAAATATTTATTGTTTTTTGAATTGCTCCAATATCTCCCGATAATTTCCAGTTCAAGGGGCAGAATTATTCGCAGCTAGCAGTATCAATTAAGTACGTCGTGCTCATAACAAAGATTGAAGAGGTCATTAATTGGCTAACAGTAAATAAGTCTGTAGTACAATGCGTCTTTGAGTGCAATCGAAGAAAAACAAACGGGACGAAAAAGTGCAGCTCGCCGACTTCGAATCGAAGAATGAGGCGAGGGTGCAGGATTGAGCATCGCGTGCACCTGCACCGTTTCAGCTGCAATTTGTGGCTGAAATTATACATAATTGAAAATGTTTATTATTCCTGGAAACGTTACGCACGTTGTTTATTGGCGCAAAAGTGCATTCAGCACACGCGTCTTCGATTACATGCAACCGAAATGCACGGCCGCGGGGCGGGGGGTGGATTTAAGAGTGCAGAATGCGGCGGGAAATGCAACGAGTGCGCAGGGAGGGGGGCGAAATTTTGAAATTGATATCATTTTTACGATTTTTAGATTTCTACAATTTCTAGGAGCATTAATACTTCCAAGATCTTCAGAGAAAAAAAAAATATATAAGCCCCGCCCACCCACCCTATCTCAATTGTGATGATTTTTTTATTCGTTGTGAACCAAGAGGGCGGAGCTTAGCTGCAAAACCTTTATTTATCTACGATAAATTAAAAACATGAATTCGAATATCGTCTGGTTCAAAGAATACAATGTATACTAAGAAAAAAATAAAGCCAAAGATTAAGCCCCACCCATATCTGCCGTGATCTAAATAGTAATGAAATTTTCATTCGTTGACAGACCTAGGGGCGGAGCTTAATTGCAAAATGCATATTTCCCTACAAAAATTTACCATTTTAAATTTGCTTTCACCTTCTAAAAATAAATAAATCATCACAATTAAAATGGGGTGGGTGAGCCGGGTTTATATTTTACCTATTTTTCTTAATATACCTGGTGTTTTTTGACCAACACAACACCCATAAATATGTTTTCAATTTCTTGTACAAAAATAAGTATTTTGCCCCCTTGGTACACGGCGAATAAAAAAAATCATCACAATAGAGACAGGGTGGGTGGGCGGGCTTATATTTTGCCTTGTTGTTTTAATATGTGTACACCTCATTTCACAACATAAAACTTAAAAAGTTTAAAATGGAAAATTTGTATATGGAAATATGGATTTTGCAATTAGGCTTCGCCACATAATTACAAAATCCAAATTTCCTAGCAAAAATATACCATTTTAACCATGTTTTAAGTCGCTTGTTGTGAAAAGGTGGCCATGTATATTAAGAAAAAACAGGTAAAATGTCTGCCCCCCCACCCACCCCTTCTCAATTGTGATTAATTTTTTATTCGTCGTGAGTCAAGAGGGCGGAGCTTAACTGGAAAATCCTTATTTCTCCACAAGTAATAAGAACATGTTATTGAGGTCGTGTTGTTTAAAGAATAGTAGGTATATTAAGAAAAAAGCAAGCCAAAAATTAAGCCCCACCCATATCCATCCCAAGCTAATTTGTGATGAATTTTTCATTCGTTGTGAGAGCGAGGGGCGGAGCTTAATTGCAAAATCGATACTTTCCTACAAAAAATTACCTTTCTTGTTGTGACAAGAAGACTACAGATATTAAGAAAAAATTGGTTGAAACTTATTTCGACAGAACTTCCCTAGCCCCTAAAGTCCAATCGAACAAATACAACTTCGAAAAATTATTATCAACTTTAACTTTGAGAATTCTTTTTTTTTTCATCTTTATAGTCAGTTTTTCCATATATTTTTTTTGATAACGTCATTAATATTTTAGCAAGGGTTCACATATTAATTTAGTGTTAATAGACTCCTCAGAGTTTTGGCACTCTTGGAATCCCCGAAATCTTTGAAATTTAGAGAAGACTTTGAACTTTCACACTATTTGGAATATTTTCACAAATCCTTTAAAATGTTTAGAATTTCTAGAATTCAGTAAGTTTTTGAAATTTCCAGAAGTTCCAGATTTGCTAAATGTTATAAAAATATCAGTCTCTGATAAGCCAGAATTCATTATTTTCCCCAGTTTTCAAGATTTCTAGGTCTTCCAGATTTTTCAAACTTTCTAAATATTTCCAAATTTTCTAAAATTAATAGACCCCAAGAGTCTTTAAATCTTTGAAATTATTGGAAGCTCTGGAATCTTTAGACTCATTGAGATCTATAAGATAATAATTAGGGCGTTCAAGACCCCTAATACTTGTAGGATTTATAAAAATTAAAGGAAGCTTTCTACAGATTTTTACGATTTTTAGATTTATAGGATTTTTATTTTGTTTATAGCCTTTGGAATCTCTAAAATTTTTGTCATGTTAAGAGTTCATGCGTTTTTTACAAATTATAGAATCTTTGAAATATTTGGAACAGAATTTTTAAAACTTTTTAACGTTTGAGGGCTTAGAGTGTTTAGAATCTTTAGAGTTTTCAGATTTCTTAAGAGTCTTAATAATCTTTGGGAATTTTATAAAATTTTGAATTTTTTTAATTTCTAGGAGCATTAATACTTCCACAATCTTAAGAGAAAATAAAACAAAATATAAGCCCCGCCCGCCCACCCTATCTCAATTGTGATGATTTTTTTTATTCGTTGTGAACCAAGAGGGCGGAGCTTAGCTGCAAAATCTTTATTTATCTACGTATTTGAGCATCGTGTTTTCAAAGAATATTATGTATATTAAGAAAACAATCAAGCCAAAGATTAAGCCCCACCCATATCTGCCATGATCTAAATAGTGATGAAGTTTTCATTCGTTGACAGACCTAGGGGCGGAGCTTAATTGCAAAATCCATACTTCCCTAGAAAAATGTATCATTTTAAATATGTTTTAAGTTTCTAAAAATAAATAAATCATCACAATGGGTGGGTAGGCGGGGTTTATATATATTTTACCCTTTTTTCTGAATATACCTAGTATTCTTTGAACAACCAAATACTCAAAAACATGTTTTCAATTTTTTGTAAAGAAATAAGTATTTTGGAGTTAAGCTCTGTCCCCTTGGTTCACGGCGAATAAAAAAAATCGTCACAACTGACATAGGGCGGGTGGGCGGGCTTACATTTTGCCTTTTTGGTTTAATATGTGTACACCTCTTCTCACAACATAAAACTTAAAATGTTTAAAATGAAAATTTGTATAAGGAAATATCGATTTTGCAATTAGGTTCCGCCCCATAATTGCAAAATATATTTCCTTGGAAAAGTGTACCATTTTAACCATATTTTAAGTTTCTTGTTGTGAAAAGATGGCTATGCGTATTAAGAAAAAACAGGGAAAAAGTAAACCCCGCCCACCCGCCCTATCTCAATTGTGATGAATTTTTTATTCGTCGTGAGCCAAAGGGGCGGAGTTTAACTGCAAAATCCATATTTTCCTACAAAAATTTAAGGCTTAAATTTTGCCTTTTTGTTTTAATATGTGTACACCTCTTTTCACAAGATAAAACTTAAAATGTTTAAAGTGAAAATTTGTATAAGGAAATATCGATTTTGCCATTAGGCTCCGCCCCATAATTGCAAAATATATTTCCTTGCAAAAATGTACCATTTTAGCCATGTTTTAAGTTTCTTGTTGTGAAAAGATAGCTATGTATATTAAGAAAAAACTGGCAAAATGTAAGCCCCGCCCACCCGCCCTATTTCAATTGTGATGAATTTTTTATTCGTCGTGAGCCAAAGGGGCGGAGCTTAACTGCAAAATCATGATTTCTCTACAAGTAATAGAAACATGTTTTTGAGATCGTGTTCAGATTTTCCAGATTAGCCCAATTTTTCAGATTTTTCGAAGTACACAAAATGACTAGAATTCCCACATTATCCAAAATTTCTAAAATTATCAGGCTCCAGTTATACCAGAATTTTGAAATTGAACCTTTTCCAATATCTTCAAGATTTCTAGCTCTACCACATTTCCCACACTTTCTAAATTTTTTCAGATTTTCTAAAATTTATAGATCTCAAGAGCCTAAATCTTTGGAATTTTTGGAATTTCTCTAGAACCTTTAGAATCTTTCAAGTATTCGAAACAGAATTTTAGCTTTTGCGCCTTAGAGTCCTTAGAGTGTTTAGACCCTTTAGAGCCTTTCCAATCTATGGAGATTTATACCTTTTGAATTTTTTTGAACCACTGGAAACTTTAGAATCTTTGGATCTCTAGAATGTGATATTTTTTGATCTGTGGAATCTTCGGAATTTTTGGAATCCTGAAATTTCTTTAGATTTTTTAAATTGCCGGCTTCTCTAAATTGACTCATTCATCAATTTTTTTGAGTCACCCTGTATAAGCTTTTAAGCAATGATAAATCACAAGAATAGACTCATCATATTTTGCACTTTGCGGATGGGATTTATTCGGCAAAATTTTGAGATGACGTCATCAATTTTTTGAGAGGGGCTAAACCAATTGATTTTGCTTAACGATTTACCAAGGTTACGATAACCTTAAAATATTTGCAAGATTTCAGAGCAATCAGTTTTGCAGTTTCAAAGTTGTATTGCAAAATATTGTTATCTACATGATATTCCTAATACACATACAAAATACGACAACAATCAGTCCAGTAGTTTTGGAGATTACTTGTCTAAGAAAAATGGATGCAGAAACCAAAACTTGCCTTACGCACCAATTTTGCCATTTTTCTTTAATTTTTCTTTTATTTAAAAAAAATCGAGATTCTTTGAAGTAAAGAATAATCTTCCACTTATAAAATTGTTACAATAGTTATTACCTTGTATATTTTTTTTAATTTGTCATTTATCTTAATTTGTCTTTGGAACTTAAGCTCACTTCTTAAAAAAATCCCGGCTTTTTTCGGTGAAAGTTGATGAGAATTTCAACGTTCTTTACTTTCGCTTTGCTTTCATTACTCTTTTTGCCCTTACTTTTTATTTGTTTTTTTTTAACGTTTATATTTGCACTTTCATCTTCTTTTTCGTACTCCACGTACCTTTCATTAATTTAATTTTTTTAAATACGTTCTCTCCGCCTATACGAATACGCGATTTTTTTCCATATTTCGCGTTTTACGAATCCTCGCCACCCCGCCGCCCTCGCCCTCGCCGCTTTTCCTCGCGTTTTCGTGATTCACGTCGCTAAAACCGCGCTAACGGGATGACAAAATGTGGACACCTTAGGTCAACACAGATTGGAAGGTCATACATAGCAATTGCGTAAGGCTCTATTAAATTGAAACAGACAAAACCCAGACGACAATATTCATCATAAGTTGGCTGGGCGCACCGAAAAACAAACGAAAAATTCCGCCAGATCGCCGGCTTTTTCGGCTCGGAGCGGCGCGGATCGCTAATTGACGAAAAAACCTTGACACAGAAAGAGATTGCGACTATCAATTTATCAATTTTTTGCCACAATTAAATATTTTTAAGTTATTGCCATGTTAACGCCACGATAATGGCCTATGGTGACCGGTTGCATCCGCGTCTTCGATTAAATTATTCATAACGCGAATTTGCATTTTACGACTGACATAAATCCCGACGGATTCCTTGGGCGAGATTCGAATGTGCCTGGGATGGAGGGGGAGAGGAAAAACGGAGATGGTGGCGGCGGGGGACGATATTATTATCATTAGTATTATTATTATTAATAATAGTAATAGTTTTGGACGAGTCCGGAATTGCCTTCAAGAGCAAGGACTAAGTTATTGTCAATATTTGGAGCGACCTTGAGTGCATTGGCCGTTATAGTTACTAGAATATAAAAAAGTAATCCCTCCATTTCAAATTATTGGTCCCCTAAATGCAGTTTTATTAGGCAAATACAAGTTTGCAATTTTGAGGTATTTTAAGAATACTGTACAGCAGTGTAATAGAACTATCCTAAATTTGTCTGTCATCTCCACCAAAAAGTTGATAACGTCATTCAAAAAACTGTATAAGTACTAAAAAAAATGTCTTATAGACCAACGTACAGTATGAATAATTTTGAAAATTTCAAATTTCTAAGAGGCTGTATTTTTAAACTACTTGTGGATTTTTTTCTGTCAAATTCTGTTCTTTTTTTACTAATTTTTTACTCTGTGTCGTTCATTCACAATTTCTGAACTTGACACAGTTTTTACCTTCTTCAATTAAGACTTCAATCATCTCTTTTTTTATACATTTCTACTTAACAATCAGGTCCTTTTTCTCTATTTTTGTTGTAACTTCCACTTATTTTCTATTATTTAATCCTACGTTATTTCGAATTTTGTTGTCGTTCGTGCTTTAACCGGAATAACATATATCGAAAATTGTATTCCTTTGTGTCTGTTACTTTTTCACTTGGTTTTTCATTCTTTGCTACGACTCAAAAGCTGTATATATTTTTTATCTCATATTTCTTTCTTAATCTGCCTTCCATCCTACTTATACACTCCACATTAAGACCTTCTTATTTCTCAATATTTCTCCATGAGTTCTTTCATCTTCTTTCTTTTTTAGTTCCTAATTTTAATATAGAATTATCACAAGGTTCAGAATTTTTATTGAACATTTCTTTTCAACAACCAAAAATCCAGACCTCAAGAAAATTACAGATTCTAACAAAAAAATTCTAGAGATAATCAACTACTCAAAATTACATTTAAAATTCACTTTTCTTCTAAAAGACAAAATTTTCAAGAAGAAAAAATTTAAATGAGAAAAATTCAGTTTTTAGAAATTGTAAATATTACTCTTTTGTCGAAACGTCTTTGAATTGATGTTTTTGTATTGATAAAAATAATCCAAAATTAATTAGACACAACTTTCCTGGCCTCTGAAGCACAGTCAGTCCTGCATACATGTAAAAGAAACAATATACAAGTAATAATAAAAAAATGTCTTATAGACCACTACGTACAATATTAATAATTTTGAAAATTTCAAATTTCCAAGAGGCTGTATTTTGAAACCACCTGTGAATTTTTTTCTGTCAAATTCTGTTCTTTTTTTACTAATTTTTTCCTCTGTGTCGTTCATTCACAATTTCTGAACTTGACACAGTTTTTACCTTCTTCAATTAAGACTTCAATCATATCTTTTTTTATACATTTCTACTTAACAATCAGGTCCTTTTTCTCTATTTTTGTTGTAACTTCCACTTATTTTCTATTATTTAATCATACGTTATTTCGAATTTTGTTGTCATTCGTTCTTTAACCGGAATAACTTATATCGAAAATTTTATTCCTTTGTGTCTGTTATTTTTTCATTTGGTTTTTTATTCTTAGCTACGACTCAAAAGCTGTATATATTTTTTTACCTCATTTTTCTTTCTTAATCTGCCTTCCATCCTACTTGTACACTCTACATCAAACCTTCTTATTTCTCAATATTTCTCCATGAGTTCTTTCATTTTCTTTCTTTTTTAGTTCCTAATTTTAATATAGAATTATCACAAGGTTCAGAATTTTTATTGAAAATTTCTTTTCAACAACCAAAAATCCAGACCTTAAGTAAATTACAGATTCTAACAAAAAAATTCTAGAGATAATCAACTACTCAAAATTGCATTTAAAATTCACTTTTTTTCTAAAAGACAAAATTTTCAAGAAGAAAAAATTTAAATGAGAAAAATTCAATTTTTAGAAATTGTAAATATTACTCTTTTGTCGAAACGTCTTTGAATTGATGTTTTTGTATTGATAAAAATAATCCAAAATTAATTAGACATAACTTTCCTGGCCTCTGAAGCACAGTCAGTCCTGCATACATGTAAGAGAAACAATATACAAGTAATAATAAAAAAATGTCTTATAGACCACTACGTACAATATTAATAATTTTGAAAATTTCAAATTTCGAAGAGGCTGTATTTTGAAACCACCTTTGGATTTTTTTCCTGTCAAATTCTGTTCTTTTTTTACTAATTTTTTCCTCTGTGTCGTTCATTCACAATTTCTGAACTTGACACAGTTTTTACCTTCTTCAATTAAGACTTCAATCATATCTTTTTTTATACATTTCTACTTAACAATCAGGTCCTTTTTCTCTATTTTTGTTGTAACTTCCACTTATTTTCTATTATTTAATCATACGTTATTTCGAATTTTGTTGTCATTCGTTCTTTAACCGGAATAACTTATATCGAAAATTTTATTCCTTTGTGTCTGTTACTCTTTCATTTGGTTTTTCATTCTTTGCTACGACTCAAAAGCTGTATATATTTTTTTATCTCATATTTCTTTCTTAATCTACCTTCCATCCTACTTATACACTCTACATCAAGACCTTCTTATTTCTCAATATTTCTCCATGAGTTCTTTCATCTTCTTTCTTTTGTAGTTCCTAATTTTAATATAGAATTATCACAAGGTTTAGAATTTTTATTGAAAAGTTCTTTTCAGTAACCAAAAATCCAGACCTTAAGAAAATTACAGATTCTAACAAAAAAATTCTACTCAAAATTGCATTTAAAATTTACTTTTTTTCCAAAAGACAAAATTTTCAAGAAGAAAAAATTTAAATGAGAAAAATTCAGTTTTTGAAAATTGTAAATATTGCTCTTTTATCGAAACGTCTATGAATTGATGTTTTTGTATTGATAAAAATAATCCAAAGTTAATTAGACATAACCTTACTGGCCTCTGAAGCACAGTGAGTCCTGCATACATGTAAGGGAAAAAATATACAAGGAATTATAAAAAAATGTGTTATAGAGCACTACGTACAGTATTAATAATTTTGAAAATTTCAAATTTCCAAGAAGCTGTATTCTGAAACTACCTGTAGTTTTTTTTCTGTCAAATTCTGTTCTTTTTTTACTAATTTTTTACTCTGTGTCGTTAACTCACAATTTCTGAATTTGACACAGTTTTTCCCTTCTTCTATTAAGACTTCAATCTTCTCTTTTTTCATACATTTCTACTTAACATTCAGCTCCTTTTTCTCTATTCTTGTTGTAACTTCCACTTATTTTCTTTTATTTATTCAGATGTTACTTCGAATTTTGTTGTCTTGCGTTCGTTAACCGGAATAACTTATATCGAAAATTTTATTCCTTTGTGTCTGTTATTTTTTCATTTGGTTTTTCATTGTAAGCTACGACTCAGAAGCTGTATATACTTTTTTATCTCATATTTCTTTCTTTATCTGCCTTCCATCCTACTTATACACTCCACATTAAGACCTTCTTATTTCTCAATATTTCTCTATGAGTTCTTTCATCTTCCTTCTTTTGTAGTTCCTAACTTTAATATAGAATTATCACAAGGTTCAGAATTTTTATTGAAAATTTCTTTTCAACAACCAAAAATCTAGACCTCAAGAAAATTACAGATTCTAACAAAAAAATTCTAGAGATAATCAGCTACTCAAAATTACATTTAAAATTCATTTTTTTTCTAAAAGACAAAATGTTCAAGATGAAAAAATTTAAATGAGAAAAATTCAGTTTTTGGAAATTGTAAATATTACTCTTTTATCGAAACGTCTATGAATTGATGTTTTTAGATTGATGAAAATAATCCAAAGTTAATTAGACATAACTTTACTGGCCTCTGAAGCACAGTCAGTCCTGCGTACATGTAAGAGAAAAAATATACAAGTAATAATAAAAAAATGTCTTATAGAGCACTACGTACAGTATTAATAATTTTGAAAATTTCAAATTTCCAAGAGGCTGTATTTTGAAACTACTTGTGTATATATTTTCCGTCAACTTCTGTTCTTTTTTTACTAATTTTTTACTCTGTGTCGTTCATTCACAATTTCTGAACTTGACGCAGTTTTTCCCTTCTTCTATTAAGACTTCAATCATCTCTTTTTTTATACATTTCTACTTAACAATCAGGTCCTTTTTCTCTATTTTTGTTGTAACTTCCACTTATTTTCTTTTATTTATTCATATGTTATTTCGAATTTTGTTGTCGTTCGTGTTTTAACAGGAATAACTTATATCGAAAATTTTATTCCTTTGTGACTATTATTTTTTCATTTGGTTTTTCATTCTTAGCTACGACTCAAAAGCTGTATATATTTTTTTATCTCATCTTTCTTTGTTAATCTGCCTTCCATCCTACTTATACACTTCACATTAAGACCTTCTTATTTCTCGATATTTCTCCATGAGTTCTTTCATCTTCTTTCTTTTGTAGTTCCTAATTTTAATATAGAATTATCACAAGGTTCAGAATTTTTATTGAAAATTTCTTTTCAACAACCAAAAATCCAGACCTTAAGAAAATTACAGATTCTAACAAAAAAATTCTAGAGATAATCAACTACTCAAAATTGCATTTAAACTTCTTCTTTTTTTCTAAAAGACAAAATTTTCAAGAATAAAAAATTTTAATGAGAAAAAGTCAATTTTTGGAAATTGTAAATATTACTCTTTTATGGAAACGTCTATGAATTGATGTTTTCACATTGATAAAAATAATCCAAAGTTAATTAAACATAACTTTCCTGGCCTCTGAAGCACAATCAGTCCTGCATACATGTAAGAGAAAAAATATGCAAGTAATAATAAAAAAATGTCTTATAGAGCACTACGTACAGTATTAATAATTTTGAAAATTTCAAATTTCCAAGAGGCTGTATTTTGAAACTACTTGTGTATATATTTTCCGTCAACTTCTGTTCTTTTTTTACTAATTTTTTACTCTGTGTCGTTCATTCACAATTTCTGAACTTGACACAGTTTTTCCCTTCTTCAATTAAGACTTCAATCATATCTTTTTTTATACATTTCTACTTAACAATCAGGTCCTTTTTCTCTATTTTTGTTGAAACTTCCACTTATTTTCTTTTATTTAATCATATGTTATTTCGAATTTTGTTGTCGTTCGTGTTTTAACAGGAATAACTTATATCGAAAATTTTATTCCTTTGTGACTATTATTTTTTCATTTGGTTTTTCATTCTTAGCTACGACTCAAAAGCTGTATATATTTTTTTACCTCATATTTCTTTCTTAATCTGCCTTCCATCCTACTTATACACTCTACATCAAACCTTCTTATTTCTCAATATTTCTCCATGAGTTCTTTCATTTTCTTTCTTTTTTAGTTCCTAATTTTAATATAGAATTATCACAAGGTTCAGAATTTTTATTGAAAATTTCTTTTCAACAACCAAAAATCCAGACCTTAAGTAAATTACAGATTCTAACAAAAAAATTCTAGAGATAATCAACTACTCAAAATTGCATTTAAAATTCACTTTTTTCTAAAAGACAAAATTTTCAAGAAGAAAAAATTTAAATGAGAAAAATTCAATTTTTAGAAATTGTAAATATTACTCTTTTGTCGAAACGTCTTTGAATTGATGTTTTTGTATTGATAAAAATAATCCAAAATTAATTAGACATAACTTTCCTGGCCTCTGAAGCACAGTCAGTCCTGCATACATGTAAGAGAAACAATATACAAGTAATAATAAAAAAATGTCTTATAGACCACTACGTACAATATTAATAATTTTGAAAATTTCAAATTTCGAAGAGGCTGTATTTTGAAACCACCTTTGGATTTTTTTTCTGTCAAATTCTGTTCTTTTTTTACTAATTTTTTCCTCTGTGTCGTTCATTCACAATTTCTGAACTTGCCACAGTTTTTACCTTCTTCAATTAAGACTTTAATCATCTCTTTTTTTATATATTTCTACTTAACAATCAGGTCCTTTTTCTCTATTTTTGTTGTAACTTCCACTTATTTTCTATTATTTAATCATACGTTATTTCGAATTTTGTTGTCATTCGTTCTTTAACCGGAATAACTTATATCGAAAATTTTATTCCTTTGTGTCTGTTATTTTTTCATTTGGTTTTTTATTCTTAGCTACGACTCAAAAGCTGTATATATTTTTTTACCTCATATTTCTTTCTTAATCTGCCTTCCATCCTACTTGTACACTCTACATCAAACCTTCTTATTTCTCAATATTTCTCCATGAGTTCTTTCATTTTCTTTCTTTTTTAGTTCCTAATTTTAATATAGAATTATCACAAGGTTCAGAATTTTTATTGAAAATTTCTTTTCAACAACCAAGAATCCAGACCTTAAGTAAATTACAGATTCTAACAAAAAAATTCTAGAGATAATCAACTACTCAAAATTGCATTTAAAATTCACTTTTTTTCTAAAAGACAAAATTTTCAAGAAGAAAAAATTTAAATGAGAAAAATTCAATTTTTAGAAATTGTAAATATTACTCTTTTGTCGAAACGTCTTTGAATTGATGTTTTTGTATTGATAAAAATAATCCAAAATTAATTAGACATAACTTTCCTGGCCTCTGAAGCACAGTCAGTCCTGCATACATGTAAGAGAAACAATATACAAGTAATAATAAAAAAATGTCTTATAGACCACTACGTACAATATTAATAATTTTGAAAATTTCAAATTTCCAAGAGGCTGTATTTTGAAACCACCTGTGGATTTTTTTCTGTCAAATTCTGTTCTTTTTTTACTAATTTTTTCCTCTGTGTCGTTCATTCACAATTTCTGAACTTGACACAGTTTTTACCTTCTTCAATTAAGACTTCAATCATCTCTTTTTTTATACATTTCTACTTAACAATCAGGTCCTTTTTCTCTATTTTTGTTGTAACTTCCACTTATTTTCTTTTATTTATTCATATGTTATTTCGAATTTTGTTGTCGTTCGTGTTTTAACAGGAATAACTTATATCGAAAATTTTATTCCTTTGTGACTATTATTTTTTCATTTGGTTTTTCATTCTTAGCTACGACTCAAAAGCTGTATATATTTTTTTATCTCATCTTTCTTTGTTAATCTGCCTTCCATCCTACTTATACACTTCACATTAAGACCTTCTTATTTCTCGATATTTCTCCATGAGTTCTTTCATCTTCTTTCTTTTGTAGTTCCTAATTTTAATATAGAATTATCACAAGGTTCAGAATTTTTATTGAAAATTTCTTTTCAACAACCAAAAATCCAGACCTTAAGAAAATTACAGATACTAACAAAAAAATTCTAGAGATAATCAACTACTCAAAATTGCATTTAAACTTCTTTTTTTTTTTCTAAAAGACAAAATTTTCAAGAATAAAAAATTTTAATGAGAAAAAGTCAATTTTTGGAAATTGTAAATATTACTCTTTTATGGAAACGTCTATGAATTGATGTTTTCACATTGATAAAAATAATCCAAAGTTAATTAAACATAACTTTCCTGGCCTCTGAAGCACAATCAGCCCTGTATACATGTAAGAGAAAAAATATGCAAGTAATAATAAAAAAATGTCTTATGGACCACTACTTACAGTATTAATAATTTTGAAAATTTCAAAGTTCCAAGAGGCTGTATTTTTAAACTACTTGTGAATTTTTTTCAGTCAAATTCTGTTCTTTCTTTTACTAATTTTTTACTCTGTGTCGTTCATTCACAATTTCTTAATTTGACACAGTTTTTCCCTTCTTCTATTAAGACTTCAATCATCTCTTTTTTTATACATTTATACTTAACATTCAGGTCCTTTTTCTCTATTTTTGTTGTAACTTCCACTTATTTTCTTTTATTTATTCATACGTTATTTCGAATTTTGTTGTCGTTCGTGCTTTAACCGGAATAACTTATATCGAAAATTTTATTCCTTTGTGTCTGTTACTCTTTCATTTGGTTTTTCATTCTTTGCTACGACTCAAAAGCTGTATATATTTTTTTATCTCATATTTCTTTCTAGATCTGCCTTCCATCCTACTTATACACTCTACATCAAGACCTTCTTTTTCTCAATATTTCTCCATGAGTTTTTTCATCTTCTTTCTTTTGTAGTTCCTAATTTTAATATAGAATGATCACAAGGTTCAGAATTTTTATTGAAAATTTCTTTTCCACAACCACAAATCCAGACCTTAAGAAAATTACAGATTCTAACAAAAAAATTCTAGAGATAATCAACCACTCAAAATTGCATTTAAAATTCTTTTTTTTTTTCTAAGAGACAAAATTTTCAAGAATAAAAAATTTTAATGAGAAAAATTCAGTTTTTGGAAATTGTAAATATTACTCTTTTATGGAAACGTCTATGAATTGATGTTTTCAGATTGATAAAAATAATCCAAAGTTAATTAGACATAACTTTCCTGGCCTCTGAAGCACAATCAGTCCTGCATACATGTAAGACAAAAAATATGCAAGTAATAATAAAAAAAAAATCTTATACAACACTACGTACAGTATTAATAATTTTGGTATTTTCAAATTTCCAAGAGGCTGTATTCTGAAACTACCTGTAGATTTTTTTCTGTCAAATTCTGTTCTTTTTTTACTATTTTTTTCCTCTATGTCCTTCATTCACAATTTCTGAACTTGGCACAGTTTTTCTCTTCTTCAATTACGAATACATTCATCTCTTTTTTTATACATCTCTAGTTTACATTTAGATCCTTTTTCCTCTATTTTAATTGTCAATTCCACGAATTTTTTTATTCTTATTTTGTTGAGAATTTTATTGGAAATGAAATGAAAAGAAAATACTTCAGAAATTCACACACTGCAGTGAATGCAATAACACTCAACGGGACTTTTGCACTGAAAAATCCCACTATAAACGGAGCACCATCAGATCGTCGTTACATAATGGAAGATAAGGTTATTAAACGTCTATAATTTGCCCAAAATTACTACTCCGCGAAGACTTTTTTTCATTCTTTGACGTCTTTTAATAGAAGAAGTGAACCCTGAGGTACTTATTATAGTTTTTTTTTTAATTATGAAATTAAAGCGTATTATTTGAGTCCGCTTATACCAACTTTCATTTGTTATAATAGTTACTCAGAAATAAAAAAAATAATAATAATAATGGGGTCAAAAAATATTACGTAGAAATTCGAACTTTCGCCAACTTACGCGAAATTTCTTTCTGGAACCTTATCGTTATTTAAACAATCCTAAACCGTTAAACAATTGTTATTCGGCTTTGCTAATTCACGCAAATAAAAAATAAATAAAAAAATATCGCCTACTACCGGAAACCGAAAGCAGCGATTTCGTAACAGCGCGCCACCCTCACAAACTCATTACTGTTTACTTTACGCCATAAATAAGTCACTGTTTCATGACCTGGCGAAATTATATAAAATCTAGAGAGGAAGCAGCGTGTAACTATTCGCCAGATGGTATAAATAGCGTTTATTGTAATTTTTATTTTTACGCAAAGGACACCACATGAAAGGGTCTTGGCACCACGTAGTAACAAGACTCGGAGGTTTTCACCGGCGACGTGGGCAAATCTGGCAGCCGAATCCTCTAACACCGAGTCAAAGTTAAATCCGAGTGCATCGGTGGAGTGCATTTCGAGATTAAAAAGTCCTGACGAGTCGAAAATTTGCAGAGGTTATCGGAGGCAAAAATAAAATAGAATTTTGCGATAAAGTACAAAGTAACAAAGTTGCACATGCCCGAAATTAAATTGTTCTTTGTTAAGGTTATTCGCCCCTCCAAAACATTGATGACGTCGGCTAAAAATTATTTTGGCGACGTGGAGCGTGAAAATTTCTGTGTTTGGACCTACCACAACGTTGGTGACGTAGGTGGAAAAATGATTAAATAAATATACATTTTAACACGAAGTTTCCCGATTTTGTTAAAAATATGTTTCAGTCTGGATAAGAATTACATCTGTTTTTGTGGTTATTATGTTGCTATGTTATCTATAAATACGGTCGTTTTTTCAAAGAAATTATGACATAAATACACTTTTTTCTTATCAATTGAATGCATACGTAATTGTAAATTTTATTTATAATTCCTCTTTGATTGCAAAACGGTTTAAATTTCAATCTATTTATGTGTATGTGTAATATACCAGTTTTAACAAAATGTATACAAAGTAAAAAGCTACAATTTCCAAACAATATTCAAGTTAAATCAATAAAATTACCTTTTTCAGACTTCGTAACAAACGCAAGTCATATATTCTACCTTTCTTAAAAAAATAAAAAAATAATATACAGGGTGTTCCAATGGACAGTAGTGAAAAACCTATCAAAAAATTATTTTCGCACTTTTAAGATCTACGTAATAACATAATTTTATGTAGTTAGTTGTTTGGACCTAAATTACAAAAATAATATATACAAAAAATCATAACGATAAGTCGTTTAAGGTGTTCGAAAAAAATTTTGGAAAATTTCTATTTTTGAAAAATTGATTGACGGCCGTTACAAAATCAGCGACTTTTCAGCAACGAAGAAACGATTTGTGATTAAAAGTTTTCTCACAGTTTCACTATTCAAAGTCGTTAAAAAATATAAAAAATATTGAAAAATTTTCATTTTTGGATTTTTTGCACGGCCGTTAGAGGTTCAGAAATTTCCCAACAATTAAATATTAATTTACGTTTAAAAGTTTCATATAGTTTCACGATCGGCCCGGATCAAGGTCCAAGGGCTAGAGTATCACAATGTAGTTTTTGCCTTTTTTTGATAATAATTAAAGACATATTGAAAAATAAGGATTTAAAAACATGATTCAAGTTAAATCAATAAAATTACCTTTTTACCTTTTTCAGACTTCGTAACAAACCCTAGTCATATATTTAACCTTTCTTAAAAAAAAAATAAAAAAAATAATATACAGGGTGTTCCAATGGATCAGTAGTGAAAAACCTATCAAAAAATTATTTTCGCACTTTTTA
The DNA here is from genome assembly GCF_036711695.1 of Zophobas morio. Classification (NCBI taxonomy): domain Eukaryota; kingdom Metazoa; phylum Arthropoda; class Insecta; order Coleoptera; family Tenebrionidae; genus Zophobas; species Zophobas morio. Next base: position 551,003 of record NW_026972132.1, read on the forward strand.
GATCTACGTAATAACATAATTTTATATAGTTAGTTGTTTGACCTAAATTACAAAAATAAGATATCCAAAAAATCATAACGATAAGTCGTTTAAGATCTTTGAAACAAATTTTGGAAAGTTGCCATTTTTGAAAAATTTATTGACAGTCGTTATAAAATCAGCGACTTTTCAGCAACGAAGAAACGATTTGTGATTAAAAGTTTTCTCACAGTTTCACTATTCAAAGTCCTTAAAAAATATAAAAAAAAAAAATGAAAAATTTTAATTTTGGATTTTTTTCACGGCCGTTACAGGTACAGAAATTTGTCAGCAATTAAGTATTAATTTACGTTTAAAAGTTTCGTATAGTTTCACGATGGCCCCGCTCCAAGGCCCAAGGGCTTAAGTACCACAATGTAGTTTTTCCCTTTTTTTTGATAATAATTAAAGACATATTGAAAAATAAGGGTTTAAAAACAATATTCAAGTTAAATCAATAAAATTACCTTTTTCAGACTTCGTAACAAACGCTAGTCATATATTTAACCTTTCTTAAAAAAAATAAAAAAAAATATACAGGGTGTTCCAATGGATCAGTAGTGAAAAACCTATCAAAAAATTATTTTCGCACTTTTTGGATCTACGTAATAACATAATTGTATGTAGTTAGTTGTTTGACCTAAATTACAAAAATAAGATATACAAAAAATCATAACGATAAGTCGTTTAAGGTGTTCGAAAAAAATTTTGGAAAATTTCTATTTTTGAAAAATTGATTGACGGTCGTTACAAAATCAGCGACTTTTCAGCAACGAAGAAACGATTTGTGATTAAAAGTTTTCTCACAGTTTCACTATTCAAAGTCCTTAAAAAATATAAAAAAAAAATGAAAAATTTTAATTTTGGATTTTTTTCACGGCCGTTACAGGTACAGAAATTTGTCAGCAATTAAGTATTGATTTACGTTTAAAAGTTTCGTATAGTTTCACGATGTCAAGGTCCAAGGGCTTAAGTACTACAACGTAGTTTTTCCCTTTTTTTGATAATAATTAAAGACATATTGAAAAATAAGGGTTTAAAAACAATATTAAGTTAAATCAATAAAATTACCTTTTTCAGACTTCGTAACAAACGCTAGTCATATATTTAACCTTTCTTAAAAAAAATTAAAAAAAAATATACAGGGTGTTCCAATGGATCAGTAGTGAAAAACCTATCAAAAAATTATTTTCGTACTTTTTGGATCTACGTAATAACATAATTGTATGTAGTTAGTTGTTTGGACCTAAATTACAAAAATAATATATCCAAAAAATCATAACGATAAGTCGTTTAAGGTGTTCGAAAAAAATTTTGGAAAATTTCTATTTTTGAAAAATTGATTGACGGTCGTTACAAAATCAGCGACTTTTCAGCAACGAAGAAACGATTTGTGATTAAAAGTTTTCTCACAGTTTCACTATTCAAAGTCCTTAAAAAATATAAAAAAAAAAATGAAAAATTTTAATTTTGGATTTTTTCACGGCCGTTACAGGTACAGAAATTTGTCAGCAATTAAATATTGATTTACGTTTAAAAGTTTCGTATAGTTTCACGATGTCAAGGTCCAAGGGCTTAAGTACTACAACGTAGTTTTTCCCTTTTTTTGATAATAATTAAAGACATATTGAAAAATAAGGGTTTAAAAACAATATTAAGTTAAATCAATAAAATTACCTTTTTCAGACTTCGTAACAAACGCCAGTCATATATTTAACCTTTCTTAAAAAAAATAAAAAAAAAATATACAGGGTGTTCCAATGGATCAGTAGTGAAAAACCTATCAAAAAATTATTTTCGCACTTTTTGGATCTATGTAATAACATAATTGTATGTAGTTAGTTGTTTGGACCTAAATTACAAAAATAACATATCTAAAAAATAATAACGTTAAGTTGTTTAAGGTCTTCGAAAAAAATTTTGGAAAATTGCCATTTTTGAAAAATTTATTGACAATCGTTATAAAATCAGCGACTTTTCAGCAACTAAGAAACGATTTGTGATTAAAAGTTTTCTCATAGTTTCACTATTCAAAGTCCTTAAAAAATATAAAAAAATTGAAAAATTTTCATTTTTGGATTTTTTCACACGCCCGTTACAGGTTCAGAAATTTTTCAGCAATCAAGTATTGATTTACGTTTAAAAGTTTCGTATAGTTTCACGATGTCAAGGTCCAAGGGCTTAAGTACCACAACGTAGTTTTTCCCTTTTTTTGATAATAATTAAAGACATTGAAAAATAAGGGTTTAAAAACAATATTAAGTTGAATCAATAAAATTACCTTTTTCAGATTTCATAACACATGCAAGTAATATATTTAACCTTTCTAAAAAAAAAACTAAAAAATAATATACAAGGTGTTCCAATGAATCAGTGGTGAAAAACCTATCAAAAAGATATTTTCGCACTTTTTAGATCTACGTAATAACTTAATTTTATGTAGTTAGTTGTTTGACCTAAATTACAAAAATAATATATCCAAAAAATCATAACGATTAGCCGTTTGAGGTCTTCAAAAAAAATTTTGGAAAAGTTCCATTTTTGAAAAATGTATTGACAATCGTTATAAAACCAGCGACTTTTCAGCAACGAAGAAACGATTTGTGATTAAAAGTTTTCTCATAGTTTCACTATTCAAAGTCCTTAAAAAATATAAAAAAATTGAAAAATATTAATTTTTGGATTTTTTTTCACGGCCGTTACAGATTCAGAAATTTGTCAGCAATTAAGTATTAATTTACGTTTAAAAGTGTCGTATAGTTTCACGATCGGCCCGGTTCAAGGTCCAAGGGCTTGGCTAGCAAAACGTGATTTTTCCCTTTTTTCAGAATTATACATGTTGAGAAATCAGTTTTTACAAAACAATATTAAAAATGAATCAATAAAATTTAACTTGAATTCTTCGTGTCACATTCAAACCATCTATTTTACTTTGATTAAAAGAAATCTATGAAAATAATAATATACGGGGTGTCTCATAGCACAAGCATAGAAGATCTATTAAAAAATATATTTTAGTAGCCATTAATTGTTTGACCTAAATTACACAAAAAATATATGCAAGAAAACCTACCGATAATTCGTTTAAGTTCCGTTTTATTTTATTTTTATAATTTTTTCACGAAAAAAGTCAATGACTTTTCAGCAATAAAGGTTCAATTTGCGTTTACAAGTTTCGCATGGTTTCACGCCCGGCCCAGTCCAAGGTCCAAGGGCTTGTCTAGCACAAATTGCCTCCCTCCACAATATTAAAATTTAATCAATAAAATCACCCTGCTAAAAAATCTAAAAATAATAAAATAAAGGTGACCCAATAAACCATTGAAAAAATAGTTTGGCACAGTTTTTCGAAACACACCATGTAAATTTAAATTTAAAATTAAATCATTATTTTGTCACGACAAACAAAAAAATAAAGTGGAACACCCTGTATTTATAACTGCTCCGAACTTACCTTGACGTAGCTTTTTTGACATCTTGTGGTCTGGTTTCCCCGTCAGGTTTTTTGTAACAATTTTTACTGTCCCATAAACGTAAGAGATTAGAATAATTATTTGTTTATATCCGTGCACTATGGAACCGAATTATTTAAACAAAAAACATGAAAAAAAATTTTGACAATTCACCCCACAAAGCCCAAGATTAATTAGAAGCGGTTTTAAAATACAGGGTGTCTCGATATTTTCGTCGAAAGTTGGACTTACATGGTTGAGCGAAAGTGAGGACTTCTTGCGTTTTGACGTGGTAGTCGTCCTCTTCCTCCGTGATGGAGTATCCCGTCTTGAACCTGGGCTCGTCGCTCTGCATGCCGCCCATTTCCTGGTCCACCTTGGCCAGGAAGTGCGGCGGCACCGGGGGCAGCACGCGCCCCGTCACGTTGGGGGCGGTCTGGAAGCCCATCCGCCGCAAGACCTCCCCCTTGATCACCTCCAGGTTGCGGCTCTTGATCTCCTCGCGCATCTTGCACGAGCCGCAGGCCGAGGCCTGGGTGGGCTCCAGATTGTCCGCGAATCGTCTTTTCACAATACTGTTTGATCGGTTCCGGATTTCCTTATCACTAAACGTCGGCGTTATCATAATGAGGATTAAGAGCAGTTTTATAGTTCTCCCGGAGTCGGGGAGCGACCCCCAGACGCAGCGCCCGCTTACCATCTTATCTCTCTAAATTAATCAGTCGGAGTATCACAAGTTTGTCAGATTCGATATGGCGTATCACAAGTCCGAAAATCACTCGAATTTTATCACATTTTCGAAGGCGCGAAGAGGAGCACTCAGCACTAAACCTTCATCCCCCATCGCTCTATAATACTTGGATGGCAATTTGGATCACATTCATCTATTATTAATTTTTTTCTAATCACAAGTCGATCACAATCTGAATTTACATTGGACAATTTTTTTTTCAGTCGAAGCTCTCGATTTTTTTTTCTTAGATTCTGTATCACATTCGCACGCGTGTCGGCTTCAAGAAGAGATCTATCAGTACGGTAATAAACCGAGTTGGTTAGAGTTAAAGACCAACACTGAGCTATAATATAAAGCTGAGACTATATATGTGTGTAAACCTCTACAGTGCGTGTGTATCTACTTGTACGAGCGCTACCGCGTCGATCAAGCCGTGCTCGACGGACAGCGGCACTGCGATTGGCGGAGACGCGGAACGCCGTTTCGAAAAATAGATCGTACCCAAAGAGGGCACAACGCTCACCAAACGTACCGGGCCGCAAAATCGGGAACCGCGGTAATTACACAAAACGGACGCAGGGGGCGCCAGCGTCGAAAAAAGACGATTTTTGAAAAATTTAACTTGTGGCCTTATTAGTATTATTATTATTTTTATTATTACTTGGTATATTTCTCGCTGCGCTTAAATATTGCACCACCAAAACTAAATTCTCTCCCGACCTAATTGTTGCTGTTGAGAAGATATCGCAACACAGTAAAAGCCGAGTTTAATTACAATTTGAGTGGTACCCAAAACTCAACCAAAAGTCTGTTCTCGTTTTTAACGTTGCAAAATACATAGTTTGGAAAAATATTTCATAAAAGTCACAATTTTACTTTTTGAAAACAAAAGTTTCCTCTTTAAAAATTAAAAATAGGGTTTTTTTGACTTAGCAAAAACATTTTTTTAATTTCTTTAAGACAATGCTAACTTTATGAAACATTTTTTGCTAAACAAAGGAAATTTTTTCGTTTAATAAAATCTTTTGGTAAAAAACTTTTGTTTTTAGTTTTCGTCAAAAAATTACCTCGCTGAGTACAGTGGTTTAGAGAAAAATATTTCACAAAAGTCACAATAATTTTACTTTTTGCCAAAAAATGATCTTCTGTTTAAAAATGAAAAGTTGGAGTTTTTGGTCCAAAATATTGCCATATGTTTTTTTTAATTTGGCATAAATATTTTTTGAATTTTTTTTGACAATGCTAACTTAATGGAGCATTTTTTAGACCATATAATTTATCATTTTTTACATGTATAAGTTTGTATTAAAAATAAAACAGTCTTTGGGTTGTTCGATATATTGTTTAAAACATTTTTGACTTTACGTGCTTGTCACCTGAGCAAAGTATACTAAAATTGTAGACTAAAAATTAATATTGAAAATATATCAGTGCTATACAAAGGGAATTTTTTCGTTTAATAAAATCTTTTTTGTAAAAAACTTTTGTTTTTAGTTTTCGTCAAAAAATTACCTCGCTGAGTACAGTGGTTTAGAGAAAAATATTTCATAAAAGTCAAAATAATTTTACTTTTCGCCAAAAAATGATCTTCTGTTTAAAAATGAAAAGTTGGAGTTTTTGGTCCAAAATATTGCCATGTTTTTTTTTAAACTTAGCTAAAATATTTTTTGAATTTTTTTTGACAATGCTAACTTAATGAAGCATTTTTTAGACCATATAATTTATCATTTTTTACATGTATAAGTTTGTATTAAAAATAAAACAGGTTTTGGGTTGTTCGATCTATTGTTTAAAAGATTTTTTGACGTTACATGCTTGTCACCTGAGCAAAGTATACTAAAATTGTAGACTAAAAATTAATATTGAAAATATATCAGTACTAAACAAAGGGAATTTTTTTCGTTTAATAAAATCTTTTTTGTAAAAAACTGTTGTTTTTAGTTTTCGTCAAAAAATTACCTCGCTGAATACAGTGGTTTAGAGAAAAATATTTCATAAAAGTCAAAATAATTTTACTTTTCGCCAAAAAATGATCTTCTGTTTAAAAATGAAAAGTTGGAGTTTTTGGTCCAAAATATTGCCACTTGTTTTTTTTAACTTAGCAAAAATATTTTTTGAATTTTTTTTGACAATGCTAACTTCATGAAGCATTTTTTAGACCATATAACTTATCATTTTTTACATGTATAAGTTTGTATTAAAAATAAAACAGTTTTTGGGTTGTTCGATATGTTTAAAACATATTTTGACGTTACATGCTTGTCACCTGAGCAAAGTATACTAAAATTGTAGACTAAATATCAATTTTAAAAATATATCAGTATCATACAAAGTGATTACTTTTAGTTTAATAAAATTTTTGGAAAAAAAACACAGTTACCTGCAGTTTTGGCAAAAAAATTACGTCGTTGAATAAATTGGTTTAGAAAGAAATATTTCATAAAATTCACAATAATTTAACTTTTCCCAAAAAAAAGATTGTCTATTTAAAACTGAGAAGTTGCCTTTTTTGGCTCCAATTATCATCATATGTTTTTTTTAATCTAACAAAAACATGTTTTGATTTTTTCTTTGAAACAATGCTCCTTCAGGATACATTTGTTAGAACATTTAATGTATAATATTTTACATACATATATAAGTTTATATTAAAAAAAATCAATTTTCTTGTTCGATACGATGTTTGGACCAATTCTTGACGTTACATGCTTGTCACTTGAGAAGAGCATATTAAAATTGCGAAGTAAAAACTGCTGTTAAAAATATATCAGTGCGGAACAAAGTAAATTTTGTTCGTTTAATAAAATCTTTTGGAAAAAAAACACAGTTATTTTTATATTGTGTAAAATTCATAGATTTTTTACCCTAAATATTGTCATATTTTTAACCTAAGAATACAATTTTTTTGAAAATATTTTTTTTAATAGTGCTAACTTCATGATACATTTGTTAGACCACATAATTTATAATTTTTTACATATATAAGGCTATATTAAAAAACAAAAAAACCATTTTTGAGTTGTTCGATATGTTGTTTAGATCATTTTTAACGTTACATGCTTGTCACCTGAGCAAAGTATACTAAAATTGTAGACTAAATATCAATTTTAAAAATATATCAGTACCATACAAAGTCATTACTTTTAGTTTAATGAAATCTTTTGGAAAAAAAAAACACAGTTACCCGCAGTTTTGGCAAAAAAATTACGTCGTTTAATAAATTGGTTTAGAAAGAAATATTTCATAAAATTTACAATAATTTTACTTTTCCCAAAAAAAAAGATTTTCTATTTAAAAATGAGAAGTTGCCCTTTTTGGCTCGAATCATCATCATATGTGTTTTTTTAATCTAACAAAAACATGTTTTGATTTTTTTTTTCTAACAATGCTCTTTCAGGATACATTTGTTAGAACATTTATTGTATAGTATTTTTCATATATAAGTTTATATTAAAAAAAATCAATTTTCTTGTTCGATACGTTGTTTGGACCAATTTTTGACGTTACATGCTTGTCACTTGAGAAGAGCATATTAAAATTGTACAGTAAAAATTGCTATTAAAAAAATATCAGTGCGGAACAAAGTAAATTTTGTTCGTTCAATAAAATCTTTTGGAAAAAAAACACAGTTATATTTATAATGTGTAAAATTCAAAAATTTTTTACCCTAAATATTGTCATATTTTTAACCTAAGAATACAATTTTTTTGAAAATATTTTTTTTAATAGTGCTAACTTCATGATACATTTGTTAGACCACATAATTGATAATTTTTTACATATATAAGGTTATATTAAAAAACAAAAAAAGCGTTTTTGAGTTGTTCAAAATGTTGTTTAGACCATTTTTTGACGTTACATGCTTGTCACCTGAGCAAAGTATACTAAAATTGTAGACTAAATATCAATTTTAAAAATATATCAGTACCATACAAAGTGATTACTTTTAGTTTAATAAAATCTTTTGGAAAAAAAAACACAGTTACCTGCAGTTTTGGCAAAAAAATTACGTCGTTGAATAAATTGGTTAGGAAGAAATATTTCATAAAATTCACAATAATTTTACATTTCTCAAAAAAAATGATATTCTATTTAAAAATGAGAAGTTGCCCTTTTTGGCTCCAATCGTCATCATATGTTTTTTTTAATCTAACAAAAACATGTTTTGATTTTTTTTTTCTAAAAATGCTCCTTCAGGATACATTTGTTAGAACATTTAATGTATAATTTTTTACACATATAAGTTTATATTAAAAAAAAAAAACATTTTTTTGTTGTTCGATACGTTGTTTGGAACAATTCTTGACGTTACATGCTTGTCATTTGAGAAGAGCATATTAAAATTGTAGAGTAAAAATTGCTATTAAAAAAATATCAGTGCGGAACAAAGTAAATTTTGTTCGTTCAATAAAATCTTTTGGAAAAAAAACACAGTTATATTTATAATGTGTAAAATTCAAAAATTTTTTACCCTAAATATTGTCATATTTTTAACCTAAGAATACAATTTTTTTGAAAATATTTTTTTTAATAGTGCTAACTTCATGATACATTGGGTAGACTACATGATTTATAATTTTTTACATATATAAGTTTATATTAAAAAACAAAAAAACCGTTTTTGTGTTGTTCGATATGTTGTTTAGACCATTTTTTGACGTTACATGCTTGTCACCTGAGCAAAGTATACTAAAATTGTAGACTAAATATCAATTTTAAAAATATATCAATACCATACAAGTGATTACTTGTAGTTCAATAAAATCTTTTGGAAAAAAACACAGTTACCTGCAGTTTTGGCAAAAAAATTACGTCGTTGAATAAATTGGTTTAGAAAGAAATATTTCATAAAATTCACAATAATTTTACTTTTCTCAAAAAAAAATGATTTTCTATTTAAAAATGAGAAGTTGCCCTTTTTGGCTCCAATCGTCATCATATATTTTTTTTTCTAACAATGCTCCGTCAGGATACATTTGTTAGAACATTTAATGTAAAAAAATGTAAAAAAATAAATTTTCTTGTTCGATACCTTGTTTGGACCAATTTTTGACGTTACATGCTTGTCACTTGAGAAGAGCATATTAAAATTGTAGAGTAAAAATTGTTGTTAAAAATATATCAGTGCGGAACAAAGTAAATTTTCTTCGTTTAATAAAATCTTAAAAAAAAACACAGTTATCTTTAGTTTGTGCAAAATTCATAGATTTTTTACGCCAAATATTGTCATATTTTTAACCTAAAAATACAATTTTTTTATTATATATTTTTTAATAATTCTAACTTCATGATACATTTGGTAGACCACATAATTTATAATTTTTTACATATATAAGTTTATATTAGAAATAGATAAGTTTTCAGGTTGTTCGATATGTTCCTTAGACCATATTTTGACGTTACATGCTTGTCACCTGTGCAGAGTATAATAAAATTGTAGACTAAAAATTAATTTAAAAATATATCAGTGCTATGCAAAGAACTTTTTATAGTTTAATAAAATCTTTTGGAAAATACCAAAGTCAAAATAATTTTACTTTTCCCAAAAAAATTATCTTCTATTTAAAAATGAAAAGTTGGAATTTTTGGCTTCAATTTTCATTTTTTTTAACCTAGCAAAAATGCGTTTTGAACACTTTTTGAACTTACTGAGTTGAAAGATTTATTAGAATATACTTACAACGTAGAACATTTTTTAGAAATATTTGTAACACTTTTTGAAAAAGCGTTAGCTTTGATTTTACAAAACCAATAAAAAATATTTGCCACGTCGTCCAAATGCTAAATGTGGCAACGTTGTCAAGGCTAACTCTGAATAAAAGTGTTCTCGATTGGAGTAATATACACAAGACGAGTTTTTTGACATGTACGTAGTTTGTACTTTACATAAACCTGAATTATTTTTGGCACATTTAAAACGAATTATACACGGCATGGTTACGTCCTGGGTCTTTTTTATCGAACAAGGATACCGCTAGATCCTTGACATTTTTGATTTTCTTGTTGCAAATGACGTGAGCGGTTCGCTTGAATAAAATTATTCATTGTGTGTTCTTATAACATTATTCTTCGTAGTATATGTGTTTTTACTAATAATAGAATAATTTTTACATATATCTAAATTTCCATATATGTATATGTTTTTTTTTAAAATAGTGTTTCTGACGCCTTGATCGACCCGGTGGCCGTAGCATCCCGGGGGTTTCTTCGTAACATGCGTCACTCCCTGCAAAAAGCCGAATGTAACCAAATTACATAATTTCAATTTTTCGGTCACCGTGACGCCGTTTAATTGCACGTTGCGAAAGATTTTTTACTTCGACCACAATATCGCAAAAGTCGATTTTCATTGTGCGCCTCCAAGGTCAGAGTGCAGCTACCCTGGACACATCCTGGTGGCTATCCTTGGTCGAATTCGTTAGCGGCCAACACGCGTCCACAGTTTTTTTCGGTTTCGCAACTCGGACTCTTTACGTAATAGGTGATCTTGCTAGAATGCGACCTACCTCAACATTTCGGTAAAACCAGATAGGTTTTTTAGGTATTGACGCGCCGCAAATTCTGCGAAAAAACTTGCTCGGAATTATTCAAATGACGCGAGTTGCAGCACGGGCGCCAGAAATAGACCAAGCTGTTTGTAAACAAACGAGGGAACGAGGACGCTTTTTGGCGGGGTTTTGGCGCGTAAGGGAGGATCTCGGGCGCACGACTTTATCGAGTCGGTCGGGCTGGATGGAAATCGCACACTGACGTGTGTGTGTGTGCGCTGGGTGCATGTGTGTGTGGAGTGGGTGAATCTCGCGGGTTTTGATTGATTTGGCTATTGAGTTGGTGGTTTTTCGAATTGAGGAAATCGGGGAGGGCAAATTGGGATAAAGGATCTGTGGAGGAACGAGTCGTTCTTGACCGATGGAAATTACCGGAATTTATCACGTTTTATTAACTTGCTCTTTAATTTAATTCATGAATATGATCATTTTTATATAGAATGGGTTTTATTTAAATTTATTATACGTTTTGTGGGTTTCTTTTGTTTAAATGATCATATATAAGCAGGATGCCGGAGCTTTCGTAACAGCGCGATCCGGAATTTGGAGAAACTCCGGTTTTCCGAAAATTTGCAAGGTTTGTCGGATTTCAATAAATTAAGCGACACGTGTGATTAACTTAAAGCTAAAATAAAAATTTTATGGGCATAATGATTACTGTTATTATTTTCCACTCTAAATGATAATTAATATCATAATTTCCTTAATTTTTTTTATTACGAGCAGAGCGAGTGTCTAAAACACAAGTATCTGGAGAAATTTATAAAAGAGATACGTACTATACTTTTTCTATGACTTCAAATTAAAACCATAATTATCAAAACTCTGAATTTTATTACCTTACAAAAAAAATAAAATACTGACATCTGCAGAAATTTTAGGCTTTATAAAGCTCCTAGTCGTTCCCAAAGTGTTCAAAATTTCCATACTTTAGAAAGGTTCTAAAGGGTCTAAAAACGCTAAGGACTCTAAGAGGCCAAAAGCTAAAATTCTGTTTCGAATACTTGAAAAAAAATACTAAAGGTTCTAGAGAAATTACAAAAAGCCAAGGATTTTAAAACTTGTAAAAATGGCACGAACTCTTAAAATGCCAAAGATTTTAAAAATTCCGAAGACTTTAAAGAAAACAAAAATCTTCAAGACCTGAAAAGCGTAAAGATCGGAAAAATGCGCTATTTAATTTTTATAAATCCTAGAAGCACTGAAGGCCTTGATCACCTTAATTATTATTTTATAAATCTTAGAGACTGTACAGATTTCAGAGATTCCAAAAATTCCAAAGATTTAGACTCCTGAGATCTATAAATTTTAGAAAATCTGAAAAAATTTAGAAAGTGTGAGAAAATGTGGTATAGATAGAAAATATTGTAAAAGGTTGAATTTCAAAATTCTGGTATAACTAGAGCCTGATAATTTTAGAAATTTTGGAAAATGTGGAAATTCTAGTCGTTTTGTTTACTTCGGAAAATCTGAAAAATTGGGCTAATCTCGAAAATGTGAACATTCTGTAAATTTTGAAAATTTTGCAAATTACGAAAATTCCCAAAAATCAAAAAAAAATTAAAAAATTTTGAATCTCGAAACTTCGAAAGTTTACACAATCTTAAGATTTTTTTTTCCACCTTCCATAAATTCTAAAGACTCGATACATCCTAAAAATCTTAAAGTTTTCATACACTAGAATTTGCGAATTATAGAGACACCAAAGATGCTAAATAAACTAAAGTTTTAGGTTTTAAATAGAAAAAACATCAACAAAATCTTAAAAATTGTAAAGATCTTGGATGTATTTATGTTCCTAGAAATTATAAAAATTGTAAACTTTATAAAATTTAGAGTAATTCTGAAATATCCAATAACAATCGTAAAAATCTGAAGGAAGCTTTGTTTAATTTTTATAAATCCTAAAATAAATTCTAAAGATTCTAGACATTTCAAGAATTTTTTAATATGTGTAGTCTTCTTTTCAAAACAAGAGATCTAAAATATATTTAAAATGGCCAATTTTTGTAGGAAAGTATCGATTTTGCAATTAGGCTCCGCAATTGAGTTTGCGATGGATATAGGTGGGGCTTAAATTTTGGCTTATTTTTTCTTAATATACATAGTATTACATAGTATTTTTTGAACAACACGATCTCAAAAACATGTTTTTATTACTTGTAGAGAAATAACGATTTTGCAGTTAAGCTCCGCCCCCTTGGCTCACGACGAATAAAAAAATCATCACAATTGAGATAGGGTGGGTGGGCGGGGCTTACAATTTGCCTGTTTTTTCTTAACACTCATAGCCATCTTTCTATAACAAGAAACCTAAAACGTTATTAAAATGGTACATTTTTGCAAGGATATATGGATTTTGCAATTATAGGGCGGAGCCTAATTGCAAAATAGATATTTCCTTATACAAATATTTCATTTTAAACATTTTAAGTTTTATGTTGTAAAAAGCGGTGTACACATTTTAAAAGAAAAATACTAAATATAAGCCCGCCCACCCGCCCTGTCTCAATTGTGATGATTTTTTTTATTCGCCGTGAACCAAGGGGGCAGAGCTCAACTTCAAAATACTAATTTCTTTTCAATAAATTGAAAACATGTTTATGAGTATTGTGTTTTTCAAAGAATACCAGGCATATTAAGAAAGAAAAGTAAAATATAAACCCCGCCCACCCACCCGATCGTAATTGTGATGATTTATTTATTTTAAGAGACTTAAAACACATTTAAAATGGTTAATTTTTGTAGGGAAATATGGATTTTGCAATTAGGCTCCACCCCTCGCCCTGACAACGAATGAAAAATTTATCACAATTGAGTTTGAGATTGATATGGGTGGGGCTTAATTTTTACCTTCTTTTTTCTTAATGTACATAGTATTACATAGTATTTTTTGAACAATACGATCTCAAAAATATGTTTTTATTACTTATAGAGAAATAAGGATTTTGCAGTTAAGCTCCGCCCCCTTGGCTCACGACGTATAAAAAATTCATCACAATTGCGATAGGGTGGGTGGGTGGGGCTTACATTGTGCTTGTTTTTTCTTAATACTCATAGCCATCTTTCTATAACAAGAAACTTAAAACATTATTAAAATGGTACATTTTTGCAAGGATATATGGGTTTTGCAATTATAGGGCAAAACCTAATTGCAAAATAGATATTTCCTTATAGAAATTTTCCAATTTAAACATTTTAAGTTTTATGTTGTGAAAAGATGTGCACGTATATTAAAACAAAAAGGCAAAATGTCAGCCCGCCCACCCGCCCTATCTCAATTGTGATGATTTTTTTATTCGCCGTGAATTGTTTTACAAGAAATTGAAAACATGTTTTTCAGTGTTGTGTATTTCAAAAAATACTAGGAATATTAAGAAAGAAAGGTAAAATAAAAAACCCCGCCCACCCACCCCATCCTAATTGTGATGATTTATTTATTTAAGAAACTTGAAACACATTAAAAATTGTAAATTTTTGTAGGGAAATACGGATTTTGCAATTAGGATCCGCCCCTCGTTCTAGCAACGAATGAAAAATGCATCACAATCGAGTTTGAGATTGATATGGGTGGAGCTTAATTTTTGGCTTGTTTTTTCTTCGTGTACATAGTATTACATAGTATTCTTTGAACAACACGACCTCAAAAACATGTTTTTATTAACTACTTGTAGAGAAATAAGGATTTTGCAGTTAAGCTCGGCCTCCTTGACCCACGACGAATAAAAAATTCATCACAATTGAGATCGGGTGGGTGGGCGGGGCTTACATTTTGCCTGTTTTTTCTTAACACTCATTGCCATCTTTTTATTACAAGAAACTTAAAACATTGTTAAAATACTACATTTTTGCAAGGAAATATGGATTTTGCAATTATAGGGCAAAACGTAATTGCAAAATTGATATTTCCTTATACAAATTTTCTAATTTAAACATTTTAAATTTTATATTGTGAAAAGAGGTGAACATCTATTAAAACAAAAAGGCTAAATGTCAGCCCGCCCACTCACCCTAACTCAATTGTGATGATTTTTTTATTCGCCATGAACTAAGGGGGCAGGGCTTAACTGCAATATACTAATTTTTTTACAATAAATTGAAAATATGTTTTTGAGGATTGTGTATTTCAAAAAATACTAGGAATATTAAGAAAGGAAGGTAAAATATAAACTCCGCCCACCCACCCCATCGTAATCGTGATGATTTATTTATTTTAACAAACTTAAAACACATTTAAAATGGTAAATTTTTGTAGGGAAATATGGATTTTGCAATTAGGCTCCGCCCCTCGCTCTGACAACGAATGAAAAGTGCATCACAATTGAGTTTGGGATTGATATGGGTAGGGCTTAATTTTTGGCTTGTTTATTCTTAATTTACATAATATTATATAGTATTTTTTGAACAACACGATCTCAAAAACATGTTTTTATTACTTGTAGAGAAATAAGGATTTTGCAGTTAAGCTCCGCCCCCTTGGCTCACGACGAACAAAAAATCCATCACAATTGAGATAGCGTGGGTGGGCGGGGTTTACATTTTGCCTATTTTTTCTTAACACTCATAGCCGTCTTTTTATAACAAGAAACTTAAAACATTGTTAATATGGTACATTTTTGTAAGGAAGAATGTATTTTGCAATTATAGGGTGGAGCCTAATTGCAAAATTAATATTTCCTTACACAAATTTTCCAATTTAAACATTTTAAATTCTATGTTGTGAAAAAATGTGCACATATATTAAAACAAAAAGGCAAAATGTCAGCCCGCCCACCCGCCCTATCTCAATTGTGATGATTTTTTTAATTCGCCGTGAATTGTTTTACAAGAAATTGAAAACATGTTTTTCAGTGTTGTGTATTTCAAAAAATACTAGGAATATTAAGAAAGAAAGGTAAAATATAAACCCCGCCCACCCACACCATCGTAATTGCGATGATTTATTAAAATATGGATTTTGCAATTAGGATCCGCCCCTCGTTCTACCAACGAATGAAAAATGCATCACAATCGAGTTTGGGATTGATATGGGTGGGGCCTAATTTTTGGCTTTTTTTTTTTCTTAATATACATAGTATTACATAGTATTCTTTGACCAACACGACCTCAAAAACATGTTTTTATTAACTACTTGTAGAGAAATAAGGATTTTGCAGTTAAGCTCGGCCTCCTTGACTCACGACGAATAAAAAATTCATCACAATTGCGATAGGGCGGGTGGGCGGGGCTTACATTTTGCCTGTTTTTTCTTAACACTCATAGCCATGTTTTTATAACAAGAAACTTAAAACATTGTTAAAATGGTACATTTTTGCAAGGAAATATGGGTTTTGCAATTATAGGACGGGGCCTAACTGAAAAATTGATATTTACTTATACGAATTTTCCAATATAAACATTTTAAATTTTATGTTGTAAAAAGAGGTGTACACAACTTAAAACACTTTAAAATGGCAAATTTTTGCAGGGAAATATGGATTTTGCAATTATGCTCCGCCCCTCGCTCTGGCAACGAATGAAAAATTCATCACAATTGAGTTTTGTATTGATATGAGTGAGGCTTAATTTTTGGCTTGTTTTTTCTTAATATACATAGTATTACATAGTATTCTTTGAACAACACGACCTCAAAAACATAGTTTTATTAAGTACTTGTAGAGAAATAAGGATTTTGCAGTTAAGCTCCGCCCCCTTGGCTCACGACGAATAAAAAATTCATCACAATTGAGATAGGGTGGGTGGGCGGGGCTTACATTTTGCCTGTTTTTTCTTAACACTCATAGCCATCTTTTTATAACAACAAACTTAAAACATTGTTAAAATGGTACATTTTTGCAAGGAAATATGGATTTTGCAATTATAGGGCGGAGCCTAACTGCAAAATTGATATTTACTTATACGAATTTTCCAATATAAGCATTTTAAATTTTATGTTGTAAAAAGAGGTGTACACATTTTAGAAGAAAAAGACAAAATATAAGCCCGCCCGCCCACCCTGTCTCAAGTGTGATGATTTTTTTTATTCGGCGTCAACCAAGGGGGCGGAGCTTAACTCCAAAATACTAATTTCTTTACAAGAAATTGAAAACATCTTTTTGAGTATTGTGTTTTTCAAAGAATACTAGGAATATTAAGAAAGAAAGGTAAAATATAAACCCCGCCCACCCACCCCATCGTAATTATGATGATTTATTTATTTTAAGAAACTGAAAACACATTTAAAATGGTAAATTTTTGTAGGGAAATATGGATTTTGCAATTAAGCCCCGCCCCTCGATGAGACAACGAATGAAAAATTTATCACAATTGGGAATTCAGGTCGGGGCGGATATGGGTGGAGCCTAATCTTTGGCTTTATTTTTTTCTTAATATACATAGTATTCTTTGAACACGATATTCAAATACATGTATTTAATTTCTAATAGATAAATAAAGTTTTTTCAGTTAAGCTCCGCCCTCTTGGTTCACGACGAATAAAAATCAGCACAACTGAGATAGGGTGGGTGGGCGGGGCTTACATTTTGCCTTTTTTTCTTAAGATTTTGGAAGTATTAATGCGCCTAGAAATCATAAAAATTCTAAACTTTATAAAATTACTAGTAATTCTGAAATATGCAAAATTTCCAAAGATCGTTAAAACTTTAAGGACTCAAAAGATTTTTAAAATTCTGTTCCAAATATTTCAAAGATTTTATAATTTGTAAAAAAACGAATGAACTCTTAACATGCCAAAAATTTTAGAGATTCCAAAGACTCTAAACAAAATAAAAATCCTAAAAATCTAAAAATCGTAAAAATCTGAAGAAAGCTTCCTTTAATTTTTATAAATCCTACAAGTATTAGGGGTCTTGAACACCCTAATTATTATTTTATACATCTAAGACATTCTAAAGATTCCAGAGATTTCAAGAATTTCAAGGATTTAAAAACTCTTGGGGTCTATTAAGTTTAGAAAATTTGGAAATATCTAGAAAGTGTGAAAAATCTGGAAGACCTAGAAATCTTGAAAACTGAGGAAAATGTTGAATTCTGGCATATCAGGAGACTGATATTTTTATAACATTTAGAAAATCTGGAACTTCTGGAAATTTCAAAAATTTACTTAAAACTAGAAATTCTAAACGTTTTACTGAATTTGTGAAATTATTCCAAATAGTGTGAAAGTTCAGTCTTTTTTAAATGTCAAAAATTTCGAGGATTCCAAGGGTGGCAAAATAGTAAGGAGTATTAATACTAAATTGATATATGTGTCCTTGGTAAAATGTTAATGACGTTTTCAAAAAAAAATTATATGGAAAAACTGATTATGAAGATGAAAAAAAAAGAATTCTCAAAGTTAAAGTTGATAATAATTTATCGAAGTTGAATTTGTTCGATTGTACTTTAGGGGCTAGGGAAGTTCTCTCGAATAACTTTCAACCAATCTTTTCTTAATAAGTGTAGTCTTCCTTTCACAACAAGAAAGGTAAAACATGTTTAAAATGGTAAATTTTTGTAGAAAAGTATCAGATTTTGCTAATAGGCTCCGCCCCTTACTCTGACAACGAATGAAAAATTCATCACAATGGAACTTCGGATGGATATGGGTGGCGCTTAATTTTTGGCGTGTTTTTTCTTAGTATCTATAGTGAACAACACGATCTCAAAAAGATGTTTTTATTACTTGTAGAGAAATAAGGATTTTGCAGTTAAACTCCGCCCCTTTGGCTCCCGACGAATAAAAAATTCATCACAATTGAGATAGGGCGGGTGGGCGGGGTTTACCTTTTCCCTGTTTTTTCTTAATATACATAGCCATCTTTTCACAACAAGAAACTTAACACATGGTCAAAATGGTACATTTTTGCAAGGAAATATAGATTTTGCAATTATGGGACGGAGCCTAATTGCAAAATCAGTATTTCTATATACAAATTTTCGATTTTAAACATTTTAAGTTTTATGTTGTGAAAAGAGGTGTAACCATATTAGAACAAAAAGACAAAATATAAGCCCGCCCACCCACCCTATGTCAATTGTGACGATTTTTTTTATTCGCCGTGAACCAAAGGGGCAGAGCTTAACTTCAAAATACTTATTTTTTTTCAAGAAATTGAAGACATGTTTTTGAGTATTGTGTTGTTCAAAGAATACTAGACATATTAAGAAAAAAAGGTAAAATATAAACCCCGCCCACCCACTCCATATTAATTGGCTGAAACAATGGCTTAGGTTGTTCATAACAACTCCTCATTAGTCACGAAATTATTTAATCACTAGCGGAGCGAGTGTTTAAAACACGAGTGTCTAGAGAATTTTCGTGTTTTTGTATTTTTTTCTGTTCAAAATATTTTCGCAGACCTATACTCAAGCGTTTGTCGTAAACAATAATTTTCAGAAAGTAATAACAGGAACCACACAATTTGTTCTATTTTTTTTTTTAATTGTTTACTGTTTATCAATAAAGAAAATCTATTTACGGACATTCATCAAGAATGGGAAACTTTGAAAGTCAAAGTGCAACACGTGTTCGAGGCAAAAACCCGTACACTTTTAGCAAATAGGCAAATTCCAAACTGCACCTCTCGCAGCAAAAAATCGGCCGCGATCTTCGCTAATTAATTTTAGGTTTTACACAAGCCCCATTCATGTTCCCATCACGTGTAAACTAAATCGCATCTCTCACGACTTGTTAGCCGAAAACCGAACTTTAACAAGTAGGAACACCCACGTCCAAAATGGAAAAAAAGCGCACAATGTGATAATACACCGGCATTTTTCAAAGGACCTTGCATTTAACAACTTTTAAAATGCAGTCGCTTTATATTCATGATACCATATTATTAAATTGTAAAAAATGGTGCATTGCAAACGGCCAAACGAGATAATGGTCTTGAGATCCATCTCGGCACGAACACGAAATAGCACGACCGGCACACATTTCATTTATTATAAAAAACTGGTTATTGTTGCCCGCATCTCTTTTGTTTTAGCTTTTTTATTGAAAATAAAGTATGTCATGATTAATATAAAATTTTGTGCGACATATCAAGGACAACGAGATTCGGTGCACTCTCCTGAGAGAGAAAGAAATGTCAAAATTTTCTCGGCCGAACGGCGGCGTTGACGCTAATGTAATGATATACAAGGTGACGCACGAAAAAGTGCCTGGTTGGGCCCAAAATGCCCTGTGGCTGAGAACTTTGGCGAATTTGCACAAAATTCTTGATCTTTTTAAGTAAACGTACGGTATTTGTTGTCCACAGATTCATTGCCGGTTTTTATCTTCTGACAGATGACAACAAATTTTTGCGATTTTTGTTTACTGATAAATTCTGTAAAGTTGAAACCAGTGGCGTAAGTAACACACGGACTTGAATTTTCAATTTGCTATGTTCGAGTTTTCAACTTTAAATTTTTCAGTTTTTCACTTTTCCAAATTTTGAATTTCAATTTTCCAAATTTTTTTAATTTGTCGTTTCGTCAAATTTTCGATTTTTCAATGTACCGATTTTATCATTTTTTCAACTTTTAGACTTTTTGCTGTTTCACTGTCAATTTCACATTTTTCAGTTTATCTATTTCCGTATTTTTTTATTTTTTTAATTTTTGATTCGCAATTTTTCTCATTTTCATTTTATAATGAAATTATAAATATTTATATATGTAATAATAACTATAATTTTTTAATTTTGTCACTCTTCTTTGATAATTTTTTTAATTTTCAATTTCATTTTTTTGACTTTGCAATTTTGACGATTGTATAATTTTTCAATTTTTACAATTTTGGGCCTTTCAATTGTTCGATTCGATTCGTCTTTCCGTATTTCCAATTTTTTGAATTTATTAATTTTTTTGATTTTCAATTTTCCCAATTTTCAGATTTTCAATGTTTCAATTTTCCGTTTTCAAATACACCAATTTAAAATTTTTAGATTGTCCATATTTTCGATTTTGCAATTTCTCGTATTTTCAATTTGTCCTTTTTGCAATTGTTTCCGGTTTTTTAGTTTTTTGATTCTTAATTTTTCGTTTTTCAACTTTTTCAATCAAAAATGTTTAATTTTTTGATTTTTCAATTCTTTAATTTTTCATATTTTCGAAGTTTGGATTTTCAGCTTTTCGTTTTGCTTTATTTCGTTCATTTATCCAATTTTTCGATTTTTCAATGTTTCGATTTTATAATCCTTTATCTTTTCAATTTCAATTTTTCCAATTTTTCGATGTACAATTTTTTATTTTAAAAATCTTCAGTTTTTCGAATTTCTAATTTTTGGATGTTTCAATTTTTGGACTTGCAACTTCATGAGGTTTCAATTTTTAACTTTTCGATTTTTCTTTCTTCAATTTTCCGTTTCTTCCATTTTCAATTTGCAATTTTTTGTTTCGGTTTTTATTTTCTTTATTTCTTAAATTTTTCGGTTTTAAAATGTTCTTATTTTATGGTTCTTTTTTTCAATGTAAAAATTTTCAGTGTTTGGATTTTCCAATTTTTATATTTTGTAATTTTTCGATTTGAGTTTTTCAGTTTTTAATCTTTCTATTTTTTGAAATGCAAATTTTCGTTTCGTTTTTTTATTTTCTTTAATTTTGCAGTTCCCTTCTTTTAAATGTTCTCATTTTATAAGTCTCTTTTTTCAATGTGAAACTTTTGGGTTAGTAAATTTTTCGATTTTCAATTATTCGATTTTTCAATTTTTCGTTTCTTCAGTTTTCGTTTCGCAATTTTTTTCATTTTAAATATGTAATAATAATTTTAATTTTTAAAAATTTTCCATGTTTCTATTGTTGGATTTTGAAACATATTCATTTATTTTTTCTTTTTTTAATTTTCCATTTCCTCAATATTTAATTTTTCATTTTTTCGATCTCTCAGTGTTCAGTGCTCAGTTTTATTTTTGTTTTTTCGATTTTTAAGTTTCCCGAGTTTTAGCTTTTCGATGTTTAATTCTTTCTTTCGTTTCTTTAGTGCTTCGATTGGCAATTTTTCGATTTTCTACTTTTTCATTTTTTCAGTTTTCAATTGTTCAACTTTTCGAATCAAAAAAATGGAAAAATTGCAAAATTGTAAAATTCAAAAATGAAAATGAAAAAACGAAAATGTATAAAATGAAAACTTTGAAAAATGTAGAAGCTGGAAATCATGAACTTGAAAGATTGAAGAAATGAAAAATTGAAAAATCCATAGATTGAAAGTTGAGAAATTTTGTAAAATTGAAACATTAAAAATTAAAAAGAAAAAACAAAAACCTATAGCGAAATCCAAAAATTGCAAAATTGAAGAATTTAAAAATTGGAAAATCGAGAAATTTTTAAATTTTTCAGTTTTCCGATTATAACTTTTGGAAGTTTCCATGTTCTAATTTTCTAAATTTTCTTTATTCAATGTGAAATTTTTCAGTTTTTGGATTTTTCAATTTTTCGATTTGCAATTTTTCAGTTTTTAATTTTAATTTTATTTTGTATATAGTAATGTATAATTTTTAACATTTTTCACTTTTTCAATTTTACGGTTTTGGAATTTTTGTAATTTCTACATATTTAATTTTTCAAATTTTCCATCTTGACAATTTTTCGAATTTACACTTTTTGGGTTTTCTAATTTTTTCATTCGATTTGTTTTTTCTTCTTTCCAATTTTTCGTTTCATTAACATTTTCAGATTTTCAATGTTTCCTTTTTTTCGTTTCTTGGACGTCAGTGGATTTGAAATTTATCCCTTTTTCAATTTTTTCCGATTTGTTAGTTTTGGATTTAATTTTTCGGTTTTGAATTTTTCTATTTTTCCACTTTACTATTCAAAAAAATGTGGAAAAATTGCAAAATTGTAAAATTTGAAAAATCAAAAATGCAAAAACGAAAAATATAAAATCAAAAGTTTGAAAAATCTGAAAATTAGAAACCAAGAACTCAAAAATGTGATAAACGAAAAATTGAAAAATCGAAAGATTAAAAATCGTCAACTCGGATATTTGAGGAATTCAAAAATTGATAATTCTAAAAACTGGAAAATCGGGGAATTGAAAAATCGAAGATTGAAAATTTAAAAAATAGCAAACCGAAACATTATAAAATCGAAATAACGCTGAAAAAATAAAGGAAATGAAAAAACTAAAAATTCTGATATAAATTCTTGGAAAAATGAAAAATAAAAATCGGGAAAATGAAAAAGAAAAAACGGGAACTTGAAAAATTGAACAAACGAAAATTCGAAAAATTAAGAACGGAGAAACTGAAAAATCGAAAAATTGAAAATTTTAAAAATGGAAACTCGAGGACTTGGACTTTTCAATTTTTCATTTCCTCAATTTTTAATTAGCATTTTTTTTAGTTTTCATTTTGATGTGTAATAATAATTTTAATTTAAAAAAAAGATTCACTTTTCAATTGCTGGATTTTGAAACCTTTTCATTTAATCATTCGTTTTTAAATTTTCCATTTTCGCAATGTCTAATTTTTCAATTTTTCGATCTTTCAGTGTTACAGTTTTCCTATTTTACGGTTATTGAATCATCTAATTAAAAGGGGTAGGAATATTTATAATTTTTAAAATTTTTCACTTTTTCAATTATTGGATTTTAAAACTTCCCCCCTTTTTCGATTTTTCCAGTTTTCAGTTTTTAATTTTTCAATTTCTCCATATTCAATTTTCCAACTTTTCGATTTTTATATGTTACAAATTTTAGATTTTCGTATTTTCACGATTCTATAATTTTTCAATTCAAAAATTTTTTTAGTTTTCCAATCTTTCTATTCGAATTCATTTTTTCTTCTTTCAAATTTTTCGATTCATTAATTTTTTGGATTTTTAGTTTTTCATTGTGTCGATTTTTCGTTTCTTCAGTTCTTCGATTTTCCGATTTTTACCGATTTTTTGGTTTTTCGGTTTTAATTTTTTGGATTTCTCAATTTTTTAATTTTTCAAATTTTCGATTCGAAAAATTGTGAAAAAATTGCAAAATTGTAAAATTTGAAAGATCAAAAATGAAAAAACGAAAAGTATATAAGAAAAATTTTTGAAAATCTAGAAATTGGAAATCAGGAGCTTGAAAAAGTCAGGAAAAATTGAAAAATTGAAAAATTAAAAATTGAGAAACTGAAAAATTGGATTTTTGGATTGACAATTTTTCGCTTCAGATTTTATTTCCTTTATTCCTTCAATTTTTCGATTTTTTATTGTTCTACTTTTCTAATTTCCTTTTTTAAATTTTGTATTTTTCAATTTTTCGATTTTTCTATGTTACAGTTTTCCAATTTTCCGATTCGATTCGTTTTATTTTGTTTACCATTTTTTGATTTCGATTTTTAAGTTTCCCAAATTTTAGATTTTCAATGTTTCAGTTTTTCGTTTCTTCAGAGCTTCGATTTGAAATTTGTCCCTTTTTCAATTTTTTCCGATCTGTTAATTTTTTTTGTTTTTAATTTTCCGAATTTTCAATTTTCCGACTTTTCAGCAAATCTAAAATGAAAAACGAAAATTATAAAATGAAAACTTTAAAAATGTACAATTTTTGGCTTTCTCAATTTTTCGACAGGTTCATTTTTTTTCGATTTTTCGTTTTTCCACATTTTCAATTTTGCATTTTTCCGTTTCTTCAGTTTTTCGACTCTTCATTATTTATTACTTTTTTTTTTGATTTATCAATTTTTTTATTTTTTCGATTTTTCAACTTTTCAAATCAAAAAAAAAATGAAAAATTACAAAATGGTAAAATTGAAAAATCAAAAATGAAAAACTAAGATTACAAAATGAAGACTTCGAATTACCTAAAAATTGTAAATCAAGAATGAAGAGAAATTGAGAAACTGAAAAATCGAAAAAGTGCAGAATCGAAAAAACGAAATATTGAAAATTAAAGAAATCGGAAAATCCGATAATTGAGAAATCTAAAAGAATTAAATTGAATTAAAAAATCGAAGAATTGAAAAATCAAAAATTGGAAATTTTAAAAATTGGGAAACCAAAAATTTTCAAATCGAAAGAAACATTGAAAAAATAAGATAAAATGAAAAACTACAAATTGTAATTTTTTTGAGTCAGCCTGTATGAATAATTCTAAAATCTATAAACGCATTGATAAACCACTATTATATAGTCACAATATTTTGCAATTTTCAAAATTTTATTACACAATTTTGATTTTTTTCCAAAAATTTGGTTGTGTAAGGTAAAAAGTTTCTTGATTTTTAGTGGAAAAATTGCAAAATTTAAAAATTGAAAAGTGAAAAAGCAAAAACGAACAAGTACAAGCTGAAAACTTTGAAAAATCGAAAAATCGAAAAACTGCAAAATCGAAAACACGAAATATTGTTAAATCGGCCCGATTTTCAAATTTTTCGGTTCCCTGATTTTCAAACTTTGGGATGTTTCTATTTTCAGATTTTCCAATTTTCTATTTTTTCAATTTTTCTGTTTGCAATGTTTCGTTTCAGATTGTTATTTCTTTATTCTTTCAATGTTTCGCTTTTTCACTGTTCTAGTTTTCTAATTTTTCTTTTTTCAAAGTTAAACTTTTAAGTTTTGGATTTCGACTTTCGAATTTTGACGATTCTATAATTTTTCGATTTTACAATTTTTGTGTCGATATTTTGGTTTTTCGATTTTCATTTTTTGAATTTCTCAATTTTTTAGTTTTTCAACTTTTCGATTCAAAAAAAAAGTGGGAAATTGCAAAATTGTAAAATTTGAAATATAAAAAATGAAAAAACGAAAACTATAAAAGAAAAATTTTCAAAAGTCTCGAAATTGGAAATCAGAAACTTGAAAAAGTCAAGAAAAATTGAAAAATTGAAAAATAAAAAATTGAGAAACTGAAAAATTTGATTTTTGGATTGACAATTTTTCGTTTCAGATTTTATTTCCTTTATTCCTTCAATTTTTCGATTTTTTATTGTTCTACTTTTCTAATTTTCCTTTTTTAAATTTTGTATTTTTCAATTTTTCGATTTTTCTATGTTACAGTTTTCCAATTTTCCGATTCGATTCGTTTTATTTTGTTTCCCATTTTTTGACTTCGATTTTTAAGTTTCCCAAATTTTAGATTTTCAATGTTTCAGTTTTTCGTTTCTTCAGAGCTTCGATTTGAAATTTGTCCCTTTTTCAATTTTTTCCGATCTGTTAGTTTTTTGTTCTTAATTTTCCGAATTTTCAGTTTTCCGACATTGCAATAAATCTAAAATGAAAAACGAAAAGTATAAAATGAAAACTTTAAAAATGTACAATTTTTGGCTTTCCCAATTTTTCGATAGGTTAATTTCTCGATTTTTCGTTTTTCCACTCTTTCAAATTTGCAATTTTCCGTTTCTTCAGTTTTTCGATTTTTCAATATTTTACTTTTTTTGATTTTTCAATTTTTCAGTTTTTCGATTTTTCAACTTTTCAAATCAAAAAAAAAAGAAAAAAATTACAAAATTGTAAAATTGAAAAATCAAAAATGAAAAACTAAGATTATAAAATGAAGACTTCGAATTATGTAAAAATTGTAAATCAAGAATGACGAGAAATTGAGAAACTGGAAAATCGAAAAAGTGCAGAATCGAAAAAACGAAATATTCAAAATTAAATAAATACGAAAATCCGATAATTGAGAAATCCAAAAAAATTAAATTGAATTAAAAAATCGAGGAATTGAAAAATCAAAAATTGGAAATTTTAAAAATTGGTAAACCAAAAATTTTCTAATCGAAAGAAACATTGAAAAAATAAGATAAAATGAAAAAACAACAAATTGTAATTTTTTTTGAGTCACCCTGTATAAATAATTCTAAAATCTATGAGTGCATTGATAAACCACAATTACATAGTCATAATATTTTGCAATTTTCAAAATGTTGTTATACAATTTTGATTTTTTCCAAAAATTTTTATGTGTAAGGTAAAAACTGAGCACGGATTCATAAACCACATGTGAATGATTATCTTATTTTATAAATCTGGAATAATGTGCGACAGACGGACAGACAGACAGACATTTTTTTATTTTTTCGTACTCTAGGGATCACGAAACGTCGAGAAAGCATCAAAGTAGCAGTCATCCAATGGACTCGATTAATAATAAAAAAAATAGAACGGCTACTAGATCGACGTTTCTGTTACATGCAGTACCTCGAAAAAAGACCATCGATTATTAAATCAAGTACCAGCAGCTGGTCAAAATGTAAAAGTGTTCTTAGAATTCGGTACGCAACGTTTCGTACTGCACCGTCTTTCTTTTTTGGTCTATTTCAATTTGGAATTTCCAGCGTTCTTGTTCGAAAAAAGTGGAAATCCTTTCTCCCCGCGCCCTGCCGTTCTGCATTGACAGGTGTTCTCGATCTAACCTGAAATCAATCAAGCACGCGTCAGCTAAAAACAAGAACAGAATTTATCAGCATCGCTTTATTACACAATTTCCTTATGCTACAGATGACACAAAATTAAAATTGCTAATATCGCCCTGTATAATTTTACGGTTTTTTCATCTCCTTCCATTAACCATTTATCCGTCTTACAGCCGATCACGATTAAAATTCATAAAGTCGAAATTTACATTAAATGTCAACCTCGTGTGCGGTGCGCTCTACCTAAGAAAAAAAATCTCCTTTCGGTGCAGTTCAACGTCTGAAATTTATTATTGTTGTAATTATTCAGTTGTAAAAAAACGAAATGTAGGACCGGACATAAATAATACATGGTGAGCGCTATTTAATCCGAATTTTACCTGTAGACCTGTTCAGGTAAGGATTCACACAGTTAAAAAAGGAAAAAGACTCCTGATATGCCATATGTTACTATCTGAATAAATTGCCTTCAACCCTTTGCCGGCTATTAGGGGGTCATTAGACCTTTTTCGAATTTAAAACTTTTAACCGTTCTTTGGTGCTTTTTCAAATCGAGAAAGCGTGGGAAATTAAAAATCAAACTTGTTTGATACAGGTGGCCCACAGAAACGGTTACTGGTTCGTGCGGTGCGTGGAAGATAGATACAGGGTGCAGGGAAAGACGCCCAGCGATTAATCTTACGGGGCGCATCTGATAAGAAAGCGAAAAAAGGGCCGACGCTGCGGGCTTGAGTAATTTGTAAATGACACGGGTGGGAGCGGCGCACGAATTCACTCATAAATTTACCTAGAAAAGGTGCCTTCGGATATACAGTTGATCGTAAAATATCACATATTATTATAAAAATTACAAAAATTCGATTCCTACATTGATTTATCAAACGCAGTTACGAAAAATCAAGCAATTTTTGAATAAGTACATATTGATGATTTTTAAAACGACGTCATTATTTTTTTTTATTTCGTTGGGTATTTCTCAAAGATGAAACTAAAGTTTAATCTAAAAACAATGGCGTTCGCAGAATTTTCACTCACAGTACTATTACTATTTTCGTATACTAGGTGCTGCCAAACACCGAGACAACTTTTATTTTAATTCCTATTCTATATAGTTCTCGTTCTCATTTTAGTTTTTGCTCTCTGCTTCTCGTCTGTATTCTTCCTCACACTTTTCTTCTTCATTTCTTCATTCTGATTTCTATTCTTATTTTTCCCCTTTACGTTGTGGTTCGTTTTCATTTTGGTTCTGTTTTTCCCTTTTTCTTCTATTTTCGTTCTTATTTTAGAACATTTGTTCTTATTTGGTTTCTCATTCTCGTTTTTATACTTTCATTAGTTCTCAGTCTCATCCATTCTCGCTATTATTCTTTCCATTTCGTTGTATTTCACATTGTCATTTTGGTTCTCATTTTTTCATATTTTTCTTTTGCTTTTGCTTTCATTCTCGTTCATGCGTTAGTTTTCGTTGACATTCCAATTTTCGTTCTCATTCTCTTATTTTCCATTCGTGTTCTCAATCTAGTTCTAGTCTTATTCTCGTTATTTTCTCATCTTCGATTGTGTTTTCATCCCCATTCTACTCCTTTACGTTCATCTCACTTTAGCTCTAATCTTGATTATTGTTTTGTGTATATTTTTGTTCTTATTCATTGTATTTCTCGTTTTCATTTTGACCTTCACTTTCTGCTCATTTTTATTTCATTTTTCTTCTTAATCCCGTCGATATCTTCGTTCTCGTTGACATTCTAATTTTCGTCCTCATTCTTTTTCACTTTCTTCTAGTCTCGGTTTAATTCTCATCTCGTTTGATTTTTCATCTTTGATCGTGTTTTTATTTTCATTCTTATTTTCGTTTTTTGCTCACTCTTGGTTCCTGTTTATTTCTTATCTTTATTTCCAAATTTATTCGCCTTTACATTTCTCGTTTTCATTTTGGTCCGCATTTTCTTTCCATTTTGTCTTTATTCTCGTCAAAATCTTCGTCTTCGTTCACCTCCTCTCAGTCTCGTTCTAGTCTCGCCTTAATTCTCACTCTATAGTTCTAATCTTGGTTCTTATTTTGTTTATATTCTTGTCCTTATTCCCAATTTGTTCCCATTTTCTTTCAGTTTTGTTTCTATTCTAGTCAAAATCTCCGTTTCCGTTTCCATTAATGTTTTAATTTTCGTTTTCATTCTCTTTCTCATACTTGTTCTCAATCTCATTCTAGCCTCGCTTTAATTCCCATTTTGTTTGTTTTCTCATCTTTTTCGTGTTTTAATTCCCATTCTCATTCACGTTCTTTACCTTCATTTCGCTTTAGTTCTAATTTTGGTTCTTATTTCGTTTATAGTCTTGTTCTTAATCCCAATTTCATTCTCGCTACATTTATCGTTTTCATTTTGGTTCCCATTTTGTTCCCATTTTTCTTTGCTTCCTGTTCTTACTCTCGTCCACATGTTCATTATCGTTTTCGTTGACATTCTAATTTTGGTTTTCGATCTCTATCTCCTTGTTCTTATTCCCGTTTTCATTCTCGTTATTTTCCTCGTTTTCATTGTGGTCCTCATTTTCTTCCCAATTTTCTTTCATTTTTGTTCTTATTCTCGTCGCTATCTTCGTTATCGTTTTCATTAACCTTTTCAATTTTCGTCCCCGTTCTTTTCTCGTTCTCATTTTCCTTCTTTACGTTCATCTCACTATAGTTGAAATCTGAGTTCTTATTTTGTTTATGTTCATGTTCTTATTCCCAGTTTGTTGTGGTTGTGGTTCGTTTTCATTTTGGTTCTCTTTTTCCCCTTTTTCTTCTATTTTCGTTCTTGGGAAGTAAAACCGATAAAGGATGAAAAAATTAATGAGAGAGAGAATTAAAGGGAGATTAAATCGAGATTGAGAACAAGAATGAGAACGAGAAGAGGACGAAAATTAGATTGTCAACGAAAACGAGAACGAAGATAATGTCGAGAATAAAACAAAAATGAATGAAAAGTGGAAGGAAAAGAGAAAAACAACTGGAATGAAAACCCTTAACAAGAATACAAGTAAAGTAAGAAAAAAATTGAGATGATTTTAGAAAACGAGAATGAGAAGGAAATAACAATCGAAAATTAGAAAACAAACGAGAACGATAATTAAAAGGAGAGTAGGACGAGATTGAGGACAAAAATGAGAAACAGGATGGGAATAAAAATTAGAACGTCAACGAAAACGAAGACGAAGATTGACGAGAATAAGAACTAAAATATGAAGAAAATTAGAGCATAAAATAACGAGAAATACGACGTGAATAAAATTGGGAATAAGACTATGAATATATACAAAATAGGAACCAAGATTAGAACTAAAGTGAGATGAACATAAAGAACGAGAATGAGAATGAAAACATGATGGAAGATGAGAAAACAAAAGGGAATGAAAATTAAAGCCAGGCTAGAACGAGATTTAAAACAAGAAAGTAAAAAAGAATATTAACAAAAATGGGAACGGATATACGGTGAAAATAATAACAAGAATGAACGAAAAACAAAATAATAAGAGCCAAAATGAAAACCAGAAATACAGTGGGAATGAAAACGGGAATAAGAACAAGAATATAAATAAAATAAAAACCAAAATTAGAACTAGAGTGAGATGAATGTAAAGAACGTGAACAAGAATGAGAAAGAGGAGAACGAGAACCAAAATTAGAATGTCAGCAAAAACGAACATATGAACGAGAATAACAACTAGAACGAAAGAAAAATGGTAAGAAAATGGGAACCAAAATGAAAACGATAAATGCAATGAGAATGGAATTGGTAATAAGAACAAGAGTATAAACCAACAGGAACCAAAATTAAAACTGAAATGAGATAAACGTAAAGAATGAGAATGAGAATGAGAACACGATCGAAGATGAGAAAACAAACGAGACTGATAATTAAATCGAGACTAGACGGAGATTTAGAACAAGAAAGAGGAAAAGAATGAGGACAAAAATTAGAACATCGATAAAAATGAGAACGATCATAAGGATGACAATAAGAACAAGAATGAAAGAAAAATGGAAAAATATGCGAACCTAAAGGAAAACGAGAAATGCAATGAGAATAAAAACAGGAATAAAAACAAAAATATAAATAAAATAAGACGAATTGAAAGAACGAGAATGAGAATAAGACGAGGAATTGAAAAAAAACCGAGAAAAATGAGAACCAGAATGAAAACGAGAAGTAGAACGAGAATGAAAAGAGGAATAAGAACAAGAATACAAATAAAGTAAGATGAATATGAAGAACGAGAATGACTTGAAAAGGAAAAGAAGATCGAAGATGAAAAAACAAACGAGATTGGAAATTAAAGCGGAACTAGAACAAGATTTAGAACAAGAAAATGATAGAGAACACGGACGAATATATATATATATACGAAGAATATGGACGAGAATAAGAAGATGAATGAAATAAAAATGGTAAGGAAATGAGTGCCAAGAAGTAAAACAGAAATAGAACGAGATTGAAATCGTCAATAAGAATAAGAATATTAATAAAATAAGAATCAAAATTAAAACTTGAACAATGTAAATGTAAAGAATGAGAATGACCAATCAAGGATGAGAAAATAAACGAGAAAGAGGATTAAAGCATGATTAAAACGAGACTGAGAACAAAACTGAAAACAAGAATGAGAACGAGTATGAGAACAACACGAGGACGAAAATTAGAGTGTTAACGAAAATGAGAACGACGATATTGTCGAGAATAAGAACAAAAATGAAAGAAAAATGGGAGAAAAATGAGAGGCCAGATGAAAACGAGAAAAACCACAGGTATGAAAGTGTTTAACAAAAATATAAATAAAATAAGACGAAAATTTAGAACTAGAATGAGATGATTCTAGAGAATGAGAATGATAATTAAAGAGAGAAAAAGAAAAATGGTAGGAAAATAGAGCCAAAATAACGAGAAATACAACGAGAATGAAATTGGGAATAAGAACAAGAATATCAGCGAAATAATAACCAAGATTAGAACTAAAATAAAATGAACGTAGAACAAAAGAATGGTGAGAAAACAAACAAGAATGAGTATTAACCCTAGACTAAAACGTGATTTAGAACAAGAAGGTGAAGAAAAACGAGGATGAAAATTAGAATATCGACAAAAATGAGAACGAACATGCGGATGAGAATAAGGACAAGAACGAAAGAATAACAAAAAAATTAAAGCCAAAATGAAAACCAGAAATGCAGTGAGAATGAGAACGGGGATAAAAACAAGAATATAAATGAAATAAAAACCCAAACTAAAACTAGAGTGAGATGAATGTAAAGAACGAGAACTAGAATGAGAAATAGAACCAGAACCAGAATGTCAACGAAAACGAGAACGAATATATGGACAAGAATTAGAACAAGAACGAAAGAAAAATATGAACCAAAATAAAAACGACGAAAGCAACGAGAATTAAATTGGGAATAAGATCTAGGCTATAAACGAAAGATTGGAAGTAAAATAATATGAACGTAAAGAACGAGAATGAGAATGAAAACACGATCGAAGATGAGAAAAAAGACGAAAATTAGAATAATAGCGAGACTAGAACGAGATTGAGAGCAGGAAAAAGAGAATGAAGACAAAAATTAGAATGTCAATGAACACGAGAACGAAGACAGTGACGGAAATTAGAACAAAAATGGAAAGAAAATGAGGGCCAAAATGAAAACGAATAATACAATGTGTATAAATAAATATAAAGTGAAACTTACGTAAAAAATGAGAAAGCGAATGAGAAGGAAAACGTATCAAAAACGAGAAAACAAAAGAGAAGGCGAAGTAAAGTGCGACTAGAACGAAATTTAGAAGAAGAGAGTGAAAAAAAAAACGATGCCGAAGATTAGAATATCACCAAAAATTCCAACGGATAAACGGATATAACATAAGAATGAAAGCAAAACGTAAAATGAAAGCTAAAATAAAAACCAGAAATACAAAGAGAATGAAAAGGGGAATAAGAGCAAGAATATAAATAAAATAAAACGAATGTAAAGAACGAGAATGAGAGTGATGTGGAAAATACTATCGAAGATCAGAAAACGAACGAAAATGGGAATTAAAGTGAGATTAGAACAAGATTTAGAACAAGAAAATGAAAGAGAACATGGACGGGAATGAACATATGGACGAGCATAAGAACACCAATGAAAAAAAATCGGAAGGAAATGAGAGAGAATGAAATCGGTAATAAGAACAAGAATATAAATAAAATAAGAATCAAAATTAGAACTAGAGTGATATAACTGTAAGGAATGACAATGAGCAGTAAATACTATCAAGGATGAGAAAATAAACGAAAAAGAGGATTAAAGCGAGACTAAAGTGAGACTGAGAACAAGAATGAGAACAAGAATGAGAACAAAATTGGGAACCAGAACGAGGACGAGACGAGGACGAGAATTAAATTGTCAACGAAAACGAGAACGAAGATATTGTGGAGAATAAGAACAAAAATGAAAGAAAAATTGTAAGAAAAACGCTTAACAAGAATAAATAATATAAGAAGAAAATTTAAAACTAGAGTAATATGATTCTAGAGAACGAGAATGAGAAGGAAAAGAGAATCGAAGATGTGAAAAAGAACAAAGACAAAAATTAGAGCGTCAACGAAAGCGAAGACGAAGATCGACGACAACAAGAACAAAAATGAAAGAAAATTGAGAAGAAAAGGAGGACCACAATGAAAACGAGAAAAATAATGAGAATGAAAACTTCATTATTTTTTTATTTCGTTGTGTATTTCTAAAAGATGAAACTAAAGTTTAACCTGAAAACAATAGCGTTCGCAGAATTTTCAGTCACAGTACTATTAATATTTTCGTATACTAGGTGCTGCCAAACACCGAGACAACTTTTATTTTAATTCCTATTCTATATAGTTCTCGTTCTCATTTTAGTTTTTCCTCTCTGCTTCTCGTCCGTATTCTTCCTCACACTTTTTTCTTCATTTCTTCATTTTCTCTCTTCCTCTAATTTCTATTCTTATTTTTCCCCTTTACGTTGTAGTTCGTTTTCATTTTGGTTCTATTTTTCCCCTTTTTCTTCTATTTTCGTTCTTATTTTAGAACATTTGTTCCTATTTGGTTTCTCATTCTCGTTTTTCTATTTTCATTAGTTCTCATTCTCATCCATTCTCGCTATTATTCTTTCCATTTTCGTTGTATTTCACATTTTCATTTTGGTTCTCATTTTTTCATATTTTTCTTTTGCTATTGCTTTCATTCTCGTTCATGCGTTAGTTTTCGTTGACATTCCAATTTTCGTTCTCATTCTCTTATTTCCCATTCTTGTTCTCAATCTCGTTCTAGTCTTATTCTCGTTATTTTCTCGTCTTCGATTGTGTTTTCATCCCCATTCTAGTCCTTTACGTTCATCTCACTTTAGCTCTAATCTTGATTATTGTTTTGTTTATATTCTTGTTCTTATTCATTGTATTTCTCGTTTTCATTTTGACCTTCACTTTCTGCTCATTTTTATTTCATTTTTCTTCTTAATCCCGTAGATATCTTCGTTCTCGTTGACATTCTAATTTTCGTCCTCATTCTTTTTCACTTTCTTCTAGTCTCGGTTTAATTCTCATCTCGTTTGATTTTTCATCTTTGATCGTGTTTTTATTTTCATTCTTATTTTCGTTTTTTGCTCACTCTTGGTTCCTGTTTATTTCTTATCTTTATTTCCAAATTTATTCGCCTTTACATTTCTCGTTTTCATTTTGGTCCGCATTTTCTTTCCATTTTGTCTTTATTCTCGTCAAAATCTTCGTCTTCGTTCACCTCCTCTCAGTCTCGTTCTAGTCTCGCCTTAATTCTCACTCTATAGTTCTAATCTTGGTTCTTATTTTGTTTATATTCTTGTCCTTATTCCCAATTTGTTCCCATTTTCTTTCAGTTTTGTTTCTATTCTAGTCAAAATCTCCGTTTCCGTTTCCATTAATGTTTTAATTTTCGTTTTCATTCTCTTTCTCATACTTGTTCTCAATCTCATTCTAGCCTCGCTTTAATTCCCATTTTGTTTGTTTTCTCATCTTTTTCGTGTTTTAATTCCCATTCTCATTCACGTTCTTTACCTTCATTTTGCTTTAGTTCTAATTTTGGTTCTTATTTCGTTTATAGTCTTGTTCTTAATCCCAATTTCATTCTCGCTACATTTATCGTTTTCATTTTGGTTCCAATTTTGTTCCCATTTTTCTTTGCTTCCTGTTCTTACTCTCGGCCACATGTTCATTATCGTTTTCATTGACATTCTAATTTTGGTTTTCGATCTTTATCTCCTTGTTCTTATTCCTGTTTTCATTCTCGTTATTTTTCTCGTTTTCATTGTGGTCCTCATTTTCTTCCAATTTTCTTTCATTTTTGTTTTTATTCTCGTCGCTATCTTCGTTATCGTTTTCATTAACCTTTCAATTTTCGTCCTCGTTCTCTTTCTCGTTCCCATTTTCGTTCTTTACGTTCATCTCACTATAGTTCAAATCTGAGTTCTTATTTTGTTTATGTTCATGTTCTTATTCCCAGTTTGTTCCCTTTTTCTTTCCATTTTTCTTTCATTTTTGTTCTTATTCTCGCCAATATCTTCGATCTCGTTGTCATTGACATTCTCAATTTTCGTCGTAATCGCGTTTTCATTTTTGTTTTCATTCGTGTTCTCATTCTTGTTCTCATTCTTTTTCTTATTCTTGTTCTCATTTTTGTTCTCATTCTTGTTCTCATTCTCATTCTCATTTTTGTATTCAGTCTCGTTTTAATCACGTTTTACTTCTCTTTGTCGTTTATTTTCTCATCCTTGATTGGTTTTACTCCTCATTCTCATTCTCGTTCTTTACATTGACATAATTCTAGTTCTAATTTCGATTCTTATTTTATTTATCTATATTCTTGTTCTTATTACCGACTTCATTCTTGTTGTATTTCTGTTTTTCTTCTGGGCTCCTTTTCTTCCCATTTTTCTTTAATTCTTGTTGTTATTCTCGTCCATATGTTCGTTCTTGTTTTTGTTGATATTCTAATTTTCGTCCTCAGTTCTCATTCTCATTCTTATTATCAATCTCGTTCTAGTCTCGGTTTAATTCTCGTTCTTTACATTCATCTTATTTTATTTATATTCTTGTTCTAATCCTGTTTTTATTCTCGCTGTATTTCTCGTTTTCCTTTTGGTTCTCATTTTTTCCATTTTTCTTTCATTCTTGTTCTTATTCTCGTCCATATGTTCGGTCTCGTTTTTCTTCTCTTTCATTTTCTTGTTCTAAATCTTGTTCTATTCTCTCTTTAAGTCCCAATCACGTTTGTTTTCTTGTCTTCGATCGCGTTTTCCTTCTCATTCTCATTCTCGTTCTTTACTTTTATATCATATTTCGTTTATATTCCTATTCTTATTCCAAATTTCATTCTCATCGCATTTGTTGTTTTCATTTTGGTTCCCACTTTCTTCCCATTTTTTGTTTGATCTTCTTCTTATTCTTGTCCATATGTTCATTCTTGCTTTCGTTGACATTTTAATTTTGATTCTAGTTCTCTTTCTCACTCTTGTTCTCGTTCTTTAATTTCATCCCACTCTAATGCTAATTTTGGTTTTATTTTATTTATATCTTGCTTTACTTCCCATTCTCATTCTTTCGATTTACATTGTTCGAGTTCTAATTTTGATTCTTTTTTTACATATTTATTCTTCTTATTATTATCTTCGTCGTGTTTTACTTTGCATTATCATTCTCGATCTTCACATCCATCTTATTTAATTTATATTCTTGTTCTTATTCCTCTTTTCATTCTCGTTCTACTTCTTGTTTTCATTTTGGTTCTTATTTTTCTCGCTTTTTTTAATTTTTGTCCTCATTCTTATTCATATTCTTGTTCTAAATCTCGTTCTAGTTTCGCTTTAATTCTCAGTCTCGTTTGTTTTCTCATTTTTCTTTCGTTCTTGTTATTCTCGTCCATATGTTTGTTCTACATTTTATTGACATTCAAATTTTGGTTCTCGTTCTCTTTCTCATTCTTGTTCTCGTTCTTTACATTCATCTCGTTCTTATTCTAATTTTCATTCTCACTGTATTTCTGGTTATCATTTTGGCTCCTATTTTTTTCGTTTTTCTTTCATTCTTGTTCTTATTCTTATTCGTAGATTCATTCTCATTTTTGTTGATAATCTAATTTTGGTCCTCGTTCTTTTTCTTTCTGGTTCTAAATTTCGTTCTAGTTTCGCTTTAATTCCCTTTCCTGTTTGTTTTCTCATCTTCGATAGTGTTTCATTCTTCCTCTCATTCTCGTTCTTTACTCAGTTTAGTTTTAGTTAGTACTTATTTTGTTTATTTTTTATTCTTATTCTCAATTTCATTCTCGTTGCATTTCTCGTTGTTTTTTTGACCCTCATTTTCTACCCATTTTTTTTCATTTTTGTTCTTATTCTCGTCAATATCTTCGTTGACATTCTAATTTTCGTCTTCGTTTTCTTTCTCTTTCTTGATCTCATTCTTGTCCTAGTCTCGTTTTAATTCCCATTTTCGTTTGTTCTCCTATATTTTCACCCTCGTCCTCTGCGTTCATCTCGCTTTAGTTCTAATCTTGGTTCTTATTTCGTTTTTATTCTCGTTCTGTACATTCATCTCACTCTTGTTCTAATTTTAGGTTTTATTTTATTTATATTCGCGTTTTTATTCCCATTTTCAATTTCTTGGTATTTCTGGTTTTAATTTTGGTTCTCATTTTTCACGTTTTTCTTTCGTTTTTCGTCCTCGTTCTTTGTCACTTCATCCTTCTAAATCTCGTTCTAATCTTCGTTTAATTGTCATTCCCTTTTGTTTTCTTTTCTTCGATCGTGTTTTCATTCTCATTCTCATTCCCGTTTTTTACATTCACATCACTCTAGTTCTAATTTTGATTCTTGTTTTATTAATATTCTTGTTCTTATTACCTATTTCATTCTCGTTGTAGTTCTGGTTTTCATCTTGGTTCACATTTTTTACCATTTTTCGTTCTCGTTCTTGTTCTCTTTTATTTTCTTGTTCTAAATCCTGTTCTAATCTCGCTTTAATTCCCATTCTCGTTTGCCTTCTCATCTTCGATCGTGTTTTCCTTCACATTCTCCTTCTTGTTCTTTACGTTCATCTTATTTCATTTATATTCGTGTTCTTTCCTGTTTTCATTCACGTTGTATTGCTTTTTTTCCCTTTGGTTCTCATCATCTTTCCCCGTTTTTCTTACATTATTCTTATTCTCATCCATATGTTCGTTCTCGTTTTTGTTGATATTCTAATTTTCGTTCTCAGTTCTCTTTCTCATTCTTGTTCTTAATCTCGTTTAGTCTCGGTTTAATTTTCATTCTCGTTCTTTACATTCATTTTATTTTATTTATATTATTTTTTTTATTCCTGTTTATATTTTCGTTGCATTCTCGTTTTCATTTTTCTCGTTTTTCTTACATTCTTGTTCTTATGCTCATACATATGTTCGTTTTCGTTTTTGTTGTTATTCTGATTTAGTCTTCAATTCTCCTTCTCGTTCTTTACATTCATCGCATTCTAGTGCTAATTTTGATTCTTATTTTATTTATTTATATTTTTGTTCTTGTTCCCGTTCTATTTCTCCTTCTCATTCTCACTCTTTAATTGTTCTTCTACTCTATTCCATTCTCGTTTGTATTCGTTTTGACATTCTCTTTCTTGGTTTAATTCATTTTCATACTATCGTTCTGTAATTCTAAGTTTAATTCTCAAGTTCCTTCTACTCTTGTTTTTATTCTTGTTCATAGTTGCGTTTCAGTCGCGTTTTCGTTGTCAATTTAATATCCGTTCTTCTCATTGACTCCTATTTCTTTTTCTTCTTCTAATTTTTATTCTCATTTTCTTTTTTTGGTGAGCCGAAAAATAATAGAACCGTCAAAAAAGTCGAAAAACTGTAACATAGGAAGATAGAAAAATTGAAAAATTAAATATCGAGAAACTGAAGTCTAAAATTGAAAAATCGGAAAATTAAAAAGTGAAAAATTGCAAATCGAAAAATAAAATTGAAAAATCCAAACATTTAAAAATTTGACACTGAAAAAAAAGCTAGAAAATTAGAACATTGAAAAACCGAAAAATTGCAAAATCTAGAAAATGAAAAATTCAAAATTTGGAAAATAGAAACACTGATATAAAAGAATAAAAAAATTGAAGAACTGAAAAATTCAAGTCAAAAAATCTGCAGGAGTATTATTTCCCCACTGATTTTTACTTTATAGAGGTCATCAGAAAACAATTTCTAAAATTTAGGAAACCCTGAGGATTTACAAACCTGTTGTGTCACTCGTTTAGAATTCTCACCGAATTAACGACCTTTAAAAAAAACTAACAGTAAATTTTAAACTTTAAGCAAGCTATTTTTTCCCCAATATCTCCAATTCCCGGCCTACCCCTGTTAACATCCACCGCCCCCTCACTACGCATCTCTTCCGAATGACGCCTTCCGAAGGCGTAGGACTTTCTCGCGTAAGCAGCCACCATCGAAAAAAATTTCCAATAATTGGCCCAATTTCCATTCAGCGCTAAATCAGCCAGTCTTACGACGCTACTACAAAAACGTTTTTTTCAACAAGTAGAAGTCTCAATGAGGGAAGAATTAAGTTACAGTTACTATGACGCCTGTCCCGACGTCTGGCACTAGGAGGTCACAGTTGCCATTGATGTCTAAAGCTCCAACAGAGTCGGTCGTCTCTTAGTCTACGTTAACCATCCCCAGAGCTGGACTGGCCCCTTAACCTCAATACGTTTTTTCAGGGGGGTGTTCGTGGGGTTGCGAGAACCGTCTGGGAGCGTTTAGGGGAACGGACGCGAAGAAGAGGAGCCGATTGGTAATTGGGGGCCTGTGGAGGCAGGACAATTGCGGTTTTTTCGGGAGAGCTGGGACGTAAATAGAATCCGGGGTGGGTAGGGTAGTCAATGAATGTAGTAGTGGTTTGACGTATTTCATTTTTAATACACTTTTTTATTTAATATTTGTTTATTATTTATTTTAATGGATGCAGCGAGTCAATAGGAGTGAGCGAAGCTCCAGACACGTTTAATGTACAACGTACTAAGTATAATAAAAACTTGAACATTTATTCTTGATTTTAATACTTCGAAAATACTTTTCTTAATGAAGTCGCGACGATCGACAGACAAACGGACGGAAACGGGAAATCTGAAATCTATGGTTCGTCTTTCCAATTTTTCTTCGCTCGGGAGTTGTGAGCGAACAAAATGCATAGAAATGAGTGTGGGTGTAATTTTCGCGCGGCTTTATTGCATGGAAATATGAAATGATCCGGCCCTGGAACAACCCCTCCAGAGCAGGATAAACGGAACCACGATATTTTCTAGGTCAGAAGATTCATTGTCACCGCCTACTCGTAACATAATGCACGATATTTGATCTAGTAAACTAAAAGGACTCTCGCGTTTAACAAATAAGTTGTCGCATTTGAGCGTTTTCCGTCTGAAATTTTTAAGGACGACTCAACACAAAATTTACGACGTAATTGGACATTAATATTTTGATTTAAAATCAGTTTGTAAACTCTCAAATTCAATGTGTAAATTGGAAGTGTTCTACTAAGCAAAATGTTGGTTTAATGATTTGTTGGATGACGTCATCAGTTTTGGGGGGGATGAACGTGAAGATGGCAAGTCATTGATGGACTCGGTTTTACGTGAAGCTACTTAAAACGAGTCACGATTTTCAAGAAGAAAAACACAAAAAATTTGGAAAATACAATTCTTCCAAAAATTTAAATTTTTTATCCATACTGAATTTCAAAACTGTGAGAAAAACAAAATCATAAAATTTTTCTTTCTTTGATAAAAAACAAAAATTTGACGATTTCCCCACCTTTAAATTGTTAATACGTGAACCTTAAAATATGGCAAGGTTTTATGAGAAAAAATGTTTGTGGTAAATTTTAACCAGAACTAGAA
Source organism: Zophobas morio (assembly GCF_036711695.1). NCBI lineage: Eukaryota > Metazoa > Arthropoda > Insecta > Coleoptera > Tenebrionidae > Zophobas > Zophobas morio. The sequence goes on from NW_026972132.1 coordinate 591,990, forward strand.
CGAGAAAGAGGGTGAGAACGAAAATGAGAATGGGGACGAGAATGAGGACTAGAATGAGGACGAGAATAAGAACGAGATTGAGAAGGAGAATGAGAAAGGGAATGACCAAGGATAATGAGAAGGGGAATTAGAAGGATAGTGAGAAGGAGAATTAGAACGCGAATGAGAGCTACAAGGGGAACGAGAATCGGCACCAGAATGGGAACGTGCATGAAAACGAGATTGGAAACAAGAATGGAAACGAGAATGAGCTGAAGAATGGGGACGAGGACGGGAACGAGAATGGCAAAGAGAACGGGATCAAGAATGAGAGGACGAGAATAAGGACTAGAATGAGAACTCATTCTCGTCCTAATTCTCCATCACATTCTCTTTCTCATTATCATCCTCATTCTCGACCTTATTTTCGTCCTCTTTCTCGTCATCATTTTCGTCCCCACTATCCTCTTCATTATCGTACTCAATTTCGTCCTTTGTTTGGTTCTCATTCTCGTCCTCATGCTCGTCCCCAATCACGTTCTCATTCTCGTGCTCATTCGCGTCCTAATACTCGTTCCCATAGTCGGTCCCGTCCTCATTCTTGTTGTCGGTCTCATTCTCGTTCTCATTTTTTTCTCCACATTCTCGTCCTTATTCTTGGCCTCATTCTCGTCCTCATTCTCCACTTAATTCTCGTCCTCATTCTCGCCCTAGTTCTGGTCTTCATTTTCGTCCTCATTTGCGTTCTCTTTCTCGTCCTAATACTCGTCTCCGTACTCGTTCTCTTTGTCGTTCTAGTTCTTGTTCTCGTTCTCATTGTCGTTCTCATTTTCCTCCTCATTCTCGTCCTCATTTTCATCCTAATTTACGTTTACTCTGTTTCTCTCTCTCCTTCTACTTCTCGCTCTCGTTCTTATTCTCGCTCTCATTCTCCTCCTCATTCACGTTCTCATTCTCGTCCTCATGCTCATCTTCATTCCCCTCTTAATTCTCGTCCTAGTTCTGGTCCTCATTTTGGTCCTCATTCTCGTTCTCGTTTTCGTCCTTCTTCTCCTCCTCATTCTCATCTCATTCTGCTCTTTATTTTCGCCCCTATTTTCACCTTCATTCTACTTCTTGTTCTCGTTCTCATTCTCGTTCTCATTTTTTTCTCCTCATTCTCCTCCTTCTTCTCGGCCTCATTCTCGTCCTCGTTCTCCTCTTAATTCTCGTCCTCATTCTCGCCCTAGTTCTGGTCTTCATTTTCGTCCTCATTTTCGTCCTCTTTCTCGTCATAATACTCGTTGCCGTACTCGGTCCCGTCCTCGTTCCCATTGTCGTTCTAGTTCTTGTTCTCGTTCTCATTCTCGTTCTTATTCTCGTTCCCATTCTCGTTCTCATTCTCGTCCTAATACTCGGTTCCCGTACTCGGTCCCGTCCTCGTTCTCTTTGTCGTTCTAGTTCTTGTTCTCGGTCTCATTCTCGTTCTCATTTTTTTCTCCTCATTTTCGTCCTTATTCTTGGCCTCATTCTCGTCCTCATTCCCCTCTTAATCTCATCCTCATTCTCGCCCTAGTTCTGGTCTTCATTTTCGTCCTCTTTCTCGTCCTAATAGTCGTTCCCGTACTCGGTCCCGTCCTCGTTCCTTTTGTCGTTGTAGTTCTTGTTCTCGTTCTCATTCTCGTTTTCATTCTCGTTCTCATTCTCGTCCTCATTCTCGTCCTGATTCTCGTCCTCATTCTAGTCCTAATACTCGTTCCTGTACTCGGTCCCGTCCTCGTTCTCTTTGTTGTGCTTGTTTTCGTTCTCATTCTCGTTCTCATTCTCGTCCTCATTCTCGTGCGTCCTCGTTCTTCTCTTAAATCTCTTCCTCATTTTCGTCCTCATTTTCATCCTAATTTACTATCCCGTACTCAGTCCCGTCCTTGTTCTCTTTGTCGTTTTTTCTGATTGTCTTGCTCGTTTTCTTTCTTATTTTGTTTCTTTTTCTCCTTCTACTTCTCGTTCTCGTTCTTTGTCTCGCTCTCATTCTTGTCCTCATTCACGTTCTCATTCTCGTCCCCATTTTCGTCCTCATTCTCGTCCTCATTCTTGTCCTCATTCTCGTCCTTATTCTCATCCTCATTCTCGTCCTCATGCTCGTTCTCATTCTCGTCCTCATTCTCGTCTTCATTCTCCTTTTAATTCTCGTCCTAGTTATGGTCCTCATTTTGGTCCTCATTCTCGTTCTCGTTTTCGTCCTTATTCTTCTCCTCATTCTCATCTCATTCTGCTCTTTATTTTCGTCCCCATTTTCGCCTTCATTCTCGTTCTCATTCCAGTTCTCTTTCTCGTTCTACGAAAAGTAGGACGAAAACGAGAAATGAGGACGAGAACGGAAACGGGAACGAAGACGATAACGGAGACGAAGACAAGAACGAGAACGAGAACAATAATGAGAGCGAGAATGGGAACGAGAATGATAACGAAAACGATGATGAAAATGGGGACAAGAATGAGGATGAAAATGAGGACGAGAATGAAGATGAAAATGAGTACGAGAATTAGAACGAGAATGTGGACGAGAATGAAAACGAGAAAGGGAACGACAACGATGACGAGGACGACGACGAGAATGAGGGCGAGAATGGGAACAAGAATGGAAACGAGAATGATAAAGAGAATGAGAACGAGATTAGGATCGAGAATTAGGACGAGAATGAGGAAGAGAATGGAAACCAGAATGATAAAGAGAATGGAAACGAGAATGGGATTGAGAATGAAGACGAAAATGAGGAAGAAAAAGAGAATGCGGAAGAGGATGAGCACGAGGACCAGAACGAGGATGAGAACGTAAAGGGAGGAAAATGACAATGGAAATTACCAGAAGGAAGAAACTAGAACGAGAACCAGAACGAGAACTAGAACGAGAACTAGAACGAGAAGTAGAACGAGAACTAGAACGAGAACTAGAACGAGAACTAGGACGAGAACTAGAACGAGAACTAGAACTAGAACTAGAACGAGAAATAAAACGAGATCAATAACGTGAACTAGAACGATAACGAGAACGAGAAATAGAACGAGAACTAGAGCGAGAACTAAAACGAGAATTAGAACGAGAACGAACGAGAACTAGAACTGGAACTGGAATGAGGAAAAGTCGAAAACTAGAATGAGAAAGAGAATGAGAACGGGAACTAAAGCGCGAACGAGTAGAAAGTAGAGAATGAGGACGAGAATGAGAACAAAAATGAGATGTCTTCGTTCCCGTTTCCGTTCTCGTCCTCATTCTCGTTCTCGTTTTCGTCCTACTTCTCGTAGAACGAGAACGAGAACGAGAATGAAGGCGAAAATGGGGACGAAAATAAAGAGTAGAATGAGATGAGAATGAGGAGAATAAGGACGAAAACGAGAACGAGAATGAGGACCAAAATGAGGACCAGAACTAGGACGAGAATTAAGAAGAGAATGAAGACGAGAATGATGACGAGAATGAAGACGAAAATGACAACAAGAATGACGACGAGAAGGGCGACGAGAATGGGAACCAGAACAGGAACAAGAATAAAAATGAGAATGTAAACGAAAATGGGATCAAGAAAGAGGACGAGAATGAGGAAGATGATGAGGACCAGCATAGGGAAGACAATGGGAACGAGAATCGGAACGAGAATGGGATTCAGAAAGAGAACAAAAGCAAGGAAGAGAATGGAAACGAGTACAAGAACGAGAATGAGGAAAAGAAAGGGGACGAGAATGAGAATAAGGACGAGAATGAAGACGAGAATGAGGTCGAAAGTGAGGACGAAGAGTGAGGATGAGAATGAGGACGAAAATAAGGACTAGAATGGGGACGAAAATGGGAACGAGAACAAAAACTAGGACGAGAACTAAAACAAGAAAGAAAATAAGAACGGGAACGGGTACGGGAACGAAAATGAGGTCAAGAATGAGAACGAGAACGAAGATGAGGATGGGCGAGAACGAGGATGAAGACGGACGAGAACGAAGATGAGAACGTAAAGGGAGGAAAGTGTCAACGGAAATTATCAGAAGGAAGAAACTAGAACAAAAACTATCACGAGAACTAGAACGAGAACTGGAACCAGAACTGGAACGAGGACTAAAACGGGAACTAGGAGAAGAACTAGAACTAGCAGGAGGAAGAGACAAAAACTAGAACGAGAAAGAGAACGAGAACGGAAACTAAAACGGGAGGGAGTACGGGAACGAGTAACGTAGAGAATGAAGACAAAAATGAGAACCAGATTGGGATCGAGAATGGGAACGAGAGTGGGAATGAGAATGAAAACGGGAATGGGATCGAGAAATAGGACGAAAATAAGGACGAGAATGGAAACGAGAACGAGAACTACAACGAGAAAGAGAACGAGAATGGGAACGAGAATGAGGAAGGGAATATGAGAACTAGAACGAGAAAGAGAGCGAGAACGGCAACGAATATGGGGACGAGAATGAGGTAGAGAAAGAAGACGAGAATTAGGACTATAATAAGAATGAGAATGAGGATGAGAATCAGGACGTGGATAAGGACTAGAATGAGGACAAGAATCAAGACGAGAGTGGAGACGAGAATATGATCGAGAATGAGGAACAGAATAAGAACTAGAACGAAAATGCGATCGAGAACGAGGACGAGGATAAAGACGAGAATGAGTAAGATAATGAGGATGAAAATGAGGATGAAAATGGAAACTAGAATGAAGACGAGAATGACAACGATAATAAAATCAAGCATTTTTAAGAACACGAGGACGAGAATGAGGACGAGAATGAGAGCAGGGATGAGAACGAGAATTAGAACGAGAATGAGAACAAGAATGGGAACAAGAGTGGGAACGAAATTGGAAACAAGAATAGGAACGAGAATGAGGACAAAATTGAGAACGATAATGAGGAACAGAATGAGAACTAGAATGAGAAAGAGAATGAAGGGGAGATTGGGGACGAGAATGAGGACGAGAATAAAAACTAGAATGACAACGATAGTGGGATCAAGAATGAAGAACAGAATGAAGACGAGAATAAGGACGAGAATGAGGTCGACAATGAGGACGAGAATGAGAACGAGAACGAGAATGAGGACAGATTGAATACGACAACGAGGACAAGAAGGAGACCGAGAACTAGAACGAGGATTAGGACGAGGACGAGAACAAGATCGGGAATCAAAACGAGAATGGGAACTAGAATGGGAATGAAAATGGGAACGAGAATGGGAACAAGAGTGAGGACGAGAATGAAGACGAGAATGCAAACGACAATAGGGACGAGAATGAGAATTAAAATGAAGACGAGAATGAGGATGAGAATGAGGTCGAAAAAGTGGACGAAAATGAGAACGAGAATGAGGACAGAATGAAAACGAGAAGGAGGACGAAAAGAATAACGAGAATTAGGACGAGAACGAGAAAGAGATCGGGGACGAGAACGAAGACGAGAACGAGAATGAGAGCGGGAATGAGAACGAGAATGGGAACAAGAATGGGAACGAGAGTGAGGACGCGAATGAAGACGAGAATGAAAACGAGAATGGGGACGAGAATGAGAATGAGAATAAGGACGAGAATGAGGATGAGACTGAGGTCGAGAATGAGGACGAGAATGCGAAATAGAATGAGGACGAGAATGTGGATGTGAATGGGAACGAAAATGGAATTGAGAATGCGGACGAAAATGAGGATAATAATGAGAATTTGGACGGGAATGAAGACGAAAATGATTACTAGAATGAGGACAAAAATGAGAACGAGAATGAGGACGGACGAGATCGAGGATGAGAACAAGGACGAGAACGACAACGAGATGGAGAACGTAAAGGGGGAAAAGTCGCAATGGAAATTACCAGAGGAAAAAATAAGAATGAGAGTCAATACAGGAACGAGGATAAGCAGTAGAATACGAAGAATTAGCTTTTGAACGTGGATTAGAACGTGAAGGGGAATATTAACACGAAGGACAATGCAGCGGAAAAAATTAACAAGAATTATAGAGTCATATTTAAAATGAACGAATGAATGAATAAATGAATGAAAACGAAATAAGAGGAATACGAGAATGTAACTAAAGTAAAAATCAAAATCAGAACTATAGTGAGAAGGATTGTAAAGGGCTAGAATGACAATGAAAAGTAGTAAAGAACGAGAATGGGAATAGGAAAAATGCAAACGAAAATCGGAAAACAAATGAGAATCAAAATCATAACGAAAATTGGAACAAAAATTAGAATGAAATTGAAAATAAGAATAACAACAAGAAGGAATTAAAATGACAACGAAAGATGTGAAAAAGGAAGGGAACGGTGATAATTTGAAAACTAAAAATGTGGACGGAAATTAGAGCGAAAACAAGAATGAGGAGAAAATCAATAAGAAGACGAAAGAGAATAGTACCAAATAAACAAGATACTACTAATAACAACGATAAAGACAAGAACAAATATGAAAATTAGAAAGAGATTGAGAACAAACATTTGGTCCAGAATAAGAACGAGAACGGAAGGAAAATGAAAATCAAAACCATAATTACAATAACAGATTTGTGAAACACGAGAATGTGAACGAGAATTAGAATGAAAACGAGATACAGCGAAAACAGACCGAGAATGGAAAGAAGAATACGAACAAGAATATACAGTGTATTTGATCCAGTAAGCTAAAAGACCTCTCGCGTTTAAAAATAAGTTTGAGTGTTTTCCTTTGAGAACAGCTCAACAGGAAATGTACAAGTGTAATTGCCCCTTACATATTCGCATTTCCGCCCGGAATAATTTATTATAAATTCATTGCAAATATTATACAACAATAGTCGTTGAATGGCGATTTGAAATTCAAATCCGAAATCTCGTGCCATGTGGACATATCGTCAGTTTGATTGATATCATTTCCGTCGCGGGACGCCCGGATTATTCAGGAAGGATAAGGTAATGACGAAACGTCAAACATCCGACCACAGGTGGCGCACGAACTAAACTTACCTATGCAGACGCTGCAGAAAATCGAAAATCCCTAGTGTGCGTGTCGCTGCAACGAATTTCACGGGGTGAAGGTTTCGAATCTGAATTTTAAATTTTCGAATTACGTAACATGAAAATTTCACGCTGCTAGGTGCATGGGCCGGTGTACCGAGAATTCGGTGATAAAGTACACGAATCCATCATCATCGCGATCATAACGTTATACAGGGTGTTCTTTTTGCTCGACGCGGGGGGACAAATTGATGGGTTCGGGCGATCCCATCGCAAAACGGACCATTAATTTTTATTGGCCCATCATGTTTAAGATCTTTTTTGCGCTACTAACGGTTGATAGCTCGTAAAATGTAATCGCTACTTTAATCGTTTCGGAATTTTGATTTTTTGGCGCTTCGTGGCCTTCTTGTTTTGTGCCGAGGTGGAAGATTGGGCGGCGAGGTTTAACGGACGGTTAAGCCGAAATTGCCGAATTTGGGGGCATGGCCGTGCTCTGAGTGGCACATTTATTCATAATTCGGTGCAGGTTTGGCTCGAGGCGACGGTACGTACATATTGAGATGATTTCGAGCTTCGTTTTCGACAACGAGATTCGAATTATCGTACGGCAAGAATACGACGAGGTTCTTATTCGCGAATTTTTTACTGATTCAGTTCTAATCTACAATTATTTTGGTTTATAATTAGCTTGTAAACTCTCTAATTCACTATATAAGTTAAAAGTATTCTGCTAAAAATATGCTTGTTTAATAATTTCTTGGAGTGACGTCATCAGTTTGTTAGGTGGGGTGAATAAATACAATTTCCTTCATATTTTGCCTCCAATAAAACGAAGTTAGTCAAAATTGAAAAACTAGCAATCTGAGTAAAAAAAATTGCCAAGAAAATCACCCTGTATAAATGAAATCAAATGTTTCCCCATTATTAATTAAACGTATAAGATACTTAATACGAAAAATTAAAAATTTATTTTTGACATAGTGATTAAACAAGTAAGAACAAGAATATAAATAAAATAAGAATCAAAATAAGCACAAGAATGAGAAAATTGTCAAAAAGAAGAATGAGAATGGGCAAGAAAACACGATTTAGAATGAGAAAATAAAATGAGAACTAGAACGAGAAAGAGAACGGGAATGAGAACAAGAATGAGGACGAAAATGGGAAAGAGAAGTGAAACGAGAATGAGGACGTGAATTAAAACGAGAATAAGGACGAGAATGAAAACCAGAATGAGCACACGAATGACAATGAGAACGAGAACTAAAATGGCAAAGAGAACAGGAAAGAGAATTAAGACAGGAATGAGGACGAGAAGGAGGACGAAAATAGGGACGAAAATGAGGACGAGAATGAGAATGAAAATGAGGACGAGAGTGAGGACGCAAATAGAAGACAAGAAAGAGGGCGAGAATGACGACCAGGATGAGAACTCGAAAGAGAACTCGAACGGGAATTAGAACTAGAAAAAGAACGAGGACGGAAACGTGAACGAGAATAGGGATGATAATGAGAATGAGAATAAGTTCGAGAACTGGAACGAGAACTAGGCCGAGAACTAAAACGAGAAAAATAAAATAAGAACCAAAATTAGAACAATAATAAGAAAATTATCAAGAAGAAGAACGAGAATGAAAACGAAAACGAAACCAATAGACGAGAATAGAAGAAAATCAAAACTAGAATTAAGATGAAAAACTACGGAAAAAAGAGTGAGAGCGTGAGTTAGAATGATTAAGAAAAATAGAATCAAGAACGAGAAAAAAAAAATGAAAATGGAAACAACAATAAACAGAAAATAAGACCGAATATTAGAACTAAAGTGAAAAGGATTTGTAGAACAAGGTTTAAAAAGAGAATTAGAATTAAGCAAAAAATGACAACATAAAAAAGGACGAGAATTAGAATCAAAATGTAGTCTAGAATAAAAACCAGAATGAAGAAAAGAGAGAACCAAAATCAAAACGAGAATCACATTGAGAATGAAAACGAAAATGGGCGAATATTAAGAACAAAAAGAAGAAGGATCAGATGTGCAGTACGACTGAAAATGAGAATACGATTGAGCATGCAAAGAAGAATCAAATTTAGAGTAATAAAGAAAACCGGTGAGAATGAAATATTGATGAGAGAAAGAGGAGACAGTCAGAGAATAAAAAGTGCAAACGGAAATTCGAATAAATGAAAATGTGAAGAAGAATAGAATGAGAATGACAACTGTAGAGGGAGAATGTGCACGAGGGGGGAGAACGGAAGTAAGAACAAGAATATAAATAAAATAAGAACCAAAATAAGGACAAGAATGAAAAGATTGTCGAAAAGAAGAATGAGAATGGGCAAGAAAACACGATTTAGAATGAGAAAATAAATGAGAACTAGAACGAAGACTAGAACGAGAAAGAGAATTGGAATGAGAACAAGAATGAGGAAAATGGGAAAGAGAAGTGAAACGAGAACGAGGACGTGAATTAAGACGAGAATAAGGACGAGAATGAGAACAAGAATGAGCACACCAATGAGAATGAGAACGAGAACTAAAATGGCAAAGAGAACAGGTAAGAGAATGAGGACGAGAATGTGAATGAGAATGAGGACGAGAATTAAGACAGGAATGAGGACGAGAATGAGGACGAAAATCGGGGCGAAAATGAGGACGAGAATGAGAATGAAAATGAGGACGAGAATGAGAACGCAAATAGAGAACAAGAATGAGGACGAGAATGGGAACTAGAATATGGACGAAATTGAGAACGATAAAGAGGGCGAAAATGACGACCAGAATGAAGGCAAGAGTGAAAATAAGGACGAAATTGAGAACGATAATGAGGACTAGAACGGCGACCAGAGTGAAAACGAGAATGAGGTCGGTGGAGAATGAGGTCGAGGATGAGAACTCGAAAGAGAACTCGAACGAGAATTAGAACCAGGAAAAGAACGAGGACGGAAACGTGAACGAGAATAGGGATGATAATGAAAATGAGAATAAGTACGAGAACTGGAACGAGAACTAGGCCGAGAACTAAAACGAGAAAAATAAAATAAGAACCAAAATTAGAACAAGAATAAGAAGATTATTAAGAAGAAGAACGAGAATGAGAACGAAAACGAAACCAATAGAGCGTGAGTTAGAATGATTAAGGAAAATAGAATCAAGAACGAGAAAAAAAATCAAAATGGAAACAACAATAAACAGAAAATAAGTAGTCTAGAATAAGAACCAAAATCAAAACGAGAATTACAATGAGAATGAAAACGAAAATGGGCGAATATCGAGAACAAAAAGAAGAAGGATTAGAAGTACAACACGAACGAAAATGAGAATATAATTGAGAACGCAAAGAAGAATCAAAATTAGAGTAATAAGGAAAACGAGTGAGAATGAAATATTGATGAAAAAAAGAGGAGACAGTCAGAGAAGCGAAAGTGTAAACGGAAATTAGAATAAATGAAAATGTGAAGAAGAATAGAATGAGAATGACCCCTGTAAAGTGAAAATGTGCACGAGGAGGGAGAACGGAAATAAGAACCAGATTGTAAATAAAATAAGAACCAAAATTAGAACAAGAATGAGACGATTGTCAAGAAGAAAAATGAGAATGAGTAGAAAAACAAGATCTAGAATTAGAAAATAAATAAGAAAAAAAAACGAACAAATAGACGAGAATAGAAGGAAAATGAAAATCAGAATTACTATGAAAGAACTACAAAAAAGAGAGTGAGAGCATGAGTTACAATTAAAGTAGAATAATTAAGGAGAATAGAAACAAGAACGTGAAAAAAAATTAAGATGAAAACAAGAATATACAGAAAATAAGACCCAATATTGGAACTAAAGTGAAAAGGATTTTGTAGAACAAGGTTTAAAAAGAGAATTATAATGAAGCAAAAAATGAGAACATAAAAACGGATGAGAATTAGAATCAAAATGTAATCTAGAATAAGAACCAAAATCAAAACGAGAATTACAATGAGAATGAAAACGAAAATGGGCGAATATCGAGAACAAAAAGAAGAAGGATCAGAGGTACTATACGAACAAAACTGAGAATATAATTGAGAACGCAAAGAAGAGTCAAAATTAGAGTAATAAGGAAAACGAGTGTTAATGAAATATTGATGAAAAAAAGAGGAGACAGTCAGAGAATCGAAAGTGTAAACGGAAATTAGAATAAATGAAAATGTGAAGAAGAATAGAATGAGACTGACCCCTGTAGACTGAGAATGTGCACGAGGAGGGAGAACGGAAATAAGAACAAGATTGTAAATAAAATAACAACCAAAATTAGAATAAGAATGAGAAGATTGTCAAGAAGAAGAATGAGAATGAGTAGGAAAACAAGATCTAGAATGAGAAAATAAATGAGAAAGAAAACGAACAAATAGACGAGAATAGAAGGAAAATGAAAATCAAAATTGCCATGAAAGAACTACAAGAAAGAGAGTGAGAGCGTGAGTTAGAATTAAAGTAGAATAATTAAGGAGAATAGAAACAAGAACGTGAAAAAAAAATGAAGATGAAAACAAGAATATACAGAAAATAAGACCCAATATTAGAACTAAAGCGAAAAGGATTTTGTAGAACAAGGTTTAAAAAGAGAATTAGAATTCAACAAAAAATAAAAACATAAAAACGGACGAGAACTAGAATCAAAATGTAGTCTAGAATAAGAACCAAAATCAGAACGAGAATTACAATGAGAATGAAAACGAAAATGGTCGAATATCGAGAACAAAAAGAAGAAGGATCAGAAGTACAACACGAACGAAAATGAGAACGCAAAGAAGAATCAAAATTAGAGTAATAAGGAAAACGAGTGAGAATGAAATATTGACGAAAAAAGAGGAGACAGTCAGAGACGCGAAAGTGTAAACGGAAATTAGAATAAATGAAAATGTGAAGAAGAATAGAATGAGAATGACCCCGGTAGCGTGAGAATGTGCACGAGGAGGGAGAACGGAAATAAGAACAAGATTATAAATAAAATAAGAATCAAAATTAGAACAAGAATGAGAATGACCAGGAATATTTGAGAACAAGAACAAAAACGAGAATATGGAAGATAAAGACACATCAGTAAGAATGGAATGAGAACGAAGAGAATAACCAAAATTAGAGTACTACTAATGAAATATGAACGAGAAAACGACGAAAATGGAAGGAAAATAGAATAAAAACTGGAATTACAATAAATGAAAATGTGAAGGAGAATGGGAATAAGATCGAATATAAATAAAATAAGAACCAAAATTAGAACAAGAATGACAAGATTGTCAAGAAGAAGACTGAGAATATGCAGGAAAACACGATCTAAAATGAGAAAATAAATGAGAACGAGACTGAACATATAGATGCGAATAGAAGAAAATGAAAATCAAAATTAGAATTTCTATGAGACAACTACAAAAAAAGAAAGTGAGAACGCGAATTATAACGAAAGTAGAATGATTAAAGGGAATAGAAATGAAGATTTAAAGGAGAATATATAGAAAAAAAGAACCAATATTAAAACTAATGTGAAAAAATTATTCTAGAATAAGAAAAAGAAAGTAAGAATGAAAGAAAAATGATAACCAAAACCAGAACAAGGACAACAGTGAAAATGAAAACGAAAATGGTTGAATATCGAGAAAAAGAATGAAAACGAGATAATGTAAGATAAAAAAGTATATATCAAGAAGAATGAAATGAGGACTAGAATTAGGACTAAAACAAGAACAGAAAAAAGAATTGTCAAGAAGAAGAATGAGAACGAGCAGGAAAACACGATCTAGAATGAGAAAATAAATGAGAACGAGAACTAACAAATGGATGAGCATAAAGGGAAAATGAAAATCAGAACTGTATTTACTATGAGATGAGTATAAAAAAGAGAGTAGGAACTTGACTTGAATTAGAACGAAAGAAGAATGATTAAGGAGACTAGAAACGAGAATGAGAACAAGAATATATAGGAAATAAGAATCAATATTAGAACTGAAGTTAAATGGATTTTGTAGAAAAAGGATCAAGAAAAAAGATAATTAAGCCAAAAATGATAAGGTAAATACGAACGAAAATTAAGATGAACATGTACTCTAGAATAAGGACAAGAATGAAAGAAAAATGAAAACCAAAATCAAAACGAGAACTACAACGAGAATAAATACACGAAAATGGGCGAATATCGAGAACAAGAATAAAAAGGAATATAGAAGAGAAAAAAATATATTTTACAAAAATGGAATGAGAGTGAGAACCAGAATTAAAACAGGATAAGTAAGTTCATGACGAACTGGAATTAGAACAAGAACAAAAAAAAGAGAGAGAGAGTTAAAATGAACGAGGATCAGAAGTAGAATACGAACGCAGTTGAGGAAACAATTGAGAACAAAATGAAGAACTAAAATTAGAGTGACAACGAAAACGAGTGAGAATGAAATATGGACAAGAAGAAGACAATGCAGAAAACATCTGTCTGTTCTCGTTCTCGTTCTCATTTATTTTCTCATGCTAGATCGTGTTCCCCTACTCATTCTTATTCTTGGTCTTCTAATTTTGGTTCTTATTTTATTTAAATTATTCTTATTTCCTTTCTCCCTCTTCGTAAACATCCTCACTCTGTAGTTGTCGTTCTCATTCTATTCTTCTTCACATTTTTATTTATTCTAGTCCCCGTTTACACCCTCGATCCTCTGACTGTAATTCCAATTTGAATACTGAAGGAAAATGAAAATGAGAACTAGAATTACAATAAGAGAAGAATAAAAAAGAGAGTGAGAACGTGAATTATATCGAAAGTAGAATGATTAAGGAAACTAGAAACGAGAATGAGAAAAAATTGATACGAAAACGAGAATATATAAAACTAAAGAGCAAAGGATTTTGCAGAACAAGGATTTGAAAGAGAATGAGAATTAAGCCAAGAATGAGAACGTAAACACGAACCAGAATCAGTATCAAAATATATTCTGGAATACGAACAAGACTGAAAGAAAAATGAGAACCAAAATCAAAACGAGAACTACAATGAGAATGGTTAGAGAAAATGAGCGAGAATGGAGAACAAAGATAAAAGCAAGTATATGGAAGAAAAAAAATATGTATTAACAAGAATGGAATAAAAATGAGAATGCAAATTAAAACAAGAACGAAAAAAAATGAGAGTGAAGGTGAACTAGAATCAGAAGTAGAATACGTACGTAAATGAGAAAACATTTGAGAATGAAAAGAAGAACCAAAACTAGAGTGACAACGAAAACCAGTGAGAATGAAATATGGACGAGAAGAAAACGGCAATCGAAAGAAAATTAACTAGAATTGCAGTCAGAGAATCAAGGGTGTAAACGGATATTAGAATGAATAAAAATGTGAAGAAGAATACAATGAGAATGGCAACTATAGAGTGAAAATGTGAACGGGGAGGAACAATGAAAATAAGGACAAGAATATAAATAAAATAAAAACCAAAATTGGAACACAAATAAGAAGAATTGCCGAGAAAAAGAATGAGAATGAAAAACAAATGAGAACGAGAACGAACAAATGGATAAGAACAGCAAGAAATTCAAAATCAGAACTAGAATTACTACTAAAGAACTATAAAAAAAGAGTGAAAACTTGAATTAGAACGAAAAGAGAATGATTAAAGAGTATAGTAACGAGAATGAGAAAACAACAAAAATGAAAACCAGAATAGATAAAAAATAAGAACCAATAGAATAGAATAAGAATTAAGCCAAAAAATCAGAACGTAAATACGAACAAGAATTAAAATCAAAATGTATTGTAAAACAAGAATGACAATGATAGAAAAATGAGAATCAAAATGAAATCGAAAACTATAATGCACGAATATCGAGAACAAGAATATAGATGAGAATATGGAAGAGAAGGAAATATATATATCAACAAGAATGTAATGAGAATGAGAACCACAGTTAAAAGCAAAACAAGGAAGTTCATGACGAAAGAACGAAAAAAGAATGAGAGTGAAGATGAACTGGGATCAGAAGTTGAGTAGGAACGAAAATGAAAAAACAATTGAGAAAAGAAGATTCAAAATTAGAGTGACAATGAAAACTAATGAGAATGAAATATGGACGGGAAAAAGAGAAACGAGAATGGAAGGAGAGAATCTAAATTAGAATTACAGTCAGAAAATCGAGGCTGTAAACGGGAATTACAATAAATGAAAGTGTGAAGAAGAATAGAATGAGAATAACAACTAGAGAGTGAGAATGTGCACAAGGGGGGGGAATGGAAATTAGAACCAAAACTGGAACAAGAATGAGCAGATTGTCAAGAAGAAGAATGAGATTTAGCAGAAAAACACGCTCTAGAATGAGAAAATAAATGAAAACTATAAAAAAGAGAGTGAGAGCGTCAATTGGAACAAAAGTTGAATGATTAAGAAGAATAGAAACGAGAATGAGGAAAGAAAACGAAAATATTAGAAAATAAGAACCAATGTCAGAATTAAAATGAGAAGGATTTGTAGAACAAAGAATAAAAAGGAATAATTTCCACGAGAGGCCAGAATGGAATTAAGAACGACAACACAAATAAAATAAGGTCCAAAATTAGAACTAGAGTGTTAAAACTGTATAGAATTAGAATAAGAATGAACAGCAAAACACGATCTAGAATGAGAAAATAAATGATAACGAGAACGTGGCGAAAATTAGAATGCCGACGAAAACGAGAACGAACATATGGAACATAGAAGGAAAATGAAAATTAAAATTAGAATTACCCTATTAGAATTATAAAAAAGAGAGTGTGAACGTGAACTAGATGGAAAGTACAACGATTAAAGAGAATAGCAACGACAATGAGAATAAGAACGGGAATATTAATAAAGCCAATATCACAATTAGAATTAGGATGAAAAGTTTGTGGAGAATAAGAAAATTAGGAAATTAGAACGAAAACAGGAACGTAGAGACGAATATGGATAATGAAGAACGAGAACGTGCATGAGGTTTAGGACGGGAGTAAGAAGAATATATCAAAATAAAACTCAAAAGAAGAACTAGTCTAAGAAGGACTGTAAAGAACGGAATGGGAACGAACACATGAATAAGAAGAACAAAAGAATAGAGGAGGCAACAAAATGGGGAATCATTGGAATTAGAGATTTCAAATAGAAGAATTTTAATTTATAAGTGGACCTAACGAAATAAGTCAATCAATGTTTCTGTCACAAGCCGCTCAAGTATTATGTGTTGCCTACATATTTAAAAATGTAAATGTTATAAATATGTACTTATGCATTTATTTTTAAAGGTTACATTAATTTCCAATTAATAATTGACTCATTTACTGATACATCATTACAGAGTAATATTATAATCATGCTTTCCTATTTTTGTATTCAGTTAATTTTTTTTGTATAGCAGCGCCATCTCAATACCAGTAGTCAAAGTTTTCGCTTTCGTAATTATTCGAAAGTTTTAAAGCGAAAGTAATGCAAAACAAAACCTATTTTCGCTTAAACACACTTTATCGTTATTAATACCAATTTTCCATTTAACAATTCTCAGAGCCAAACATGACTATAATTTGCACCAATTCCCGCCACCAACACCTTCCCATCAGTCCCTCCAGATGCCGCCCCACACAAATGTCAACCAAATGTCAAAATAATCAACAAAAATATCCGCAGAAATGAATTTAAAAACCTAATTCTTCACTTCCTCCACGAAAAAAACCCAAATCACGCCTCTCGCAAGAAACTCGGCACCTCGACCACCACTCCAGGTAAGACTCGCCCATTTCCACGCCGTCCATCCCGTGCCTGCCACCGGCTCGTAAAATTAGGTTAACAGGTTAATCAATAATTTACATGGGACTATCCCACTCGGAATAAATTTTAACAAACATCCCCTAAATAAATTAACGCACCCAAAATCAATGTAGGCCCACGGGCTGCACCCATTTCGAGCCCACGTAACCCCAGAACCGTTTTTTTCCAGCAATGGTGCGAGTTATCTCGGTGCACCATTTCTCCAGCCAGCACATACAGACAGTCGAACAGCCCACGGCATGCACGGTGGCACCCCCAGATAAGCTGCTGCTGGCCCTAACGAGTAACTGCATTGAAGTGAGGGACTTGAAGAATGAGTCGGATGTGCTGTTCACGTTCCCTTCGGTGGACGAAGTTATCCAGATTGTGCATTGTCGAAATGGTGCGTATTGGGGGGCTCCTAATTTATATAAATCTGATTTTGTTGATCAATAATTGTCAGAAGTTGTTATTGGGTTAAGTAAATTTGTTTTTTTGCAACGCTAAAGTATTTGGTGGTGTGGAATTGAGCATTTGTTGTAATAATTATAACTGTCCCAATGGTCTAATAATGGAAAATTACGCTTTTATTGATGCAGATACAACAATTTTCACGATATTTGCATTTTTTGGAGAAAGAAAAAACCAGTAAAATTTTTTCCACCATTTTTAAACATGGCGGTTTCAATGTGCTTTTGATAGAACACCCTGTATTTATACATTTTTGAAGTTGTATTTTCGGGTTCATCCTAACAAGAATTTCAGTATAATTTACTTATACAAAAGCTCATACAGGAGGTCCCATTTAAGAACATGAGAAAATTGAGTTTTTTAATATTTAAATTTTTTACAAAAAAAAGAAATACATATGATATTAGATACAACCATTTTTTGGTACCATAAGTAAAGATTCAGGGTTCTACCATTTTTAAAGATGGAGATTTCGATTTTTTAGGTAGGACACCCTGTATTTATGAATTTTTGAATTTATTTTGGAGTTTATCTTAATCTTTATTAAATTTAATCACCCTGTATAAATAAGTCATAGTACTCCTCGTTTTCTTATGTGTTTGTTGAGACCAAGTAGCTTGTTTGATACAAAATTTTTCAACTTTTCAATTCCTCGATTTTTATAAATGCGTTAATTTTTCGTTTTTTAATTGATCGTTTCGTCAATTTTTCGAGTTCTTGATTTCCAATTTATAGATTTTTCAAAGTTTTCGTATTGTATTTATCAATTTTACAATTTTGAAATTTTTTATTCGAAAAACTGAAAAGTCAAAAAACAAAAAAAAAATGAAAACAATTACAAAATCGAAAAAGTGAAACATCGAAAAATTGCAAATCGAAGAACTGAAGAAAAAATAGGAAAACCCAAAAATCGTAAAATCGAAAAATTATAGAAACGTCAAAATCAAAATTGTAAACTCGGAAAACTGTGACATTGAAAGAGTGAAAAATTTGAGAAAATTATTATTATTATTACCTATTTAAAATGAACACTAGAAAACTAGCAAATCAAAAATTGAAGAAATTGAAAAATTAAGAAACTGAAAAATCTAAATTGAAAAAACGAAAAATTAAAAAATGTGAAAGTTGTAAATTCGGAAAATTATAAAATCATAACACTGAAAAAACGAAGAAAATAAAAAGCGAAAAATTTGAAAATGAAAACTCAAAAAGTTGTAAAATTGGAAAACAAAAAAAAAATTGAAAAATTGCTATTCGAAAATTTGAAGAAACGTAGGATTGAAAAAATTTAAACTGAAAAATTGAAGAAACAAAAAAAGATGAAAAATTGGAAAATTGCAAATCGAAATATTTAAGAAACGAAAAACTGAAAAAAAAATTATTGAAACAAAAAATAATTGAGAAAACAAAGAAAATAAAAAACCGAAACGAAAAATTGCACAAAACATTTAAAAGTTGGAAAATTGAAAATTCGAAAAATTGCAAACCGAAAACAAAAAAAGAAAAAATAGAACAACAGAAAAATTCAAGGTAAAAAAGCTGTTAATAAAGTAAGTAATTTTTCCTTTTATATTTATACATATTGTAAAATTGAAAAAACAAAAAATTACACAATCAGAACTTTGGAAATCGACAAATTGTAAAAATAAAGAAAAAACCAAAGCAAAAAATTGGAAATTGACAATTCGAGAAATTTTAAATCGAAAAATTGCAAAATGTGAAAATTGAAACAAAAAAAAACGCAATTCAAAAAATTGAAGAAACAAAAAATTAAAAAAATTAAAATTGCTAAAACAAAAAATTATAAATTGAAACATCTACTCGAATAGTTCAAAAATAAAAAAAAAACTGAAATGAAAAATTGCAAATCGGAAAATTGAAAAATTAAAAATTGGAAACTCGAAAAACTAATGGAAAAATTGGAAATTCCAAAAATTGCGAAATTGAAAAATCATGGAATGGTCAAAATCGTAAAGTAAAAAAACATTTAAAGATCCAAAATTGAAAAATTGAAATATCGCGTAAATGAAAATGATTTAAAATCCATTAATTGAAAAATGGAAACATTCTAAAATCGTAAAAAATTGAAAAATTCTTTAAATTAAAATTATTATTAGAAACTGAAAATTCTATATTGAAAAAACGAAAATTCAAAAATCTACAAAAATTGAAAATTGGTTAACTCGAGAAACTCAAATCGAAAAATTGGAAAAACCAAAAATTGAGAAATCAAAAAAAAATGTATTTGTCGAAAATGTAAACTCAAAACACGTTAAAAAATCCAAAATTGAAAAATTAAAGAGCGAAAAATTGAAATATCGTATAAATGAAAATGATTTAAAATCCATTAGTTGAAAAATGGAATTATTCTAAAATGACAAAATTGAAAAATTGAAAAATTTGCAAAATAGATATTACATATTTAAAATAAGAACTAGAAAAATTGCAATTCAAAAATCGAATAAACCAGAAATTGAAAAATCAAGAATATAAAAAATCTAAAGTGAAAAACGAAAAATTAAAAAATCGAAAAATTGAAAACCGAAAAACGCCAAATCGAAAAATTAAAAAAAAAACAAATCAAAAATTTGAAAATTGACTACTTGAGAAATTTTAAATCGAAAAATGCAAAATTCGAAAATAGAAGAATAAAAAAAAACGAAAAACTGAAAAATCGAAACATTGAATAATCGAACAATTGAAAAAATACAGAGAAAAAAACCGAAACGAAAAATTGTAAAGCCGAAAAGCATTAAACGATCCAAAATTTAAAAATTAAAACTCGAAAAATTCAAATACCGTTTAAACGAAAATGGTTTAAAATCCATTAATTGAAAAATGGAAAAAATTTAAAATGAAAACTAGAAAAATTGCAAATCCAAAATTGAAAAAACGAGAAATTGAAAAATCAAGAAACGGAAAAATATAAATTGAAAAAACGAAGAATCAAAAAAACTGAAAGTTGAAAAATCGAAAAATTGAAAAATTTCACATTGAAAAAACGAAAAATTATAAAGTCAAAACATTGGAAACCGAAAAATTAAAAACTAGACAAAAGAAAAAACCAAAAGGAAGAATTGCAAAATTAAAAATTGAAACATCCAAAAGTTGGAAAATCTAAAAATTGTAGAAACAAAAAATGAAAAACTGAAAAATTGCAAATCGAAAAAATGAAGAAACGAAAAATTAAAAATAAAATTGGCACATTGGAAAATCGAGTAAGTGAAAAAATCAAGAAAATAAAAAACCGTGACACGATAAATTGCCGTTCGAAAAATTGAAAAATTAAAAATTGAAAACTCGAAAAACTCAAATCGAAATCTAAAATTCTAAAATTTAAAAACAATTTACAAATGAAAAAATTTTCAAAATCTAAAAATTGAAACATCCAAAAGTTGGAAAATTGAAAAACTGAAAAATTGAAGAATTTGAAAAATTCAAGTCAATGTGTTATTTAATTTTTCAAAGAAGAGGGATTGCTTGGGATGGATTTCAGGGCGAGGGAAGTTCTGTGCACATAACTTTCGACCAATTTTTTTTCTAAAAAAAAAAACCAGTGTAATACAACGCAATTTACAATTAATTTCAAATATACAGGTGTCTCATTTAAAGATTGAAGAAGTTTTCGTATTGTATTTATCAATTTTACAATTTTGAATTTTTTTATTCGAAAAATTGAAAAGTCAAAAAACAAAAAAAATTGAAAAAAATTACAAAATCGAAAAAGTGAAACATCGAAAAATTGCAAATTGAAGAACTGAAGAAACGACAAATCGAGGAACTTAAAAATTGAAAAAAATTAATGAATCGAATCGAAAAATAGAAAAACCCAAAAATCGTAAAATCGAAAAATTATAGAAACGTCAAAATTGTAAACTCGGAAAACTGTAACATTGAAATATCCAAAATTGAAAAATAAAAAATCGAAAAATTAAAATATCGTACCTATATGAAAAGTTTTCAAATTCATTAATTGATACATGGAAAAATTCTAAAGTCGTAAAATTGTAAGAGTGAAAAATTTGAGAAAATTATAATTATTATTACATATTTAAAATGAACACTAGAAGAATAGCAAATCAAAAATTGAAGAAATTGAAAAATCCAGAAACTGAAAAATCTGAATTGAAAAAACGAAAAATTACAAAATGACAACACTGAAAAAATGAAGAAAATAAAAAAGCGAAATCGAAAATTTGAAACACACCAAGGTTGGAAAATCGGAAAACCGAAAAATTTGAAAATGAAAACTCAAAAAGTTGTAAAATTGGAAAACAAAAAAAAAAATTGAAAAATTGCTATTCGAAAATTTGAAGAAACGTAGGATTGAAAAAATTTAAACTGAAAAATTGAAGAGACAAAAAAAGATGAAAAATTGGAAAATTGCAAATCGAAATATTTAAGAAATGAAAAACTGAAAAAAAATTATTGAAACAAAAAATAATTGAGAAAACAAAGAAAATAAAAAACCGAAACGAAAAATTGCACAAAACATTTAAAAGTTGGAAAATTGAAAATTCGAAAAATTGCAAACCAAAAACAAAAAAAGAAAAAATAGAACAACAGAAAAATTCAAGGTAAAAAAGCTGTTAATACAGTAAGTAATTTTTCCTTTTATATTTATACATATTGTAAAATTGAAGAAATAAAAAAGTGGGAAAAAGAAAAATTGCAAATGAAAAAATTGAAATTGAACAAATTGAAAAAACAAAAAATTAGAAAATCAGAACTTTGGAAATCGACAAATTGTAAAAATAAAGAGAAAACCAAAGCAAAAAATTGAAAATTGGAACAAAAAAAACGCAATTAAAAAAATTGAAGAAACAAAAAATTTAAAAAATTAAAATTGCTAAAACAAGAAATTATAAATTGAAACATCGACTCGAATAGTTCAAAAAATAAAAAAAAACTGAAATGAAAAATTGCAAATCGGAAAATTGAAAAATTAAAAATTGGAAACTCGAAAAACTAATGGAAAAATTGGAAATTCCAAAAGTTGCAAAATTGAAAAATCATGGAATGGTCAAAATCGTAAAGTCGAAAAACATTTAAAGATCCAAAATTGAAAAATTGAAATATCGCGTAAATGAAAATGATTTGAAATCCATTAATTGAAAAATGGAAACATTCTAAAATCGTAAAAAATTGAAAAATTCTTTAAATTAAAATTATTATTAGAAACTGAAAATTCTATATTGAAAAAACGAAAAATTCCAAAATCTACAAAAATTGAAAATTGGTAACTCGACAAACCCAAATCGAAAAATTGGAAAAACCAAAAATTGAGAAATCAAAAAAAAATGTATTTGTTGAAAATGTAAACTCAAAACACGTTAAAAATCCAAAATTGAAAAATTAAAGAGCGAAAAATTGAAATATCGTATAAATGAAAATGATTTATAAAATCCATTAATTGAAAAATGGAACAATTCTAAAATTATAAAATTGAAAAAGTGAAAAAATATTTAAATTATAATTATTATTAAATATATTTAAAATGAAATTTAAAAAAATTGCAAATCAAAAATTGAAGAAACGAGAAATGAAAAATCAAGAAAGTGAAAAATCTAAATCGAAAAAACAAAAAATTATAAAACCAAAACATTGAGAAACCGAAAAATTGAAAAAATAAAAAACGCTAGAAACTCAAATCGAAAATTTGTAAAATCTAAAAATTGAAAAAAATTGACATTGGAAAAACAAAAATTCATAAAATCGAAACACTGAAAAATCAAAAAATTGTACAAGTAGAGAAAAGAGAAAACAAATCGAAAATTTGAAGAAATGAAAAATTAAAGGATTGAAAAAATTAAAAATTGGAAATTCGAGAAATCTAAAAATTGAAGTAACAAGAGATTGAAAAATTATGGAATCGTCAAAATTGTAAAGTCGAAAAACATTAAAAGATCCAAAATTGAGAAATTAAAAATAAAAAAATTGAAATATCATATAAATGAAAATGATTTAAAATCCATTAGTTGAAAAATGGAATTATTCTAAAATGACAAAATTGAAAAATTGAAAAATTATAGATATTACATATTTAAAATAAGAACTAGAAAAATTGCAATTCAAAAATCGAATAAACCAGAAATTGAAAAATCAAAAAATGAAAAATCTAAAGTGAAAAACGAAAAATTAAAAAATCGAAAAATTGAAAATCGAAAAACGCCAAATCGAAAAATTAAAAAAAAACAAAGCAAAAATTTGAAAATTGACTACTTGAGAAATTTTAAATCGAAAAATGCAAAATTCGAAAATAGAAGAATAAAAAAAAACGAAAAACTGAAAAATCGAAACATTGAATAATCGAACAATTGAAAACATACAGAGAAAAAAACCGAAACGAAAAATGGCAAATCGGAAAATTGAAAAATCCAAAAATCGTCAAAATTGTAAAGTCGAAAAGCATTAAACGATCCAAAATTCAAAAATTAAAACTCGAAAAATTCAAATACCGTATAAACGAAAATGGTTTAAAATCCATTAATTGAAAAATGGAACAAATTTAAAATGAAAACTAGAAAAATTGCAAATCCAAAATGGAAAAAACGAGAAATTGAAAAATCAAGAAACGGAAAAATATAAATTGAGAAAACGAAGAATCAAAAAAACTGAAAGTTGAAAAATCGAAAAATTGAAAAATTTCACATTGAAAAAACGAAAAATTATAAAGTCAAAACATTGGAAACCGAAAAATTAAAAACTAGACAAAAGAAAAAACCAAAAGGAAGAATTGCAAAATTAAAAATTGAAACATCCAAAAGTTGGAAAATCGAAAAATTGTAGAAACAAAAAATGAAAAACTGAAAAATTGCAAATCGAAAAAATGAAGAAACGAAAAATTAAAAATAAAATTGGCACATTGGAAAATCGAGTAAGTGAAAAAATCAAGAAAATAAAAAACCGTGACACGATAAATTGCCGTTCGAAAAATTGAAAAATTAAAAATTGAAAACTCGAAAAACTCAAATCGAAATCTAAAATTCTAAAATTTAAAAACAATTTACAAATCAAAAAATTTTCAAAATTTAAAAATTGAAACATCCAAAAGTTGGAAAATTGAAAAACTGAAAAATTGAAGAATTTGAAAAATTCAAGTCAATGTGTTATTTAATTTTTCAAAGAGGGATTGGTTGGGATGGATTTCAGGGGCGAGGGAAGTTCTGTGCACATAACTTTCGACCAATTTTTTTTCTAAAAAAAAAATCAGTGTAATACAACGCAATTTACAATTAATTTCAAATATACAGGTGTCTCATTTAAAGATTGAAGAAGTTTTTGTATTATATTTATCAATTTTACAATTTTGAATTTTTTTATTCGAAAAATTGAAATGTCAAAAAACAAAAAAAATTGAAAAAAATGACAAAATCGAAAAAGTGAAACATCGAAAAATTGCAAATCGAAGAACTGAAGAAACGACAAATCGAGGAACTGAAAAATTGAAAAAAATTAATGAAAAGAATCGAAATATAGAAAAACCCAAAAATCGTAAAATCGAAAAATTATAGAAACGTCAAAATTGTAAACTCGGAAAACTGTAACATTGAAATATCCAAAATTGAAAAATAAAAAATCGAAAAATTAAAATATCGTACCTAAATGAAAAGTTTTCAAATTCATTAATTGATACATGGAAAAATTCTAAAATCGTAAAATTGAAAGAGTGAAAAATTTGAGAAAATTATAATTATTATTACATATTTAAAATGAACACTAGAAAAGTAGCAAATCAAAAATTGAAGAAATTGAAAAATCCAGAAACTGAAAAATCTAAATTGAAAAAACGAAAAATTAAAAAATGTGAAAGTTGTAAATTTGGAAAATTATAAAATCATAACACTGAAAAAATGAAGGAAATAAAAAAGCGAAATCGAAAATTTTAAACACACCAAGGTTGGAAAATCGGAAAACCGAAAAATTTGAAAATGAAAACTCAAAAAGTTGTAAAATTGGAAAACAAAAAAAAAATTGAAAAATTGCTATTCGAAAATTTGAAGAAACGTAGGATTGAAAAAATTTAAACTGAAAAATTGAAGAAACAAAAAAAGATGAAAAATTGGAAAATTACAAATCGAAATATTTAAGAAACGAAAAACTGAAAAAAAAAATTATTGAAACAAAAAATAATTGAGAAAACAAAGAAAATAAAAAACCGAAACGAAAAATTGCACAAAACATTTAAAAGTTGGAAAATTGAAAATTCGAAAAATTGCAAACCGAAAACAAAAAAAGAAAAAATAGAACAACAGAAAAATTCAAGGTAAAAAAGCTGTTAAAAAAGTAAGTGATTTTACCTTTTATATTTATACATATTGTAAAATTGAAGAAATAAAAAAAGGGGAAAAAGAAAAATTGCAAATGAAAAAACTGAAATTGAACAAATTGAAAAAACAAAAAATTACAAAATCAGAACTTTGGAAATCGACAAATTGTAAAAATAAACAAAAAACCAAAACAAAAAATTGAAAATTGACAATTCGAGAAATTTTAAATCGAAAAATTGCAAAATGTGAAAATTGAAACAAAAAAAAACGCAATTCAAAAAATTGAAGAAACAAAAATTTAAAAAAATTAAAATTGCAAAAACAAGAAATTATAAATTGAAACATCGACTCGAATAGTTCAAAAATAAAAAAAAAAACTGAAATGAAAAATTGAAAATCGGAAAATTGAAAAATTAAAAATTGGAAACTCGAAAAACTAATGGAAAAATTGGAAATTCCAAAAATTGCAAAATCGAAAAATCATGGAATGGTCAAAATCGTAAAGTCGAAAAACATTTAAAGATCCAAAATTGAAAAATTGAAATATCGCGTAAATGAAAATGATTTAAAATCCATTAATTGAAAAATGGAAACATTCTAAAACCGTAAAAAATTGAAACATTCTTTAAATTAAAATTATTATTAGAAACTGAAAAATCTATATTGAAAAAACGAAAAATTCAAAAATCTACAAAAATTGAGAAATCAAAAAAAAAATGTATTTGTCGAAAATGTAAAGTAAAAACACATTAAAAAATCCAAAATTGAAAAATGAAAGAGCGAAAAATTGAAATATCGTATAAATGAAAATGATTTATAAAATCCATTAATTGAAAAATGGAACAATTCTAAAATTATAAAATTGAAAAAGTGAAAAAATATTTAAATTATAATTATTATTACATATATTTAAAATGAAAATTAAAAAAATTGCAAACCAAAAACTGAAGAAACGAGAAATGAAAAATCAAGAAACTCAAAAATCTAAATCGAAAAAACAAAAAATTATAAAACCAGAACATTGAGAAACCGACAAATTGAAAAAAATAAAAAACGCTAGAAACTCAAATCGAAAATTTGGAAAATCTAAAAATTGAAAAAAATTGACATTGGAAAAACAAAAATTCATAAAATCGAAACATTGAAAAATCAAAAAATTGTACAAGTAGAGAAAAGAGAAAACAAATCGAAAATTTGAAGAAATGAAAAATTAAAAATTGGAAATTCGAGAAGTCTAAAAATTGAAGTAACAAAAGATTGAAAAATTATGGAATCGTCAAAATTGTAAAGTCGAAAAACATTAAAAGATCCAAAATTGAGAAATTAAAAATAAAAAAATTGAAATATCATATAAATGAAAATTATTTAAAATCCATTAGTTGAAAAATGGAACTATTCGAAAATGACAAAATTGAAAAATTGAAAAAATTTTAAAATTATGTTATTACATATTTAAAATAAGAACTAGAAAAATTGCAATTCAAAAATCGAATAAAGCAGAAATTGAAAAATCACAAAAATAAAAATCTAAAGTGAAAACCGAAAAATTAAATTCCTCGATTTTTTTTAATTTTCGAATTCTCTGTTTTCCGATATTTCCGTTTTGGATTTATCAAATTTTCGATTTTTCGTTTTTTTTCATGTTTTGAAAATTGTTGGTGTTTTGTCAATGGACTTTTTTTCTTAAAAAAAGTTGTGTTTTTCTTTTTCATATGTATGAAACAATATACAGGGTGATGAAAAAATTACGTATTTGCTCGATGGTACGTTGTTAAGAAGGTTCTGTAGAACTCGAAAAAAATGGGTAAGAAAATCTGAACCAAATTTTTGCAAGTACTAAATTTCAAAATTGAAGAATTAATTTCCTAATTCTGATATATTTTAATGTGAATTTCATTGAAAATCTA
The DNA here is from genome assembly GCF_036711695.1 of Zophobas morio. Taxonomy (NCBI): domain Eukaryota; kingdom Metazoa; phylum Arthropoda; class Insecta; order Coleoptera; family Tenebrionidae; genus Zophobas; species Zophobas morio. The sequence goes on from NW_026972132.1 coordinate 619,333, forward strand.
AAATTCCGATATAAATTGACAAAATTGACATGTCAACAGCAAAAAAATGACGTCATGAAACGTATCCTGACAAATAATATAATTATTAATTTTGTTGTCTGTCTAGTACATCATTGAAGTTACAATTTACAATTAATTACAAATATACAGGGTGTCTCATTTAAAGATGCGACGAAAGTAGTCTTTTGTTTAATATGAAACTAAATTTTTATATATTTTGATTTGTCGTCAAAAAAAATAAAAATTACCAGATACAAAGATTTTTTAGTCAACAGTCTCACCATAAAGATAACGATTTCAAAAAATTTTGTACAACACTGAGATACAGGATGATTAAATTCGCAAGTTGTCATATTCGTACTCTTTTCACTCAGGACATCCTGTATTTTATATCTTAATCTACGCTTTCAGGCGACTTCGTCGCAACCCTCGAAACCAAATTCAACCGCCAGAACAAAGACACGAACTTCGTCCGCGTCTACATCAACTGGGACAGCGTAGCTGCTCTCCAGCAGTCGAAGATGACGAGCAGCGGAGTGAGCCTGGGCTCGTCCGAGTGCGGCATGGTCCAGCCAATGCGGGCCCGGATCGCCGGAAGAGTGACACCAACAACCAACCAATCGGAGTTAGGCAGCCTGGAGATGATCGAGATACCCGTCAAACGTAACCCTAACCACATCGCATGCTGCCAAGTCTCGGGCAACCTCTTCATTCTATCCGGAAAAGTCATCAACATCTACAAGTTCCAAGTGAAAACCCACGACATATCCCGGATGAGGTTCATCGATTTCGAGGAAATGGGGTTCTGCTTGGAGTTGACGTTCTATCCGATACAGATGGCCGTGTGCGAGAACTACGTGGCGTGCATGAGCAGGGACAGCATGTACATGTTTAAGCTGGTGGTGGGGAGCAAAGATGGCGGCGGGGAGATGAGTCATTCCGGGGAACATGATTTTAATTTTGGATGTAAGTGTGTTATTATAGTTTTGTATTGTCTTCAACACTTCCCCTCGAGTCGAGTGCTCCCCAGATGGGTACTGCACACCATTTTCGAAAATCTCATTCCGTCTGTCTGTCTGTCGTCTGTCCGTATTTTTATTAGACAGATATTCTTGTAAACTACTGGACCGATTGTCAAATTTTGTATGTATTAGGAATATCATGTAGATGATAAAACGTCAACCAAAAATTGGGTAATCAAACCCACCAACAATTTGAAGACGTCATCTCCATAATTTACAATAGTAAATTTGTTTTTATTTCATAAAATAAGAGATACTCCTATATTTGTGGTGTATTGTTGAATTTTCACCCTTATAGCCTACACCTCAAGATTTTTGAAAAAAAAAACAAAATTGTTTAATAATAATAGTAATAATATTAATAATAGTAATAATAATGGTGGTGGGTTTTAATAATAATGCCCTGAAATCTTGCAAACGTCTTCTGGTTATCGCAAGCATGGTAAATCCTTAATCAAAATTTATTCGTTGATCCCCTCTCAAAAAATTGATGACGTAGGTACGTCTCAGAATTTCGCCGAGTTATCATAAAAAAATAAAATTCTAAAAATCAAATCTTATAATTTTTCAAAAAATCTGAATTTGTTTACTTTCGAGTTTTTCATTTTTTTCGATTTTTACAATTTTTTCATAAGAATTTAAAAACTGGAATACCAATGAATTGATAAATACATAAAAGATGAAAAATTTTGAAAAATAATAATCGAAAGAAACATTGAAAAAAATCAAGAAAATGAAAAAACGAAAAATTGTGCTTCAATTTGGCAATTTTTGGATTTCTCAATTATCGGATTTTTTTATTTCTTTAATTTTCAACATATCGATTTCACATTTTTTTTTTCGATTTCGCACTTGTTCATTTTTTAAGTATCTCAATGTTTATTCTTTCGATTTTTCAGTTTTTCGTTGCTTCATTTTTTCGAGTTCTTGATTCCCATTTTTTTGAAAAATTGAAGAACAATCGGAAAAAATTCAATAATCGAAAAACTGAAAACGAAAATTACAAAATCGAAAAAGTGGAAAATTGCAAAATTGCAAAACAAAGCACTGAAGAAACGAAAGATTGAAACATTGAAGCTCCAAAAATTGAGAAACTTTATTTTTACAATTTTTCGATTTTTCATTTTATAATTTTTTGTTTTTCAATTTCAATTTTTTCAATTCTTCACTTTTCCGATTTTCCTACTTTTGGATTTGTAATTTCTCGAGTTTTCAGTTTTCATTTCGTCAATTTTTCGTTTCGGTTTTTTAATTATTTTTTTTTATTTTTCAATTTTTCGGTTTTTCGTTTCACTGATCCTATCTTTTTTTAATGTGAAATTTTTCATTTTTGAAAACTTTTAGTTTTACATTTTCTCAATTTTAGATTTTTAGTTTCCTCGATTTTTCAGTGTTTCGTTTCCTCAGTTTTTCAAGTTCTTGATTTTTATTTTTCATTTTCCCGACATTTTAATTACCAGTTTCTCGTTTTCGTGTCACAATTTTTCGTTTATTCAATTTTTCAAAATTCCAATTTTTTATTTTTTCAGTTCCTCAGTTTTCCGATTTTTTAATTTTTCAATTTTGCAATTTTTGAATTTCTCAGTTTTAAATATTCAATTTTTACGATTTTCAAGTTTCTCAATTTTTAATTTTTCGTTTTCTCATTTTTTATTTTTCAATTTTGTAATTTTTTCCATTTTTTCGGTTTCGAAAAGTTGAAAAATTAAAAAGTCGAAAAGCTAAAAACTTGGAAAAAACTGAAAAAACTAAAAATTGCAAAATCGAAAAAGTGAAATATCGTAACACTAAAAATCGAGAAACTTTGTTTTTACAATTTTTCGATTTTTCAATGCTCCAATTTTATAATTTTTTGTTTTTTGATTTTCATTTTTTTCAATTCCTTTCTTCAATTTTTCGATTTTCAATTTTTCTTTTTTTTTGTTCCCTCAATTTTACGATATTTTTCAGTTTTTCAATTTCCAACTTTTGGATGTTTCAATTCTTGGATTTTGCGAGATTTCAATTTTTCGGTTTTCCAAAGTTCTATCAATTTACGATTTTCCAAATTTTCTGATACGTATTTAGATTTTGAATTTTCAATTTTTAGGGTTTCCACTTGTTCGAATTTGGGATTTTTAGAAATTTTAATTTTTTTTTCGAATTTTTGGAAATTTTAATTTTTCGATTTTTCGACTTTTCAACTTCCTGATCTTTATTTATTAGAAATTTCCATTTTCGTTTCTTCAGTTTTCAAGTTTTTGAAAAATTTTTTCCTGAAGAAACTAAAGATTGAAACATTGAAGCTCCAAAAATTGAGAAACTTTATTTTTACAATTTTTCGATTTTTCATTTTATAATTTTTTGTTTTTCAATTTCAATTTTTTCAATTCTTCACTTTTCCGATTTTCCTACTTTTGGATTTGTAATTTCTCGAGTTTTCAGTTTTCATTTCGTCAATTTTTCGTTTTGGTTTTTTAATTATTTTTTTATTTTTCAATTTTTCGGTTTTTCGTTGCACTGATCCTATCTTTTTTTAATGTGAAATTTTTCATTTTTGAAAACTTAGTTTTACATTTTCTCAATTTTAGATTTTTAGTTTCCTCAATTTTTCAGTGTTTCGTTTCCTCAGTTTTTCAAGTTCTTGATTTTTATTTTTCATTTTCCCGACATTTTAATTACCAGTTTCTCGTTTTCGTGTCACAATTTTTCGTTTATTCAATCTTTCAAAATTCCAATTTTTTATTTTTTCAGTTCCTCAGTTTTCCGATTTTTTAATTTTTCAATTTCGCAATTTTTGAATTTCTCAGTTTTAAATATTAAATTTTTTCGATTTTCAAGTTTCTCAATTTTTAATTTTTCGTTTTTTCAGTTTTTCGTTTTATATTTATTCGTTTTCTCATATTTTATTTTTCAATTTTGTAATTTTTTCCATTTTTTGGTTTCGAAAAGTTGAAAAATTAAAAAGTCGAAAAGCTAAAAAGTTGGAAAAAACTGAAAAAACTAAAAATTGCAAAATTGAAAAAGTGAAATATCGTAACACTAAAAATCGAGAAACTTTGTTTTTACAATTTTTCGATTTTTCAATGCTCCAATTTTATAATTTTTTGTTTTTTGATTTTCATTTTTTTCAATTCCTTTCTTCAATTTTTCGATTTGCAATTTTTCTTTTTTTTTGTTCCCTCAATTTTACGATATTTTTCAGTTTTTCAATTTCCAACTTTTGGATGTTTCAATTCGTGGATTTTGCGAGATTTCAATTTTTCGGTTTTCCAAAGTTCTATCAATTTACGATTTTCCAAATTTTCTGATACGTATTTAGATTTTGAATTTTCAATTTCTAGGGTTTCCACATGTTCGAATTTGGGATTTTTAGAAATTTTAATTTTTTTTTCGAATTTTTGGAAATTTTAATTTTTCGATTTTTCGACTTTTCAACTTCCTGATCTTTATTTATTAGAAATTTCCATTTTCGTTTCTTCAGTTTTCAAGTTTTTGAAAAATTTTTTCCTGAAGAAACTAAAGATTGAAACATTGAAGCTCCAAAAATTGAGAAACTTTATTTTTACAATTTTTCGATTTTTCATTTTATAATTTTTTGTTTTTCAATTTCAATTTTTTCAATTCTTCACTTTTCCGATTTTCCTACTTTTGGATTTGTAATTTCTCGAGTTTTCAGTTTTCATTTCGTCAATTTTTCGTTTTGGTTTTTTAATTATTTTTTTATTTTTCAATTTTTCGGTTTTTCGTTGCACTGATCCTATCTTTTTTTAATGTGAAATTTTTCATTTTTGAAAACTTAGTTTTACATTTTCTCAATTTTAGATTTTTAGTTTCCTCAATTTTTCAGTGTTTCGTTTCCTCAGTTTTTCAAGTTCTTGATTTTTATTTTTCATTTTCCCGACATTTTAATTACCAGTTTCTCGTTTTCGTGTCACAATTTTTCGTTTATTCAATCTTTCAAAATTCCAATTTTTTATTTTTTCAGTTCCTCAGTTTTCCGATTTTTTAATTTTTCAATTTCGCAATTTTTGAATTTCTCAGTTTTAAATATTAAATTTTTTCGATTTTCAAGTTTCTCAATTTTTAATTTTTCGTTTTTTCAGTTTTTCGTTTTATATTTATTCGTTTTCTCATATTTTATTTTTCAATTTTGTAATTTTTTCCATTTTTTGGTTTCGAAAAGTTGAAAAATTAAAAAGTCGAAAAGCTAAAAAGTTGGAAAAAACTGAAAAAACTAAAAATTGCAAAATTGAAAAAGTGAAATATCGTAACACTAAAAATCGAGAAACTTTGTTTTTACAATTTTTCGATTTTTCAATGCTCCAATTTTATAATTTTTTGTTTTTTGATTTTCATTTTTTTCAATTCCTTTCTTCAATTTTTCGATTTGCAATTTTTCTTTTTTTTTGTTCCCTCAATTTTACGATATTTTTCAGTTTTTCAATTTCCAACTTTTGGATGTTTCAATTCGTGGATTTTGCGAGATTTCAATTTTTCGGTTTTCCAAAGTTCTATCAATTTACGATTTTCCAAATTTTCTGATACGTATTTAGATTTTGAATTTTCAATTTCTAGGGTTTCCACATGTTCGAATTTGGGATTTTTAGAAATTTTAATTTTTTTTTCGAATTTTTGGAAATTTTAATTTTTCGATTTTTCGACTTTTCAACTTCCTGATCTTTATTTATTAGAAATTTCCATTTTCGTTTCTTCAGTTTTCAAGTTGTTGAAAAATTTTTTCCTGAAGAAACGAAAGATTGAAACATTGAAGCCCCAAAAATTGAGAAACTTTATTTTTATAATTTTTCGATTTTTCATTTTATAATTTTTTGTTTTTCAATTTCAATTTTTTCAATTCTTCACTTTTCCGATTTTCCTACTTTTGGATTTGTAATTTCTCGAGTTTTCAGTTTTCATTTCGTCAATTTTTCGTTTCGGTTTTTTAATTATTTTTTTTATTTTTCAATTTTTCGGTTTTTCGTTACTGATCCTATCTTTTTTTAATGTGAAATTTTTCATTTTTGAAAACTTTTAGTTTTACATTTTCTCAATTTTAGATTTTTAGTTTCCTCGATTTTTCAGTGTTTCGTTTCCTCAGTTTTTCAAGTTCTTGATTTTTATTTTTCATTTTCCCGACATTTTAATTACCAGTTTCTCGTTTTCGTGTCACAATTTTTCGTGTCACAATTTTTCGTTTATTCAATTTTTCAAAATTCCAATTTTTTATTTTTTCAGTTCCTCAGTTTTCCGATTTTTTAATTTTTCAATTTTGCAATTTTTGAATTTCTCAGTTTTAAATATTCAATTTTTTCGATTTTCAAGTTTCTCAATTTTTAATTTTTCGTTTTTTCAGTTTTTCGTTTTATATTTATTCGTTTTCTCATTTTTTATTTTTCAATTTTGTAATTTTTTCCATTTTTTCGGTTTCGAAAAGTTGAAAAATTGAAAAGTCGAAAAACTAAAAAATTGGAAAAAACTGAAAAAACGAAAAATTGCGAAATCGAAAAAGTGAAACATCATAACACTAAAAATCGAGAAACTTTGTTTTTACAATTTTTTTTCGATTTTTCAATGTTCCAATTTTTTAATTTTTTGTTTTTTGATTTTCATTTTTTTCAATTCCTTTCTTCAATTTTTCGATTTGCAATTTTTCTTTTTTTTGTTCCCTCAATTTTACGATATTTTTCAGTTTTTCAATTTCCAACTTTTGGATGTTTCAATTCTTGGATTTTGCGAGATTTCAATTTTTCGGTTTTCCAAAGTTCTATCAATTTACGATTTTCCAAATTTTCTGACGTTTCAATACGTATGTAGATTTTGAATTTTAGGGTTTCCACATGTTCGATTTCGAGATTTTTAGAAATTTTAATTTTTTTTTTTCGAATTTTTGGAAATTTTAATTTTTCGATTTTCCGATCTTTATTTATTAGAAATTTCCATTTTCGTTTCTTCAGTTTTCAAGTTTTTGAATAATTTTTTCCCATTTCCATGTTCTAATTTTATAATTTTTCTTTTTTTTCAATGGGAAAATTTTCAGTTTTTGGATTTTGCAATTTTTCGATTTGCCTTTTTTCGGTTTTCAACTTTCAATTTTTCAACTTTTAGATATTTTACTTTTCCATTTTTTCGATTCTAGGTTTTTCAGTTTTTTATGTTTTGATTTTTGGTTTCTTCAGTTCTTCAATTTGCAATTTTCGGTTTTCCACTTTTCAATTTTGCAATTTTTCCTTTTTTCAGTTTTTCGATTTTTCACTTTTTCCGATATTTTAGTTTTTCGATTTTTAATTTTTCGATTTTTTCAATTTTTCTGCTTTTCGAATAAAAAAGTGGAAAAATGCAAAACTGTAAAAATAAAAAATCAAAAATGAAAACACAAAAGAGTGTTCTATATTGAAAACTTTATAAAATTTAAAAATTGGGAATCAAGAACCTGAAAAATTGAAATTAAGAAGTTGAAAAACAAAAAATTTTAATTCAGTAACTTGAAAAATTGAAAAATTTATTTCTAAAATTTGAAAAAAAAAATGCAAAATCGGAAAACTGACAAATTGAAAAACATTTAAATTTGAAAACTCGAAAATTGCCGAAACGAAAAATAATAATAATAATAATAATTTCTTGAATTGAAAAATTAGAAAAAATTAAATCGGATAATTGTAAAATCGAAAAATAAAAAATATAAGGTGAAAATTCGGAAAATCATTTAAAGAAAGGGAAAATTCTAAAATTTAAAGGTTGAAAAATCGAAAAACCTCAATTTAGAAACTTGAAAAATGAAGAAACAAAACTGGAAAATCCAAAATATTTTTCAAAATATTCCATAATCTAGAACACCGAAGAATCGAAAAACCGAGAAATTGAAAAATTCTAAAAACAAAGTTGTAAAATAAAAAAATTTAAGAAACGAAAAATTAAAAAATCAGAAAGTTGAAAAAATCAAAAGTGGAAAAATCGAAAAACTGGAGAAAGAAAATGTAAATTCAAAAGAAAGTAAAAAACTCGAAAATTGAAAAAATCGAAATATTGAAAAATCGAAGAATTAAAAGACAAGAAGCTGAAGAATTGAAAATCCGAAAACTTGCAAAAACGTAAATTTAAAGAAAGGAAAAATTCAAAAAATAAAAAGTGTAAAATCAAAAAAAAATTCTTTCGAAAACTTGAAAAACTGAAAAAACGGAAAACGGAAAATCCAAAAAAATAGAAATGCAGAACCTGAAAAATCAAAAACTGAGAATTGGAACAGTGAAAAATTGAAAAATTAAAAATCATAAATATTGGAGAATCGACAAATTCTAAAACTAAATTTAAAAAAACTTCAAAAATTCGTAAACTAAATAAATCCAAACGTCAAAAAATTAAAAAGTAAGATGATGAAGAACTGAAAAATCGTAAATTTAAAGGAAGGAAAAAAGTGCTAAAATTAAAAAACTGAAAAATCGAAAAAATTTTACTGAAAAATTTGAAAACTCAAGAAACAAAAACTGAAATGAATGAAAATCATAAAACTGAAAAGTCAAAAAATTGAAAAATTCAAAACTTCATGAAAAGTTGAAAAAATTGCAAAATCGTAAATGTAGAAAAATCTTCGAAAAATCGTAAAATTGAAAAATTTTAAAAATCCGGAAGCCCAAAAATTTAAATTTTAAAATCTGCAAAACTAAAAAAGACGAAATGCAAATTTGATAACAAAACATTGAAAAATTTGAAAACTCAAAAACTGAAGAAATGAAAAATTGAAAAAACGAATAATTCAGAAATCGTAAATTTGGAAATAAATTGAAAAACCGAAAAATTGAAAACTCGTGAAATTGCAAATCAAAAAATTGGACAAAAGAATGGAAAAAATGGAAAACGGAATAACAAAAATTATAAAATCGAATTTTCACTTTTTCGATTTTGCAATTTCCCGTTTTTTCCTGATCTTTATTTATTAGAAATTTACATTTTCGTTTCTTCAGTTTTCAAGTTTTTGAATAATTTTTTCCCATTTCCATGTTCTAATTTTATAATTTTTCTTTTTTTCAATGGGAAAATTTTCAGTTTTTGGATTTTGCAATTTTTCGATTTGCCTTTTTCGGTTTTCAACTTTCAATTTTTCAACTTTTAGATCTTTTACTTCTCCATTTTTTCGATTCTAGGTTTTTCAGTTTTTCATGTGTTGATTTTTCGTTTCTTCAGTTCTTCATTTTGCAATTTTCGGTTTTCCACTTTTCAATTTTGCAATTTTTCCTTTTTTCAGTTTTTCGATTTTTCACTTTTTCCGATATTTTAGTTTTTCGATTTTTCAATTTTTCTACTTTTCGAATAAAAAAGTGGAAAAATGCAAAACTGTAAAAATAAAAATCAAAAATGAAAAAATAAAAAAGTGTTCTATGTTGAAAACTTTATAAAATCTAAAAACTGGGAATCAAGAACCTGAAAAATTGAAATTAAGAAGTTGAAAAACAAAAAATTTTAATTCAGTAACTTGAAAAATTGAAAAATTTATTTCTAAATTTTGAAAAAAAAATGCAAAATCGGAAAACTGACAAATTGAAAAACATTTAAATTTGAAAACTCGAAAATTGCCGAAACGAAAACTCGAAAAAATTAAATCATGGAACATTTAAATTTGAAAACTCGAAAACTGAAATACAAAAACTGATAAATTGGATAATTGTAAATTCGAAAAATAAAAAATATAAGGTGAAAATTCGGAAAATCATTTAAAGAAAGGGAAAATTCTAAAATTTAAAGGTTGAAAAATCGAAAAACCTCAATTTATAAACTTGAAAAATGAAGAAACGAAACTGGAAAATCCAAAATATTTTTCAAAATATTCCAGAATCTAGAACACCGAAGAATCAAAAAACTGAGAAATTGAAAAATTCTAAAAACAAAGTTGTAAAATAAAAAAATTTAAGAAACGAAAAATTAAAAAATGAGAAAGTTGAAAAAATCAAAAGTGGAAAAATCGAAAAACTAGAGAAAGAAAATGTAAATTCAAAAGAAAGTAAAAAACTCGAAAATTGAAAAAATCGAAATATTGAAAAATCGAAGAATTAAAAGACAAGCTGAAGAATTGAAAAACCGAAAACTTGCAAAAACGTAAATTTAAAGAAAGGAAAAATTAAAAAAATAAAAAGTGTAAAATCAAAAAAAATTCTTTCGAAAACTTGAAAAACTGAAAAAACGGAAAACGGAAAATCCAAAAAAATTAAAATGCAGAACCTGAAAAATCATAAATATTGGAGAATCGACAAATTCTAAAACTAAATTTAAAAAAAACTTCAAAAATTCGTAAACTGAATAAATCCAAAAGTCAAAAAATTAAAAAGTAAGATGATGAAGAACTGAAAAATCGTAAATTTAAAGGAAGGAAAAAAGTGCTAAAATTAAAAAACTGAAAAATCGAAAAAATTTTACTGAAAAATTTGAAAACTCAAGAAACAAAAACTGAAATGAATGAAAATCATAAAACTGAAAAGTCAAAAAATTGAAAAATTTAAATTCCCAAAAATTGGAAAAATAGTAAAACCCTAGAAACTGAAAAATTCAAAACTTCATGAAAAGTTGAAAAAATTGCAAAATCGTAAATGTAGAAAAATCTTCGAAAAATCGTAAAATTGAAAAATTTTAAAAATCCGAAAGCCCAAAAATTTAAATTTTAAAATCTGCAAAACTAAAAAAGACGAATGCAAATTTGATAACAAAACATTGAAAAATTGGAAAACTCAAAAACTGAAGAAATGAAAAATTGAAAAAACGAATAGTTCAGAAATCGTAAATTTGGAAATAAATTGAAAAACCGAAAAATTGAAAACTCGTGCAAATCAAAAAATTGGAGAAAAGAATCGAAAAAATGGAAAATGGAAAAGCAAAAATTATAAAATCGAATTTCCACTTTTTCAATTTTTGCAATTTCCCGTTTTTTCAGTTTTTCAATTTTTCCGATTTTTTTATTTTTCTAATTAAAAAAAATGGAACAATGGTAAAATTGTAGAATTGAAAAAAAAATAAAAAAACAAAGAAGTTTAAAATGAAAACTTGAAAAATCAAAAAATGGAAAGTCATGACCTTGAAGAATTGAAAAACTGCAAAATCGAAAAAGCGAAATATTGTGAAATCGAAACATTGAAAATTAAAGAAATCGGAAAATCGAATTATTGAGAAATCCAAAAATTGCAAAATTGGAAAATCGGGGAACTGAAAAATCACAGATTTAAAATTTGAAGAATCGAATAAACGAAAAATTATAAAACCGAAAGAAACACTGAAAAGTAAAAGAAATGAAAAAGCGGAGAATTGTGACATAAAATCGAAGAAATGAAAATTAAAAATTCGGAAAAATGAAAAACAAGAACTTGGAAAAACTAAGGAAACGAAAAATCGAAAAATGAAACACTGTAATATAGAAAAATTGCAAAACTGAAAAATGCAGTTCGAAAATTTTTTTTACTAAATGACGTCAACATTTTTACAAGGGCACGTAAATCAGTTTGAATAGAGGCAGTGTAATATTAATAATAACAGTACAGCATTCTCAAATTTGGGTCCATAACCTGTTACTGTATGAAAGACAAATATTGAATTATCATTCAAAATTATTAGAAAAAGTTATTCTATCTTGATAATATTGTTATCTAATCAAATATCTGGTCAACAAACACCGAACAGAACCAGCTAAATTTCAACCTACTCAAAACCGTTCCAGATTCCCACGACGAGCCCCTCGACTACAAAAAACTCGTCCGCGACGAAGCCTTCGGCGTATCCAAAACCAAACTAACCGTGCACCTCCCCACCATAATCCGCGACAACAGCATAATCCACAAACACAGCCCTTTCACCTTCACCGACAAAGAAATGACGGCCAAAATCCACTCCAACCTAGGCGGCGACATAAAAATATTCAACTACGTCATCAAAAACCTAATCCAGTTGAAACTAATCCCGATCCTGGTGGAGAGCGCGCAGCGCCAAATCACCGAAGAGTTCAAATGCATGATCCTGAAGCCGCTCTACATCGACGAGAGCCTGAACAAAGTCAAGGACGGCGAAAGCCGCCTACTCAGAAGCGACTACCGAAAGAGCTTGAACAGCGTCGTTTGCATGGTTGCTACGCAACAAGAGGGTTATTTACACTATTTCAGCGAAGCGGAGTGCGTAGAAGGCGATCATTGCATAGCTGTATACCCCTTCACCGCCCCCGTACACAAACTCGTAATGGAAGATTATTTTCTGCACGCGTTGACCGAAACCGGGCTCGAGTCGTACACGCTACGTTTCGGACACAAACTCTTCAGGAGTTTCGAGATAGTGGATGACGTCAGTGTGGCGTGCCCTTCGATCAACGACAGCATTTGTTTAGTGGGTTTGCGACCGTTTCTAGGAGTGGAGCAGATTTTGTTGTCAGAGCATAATCTAGTCCTCCTTGCGAATTCTGACAGTTCCCCCACCCACTCGGTCAGTTCGAATAGTAGCTCGACCGCTGCCTATTGGACATTGTACAACCTTGAACTGCCGACCCCGAAGACCATTTTCAACGACATTTCGATCCTGGCCAACGTTCATAGGTTCACGTCCAGCCAGACCTACTGTCATTTGATGAGCGAGGCTCACGTGATCTTGCGGGTGGCGCTTGTTTTGAAAAAGTGGGGCGTGGTCGACGAGAACGTCAAGTTGATATTGGCGGTTAAGAGTAATAACGATGACGTCATCGAGACGTATAGGACGTCGTGTGCGTTATTGGCTGATCATTATATCATGTGTGGTAATGAGGAGGATTATTGTTTGGCGATTCCGTACTACAAGATGGCGCGGGTGTCGCCCACTGAGGTTTTGAGGAGGGTGAAGAAGATTCAAGAGCAGTCGAATAATCATCAGACTAGGGGGTTGATTAATTATTTGAAGGCGATTTTGTTGGAGGTGAGGCACAGTTGGGAGGCTGATAAGTTTTTCAGTGGGGGGTCGAAGCAGAGTTTCGCTGAGACGATTTTGGGGTTGTTGGAGAGTCACGATTTTGATGATTTGGCCAGTTTGATTTTGAAGAGTAGTATTTTGAGGGAGTACTCCACGGATAGGTTGATTCATATTTTGAGCGACAAAATCGCAAGGTAAGGGGAGTGGATGTAGTATGGGTGTAGTATGTTTATAGAGCGGTTCACAAATTAACCGTTTTCGAGAGGTTTTTGGGTATACGGATCCAAATGCGCCTCTCGTAGATGGTGAACCTAACTTCCGTTTTGACAGTTTTGACGTTTGTTTTACGTATACATCTTTTATTTTTCCGATTTTTCGTTTTTTCAACTTTCCGATTTAATTTGGCGATTTTTTGATTTTTAAAAATCGCAGTTTGAATAAATTGGTTCTTCAAAATTTAAAAATTTAAATCCAAAAATTGCAAAATCATAAATTTAAAGAAAATTCAAACGTAAAAAGTCAAAAAATCGAAAGATTTTAAGTCGAAAAAACTGAAGATGCAAAAATGAAAAACCCGAAAAGATAAAAATCAAGAACCTGAAAAATTGAAAGATTGAAAAAAAATCTAAACATTGAATAAAAAAATAAAAATCGGGAAATTGAAAAATTGAGAAATTCATTCCCAAAAATTGAAAAATTCTAAATCTAAATATTGAAGAGTCGGAAAAATTGCAAAATCGTAAATTTAAAGAAACGAAAAAAACAAACATTGCAAAATTGAAGAAATCGAAGGTTAAAAATTCAAGAAAAGTAAAAACTCCAAAAATTGAAAATAGGAAAAATTTCAAAATTAGAAGTTGAAAAATCGAAAAAATTTTGGTTCGAAAACTTGAAAAACCGAAGGAACGTGAAATTGAAGATCCAAAAATATAAAAATCTAGAGCCTGAAAAATCGAACAGAAAAATTAAAATTTCTAAAAATTGAAAAAAAAAATCAAAAATAGAGAAATCTAAAAATTGAAAAATCGAAAAAATAAAAACCCGAAAAATTGTAAAACCGTAAATTTAAAATTCGTATGCTTGAAAAATCCAAAATCGAAAAGTAAAATTAAAGAAGCGACAAACTCAAAATCGGAAAATGGAAATATTCGAAAAAAATTAAATCATGAGACACTTAAATTTGAAAACTCCGAAAAATAAGAATCGAAAATCTCAAAAACCGAAAACGTGAATTTAAAGAAAACTTCCAAAAATCGTAAACTTGAAAAATTAAATTTGGAAAAACTTGAAAAACTAAAAAAATCAGTACTGGAAAATCGAAAAAAACAACTGAGAAACACTTAAATTTGAAAAATTCTAAAAACCAGAAGCTGCAAAATCATTAATTAAGAATTAAAGAAACGAAAAATCAAAAAATCGGATCAAAAGTAGAAAAATCGTAAATCTGAAGAAACAAAAAATGATAAATTTCAAAGAAAGTAAATACGCGAAAATTGAAAAAAATTTAATAATTAAAAAACAAGAAAACTGAATACTTTCAAAATCATAAAAGGAAAAGTCAAAAATTAAAAGAAAAAAATCGAAAAATGGAAAAAAGTGAAAAATTAAAATTTCTAAAAATTGAAACTTCTAAATACTAAAACTTAAAAAATTCTAGAACCGTAAATTTAAAGAAGGTTTTAAAATTCGTATGCCTGAAAATCCAAAATCGAAAATCAAAATTAAAGAAACAACAAATTCAAATTCGGAAATTTGAAAAAACGAAAAATTGATAAATTGAAAAATTAAAAAATAAGGTGAAAATCTAAAAAATTATAAATTTAAACAAAGAACAAATTCTAAAATTTAAGGATTGAAAAGTCAAAAAAATCAAAAACTTGAAAAATGAAGCAACGGAAATGGAAAATCTCAAAAAATAAAAATTGAGAACCTGAAAATTCAAAAAATCGAGAAGTTAATATTTCTAAAAATTGAAAAAAAAATTAACAAAAAATAGAGAAATCTAAAAATTGAAAAATCGGAAAAATGAAACCCCGAAAAATTGAAGTTCCTAAATATTGAAGACCGAAAATTTAAAGAAAATTTAAAATTCGTACGCTTGAAAAATCCAAAATCGAAAAGTAAAATTAAAGAAGCGATAAACTCAAAATCGGTAAATGGAAATATTAAAAAAAAATTAAATCATGAGACATTTAAATTTGAAAACTCCGAAAAATAAAAATCGAAAATCTCAAAAACCGAAAACGTGAATTTAAAGAAAACTTCCAAAAATCGTAAACTTGAAAAAATTAAACTTGGAAAAACTTGAAAAACTAAAAAATCAGTACTGGAAAATTGAAAAAAACAACTGAGAGACACTTAAATTTGAAAAATTCTAAAAACCAGAAGCTGCAAAATCATTAATTAAGAATTAAAGAAACGAAAAATCAAAAAATCGGATCAAAAGTAGAAAAATCGTAAAACTGAAGAAACAAAAAATGTTAAATTCCAAAGAAAGTAAATACGCGAAAATTGAAAAAAATTGAAAAACTAAAAAACAAGAACACTGAAAACTTTCAAAATCATAAAAGGAAAAGTCAAAAATTAAAAGAAAAAAATCGAAAAATGGAAAAAAGTGAAAAATTAAAATTTCTAAAAATTGAAACTTCTAAATACTAAAAATTAAAAAATTCTAGAACCGTAAATTTAAAGAAGGTTTTAAAATTCGTATGCCTGAAAATCCAAAATCGAAAATCAAAATTAAAGAAACAACAAATTCAAATTCGGAAAATTGAAAAAGCGAAAAATTGATAAATTGAAAAATTAAAAAATAAGGTGAAAATCTAAAAAATCATAAATTTAAGCAAAGAACAAATTCTAAAATTTAAGGATTGAAAAGTCAAAAAAATCAAAAACTTTAAAAATGAAGCAACGAAAATGGAAAATCTCAAAAAATAAAAATTGAGAACCTGAAAATTCGAAAAATCGAAAAAATGAAAACCCCAAAAAATTGAAGCTCCTAAATATTGAATACCGAAAAATTATAAAACCGTAAATTTAAAATTCGTATGCTTGAAAAATCCAAACTCGAAAAGTAAAATTAAAGAAGCGACAGACTCAAAATCGGAAAATGGAAATATTCGAAAAAAATTAAATCATGAGACATTTAAATTTGAAAACTCCGAAAATGAAGAAATGAAAATGGAAAATTCGAAAAAATAAAAATCAAAAATCTCCCAAACCGAAAACGTAAATTTAAAGAAAACTTCCAAAAATCGTAAACTTGAAAAATTTAAATTTGGAAAAACTTGAAAAACTACAAAAATCAGTACTGGAAAATTGAAAAAACAACTGAGAAACACTTAAATTTGAAAACTCGGAAACCGAAGAAACGAAAAATTGAGAATTGGAAAAATTCTAAAAACGAGAAATTGCAAAATCATTAAGAATTAAAGAAACGAAAAATCAAAAATCGGATAGTTGAAAAAATCAAAAGTGGAAAAATCGTAAAACTGGAGAAACAAAAAATGAGAAATTCAAAAGAAACTGGAAAATTGAAAAAATCGAAAAATTAAAAAACAAGAAGCTGAAAACTTTCAAAATCATAAAAGGAAAAATTAAAAATTAAAAGTGAAAAATTAAAATTTCTAAAAATTGAAAAATCGAAAAATTAAGAAATCTATAAATTGAAAAATCAAATAATTGAAACTTCTAAATATTGAGAAATCAAAAAATTAAGAAATCTATAAATTGAAAACTCAAATATTTGAAACTTCTAAATATTAAAAAATCAAAAAATTTGTAAGACCAAAATTTAAAGAGAGTTTGAAAATTTGAAAATCCAAAATCGAAAATCAAAATTAAAGAAACAACAAATTCAAACTCGGAAAATTGAAAAAACGAAAAATTGATAAATTGAAAAATTAAAAAATAAGGTGAAAATCTGAAAAATCATAAATTTAAACAAAGGAAAAATTCTAAAATTTAAGGATTGAAAAGTCAAAAAATTGAAAAACTTGAAAAAATGATAAAACGAAATCCCAAAAAAATAAAAATCGAGAACCTGAAAATTCGAAAAATCGAAAAATTAATATTTCTAAAAATTGCAGAATCTGAAAAGTGATAAAAACAAAAAATGAGAAATTGAAAAGAAAGTAAAAATCTCGAAAATCGAAAAAATCGAAAAATTAAAAAAATAAATTCAAAACTTTCAAAATCATAAATTTAAAGAAAGGGCAAATCAAAAATTATAAGCGAAGAATCGAAAAGTGGAAGAAAGTGAAGAATTAAAATTTCTAAAATTTGAGTAAAAAAATGAAAATTCGAAAAATCAACGTTGAAAAAGTGAAAACCCGAAAAGTTGAATAATTGAAAGTCCTAAATATTAAAGAATGAAAAAACCCTAAATTTAAATAAAAGTTTAAAATTTGTATCCTTGGAAAATCCAAAAATCGAAAATTAAAATTAAAGAAACGACATTCAAAATCAAAAATATCAATTTGATAAATTGAAAAATTGTAAAATCGAAAATTAAAAAATAAAGGAAAAATTCTAAAATTCAGAGGTTGAAAAATTTTAATGCAAAAAATTGAAAAATGAAAGTTAAAATCCAAAAAAAAAAAATCGAGAACATGAAAAATTGAACAATAGAAAAATTAAAATTTCCAAAAATTGCAGAATCTGAAAAGTGAAAACCCGAAAAATTGCAAAATTCAAAATCTAAATACTGGAAAGTCGGAAAAAAAATTAAAAACTTTCAAAAATCGGAAAATTGAGAAACATTAAATTTGAAAAAACTTGAAAAAGTGAAAATTGGAAAATTGAAAGAACAAGTGAAAAATATTTAAATTTGAAAACTCGGAAATCCGAAGGACCGAAAAATCATAGAATTAAAGAAACGAAAAATTAAAAATTCGGAAATTTGATACTATTAAAAGTAGAAATACCGAAAAACTGGAGAAACAAAAAATGAAAAATTCAAAAGAAAGTAAAAAACTCGAAAACTGCAACAGCCGAAGAATTGAAAGATCCAAAAATTAAAAAAGAACCTGAAAAATTGAAAACTCGGAAACTTTCAACCTCATAAATCTAAATTAAAAAATGAAAAATCGAAAAATTTTGGTTCGGAAACTTGAAAAATTGTGGGAACGAAAAACGGAAAATCCAAAATATTAGAATTTCTAAAATTTGAAATCGAAAAAATGAAAACCCGAAAAATTAAAAAATGAAAAATCTAACGTATTGAAGGATAATACTTGAAAAATACAAAAGTTAAAATATTGGGAAAGCTAAAAATTGAATAATCGAAAATTTGCAGAATCGTAAAAGAAAGGATTTTTTTTTGGATTACGTTCTTGAGTTTTTCAAGTTTTCGAGTTAAAAATTGTCGATTTTCCACTTTTTAATTTTTCAAAAAATTGAAAATCTAAATATTGGACAGTCGGAAAAATTGCTAAATCATGGATTTAAAGAAAACTTTGAAAAATCGTAAAATTGAAAAATATAAATTTGGAAAGCTTGAAAAACTCAAAACATGAAAACTCGAACATTGAAAAAACTACTGAGAAACATTTAAATTTTAAAAAATCAAAAATGGAAAAATTGAAAAAGTGGAGAAACAAACAATGAAAAATTCAGAAGAAATTAAAAAACTCGAAATATGAAAAAAACGAAAAATTAAAATTGCAAAATGGAAAAATTTTGATTCAAAAACTTGAAAAATTGTGGAAACGAAAAATGGAATAAAAGTTCTAAAATTTGAAAAAACGAAAAATTCTAATTTTTGCAAAGTCGACAAAGTGAAAACCAGAAAAATTGAAAAATAAAAAATCGTAACTATTGAAGAATCGAAAAATTATAAAGCCGAAAACTTAAAGAAAACTTTAAAATTCGTATGTTTGAAAAATCCAAAAGTCGAAAATTAAAATTAAAGAAACGACAAATTCAAAATCGGAAAATTAAAAAAACGGAAAATTGCTAAATCGAAAAATTAAAAAATAAGGTGAAAATCTGAAAAATCGTAAATTTCAACAAAGGAAAAATTCTAAAAATTTTTATTCAAAAACATGAAAAATGAAGAAACGAAAATGGAAAATCCAAAAAATAAAAATCGAGGTACTGAAAAATCAAAAAATGGAAAAATTCTTAATCTAAATATTGGAGACTCGGAAAAATTGCAAAATCGTCGATTTAAAGAAAACTTCCAAAAATCGTAAAATTCAAAAATCTAAATTTAAAGAAACTGAAAAAATAAAAACTGGAAAA
Organism: Zophobas morio; assembly: GCF_036711695.1. Taxonomy (NCBI): domain Eukaryota; kingdom Metazoa; phylum Arthropoda; class Insecta; order Coleoptera; family Tenebrionidae; genus Zophobas; species Zophobas morio. The sequence continues at coordinate 638,481 of NW_026972132.1, forward strand.
TTAAAAAAACAACTGAGAAATTGCAAAATTATGGAATTAAAGAAACTCGAAAATTGTAAAATCGAAAAATACAAGAAGCTGAAGAAAAGAAAGGAAAATCAAAAATTAAAAAGTGAAAAATCCAGAAAATTAAAATTTCCAAAGTTTGGTAAAACGAAAAATTGAAAATTGTTTGCAAAACCAAAAAAGTGAAAATCCGAAAAATTGTAAAACCCTAAATTAGAAAAAAATTATAAATTCGTAAACTTGAAAAATACAAAAGTCGAATTTTCAATTTTTCGACTTTGGATTTTACAATTTTGTATTTTTCAATTTTTCGATTTACAATTTTTAGAAATTTTGATTGTTGTTTTTTTTTCAAATTTTTGAAATTATCGTTTCTTCATTTTTATAATTTTTGGGTTAAAATTTTTCCATTTTTCAACTCAAGAATCGAAACATTGTAAAATTGAAACTTTAAAATTCGTAAACTTGAAAAATCTAAAAGTCGAAAAATTCAAAAAAATTTAGATTGATTCAAAAAAATTGAAAAATTTAAAAGTTGAAAAATCTTTGTTTGAAAACTCTAAACATCGGGAGATAAAAAACATTTAGAGACGAACTGCAAAATACAAAATTACTGAAATCGAAAATCCAAACTTTGCGATTGTTTTACAATTCTCGGCTGCGTCTCGGGCGTATAATTGTTTAAAAATAGTTCTATTTTCATCGTTTTTCTTCTCTCTTCTTTATTACACATACCTAGAAAGTTAAAAAAATTATAAAAACTGTCATATAGTGGACCAGATGACCCACCACATACTACGCCTATATTAGCTTGATATACACCACTGTATTAATTCTAAATCAAAACTATATTCCAGAGACGACACAAAATCCGCCGACCTCTCCCTAGCCCTCGCCATCCTCTACACCCAAAAATGCAACATCAAAAAAGCTCAAGATTGCCTCTCCGAAATCCCCCAAGGCTCCCTCCTCACCTCCTTATCCGACAACTGGGAACTCCTCTTCGACACCACCCAAAACTACCAAAACAAAACAAAAATCGTAACCACCTTCTCCGAATTCGCCGTCGTCTTGATAAGCTCCTACCCCGACACCATCTCCGAGACCCTCGTCGTCCTCATAATGGACAAAAAAGCCATCAACCTGAACAAACTGATCAAGGTGAGCCGCCACTGCCTCCCCGTATTAGACTCACCCGATCGTTCCAGGTGTTCCTCGAGTACCTCCCCTCGAGCATCGGCAGCGACAGCAACACCGCCAGCCTGGTCCTCCAGAAAACCCTCGAAATGTACTTCAAGCAGTACTTCGTCAAGGTCGGCGACACCGACATCTCCAAAATCATATACGAGCGCGGGGCCAACGAGGCCATGAAACTCCTAGTCCGGTCGTACTTGTCGCAGCTCCAAATCCTCCAACTCAAGGAAGACGTGTCGAAGAAGGAGGAGATGACGTCAAGGTGAGTAAGTACGCGGACCGCAGACTAAACTTACTTAAGTCAATTAGTTTCAGCAAACTCGAGCGCGAGATTCTGGGGGAGGGGGATGATAAGCCGAAGCCGTACTTCGACGATAAGAATGATAAGAAGTCGCAGGAGAGTTACTTGTTCGCGAGCTTCAGGTACGACTATTTGGACAAAATGGCGCCGTTTCAGGTCGAGATTACGTCGAAGTTGTACGAGGCGTGTCTGGAGAATTATACGGCGAAGGAGACGTTTAGAGCGAACGAAGATGCCGACTTTGTGTTGAAGAAGTTGCAGGCGGTTTTGTCGAGTCAGATCGTTTCGAAGCAAGTGATAGGCGAAGTGAATGCGTTTTTGTCGTTGAACGAGAATCTGAGGGGGAGTTTGAGTTTGCAGTCAATCATCATGAACACTAATGATGCCGTGCAGTTGTTGATTGACGCGTGTCCGCAGTGTTTGTTGCAGTTTGGAAAGGTAGATTTTATTTTTCGTTTAAGAATTAGGTGTCCTGTTTCCGTCTGTCTGTCTGTCTGTCTGTCTGTCTGCTGTCTGTCCGGATTTTTATTACACACTGATTATTTTTACATAGAATAAGATACTATATTTGTGGTGTATGAATCCGTTTTGAGTTTTCCCAATGCAGTTGCGAATTTTTGAAAAAAAAATCAAAATTATAAAATATTTTGCGTTTTAACTTTGAAACTGCAAAGCCGAATACTCTGGAATCTTGCAGACATTTAAAAGTTATCGTAAGCATGGTAAATCGTTAATCAAAATGTATTCGCCCTTTCAAAAAATTGATGACGTCACAAAATTTTGTAATGGAAAAAAAACAAAATCGAAGCTTATAATTTTTCGAAAAATCTGGACTTACCTTCGACCAATTTTTTTATAACACAATTTTTTTTTTCGTTTTTCATTTCCTTTATTTTTTCAATGTTTGTTTTGATGTTATAATTTTTCGTGTATTCAGTTCTTCAAATTCCCGATTTTTCGTTTCTTCAATATTTCAAGTTTTTAATTTCCAATTTTAGAGTTTTCAAAGTTTTCATTTCATAGTTTTCCGTTTTTTCATTTTTGATTTTACAATCTTGCAATCAATTTTTCTTTTTTTTTTTTTATTCGAAAAGTTGAAGAATCGAAAATTTGAGAAAAGAAAGTGAAAAATCGAAAAACTGGGGAAAACAAAAAACTTGAAAATTAAAAAGAAACCTCGAAAATTAAGAAATGAGAAATTATAAAATCGAACAATTAAAAACAATAAGGCGAAAAATTGAAAAATCGAAAAATTGCAAAATAAAAATTTTTAAGCAATAATTAAAATATGAAAAAATGTAAAATGGAAACACTTTAATTCGAAAATTTGAGAAACTAAGAAAACAGAAAATAGTAAATCCGAAAAAATAAGGACCGAAAACCCCCAAAATTTCCAAAAATTGACAATGAAAAATTAAAATTCTTAAAAACTGAAAAATCGAAAAAGTAAAAACCCGAAAGATTGGAAAAGTTAAGTTTCGAAAGTTTGATAAACTGAAAAAACGGAAGGTGGAAAATTGAGAAATTGAAAAACCATAAAAATAAAATAAAGAAACGAAAATTGAAGAAACGAAAAATTATAAAATTGAATAACTAAAAAACAAGAGACTGAAAAATTGAAAAATCGAAAAATTCAAAAATTAAAAGTATAAAATCGAAACAATTGATTTCGAAAATTTGGAAAATAATAAAAAACGAGAACCTGAAAAATTAGAAAATTCAAATTTCCAAAAATTGATAAAGAAAAATTTTAATTTTTAAAACTTGCAAAATCGAAAAAGCAAAAACCCGAAAAATTGAAAGATTGGAAAATCATAAATTCAAAAAAACGCCAAAATTCGAAAAATTGGAAAATTTAAGTTTCAAAAATTTGATAAACTGAAAAAACGAAAGGTGGAAAATTGCGAAATATTTTAATATGAAATCTCGAAAACTGAAAAAAATGAAAATCTGAGAAATATAAAAAATTAAAAAAAGCGGAAAGTTGTAAATCGAAAATCGAAAAACTGGAGAGAACAAAAAATAAAAAAAAAATAATAAAAAGTCGAAAATTGAAGAAACGAAAAATTGAAAAATCGAGAAATAGAAAAACCATAAAATTAAAGAAACGAAAAATTATAAAATCGAATAACTAAAAAACAAGAGACTGAAAAATTGAAAAATCGAAAAATTCGAAAATTAAAAGTATAAAATCGAAACAATTGATTTCGAAAATTTGGAAAATAATAAAAAACGAGAACCTGAAAAATTAGAAAATTCAAATTTCCAAAAATTGATAAAGAAAAAGTTAAATTTTTAAAAATTGCAAAATCGAAAAAGCAAAAACCCGAAAAATTGAAAAATTGGAAAATCATAAATTCAAAAAAGGGCCAAAATTCGAAAAATTGGAAAATTTAAGTTTCAAAAATTTGATAAACTGAAAACGCGAAAAATGGAAAGTTGGGAAATATTTAATATGAAATCTCGAAAACTGAAAAATCGAAAATCTGAGAAATATAAAAAATTAAAAAAAAAAAAACGAAAAGTTGTAAATCGAAAATCGAAAAACCGGAGAGAACAAAAAATTAAAAATAAGTAATAAAAAGTCGAAAATTGAAGAAACGAAAAACTATGAAATCGAAAAATTGAAAAATCGAGAAACTGAAAAGTCTAAAATTGAAAAAACGAAGTATTAAAAGATCTAAAAGTTGAAAATTCGAAAAATAATAAAATGAAAATTTCAAATTAAAAAAAATGAAAAAAATAGAAAAGTAGAACATTTAAAAACCGGACAATTGAAAAAATAAAGAAAACAAAAAACCGTACGAAAATATCCAAAAAATAGAAAATCGAAAAAATTTTAAAATGAAAAATTGGTAATTTGAAGAAACGAAAAAATCAGAATTGGACAAACAAAAAAGTATAAAATCGAAACACTGAAAAATCGAAGAATTGAAGAAATAAAGAAAATGAAATACCTAAACAAAAAATTGGAAATCGAAAAATTGAAAAACTGAAGAAACAAAAAAATATGAAAAATTGACATTGGAAAAACTATGAGTAACATATAAATTTAAAGAAAGGAAAAATTGAAAATCAAAAGTGAAATATCGAAAAATTTTGATTCGAAAACTTAAAAAATTGTGGAAAGAAAAAATGGAAAAATCCAAAAAATTTAAATTTCTAAAATTTGAAAAAACGAAAAATTCAGATTTCTTTGCTAAATCGAAAAAGTGAAAACCTGAAAAATTGAAAAATTGTTAAATCGAAAAATTAAAAAATAAGGTGAAAATCTGAAAAGTTGTAAGTTTAAAGAAAGAAAAAATTCTAAAAACTTGAGAAATTAAGAAACGAAAATGGAAAATCCAAAAGAAAATTGAAAAAACTTGAAAAACTGAAAAATAGAAAAGTAGAACATTTAAAAACCGGAAAACTGAAAAAATAAAGAAAATAAAAAACCGTACGAAAATATCCAAAAAATAGAAAATCGAAAAAATTTAAAAATGAAAAATTGGTGATTTGAAGAAACAAAAAAAATCAGAATTGGACAAACAGAAAAGTATAAAATCGAAACACTGAAAAATCGGAGAATTGAAGAAATAAAGAAAATTAAATAGCTAAACAAAAAATTGGAAATTGAAAAATTCAAAATCTGGGAAATTGAAAAACTGAAGAAACAAAAAAATATGAAAAATTGACATTCGAAAAGCAAAAATTTATAAAAATCGAAAAATTGTAAAACCATGAAAATTAGGAAGTTAAAAAATAATTGCGCAACATTTAAATTTGAAAACTCGAAAGTAGTAAAAACCTCGAAAATCGAAAAACACTGAAAAATTAAAAAATCAAAAGTTAAAAAATAAGAAGCTGAAAAATTGAAAAATGGGAAACTTAAAATCATAAATTTAAAGAAAGGAAAAATCAAAAAGTAGAAAGAAAAAATCGAAAACTTGAAACATTGTGGAAACGAAAAATTAAAAATCCAAAAATTTAAAATTTCTTTTCTTTGCAAAATCGTAAAAGTAAAAACTCGAACAACTGAAAGATAAAAAATCGTAAATATTGGAGAGTCGAAAAATTATAAAACTGTAATTTAAAAAAAAACTGCAAAATTCGGAAATCTGAAAAAAACTTCGAAAAATTAAGAAATCTAAAAATTGCAAAATTATAAAATTGAAAAAACGATTTCTGTTTTCTTTATTTTTCCATTCTACGTTTCTTCAGTTTTTCAAGTTTTCGAATTAAAATTTTTCGATTTTTTACTTTATAATTTTCGAATTTTTCCTTTCTATTTACTTCGCAATTTTTAGATTTTTCAGCTTTTGTTTTTTACAGTTTTACGATTTTTGAATTTTTCGTTTCGTTAATTTTACGATTTTGCAATTTCCCGACTTTGTAAATTTTCGTTTCACGTTTTCTGTTTTTTCAATTTTTCAACTTTTGATTTTTCAATTTCACGATTTTTTAAACTTTTTTTTACAATTTTTTTAAATTTTAATTTTTTATTTTTCAATAATTTTTTCGGATTTTAGATTTTCGTTTTTTCATTTTCAAGTTTTTCAATTAAAATTTTTCCATTTTTCAACTTTGCAATTTTCGATTTTAGAGTTTTTCGATTTTCGAATTTTTAAATTTTAACGTTTGTCTGAATTTTCTTATTTTTATGTTCAAATTCGTAAACCTGAAAAATCGAAAACTTGAAAATTTTTAAAATCGTAAATATTTTGTAAATTTAAAGAAAACATGAAAAAAAAAATCCAAAAGTCCAACAAATTGAAAAATTGAAAACAAAAATTCAAAATGACAAAATTAAAGCAAAAAAAAAATTTAATGAGACTTGAAAAACTGACGAAACGAATACGTAGGATATCTAAAAATTGATAAATTGGACAACTGAAAAATTCAAAAGTTGAAAAATCGAAAAACTGAGAAACAACTTGGTTTGAAAACTCGAAAAAAACAAGAAAAACCTACCGTTTATTCAATAAAATTGAAAAAACAACAAATTATAAAACCGAAATACTGAAAAATCGAATAGTTGAAGAAATAAAGAAAATAAAAACCCGATATGAAAAATTGCAAATCCAAAAAACATCCAACAGATGGAAAATCGGAAAAGTTTAAAATTGAAAGCCTGAAGAGTTGCATATCGGAAAATTGAAGATAAAAAAACGTTTTGAAGAAATGACTAAAGAATTGCAAAACTGAAAAATTGAAGAAACAAAAAAATTTTAAAGATTAAAATTGAAACAAAAAATTATGAAATCGAAACATTGAAGACATAAAGAAAATAAAAACCCGAAATGAAAAATAGAAAAATTAAAAATTTGGAAAACAAAAAAAAATTAAAAATTGAAAAATGCAAATCGTAAATGAAATTGGAAAAATCGAGAAATTATAAAAATAGGGAAAATAAGAAACCCAAATCAAAAATTACAAATCGAAAATTAGAAGAAACGAAAAATTACAAAATGTAAAAATTGAAAAATTCAAAATCTGGAAAAATTGAAAAACTAAAGAAACCAAAAAAAAAATGAAAAATTGAAAAATGCAAATACCGAAAATTGAAAGGAAAAACAAAATTGAAAAAATTGAAATTGAAAAAACGAAAATTTGTAAAATCGCAATATTGAAAAATTGAAAATTTTAAGAAATGAAAAATTAAAGATTGAAAACTAGAGAAATTTTAAACCGAAAAATTGCAATATAAAAATTGAAGAAACGAAAAAATGAAAAAATTAAAATTGAAGAATTATAAAATCGGAACACTGAAAAATCGAATAATCGAAGAAAGAAAGAAAATAAAAACCCGAAATGAAAAATTGAAAAATTCAAAATTTGGAAAACAAAAAAAATTAAAAATTGAAAAATGCGAATCGTAAATGCAAACATTGAAATTGGAAAAATCGAGAAATTATAAAAATAGGGAAAATAAGAAACCCAAATCAAAAATTACGAATCGAAAATTAGAAGAAACGAAAAATTGAAAAATTTAAATTTAAACACTGGAGAAAATCAAATCGAAAAATTGAAAGGAAAAACAAAATTGAAAAAACGAAAATTTGTAAAATCACAATATTAAAAAATTGAAAATTTGAAGAAATGAAAAATTAAAGAATCGAAAAAATTAAAGATTGAAAACTCGAGAAGTTTTAAACCGAAAAATTGCAAAAATTGAAACGAAAAATTGAAAAAATTGAAATTGAAAATACAAAAAATTGTAATCGGAACACTGAAAATCGAATAATCGAAGAAACAAAGAAAATAAAAACCCGAAATGAAAAATTGAAAAATTCAAAATTTGGAAAACAAAAAAATGAAAAATTGAAAAATGCAAATCGTAAATGGAAACATTGAAATTGGAAAAATCGAGAAATTATAAAAATAGGGAAAATAAGAAACCCAAATCAAAAATTACGAATCGAAAATTAGAAGAAACGAAAAATTGCAAAATGTAAAAATTGAAAAATTCAAAATCTGGAAAAAGTGAAAAACTAAAGAAACAAAAAAAAAATGAAAAATTGAAAAATGCAAATACCGAAAATTGAAAGGAAAAACAAAATTGAAAAAATTGAAATTGAAAAAACGAAAATTTGTAAAATCGCAATATTAAAAAATTGAAAATTTGAAGAAATGAAAAATTAAAGAATCGAAAAAATTAAAGATTGAAAACTCGAGAAGTCTTAAACCGAAAAATTGCAAAATCTAAAAATTGAAGAAACGAAAAATTGAAAAAATTAAAATTGAAATTACAAAAAATTATAAAATTGGAACACTGAAAAATCGAATAATCGAAGAAAGAAAGAAAATACAAAACCGAAATGAAAAATTGAAAAATTCAAAATTTGGAATACAAAAAAATGAAAATTGAAAAATGCAAATCGTAAATGCAAACATTGAAATTGGAAAAATCGAGAAATTATAAAAATAGGAAAAATAAGAAACCCAAATCAAAAATTAAAATTTAAAAACTGGAGAAAATCGAATCGAAAAATTGCAAAATGTAAAAATTGAAAAATTCAAGATCTGGAAAAGTTGAAAAACTAAAGAAACCAAAAAAAACGAAAATTTGTAAAATCGCAATATTGAAAAATTGAAAATTTGAAGAGATGAAAAATTAAAGAATCGAAAAAATTAAAATTGAAAATACAAAAAATCATAAAATTGGAACACTGAAAAATCGAATAATCGAAGAAAGAGAGAAAATGAAAGTCCGAAACGAAAAATTGAAAATCGAGAAATTAAATCAAAAATTGTAAACTCGAGAAACTGAAATCCAAAAATTGCAAAATCTAAAATCTGGAAAGTTGAAAAATGAAAGAAACAAAAAAAATTAAAAATAAAAAATGCAAAATCGAAAAGTTGAAGAAAGAAAAACTAAAACTGAAAACATTGAAGTTGAAAAACAAAAATTTATGAAATCGCAACATTGAAAAATCGAAAATTTGAAGAAATGAAAAATTAAAGAATCGAAAAATTAAGAATTGGAAACTCGAGAAATTTTAAACCGAAAAATTGCAAAATCTAAAAATGAAAAAACAAAAAAAATAAAAAATTGAAAAATCGCAAATCGAAAAATTGAAACCACAAAAAATTATAAAATCGAATTGCAATAAAATTTCTCGAGTTTCCAATTTTTAGAAAATTAAAAAAACTGAAGAAACGAAAAATTGGAAAAACAAAAATTTGTAAAATCTAAACATTGAAAAATCCAAAAATGTGAAATAGGAAAGGAAAATAAAAACCCAAAATTTGAAAAAATGAAAATTATAGAATCAAAAAAATTAAAAATTGAAAACTCGAGAAAGTTAAAGCCAAAAAATTTTAGACTCTAAAAATTGAAGAACCGAAGAATGAAAAATTAAAATTGAAAAAACAAAAAATTACAAAATCGAAAAAATAATTGAAAGCTCGTGAAACTTAAATCGAAAAAATGCATAATCTAAGAATTGAAAAATTCAAAATCTGGAAAACTGAAGAAACAAAAAAAAAATGAAAAATTGGAAAATGCAAATCGAAAAATTGAAGAAATGAAAAATAAAATGGAAAAAATTGAAATTGAAGAAACAACAGTTTATAAAATCATTGAAAAGTCGAAAATATGAAGAAATGAAAAATTAAAGGATAGAAAAAATCAAAAATTGAAAACTCAAGAAATTTTAAACCGAAAAATTGCAAAATATAAAAATTGAAAAAACAAAAAATTATAAAATCGGAACACTGAAAAATCGAATAATTGGAGAAATAAAGAAAATAAAAAACCAAAATGAAAACTGGAAATCGAAAAATTGCAAAATTGAATAAATGAAAATTTCAAAATCACGAAAATTTAGAAACTGAGGAAACCAAAAAAAAATAAAAATGATAAAAGTGCATATCGAAAAATTTAACAAAATGAAATTGGAAAAGCAAAATTTTATAAAATCGAAAAATTGTAAAAACATAAAAACTGGAAAATATAAAAAAAACCTGAGCAACACTTAAATTTGAAAACTCGAAAACCAATGAACCGAAAATTGAGAAATAGATAACAATCGAAAAGTTGAAGAAAATCTAAAAACCGGAAAAAAAGGAAAAATTCAAAAGAATGTCAAAAACTCGAAAACTGAAAAACACCGGAAGAATTAAAAAATCGAAAAATTAAAAAACAAGAAGCTGAAAAATTGAAAATCGGAAATTTAAAGAAAAAATTGTGGAAACGAAATGTGTAAAACCCAAAAAATTAAAGTTTCTAAAATTTGAAAAAACGAAAAATTGAGATTTCTTTGCAAAATCGAAAAAGTTAAGACCCGATAAAATTAAAAATAAAAATTGGTAATATTGAAGAATCGAAAAATTGTAAAACTGTAAATTTAAAACAACTTTAAAATTCGTAAACCTAAAAAAACGAAAGTCGAAAAATTGAAAAATCATTGAATTAAAGAAACGATTTTTGTTTTTTTTGGATTTTTCATTTTACGTTTCTTCAGTTTTCAAGTTTTCCGATTTAAAATTTTTCAATTTTTCAGTTTTCTGATTTTTGAATTTCGTTTCGCTATTTTACAATTTTGTTTTTTCAGTTTCCCATTTTTCGGTTTTTCAAGTTTTTAAATTAAAATTTTTCAATTTTTCGACTTTTGGATTTTTTCAATTTTACAATTATTTAAACTTTCATTTAAATTTTACAATTTTTAGAAACGTCAATTTTTCATTTTTATTTTTTTTTTTAATTCAAACAAATTTTTCCGTTTTTTAAGTTTTTGAATTAAACTTTTTCCATTTTGCATTTTCGATTTTACAGTTCTTCGATTTTCGAATTAACTTTTGAATTTTTTTATTTTGAGAATTAAAATTCCAGAAATTTTCGAAGTCGTAAAATCGAAAAAGTGAACATCCCAAGAATTAAAGATCGTAAATATTGAAGAATCGAAACCTTGTACAATCGTATATTTAAAGAAAACTTCAAAATTCGTAAACTTTAAAAATCCAAAAGTCGAACAAATCGAAAAATTAAAGCAACAAAAAATTCAAAACAGTTAAATTAAATTTTAAAACTTGAGAAACTGACGAAATGAGTACTTAGGATATCTAAAATTTGAAAAATTTGATAACTGAAAAATTCAAAATTTGAAAAATCGAAAAACTGGGGACACAAAATGTGGAAAATTCGAAAAAATTAATATTGGGAAACATCGAAGTTTGAAAACAAAAAACGACGAACTGCAAAATGTTGGAAAATGATTGAAATCGAAATTTTGAAACGAAAAATTGGGAAAAATTTAAATTGGAAAATCAAAAAATTATACAACCGAAACAATGAAAAATCGAAAAATTATATAAATAAAGAAAATAAAAACTCAAAACAAAAAAATTTTGAATCGAAAATAGAAGAAATGAATACTTAATTAAAGAATTAAATTTAAACCTAAAAATTGCAAGATATAAAAATTGAAGAAACAAGAAATTGAAAAAATTAAAATTCAAACACTAAAAAATCGAATAATTGAAGAAATAAAGAAAATGAAAAACCGAAACGAAAACTTGAGAAACCCAAATCGAAATATTGAAAAACTTGTAATTGGAAAAACAAATGTTTATAAAATCGCACAATTGTACAAAAAGGAAAAATAAAAGACCTAAATAAAAAAAAGTCAAAAATGTGAAGAAATGAAAAATTAGAGAATCGAAAAATTAAAAATTGAGAATTCGAGAAATTTTAAACCGAAAAATTGCAAAATCTAAAATAAAAAAACCAAAAAAATTATAAAGTCAAAACATTGAAAAACCGAAAAATTGTAAAAGTAAAGAAAATAAAAATCCCAAACCAAAAATTGCAAGTCGAAAATTTGAAGAAATGAAAAATTGAAGAAACAAAAAATTCAAAAAATTAAAATTGAAAAAACAAAAAACTATAAAATCTAAACATTGAAAAATCAGGTAATTGAGGAAATCTTTAAAATAACAAACCGAAACAAAAAATTGCCACTGGTTTTTTACCTTATAGAGACTATCACTTTATCAGTAAACAAAATCCGCAAAAATTTATTATAATTTTTCAATGGAGCGCAATTTATTGGACGCTTCAGGGGCAAGGGAAGTTCTGTTGAAACAATCTTTGACCAATTTTTTTACAATGAAGACGTTTTAGGACCGGTTCTCACGCACTGACGAATGGAAGTTTCTTATAGCGACGGTGCAGAGGCGAATTTTGCGGCTGAGTCAGAACGAAGTACTGAAAAGGGTTTGCTTTTTCCACAAGAAACTCCTCAAAGGTTAGTTATCTAGTGGTAATTGTCGTCGTTATTATTATTATTGCGCAAAATCCAGATATTCTGACCCACGTCGCCACTTCCATGACCCTCGACCAGCTCGTCCAGGTCTTTCCGCAGCGCTTCAGCACCTCCGCGGCCGCCGACTGCGACAACAAGGCCGCCGAGCTGAACTACGTCGGCGGCAACGACCTGGGATATATCGAGAACGAGCTCGACATCCTCAACGAGATCCAGAACTACGAGCCCTTCGTGATCATCTGCAAGGAAACCATGCACGCGAATCAAATCAACAAGCTTATTAACACGACGGGCCAGCAGCTCCTCTGCACCCTCAACTTGTAATTTTTCCAAATTCTATCGCTTCGACCAAACGTGAAACTAAAGCACAAACTCCGGGATTATTTGCGAATTGTTTTAGAGTGAATTTCCTAAGCCTTAGCATAGACTGATGTTTGATTTGTACGTTTTTTCTACACGTCTTTACTACTTGTTTATGGTTTTTATATGACTTGTTATGTCTAGATGAAGATTTTATTTTGTTGTGACTTTTCCGACGGGTTTTTCTGGGGCGCGGTAATGCTTCCAGAGAAAGCGTCGGAGGTGTCATCACTGTGATAGATTTTATCCACTATGTACGTAGGAAATCAAATTCGATGTGATATAAATGATGCAGATAATTACAGATTTTATCAAGTGGGACGGGTTTTTTCTGACCTGGTCACCCAATCCCGGGTTGTGACGCCAATGGCTGTCTAAAAAACAATGGTGACTGAAATCCACCTTTTATTTTTTTTTTAAGACAATAGCCATAGCAACCAGTAATCGTGCATTATTATTAATAAAACAAGCTGTTATTTTTCATTAATAAATAAACCAAAAAAAAACATTTATAAATTATACACAAAAACAAAACCAACAAAAGAAAAATCCATTAAAGCATAACCAACTAAACACTAGAGAAGATGTTCAAAATTCCTGTCTAAGTAAGCTCCTAATGTTTCAAATTTTGATAACTTTTTGTAAAAGTTAGTATTTGCTAAGATGAAACTGATTTTAGCAAATGACATGTCCTCTAAGAAAAGAGAGGGTGGGTGGGCGGGGCTACTTTTTGCACTTTGAAAAAATTGATGAAGATACACAAAGGTCTGAAGGTTCTCAAAATTTTGAAGATTCAGAAAACTTAAAATTCTGGAGATTTTATAGATTATACAGATTCTCGACATTCTAGAGATTTCGGAGGTTCTAGAAATTCTAGATGTTCTAGCGTCCTAGGGATTTTAGGGATGGTAGGGATCTAGGGTTTCTAGGTATTTTAGGGAGACCAAAGATTTCACAGCTCCTAGAGATTCAAGCGAGTGAAGAGACTCAAGAGATTCAAGAAACTTAAGACACTCAAGAGATTTCAGTGATTTAAGAAATTCAAGAGATTCAAGATATTCCAGAGAATCACGAGATTCCAGAAAGTCGAGAGAATCCAGATTCTACAAATTCCATAGATTCCAATGGTTAAAGAAATTCTAGAGATTCTATAGTTTCTAGAGATTTTAATAGTTTTAAGCATTCTAAGGATTCGAAAATTCTAAAGTTTATAAAGATCCTAAGTATTCGGAAGATTCCAAAAATTTCGAAGACTCCGAATCCTCCGAAGATTCTGAAGATTCTAAAGATTTCGGATATTCTAAAAATTCAAAAGTCTGAAGGTCGTCAAAATTTTGAAAATTCAGAAAACTTAAAATTCTGGAGATTTTATAGATTATACAGATTCTAGACATTCTAGAGATTTCGGAGATTCTAGATATTCTAGATGTTCTAGTGTCCTAGGGATTTTAGGGATGGTAGGGATCTAGGGTTTCTAGGTATTCTAGGGAGACCAAAGATTTCACAGCTTCTAGAGATCTAGAAATTTCAGAGATTCTAGAGATTCAAGCGAGTGAAAAGACTCAAGATATTCGAGAAACGTCAGAGACTCAAGAGATTTCAGTGATTTAAGAAATTCAAGAGATTCAAGATATTCCAGAGAATCACGAGATTTTAGAAAGTCGGGAGAATCCAGATTCTATAAATTCCAGAAATTCCAGAAGTTGTTAAAGAAATTTTAAAGATTCTAGAGATTTTGTAGTTTCTAGAGATTTGAATAGTTTTAAGCATTTCTAAGGATTCGAAAATTCTAAAGTTTATAAAGATCCTAAGCATTTCGAAGATTCCAAAAATTTCGAAGACTCCGAACGTTCCGAAGATGCTGAAGATTCTAAACATTTCGGATATTCTAAAAATTCAAAAGTCTGAAGGTTCTCAAAATTTTGCAGATTCAGAAAACTTTTAAAATTTTGGAGATTTTATAGATTATATAGATTCTAGACATTCTAGAGATTTCGGAGGCCCTAGAAATTCTAGATGTTGTGGTGTCCTAGGGATTTTAGGGATGGTAGGGATATAGAGTTTTTAGGTATTCTAGGGAGACCAAAGATTTCACAGCTTCTAGAGATCTAGAAATTTCAGAGATTCCAGAGATTCAAACGAGTGAAGAGACTCAAGAGATTCAAGAAACGTCAGAGACTCAAGAGATTTCAGTGATTTAAGAAATTCAAGAGATTCAAGATATTCCAGAGAATCACGAGGTTTCAGAAAGTCGAGAGATTGCAGATTCTATAAATTCCAGAGACCCCAGAGGTTGTTAAAGAAATTCTAAAGATTCTAGAGATTCTATAGTTTCTAGAGATTCTAATAGTTTTAGGCATTCTAAGGATTCGAAAATTCTAAAGTTTATAAAGATCCTAAGTATTCCGAAGATTCCAAAAATTTCGAAGACTCCGAACGTTCCGAAGATTCTGAAGATTCTAAACATTTCGGATATTTTAAAAATTCAAAAGTCTAAAGGTTCTCAAAATTTTGAAGATTCAGAAGACTTTCAAAATTTTGGAGATTTTATAGATTATACAGATTCTAGACATTCTAGAGATTTCGGAGGTTCTAGAGATTCTCGATGTTCTAGTGTCCTAGGGATTTTAGGGATTGTAGGGATCTAGGCTTTCTAGGTATTCTAGGGAGACCAAAGATTTCACAGCTTCTAAAGATTCTAGAAATTTCAGAGATTCCAGAGATTCAAGCGAGTGAACAGACTCAAGAGATTCAAGAAACTTAAGAGACTCAAGAGATTTCAGTGATTTAAGAAATTCAAGAGATTCAAGATATTCCAGAGAATCACGAGATTCCAGAAAATCGAGTGAATCCAAATTCTATAAATTCCAGAATTTCCGGAGGTTAAAGAAATTCTAAAGATTCTAGAGATTCTGTAGTTTCTAGAGATTTTAATAGTTTTAAGCATTCTAAGGATTCGAAAATTCTAAAGTTTATAAAGATCCTAAGTATTCCGAAGTTTCCAAAAATTTCGAAGGCTCCGATCGTTCCGAAGATTCTGAAGATTCTACACATTTCGGATATTCTAAAAATTCATAAGTCTGAAGGTTCTCATAATTTTAAAGATTCAGAAAACTTTTAAAATTTTGGAGATTTTATAGATTATACAGATTCTAGACATTCTAGAGATTTTGGAGGTTCTAGAGGTTCTAGACGTTCTAGTGTCCTAGGAATTTTAGGGATGGTTGGGATCTAGGGTTTCTAGGTATTCTAGGGAGACCAAAGGATTTCACAGCTTCTAGAGATTCTAGAAATTTCAGAGATTCCAAACATTCAAGCGAGTGAAGAGACTCAAGAGATTCAAGATATTCCGGAGAATCACGAGATTCCAGAAAGTCGAGAGAATCCAGATTCTACAAATTCCAGAGATTCCAGAGGTTAAAGAAATTCTAAAGATTCTAGAGATTCTGTAGTTTCTAGAGATTTTAATAGTTTTAAGCATTCTAAGGATTCGAAAATTCTAAAGTTTATAAAGATCCTAAGTATTCCGAAGGTTCCAAAAATTTCGAAAACTCCGAACGTTCCGAAGATTCTGAAGATTCTAAACATTTCGGATATTCTAAAAATTCATAAGTCTGAAGGTTCTCAAAATTTTGAAGATTCAGAAAACTTTTAAAATTTTGGAGATTTTATAGATTATACAGATTCTAGACATTCTGGAGATTTCGGAGATTCTAGAGATTCTAGACGTTCTAGTGTCCTAGGGATTTTAGCGATCTAGGGTTTCTAGGTATTCTTGGGAGACCAAAGATTTCACAGCTTCTAGAGATTCTAGAAATTTCCGAGATTCCAGAGATTCAAGCAGTGAAGAGGCTCAAGGTATTCAAGAAACTTAAGAGACTCAAGAGATTTCAGTGATTTAAGAAATTCAAGAGATTCAAGATATTCCGGAGAATCACGAGATTCCAGAAAGTCGAGAGAATCAAGATTCTACAAATTCCAGAAATTCCAGAAGTTAAAGAAATTCTAAAGATTCTAGAGATTTTGTAGTTTCTAGAGATTTTAATAGTTTTAAGCATTCTAAGGATTCGAAAATTCTAAAGTTTATAAAGATCCTAAGCATTCCGAAGATTCCAAAAATTTCGAAAGCTCCGAACGTTCCGAAGATTCTGAAGATTCTAAACATTTCGGATAATCCAAAAATTCAAAAATCTGAAGACTCTCAACATTTTGAAGATTCAGAAAACTTTTAAAATTTTGGAGATTTTATAGATTATACAGATCCTAGACAATCTAGAGATTTCGGATATTCTAGATGTTCTAGTGTCCTAGGAATTTTAGGGATGGTAGGGGTCTAAAATTTCTAAGTATCCAAGGGAGACCAAAGATTTCACAGATTCTAGAAATTTCAGAGATTCCACAAATTCACGCGAGTGAAAAGACTCAAGAGATTCAAGAAACTTAAGAGACTAAGGAGATTTCAGTGATTTAAGAAATTCAAGAGATTTAAGATATTCCAGAGAATCACGAGATTCCAGAAAGTCGAGAGAATCCAGATTCTACAAGTTACAGAGATTCCAGAGGTTAAAGAAATTCTAAAGATTCTAGAGTGTCTGTAGTTTCTAGAGATTTTAATTGTTTTAAGCATTCTAAGGATTCGAAAATTCTAAAGTTTATAAAGATCCTAAGTATTCTGAAGATTCCAAAAATTTCGAAGACTACGAATCCTCCGAAGATTCTGAAGATTCTAAACATTTCGGATATTCTAAAAATTCAAAAGTCTAAAGACTCTCAAAATTTTGAAGATTCAGAAAACTTTTAAAATTTTGGAGATTTTATAGATTATATATATTCTAGACATTCTAGAGATTTCGCAGATTCTAGAGATTCTAGATGTTCTAGTGTCCTAGGGATTTTAGGGATGGTAGGGAGCTAGGGTTTCTAGGTATTCTAGGGAGACCAAAGATTTCACAGCATCTAGAGATCTAGAAATTTCAGAGATTCCAGAGATTCAAGCGAGTGAAGAGACTCAAGAGATTCAAGAAACGTCAGAGACTCAAGAGATTTCAGTGATTTAAGAAATTCAAGAGATTCAAGATATTCCAGAGAATCACGAGTTTTCAGAAAGTCGGGAGATTGCAGATTCTATAAATTCCAGAGACCCCAGAAGTTGTTAAAGAAATTCTAAAGATTCTAGAGATTCTATAGTTTCTAGAGATTTTAATAGTTTTAGGCATTCTAAGGATTCGAAAATTCTAAAGTTTATAAAGATCCTAAGTATTCCGAAGATTCCAAAAATTTCGAACACTCCGAACGTTCCGAAGATTCTGAAGATTCTAAACATTTCAGATATTCTAAAAATTCGTAAGTCTGAAGGTTCTCAAAATTTTGAAAATTCAGAAAACTTTTAAAATTTTGGAGATTTTATAGATTATACGGATTCTAAACATTCTAGAGATTCTACATGTTCTAGTGTCCTAGGGATTTTAGGTATTCTAGGTAGGCCAAAGATTTGACAGCTTCTAGAGATTCCAGAATTTTCAGAGACAGAAGTGAGTCAAGAGATTTCAGTGATTTAATAGATTCAATAAATTCCAGAGAATCACGAGATTCCAGAAAGTCGAGAGAATCCGGATTCTAGAAATTCCAGAGAATCCAGCGATACCAGATGTTAAAAAAATTCTAAAGATTCTAAGATTCTGAAGATTCTAGAGATTTTGACTGTTTTAAACTGTGTTTTAAGTGTTAAAAAACTGATTACATATTTTTTAGATTTGCTTAAACAGGTGACTCAAACAATTAATGAATCAGTCAATTTATTATCGATCAAATTAAGAACGAGCCACCCCATTTTTTGGAAAATGTGAAAATACGCTCGTCTTTGTGACAATAAAATAATGATAAGGTCAGAATTATAATAATAACATTCAGAATATTTTGTTCAATGGAGGCTTATGAATAATTTTAGTCATCTGTTTTGGGGCGATAAACTCATTCAAATCAAACAAATGTCTACGTGACATTCTTCCGATGTAATGTATTCCCGTTGATAATGTGCTGTAAATACATTTTTTGCACTCATAACCTTTTTTGATGACCTTGGCGCATTTAACAGCATGCGGGACGTCGAACATGACGCACAGATGCGTTTTGCTGTGACGTCGTTGTTTATAAATAAAGCTGGGAGATCGAAATTTATTTTTCCCAGACTTGCCAGTTGATTGTTACGAACGTGGCGAAGTATTAATCCGCCATTTTTCAGACACCCGGTGTTTATTACGACCGTACAATTTTATGTATGTGCAATTATTATAATTGCAAATTTTTCCCTTCAACCTTGAAGACGACTAACCTAATTTCATTTTTAGTCAGTTGTACACAATGTTGAAACAATTGTGCAAGGTGCTATCTGAATTCTACTCTGCTTTAAGTACAATTACATATATTTTTTTTCTAGTTTTTGCTAGCTTCTCTCCTGACCTCGTCCTTAATTATGGGGTGTACAGTTAAAGCCCAAGGTAATTTAGTTGAGTTATATTTTATAATGAATTATAAATTGCTCTGTATTCATCCACCAGGAGAAGAATCACGCACTGAATGGACATGGACTCGATAATTCAACGAACTTCTGTCCTCACTTTTAATTGAAAATTAAGTTCAAAATGCAAAGAAAAAAATTTAGGATGTTGTCAAAAAATTTCTAAAAATAACTATGTAAGTGAGACGTTGCGCATAATTTAGCCTGTAAACGTCAATAACTTGTTATGGAATTGATTAAATGGAACTTTACGTCGTGTGTCTGACTTTAACCACACTTACTATAACAATCAAACAAGTTTCTTGATAAGGGGAATTTCAAACAATAGGCTATTCATTACCGTAGTTGATAAAGTTAACGTTAAATCTGTCTTTTAATTCCGCATTCTGTCGTTTTCGTATGCGCCGTTCTGATGTTTTTAGATAAAGGTAGGCCATGTAATCTAGTAATTGGGTTGGCAGCCAATGTCGTATATGCAAATATCCCTAATGAAAAGTGACATTTAACATATTAGGTTTCTACAAGAATTGCTTGCCATGTGAAACATGTTCTTCAGTGACGGCGTTGCTCAGAGAAAACTATAGTATTAACTAAAAAAAAAAAACAATAAAAAAAGATAAGCTCCACCCCGATCTCAGTTCTTAATCGTGATGAATTTTCCATTCGTTGCCAGACTGAGGGGCGGAGCGTAATTACAAAATCCATATTTCTTGTTTTAAACACGTTTTAAGTTTTCTGTTGCGAAAAGATTACGAACAAGAAAAAAAGGCAAAATATTTTGGCTTAAGTGTAGACTTATTTTCGCGAATTTCTAATTTATTATTAATAAATATTAGCGAAAATGTGTTGTCTTAGTACTGTGAACGGGGAAGTACGACCTCAGTTTTAATTTATCAAGTTCCGTGATTTGTTTACTGGACAATGTTTAAATTTTGGAAAAAATTTCGTAACGGTTGAAGTTGATCGCTCAAAACTATACATCTTCACGATATAATTAAATGAATTTTAGACATAATTAATATTATTTATAATGTTCAAATATGGTAAGTAACTATTAATATGAGATAATCAAACCGAAAATGGTTTACTAAAAACACGATGGTATTAAAAACAAAGCAATTTGATTAAATATTGTTAAGTTAAACCTGAAAATGTCTTAATTTCCCCGCCAAAATATGAAAAATGATTTTTGCAATCTCATCGTGACGTGCGATGACGTCACTGTCACGTGAGCTACCTGTCCAAAGGTCACGTTTTTCGGTCCTTTGTGTTCAGCTTTAATTTCTGTTTGATGGCGACAAGATCGTCGCGTCCTTTTGGCGTAAAAGTGAAGCAATTTCGAGAATTTCTAATTTATTATTAACAAATATTAGGGAAAGTGTGTTGTGTTATTGCTGTGAGCTCGGAAGAAAATGGATATTTTTACGAAAAATCCACGACAAAGTTTAAATTTTGGGGAAATTTTCGAAAAGATTGAAGTTGGTCGATCAAAGCTATACATTTTCACGACATAATCAAATAATATTTAAATATAATTCTTTCGACTTTCTGGAAACTCGCGATTTTCTGGAATATTTTGAATCTCTTGGGCCCCTCCACTCTTTGAAATTTCTAGAATCTCTAGAAGCTGTGAAATCTTTGGCCTCTCTAGAATACCTAGAAATCGTAGATCCCTACCATCCCTAAAATCCCTAGGACACAAGAACGTCTAGAATCTCTAGAATCTCCGAAATCTCTAGAATGTCTAAAATCTGTATTATCAACAAAATCTCCAAAATTTTAAAAGTTTTCCAAATCTTCAAAATTTTGAAAATCTTCAGACTTTTGAATTTTTAGAATATCCGAAATGTTTAGAATTTTCAGAATCTTCGGAACGTTCGGAGTCTTCGAAATTTTTGGAATCTTCGGAATACTTAGGATCTTTATAAACTTTAGAATTTTCGAATCCTTAGAATGCTTAAAACAATTAAAATCTCTAGAAACTACAGAATCTCTAGAATCTTTAGAATTTCTTTAACCTATGGAATCTCCGGAATTTCTAGAATCTGAATTCTCTCGACTTTCTGGAATCTCGTGATTCTCGGAAATATCTTGAATCGCTTGAATTTCTTAAATCACTGAAATCTCTTGAGTCTCTTAAGTTTCTTGAATCTCTTGAGTCTCTTCACTCGCTTGAATCTCTGGAATATCTAAAATTTCTAGAATCTCTAGAAGCTGTGAAATCTTTGGCCTTCCTAAAATACCTAGAAACTCTAGATCCCTACCATTCCTAAAATCCCTAGGACACCAGAACATCTAGAATCTCCAAGATCTCTAGAATGTCTACAATCTGTATAATCTATAAAATCTCCAAAATTTTAAAAGTTTTCTGAATCTTCAAAATTTTGAGAACCTTCAGACTTTTGAATTTTTGGAAATTCCGAAATGTTTAGAATCTTCAGAATCTTCGGAACGTTCGGATTCTTCGAAATTTTCGGAATCTTCGGAATACTTAGGATCTTTATAAACTTTAGAATTTTCGAATCCTTAGAATGCTTAAAATAATTAAAAGCTCTAGACACTATAGAATCTCTAGTACCTTTAGAATTTCTTTAACCTATGGAATCTCTGGAATTTCTAGAATCTGAATTCTCTCGACTTTCTGGAATCTCGTGATTCTCGGAAATATCTTGAATCGCTTGAATTTCTTAAATCACTGAAATCTCTTGAGCCTCTTAAGTTTCTTGAATCTCTTGAGTCTCTTCACTCGCTTGAATCTCTGGAATATCTAAAATTTCTAGAATCTCTAGAAGCTGTGAAATCTTTGGCCTTCCTAAAATACCTAGAAACTCTAGATCCCTACCATCCCTAAAATCCCTAGGACACCAGAACATCTAGAATCTCCAAGATCTCTAGAATGTCTACAATCTGTATAATCTATAAAATCTCCAAAATTTTAAAAGTTTTCTGAATCTTCAAAATTTTGAGAACCTTCAGACTTTTGAATTTTTGGAAATTCCGAAATGTTTAGAATCTTCAGAATCTTCGGAACGTTCGGATTCTTCGAAATTTTCGGAATCTTCGGAATACTTAGGATCTTTATAAACTTTAGAATTTTCGAATCCTTAGAATGCTTAAAATAATTAAAAGCTCTAGACACTACAGAATCTCTAGTACCTTTAGAATTTCTTTAACCTATGGAATCTCTGGAATTTCTAGAATCTGAATTCTCTCGACTTTCTGGAATCTCGTGATTCTCGGAAATATCTTGAATCGCTTGAATTTCTTAAATCACTGAAATCTCTTGAGCCTCTTAAGTTTCTTGAATCTCTTGAGTCTCTTCACTCGCTTGAATCTCTGGAATATCTAAAATTTCTAGAATCTCTAGAAGCTGTGAAATCTTTGGCCTTCCTAGAATACCTAGAAACTCTAGATCCCTACCATCCCTAAAATCCCTAGGACACCAGAACATCTAGAATATCTAGAATCTCCAAGATCTCTAGAATGTCTGCAATCTGTATAATCTATAAAATCTCCAAAATTTTAAAAGTTTTCTGAATCTTCAAAATTTTGAGAACCTTCAGACTTTTGAATTTTTGGAATTTCCGAAATGTTTAGAATCTTCAGAATCTTCGGAACGTTCGGATTCTTCGAAATTTTTGGAATCTTCGGAATACTTAGGATCTGTATAAACTTCAGAATTTTCGAATCCTCAGAATGCTTAAAACAATTAAAATCTCTAGAAACTACAGAATCTATAGAATCTTTAGAATTTCTTTAACCATTGGAATCTCTGGAATTTGTAGAATCTGGATCCTCTCGACTTTCTGGAATCTCGTGATTCTCTGGAATATCTTGAATCTCTTGAATTTCTTAAATCACTGAAAGCTCTTGAGTCTCTTAAGTTTCTTGAATCTCTTGAGTCTCTTCACTCGCTTGAATCTCTGGAATTTGTGGAATCTCTAGAAGCTGTGAAATCTTTGGTTTCCCTAGAATACCTAGAAAGCCTAGATCCCTACCATCCCTAAATTCCCTAGGACACTAGAACATCTAGAATCTCTGGAACCTCCGAAATCTCCAAAATGTCTAGAATCTGTATAATCTATAAAATCTCCAAAATTTTAAAAGTTTTCTGAAACTTCGAAATTTTGAGAACCTTCAGACTTTTGAATTCTTAGAATATCAGAAATGTTTAGAATCTTCAGAATGTTCGGAACGTTCGGAGTCTTCGAAATTTTTGGAATCTTCGAAATGCTTAGGATCTTTATAAATTTTAGAATTTTCGAATTCTTAGAATGCTTAAAACAATTAAAATCTCTAGAAACTACGGAATCTCTAGAATATTTAGAATTTCTTTAACCTCAGGAATCTCTGGAAATTGTAGAATCCGGATTCTCTCGACTTTCTGAAATCTCGTGATTCTCTGGAATATCTTGAATCTCTTGAATTTCTTAAATCACTGAAATCTTTTGAGTCTCTTAAGTTTCTTGAATCTCTTGAGTCTCTTCACTCGCTTGAATCTCTGGAATCTCTGAAATTTCTAGAATCTCTAGAAGCTGTGAAATCTTTGGTCTCCCTAGAAAACCTAGAAACCCTAGGTCCCTATAATCCCTAAAATCCCCTGGGACACTAGAACATTTAGAATTTATAGAATCTCGGAAATCTCCAAAATGTCTAGAATCTGTATAATCTATAAAATCTCCAAAATTTTAAAAGTTTTCTGAATTTTCAAAATTTTGAGAACCTTCAGACTTTTGAACTTTTAGAATATCCGAAATGTTTAGAATTTTCAGAATCTTCGGAATGTTCGGAGTCTTCGAAATTTTTGGAATCTTCGGAATACTTAGGATCTTTATAAACTTTTGAATTTTCGAATCCTTAGAATGCTTAAAACAATTAAAATCTTTAGAAACTACAGAATCTCTAGAATCTTTAGAATTTCTTTAACCTCTGGAATCTTGTAATTTGTAGAATCTGGATTCTCTCGACTTTCTGGAATCTCCTGATTCTCTGGAATATCTTGAATCTCTTGAATTTCTTAAATCACTGAAATCTCTTGAGTCTCTTAAGTTTGTTGAATCTCTTGAGTCTCGTCACTCGCTTGAATCTCTGGAATCTCTGGAATTTCTAGAATCTCTAGAAGCTGTAAAATCTTTGGTCTCCCTAGAAAACCTAGACCCCCAGATCCCTACCATCCTTAAAATCCCTAGTACACTAGAACATCTAGAATCTCCGAAATCTCTAGAATGTCTAGAATCTGTACAACCTATAAAATCTCCAAAATTTTAAAAGTTTTCTAAATCTTCAAAATTTTGTGAACCTTCAGACCTTGGAATTTTAAGAACATCCGAAATGTTTAGAGTCTTCACAATCTGCGGAACGTTCGGAGTCTTCGAAATTTTTGGAATCTTCGGAATACTTAGGAGCCCTATAAACTCTAGAATTTTCGAATCCCTAGAATGCTTAAAACAATTAAAATCTCTAGAAACTACAGAATCCCTAGAATCTTTAGAATTTCTTTAACCTCTGGAATCTCTGTAATTTGTAGAATCTGGATTCTCTCGACTTTCTTTAATCTCGTGATTCTCTGGAATATCTTGAATCTCTCGAATTTCTTAACTCACTGAAATCTCTTGAGTCTCTCAATTTCTTGAATCTTTTGAGTCTCTTCACTCGCTTGAATCTCTGGAATCTCTGAAATTTCTAGAATCTCTAGAAGCTGTGAAATCTTTGGTCTCCCTAGAAAACCTAGAAACCCTAGATCCCTACCATCCCTAAAATCCCTAGGACACTAGAATTTCTAGAACCTCCGAAATCTCTAGAATGTCTAGAATCTATATAATCTATAAAATTTCCAAAATTTTAAAAGTTTTCTGAATCTCCAAAATTTTGAGAATCTTCAGACTTATGAATTTTTAGAATATTCGAAATGTTTAGAATCTTCAGAATCTTCGGAACGTTCGGATTCTTCGAAATTTTTGGAATCTTCGGAATACTTAGGATCTGTATAAACTTCAGAATTTTCGAATCCTCAGAATGCTTAAAACAATTAAACCCTCTAGAAACCACAGAATCTCTAGAATCTTTAGAATTTCTTTAACCTCTGGAATTTCTTGAATTTGTAGAATCTGGATTCTCTCGACTTTCTGGAATCTCGTGATTCTCTGGAATATCTTGAATCTCTTGAATTTCTTAAATCACTGAAATCTCTTGAGTCTCTTAAGTTTCTTGAATCTCTTTAGTCTCTTCACTCGCTTGAATCTCTGGAATCTCTGGAATTTCTAGAATCTCTAGGAGCTGTGAAATCTTTGGGCTTCCTAGAACACCTAGAAACCCTAGATCCCTATAATCCCTAAAATCCCCAGAACACTATGTAGAACATCTAGAATTTCTAGAATCTCCGAAATCTCCAAAATGTCTAGAATTTGTATAATCTATAAAATCCCCAAAATTTTAAAAGTTTTCTGAATTTTCAAAATTTTTAGAACCTTCAGACTTTTGAATTTTTAGAATATCCGAAATGTTTATAATGTTCAGTCTTCGGAACGTTCGGAGTCATCGAAATTTTTTGAAACTTCGGAATATTTAGGATCTTTATAAACTTTAGAATTTTCGAATCCTTAGAATGCTAAAAACAAAACAATTAAAATCTCTAGAAACAACAGAATTTCTAGAATCTTTAGAATTTCTTTAACCTCTGGAATCTCTGGAATTTGTAGAATCTGGATTCTCTCGACTTTCTGAAATCTCGTGATTCTCTGAAATATTTTGAATCTCTTGAATTTCTTAAATCACTGAAATCTCTTGAGTCTCTTAAGTTTCTTGAATATCTTGAGTCTCTTCACTCGCTTGAATCTCTGGAATCTCTGAAATTTCTAGAATCTCTAGAAGCTGTGAAACCTTTGGCCTCCCTAGAATACCTAGAAACCCAAGATCCCCACCATCCCTAAAATCCCTAAGACACTAGAACATCTAGATTTTCTAGAATCTCCGAAATCTCTAGAATGTCTAGAATCCGTTTAATCTATAAAATTTCCAAAATTTTAAAAGTTTTCTGAATCTTCAAAATTTTGAGAACCTTCAGACTTTTGAATTTTTAGAATATCCGAAATGTTTAGAATCTTCAGAATCTTCGGAACGTTCGGAGTCTTCGAAATTTTTTCAATCTTCGGAATACTTAGGAGCCCTATAAACTCTAGAATTTTCGAATCCCTAGAATGCTTAAAACAATTAAAATCTCTAGAAACTACAGAAGCCCTAGAATCTTTAGAATTTCTTTAACCTCTGGAATCTCTGTAATTTGTAGAATCTGGATTCTCTCGACTTTCTGGAATCTCGTGATTCTCTGGAAAATCTTGAATCTCTTGAATTTCTTAAATCACTGAAATCTCTTGAATCTCTTTAGTCTTTTCACTCGCTTGAATCTCTGGAATCTCTGAAATTTCTAGAATCTCTAGATGCTGTGAAACCTTTTGCCTCCCTAGAATACCTAGAAACCCTAGATGCCTATAATCCCTAGAACTCTAGACATCTAGATTTTCTAGAATCTCCAAAATCTCTCAAATGTCTACCCCACCCACCCACCCAGTCGTCATCGTGTCAAAATTATAATCCCGGTTTATTTTGTTATCCTGGAGGAGTTGCACACGTGTACAAATACGCAAAGTTCGAGTTAAAATTTATTCACAATATAATACAAAGAAATGCGAACATAATAACATAACATGAAAAATAACCTAAAAAGTAAACTCCATATATTACTTAAAATTAAATAATTTACGGTGGATTATGTGATTCATTTCGTCGCAAACCATTTGGTCGATTCCCGATTGCCCGTCAACACAGTGCAAAAAAAAATAAAACAAAAACGTACACCAAACAAACACGATCAGAGTAAATTCACAATTTTTGGTATACACTTTAGAAAATCACCGCGGATCAGAACCACCCGTAGTATGGTTGGTGTCCGAAACTTTTGGGCGAATTGTGCGTGGAATAGTGCAGTCCCGAATTGTCAATACTGTTCTGTCCAAAAGCACTGAAACTTTGGCTCAAGGGTTGCCCGATTTGGCCCAGACTCGTGGGGATGTTCTGGCTGGGGCTGGGGTTCCTGGTTATTTGCGATGGGGGCATCCCCCACTGGAGGTTGTTGGGGGTGGAGTTTTCCGTAGCACAGGGTGTCTCGTTGCTGTTGCTGTTGCCTACAAAGTTACAAAAAAAGTATAGTGCGTTCACCGAACAGATGGAATTGTAAAATTACCGCTGTTGGGTCCTAAAATGGTGACCATTCCCGTCGTGTTGGTGGCGTATCCCTGATGCTGACTCCCATTCGAGTTCGAAACGTTGTTATCATTATTATCCTTGTTGTAACTGGTCATCCCGCTCTGACTTAAGTTCTGGATGTTACTCAGCGGTGAGCTGGGTTGAATATTGGACAGAGTGGTCGGTGGCGCCATCGTCTGCGGAATCTGCATGATATTCGACGACTGGTAGATCGGATGGGACGGATATGGGTTATGGGCGATGTTGTGCGCCAGCGGCAGATTCGGCGGCGTGGAATGTCCCGGGACGGGGCTGGGGTACAGCTCCGTCATGACTACCAACCCAACGAAAAATTAGTAACGAAAATGGCGCCACAAATGGGGGATTCACCTGTCGGCGTCGGCGTGGCGACCGAATTGAAGGCGTCTTCGTTCATGGGTTGGCCCAGAGGGGGGTAGCGGTCGGCGGCGTTCGGCACCGTCACGTAGCTGCGGACCAGGGGCGTCGCCGCCGACGTGATTTGTTTGCGGAGGCGGGCCCGCCGGTTGCTGAACCAGACCTGGATTCGGGCTTCGGTTAGTTTGGTTCTTTGGGCGAGCTCCTCGCGGGTGTAGATGTCGGGGTACTGGGTACGTTCGAAGGCCTTTTCGAGCTCGTCGAGCTGGTGGGCGGTGAAGGTGGTGCGGGAGCGGCGCTGTTTGCGCTTGAGGGGGATCCCGGGCTCGCTCTCGCAGTCGGAGACGGCTTCGTTGTCGGTGGATTTGTCTGAAATATTTATAATTTTATATTACAACTTGTGTGAGTGAAAATGCCGCAAGATGGCGGGAGAACGCGAAGCATATAGGCAACCAAACAAGCGCGGAGATGTAGAAAGAGTGGAATAAAATCAATACGCAATAAACAACGCAAGTTCATAACAAAAATCGTTGAAATTTTACTCAAAAATTGTTGCGCGCCACTGGTTTAAGGCGATTAACTGAGTGATAGATTTTTTAAGAATCTGAATAAAATTCAATGCTCTTTCTTCGGATAAATATACATTTTATACAGGTGTTCATTTTATCTGTTCACGCCTGAATATTTCAGCATAGGCAACCCATTTTACGTTTCTAAACAGCTTTGATTAATTTTTATTTTTAAATAATAATGAACGCATAGATAGCAATGATCAAAACCAAAATTATGACAAATTATTTCTGTTAGCCAAATATTTTCAATTTTCGTTTGCTTTAAAATGTTTTCGAATTCTAAAAAAACAGACATGCTATTTAATATTGGGAAGGTGCGACAAAAATTTTGATGTTGCTGGTTGTCTCTACGCCAGTCTCAGCAAGAATTTCGGAGATTCTTTCCAACCATTTCAGAAACCGGATACCTAAGATTCTTTCAAACTATTTTAAAAACCAGGCGCAATAACTCTAGAGATTATTTCAAACCGCTTAAAAAACCAGGTACAAGGGATCCCTGGGATTGTTTCGAATTACTTCAAAGAAAATACAAAAGCGGTCACGGAGATTCTTTCAAATTACTCCTAAAACAAAAAAAAGTCCCCGAGATTCTTTCAAACTACTTCAAAAACAGAACACCAGGGCCCCCGAGATTCTTTCAAACCACTTCAAAAACCAGACATAAAGGGTCGCCGATATTGTTTCAAACTACTTCAAAAACAAAACAAAAGGGGTCCCAGAGGTTGTTTGAGATCCACGAGATTTTTTAAAACTACTTCAAGGCTCCACAAGGATTCTCTAAGACTACTTCAAAAATAAATCGGAAGGAATCACGGAGATTTTTTTAAACCATTTCAGAAACCGAACAGAAGGAGTCCCCAAGATTCTTTCAGACTACTTAAAAACCAAAACAAAAGGGATCCCAAAGATTCTTTCAAACTACTTCAAAAACCGGGCACAATGGTTCCCGAGATTCTTTTAAACTACTTCAAAAACAAACAAAAAAAGTGTCCGAGATTCTTTCAAACCATTTCAAAAATAAAACAAAAGGGGTCCCGGAGATTTTTGGTGCTCCCCGAGATTCTTTCAAACTACTTCAGGGGACCCGAAGGATTCTTTCAGACTACTTCAAAAACAAAACAAAAGAGGTCGTCGAGAGTCTTTCAAACTATTTCAAAAACCAGATATTAGAGAGCCCCGAGATTCTTTCAAACCCCTTCAAACACCAAATGCAAGGAATCCTCGAGATTCTTTCAAACTGCTCAAAATCAAAACACAACGGTCTCCGAGATTCTTTCAAACCACTCCAAAAACCAAACAAAAGGGATCCCGGAGATTCTTTGAGATTTTCGAAATTTTTTGGAACTAATTCAGGGCTCCCCAAGGATTCTTTTAGACTTATTCAAAAATAAATCAGGAGGAATCACGGAGATTCTTTTAAACCATTTCAGAAACCGAACAGAAGGAGTCCCCAAGATTCTTTCAGACTACTTCAAAACCAAAACAAAAGGGATCCCAAAGATTCTTTCAAACTACTTCAAAAACCGGGCACAATGGTTCCCGAGATTCTTTTAAACTACTTCAAAAACAAACAAAAAAAGTGTCCGAGATTCTTTCAAACCATTTCAAAAATAAAACAAAAGGGGTCCCGGAGATTTTTGGTGCTCCCCGAGATTCTTTCAAACTACTTCAGGGGACCCGAAGGATTCTTTCAGACTACTTCAAAAACAAAACAAAAGAGGTCGTCGAGAGTCTTTCAAACTATTTCAAAAACCAGATATTAGAGAGCCCCGAGATTCTTTCAAACCCCTTCAAACACCAAATGCAAGGAATCCTCGAGATTCTTTCGAACTGCTCAAAATCAAAACACTAGGGTCCCCGAGATTCTTTCAAACCACTCCAAAAACCAAACAAAAGGGATCCCGGAGATTCTTTGAGATTTTCGAAATTTTTTGGAACTAATTCAGGGCTCCCCAAGGATTATTTTAGACTCCTTCAAAAATAAATCAGAAGGAATCACGGAGATTCTTTTAAACCATTTCAGAAACCGAACAGAAGGAGTCCCCAAGATTCTTTCAGACTACTTCAAAACCAAAACAAAAGGGATCCCAAAGATTCTTTCAAACTACTTCAAAAACCGGGCACAATGGTTCCCGAGATTCTTTTAAACTACTTCAAAAACAAACAAAAAAAGTGTCCGAGATTCTTTCAAACCACTTCAAAAATAAAACAAAAGGGGTCCCGGAGAATTTTGGTGCTCCCCGAGATTCTTTCAAACTATTTCAGGGGACCCGAAAGATTCTTTCAGACTACTTCAAAAACAAAACAAAAGAGGTCGTCGAGAGTCTTTCAAATTATTTCAAAAACCAGATATTAGAGAGCCCCGAGATTCTTTCAAACCCCTTCAAACACCAAATGCAAGGAATCCTCGAGATTCTTTCAAACTGCTCAAAATCAAAACACAAGGGTCCCCGAGATTCTTTCAAACCACTCCAAAAACCAAACAAAAGGGATCCCGGAGATTCTTTGAGATTTTCGAAATTTTTTGGAACTAATTCAGGGCTCCCCAAGGATTCTTTTAGACTCCTTCAAAAATAAATCAGGAGGGATCACGGAGATTCTTTTAAACCATTTCAGAAACCGAACAGAGGAGTCCCCAAGATTCTTTCAGACTACTTAAAAACCAAAACAAAAGGGATCCCAAAGATTCTTTCAAACTACTTCAAAAACCGGGCACAATGGTTCCCGAGATTCTTTTAAACTACTTCAAAAACAAACAAAAAAAGTGTCCGAGATTCTTTCAAACCACTTCAAAAATAAAACAAAAGGGGTCTCGGAGAATTTTGGTGCTCCCCGAGATTCTTTCAAACTATTTCAGGGGACCCGAAGGATTCTTTCAGACTACTTCAAAAACAAAACAAAAGAGGTCGTCGAGAGTCTTTCAAACTATTTCAAAAACCAGATATAAGAGAGCCCCGAGATTCTTTCAAACTGCTCAAAATCAAAACACAAGGGTCCCCGAGATTCTTTCAAACCACTCCAAAAACCAAAAAAAGGGATCCCGGAGATTCTTTGAGATCCTCGAAATTTTTTGGAACTAATTCAGGGCTCCCCAAGGATTCTTTTAGACTCCTTCAAAAATAAATCAGGAGGAATCACGGAGATTCTTTTAAAGCATTTCAGAAACCGAACAGAAAGAGTCCCCAAGATTCTTTCAGACTACTTCAAAAACAAAACAAAAGGGATCCCAAAGATTCTTTCAAACTACTTCAAAAACCGGACACAATGGTTCCCGAGATTCTTTAAAACCACTTCAAAAACAAACAAAAAAGGTGTCCGAGATTCTTTCAAACCACTTCAAAAATAAAACACAAGGGGTCCAGGAGATTCTTGGTGGTCCCCGAGATTTTTTCAAACTATGTCTGGGGACCCGAAGAATTCTTTCAGACCACTTCAAAAACAAAACAAAAGTGGTCGTCGAGAGTCTTTCAAAATATTTCAAGAACCAGATATAAGAGAGCCCCGAGATTCTTTCAAACCAGTTCAAACACCAAATGCAAGGGGTCCCGGAGATTATTTGAGATCCCCGAGGTTCTTCAAAATTACTTCAGGGGTTCTCTAAATTCTTTCAAACTACTTCAAAAACAAATCAAAAGGAAAAAACCACTTCAGACCCCGGACACAAGTTGTCCCCAACTACTTCGAAAACAAATCAAAAGGTGTCCTGGATTCTTTCAAACTACTTTGAAAATAAAACAAAAGAGGTCCCGGAGATTCTTGGTGGTCCCCGAGATTCTTTCAGACTATTTCAGGGGACCCGAAGGACTCTTTCAGACTACTTCAAAAACAAATTAAAAAGAATTCCGAAGATTCTTTCACACCATTTCAGAAACCGGACATAAGGAGTCCAGGGGATTCTTACTTGAAAAACAAAACAAAAGAGGTTCTTGAGATTTATTCAAACCATTTCAAAAACCAGATATAAGAAAGCCCCGAGATTCTTTCGAGCTATGTACTTCAAAGACAAAACAAAAGGGGTCACAGAGATTCTTTCCAACTACTTAAAAACCAAGCATAAGAGCTCCCCGAGATTCTTTCAAACCACTTCAAAAACCGGACACAGTTGGTTCCCCATACTCTTTCAAACTACTTAAAAAAAAAGGAGTCCTGGAGATTCTTTTAAACTACTTCCAAAACTAAACAAATGGGATCCCGGAGATTTTTAGGGGTCCCCGAGGTTCTTCTAAATTACTTCAGGGGTCCCCCAAATTTCTTCAAACTACTTCAAAAACAAATCAAAAGGAAACTCGATCTTTTCAAACCACTTCAGAAACCGGACACAAGTTGTCCGCAACTACTTCGAAAACAAATCAAAAGTTGTCCTGGATTCTTTCAAACTACTTTAAAAACAAAACAAAAGAGGTCCCGGAGATTCTTGGTGGTCCCCGAGATTCTTTCAGACTATTTCAGAGAACCCGAAGGACTCTTTCAGACTACTTCAAAAACAAATTAAAAAGAATTCCGAAGATTCTTTCACACCATTTCAGAAACCGGACATAAGGAGTCCAGGGGATTCTTACTTGAAAAACAAAACAAAAGAGGTCCTTGAGATTTTTTCAAACCATTTCAAAAACCAGATATAAGAAAGCCCCGAGATTCTTTCGAGCTATGTACTTCAAAGACAAAACAAAAGGGGTCACACAGATTTTTTCCAACTACTTCAAAAACCAAGCATAAGAGCTCCCCGAGATTCTTTCAAACCACTTCAAAAACTGGACACAGTTGGTTCCCCATACTCTTTCAAACTACTTAAAAAAAAAAGGAGTCCTGGAGATTCTTTTAAACTACTTCAAAAACTAAACAAATGGGGTCCTGGAGATTTTTAGTGGTTCCCGAGGTTTTTCCAAATTACTTCAGGGGTCCCCTAAATTCTTTGAAACTACTTCAAAAACAAATCAAAAGGAACCTCGGAGATCTTTTCAAACCACGTCAGAAACCGGACACAAGTTGTCCCCAACTACTTCGAAAACAAATCAAAATGTGTCCTGGATTCTTTCAAACTACTTTAAAAATAAAACAAAAGGAGTCCCGGAGATTCTTGGTGGTCCCCGAGATTCTTTCAGACTATTTCAGGGGATCCGAAGGACTCTTTCAGACTACTTCAAAAACAAATTAAAAAGAATTCCGAAGATTCTTTCACACCATTTCAGAAACCGGACATAAGGAGTCCAGGGGACTCTTTCAGACTACTTCAAATACAAAACAAAAGAGGTCCTCGAAATTTTTTCAAACCATTTCAAAAACCAGATATAAGAAAGCCCCGAGATTCTTTCGAGCTATGTACTTCAAAGACAAAACGAAAGGGGTCACAGAGATTCTTTCCAACTACTTCAAAAACCAAGCATAAGAGCTTCCCGAGATTCTTTCAAACCACTTCAAAAACCGGACACAGTTGGTTCCCCATACTCTTTCAAACTACTTAAAAAAAAAGGAGTCCTGGAGATTCTTTTAAACTACTTCCAAAACTAAACAAATGGGGTCCCGGAGATTTTTAGTGGTTCCCGAGGTTCTTCTAAATTACTTCAGGGGTCCCCCAAATTCTTTCAAACTACTTCAAAAACAAATCAAAAGGAATCTCGAAGATCTTGGCAAACCACTACGAAAACCATACACAAGTTGTCCCCAACTACTTCGAAAACAAATCAAAAGGTGTCCTGGATTCTTTTAATCTACTTTAAAAATAAAACAAAAGAGGTCCCGGAGATTCATGGTGGCCCCCGAGATTCTTTCAGACTATTTCAGGGTACCCGAAGGATTCTTTCAGACTACTTCAAAAACAAATTAAAAAGAATTCCGAAGATTCTTTCACACCATTTCAGAAACCGGACATAAGGAGTCCAGGGGATTCTTACTTGAAAAACAAAACAAAAGAGGTCCTTGAGATTTATTCAAACCATTTCAAAAACCAGATATAAGAAAGCCCCGAGATTCTTTCGAGCTATGTACTTCAAAGACAAAACAAAAGGGGTCACAGAGATTCTTTCCAACTACTTCAAAAACCAAGCATAAGAGCTCCCCGAGATTCTTTCAAACCACTTCAAAAACCGGACACAGTTGGTTCCCCATACTCTTTCAAACTACTTAAAAAAAAAAGGAGTCCTGGAGATTCTTTTAAACTACTTCAAAAACTAAACAAATGGGGTCCCGGAGATTTTTAGTGGTTCCCGAGGTTCTTCTAAATTACTTCAGGGGTCCCCCAAATTCTTTCAAACTACTTCAAAAACAAATCAAAAGGAATCTCGAAGATCTTGGCAAACCACTACGAAAACCATACACAAGTTGTCCCCAACTACTTCGAAAACAAATCAAAAGGTGTCCTGGATTCTTTCAAACTACTTTAAAAATAAAACAAAAGGGATCCCGGAGATTCTTGGTGGTCCCCGAGATTCTTTCAGACTATTTCAGGGGACCCGAAGGACTCTTTCAGACTACTTCAAAAACAAATTAAAAAGAATTTCGAAGATTCTTTCACACCATTTCAGAAACCGAACATAAGGAGTCCAGGGGATTCTTACTTGAAAAACAAAACAAAAGAGGTTCTTGAGATTTATTCAAACCATTTCAAAAACCAGATATAAGAAAGCCCCTAGATTCTTTCGAGCTATGTACTTCAAAGACAAAACAAAAGGGGTCACAGAGATTCTTTCCAACTACTTCAAAAAACAAGCATAAGAGCTTCCCGAGATTCTTTCAAACCACTTCAAAAACCGGACACAGTTGGTTCCCCATACTTTTTCAAACTACTTAAAAAAAAGGAGTCCTGGAGATTCTTTTAAACTACTTCAAAAACTAAACAAATGGGGTCCTGGAGATTTTTAGTGGTTCCCGAGGTTTTTCCAAATTACTTCAGGGGTCCCCTAAATTCTTTGAAACTACTTCAAAAACCAATCAAAAGGAACCTCGGAGATCTTTTCAAACCACTTCAGAAACCGGACACACGTTGTCCCCAACTACTTCGAAAACAAATCAAAATGTGTCCTGGATTCTTTCAAACTACTTTAAAAATAAAACAAAAGGAGTCCCGGAGATTCTTGGTGGTCCCCGAGATTCTTTCAGACTATTTCAGGGGACCCGAAGGACTCTTTCAGACTACTTCAAGAACAAATTAAAAAGAATCCCGGAGATTCTTTCAAACCATTTCAGAAACTGGACATATGGAGTCCAGGAGATTCTTTCAGACTACTTCAAACACAAAACAAAAGAGGTCCTTGAGATTTTTTCAAACCATTTCAAAAACCAGATATAAGAAAGCCCCGAGATTCTTTCGAGCTATGTACTTCAAAGACAAAACAAAAGGGGTCACACAGATTTTTTCCAACTACTTCAAAAACCAAGCATAAGAGCTCCCCGAGATTCTTTCAAACCACTTCAAAAACTGGACACAGTTGGTTCCCCATACTCTTTCAAACTACTTAAAAAAAAAGGAGTCCTGGAGATTCTTTTAAACTACTTCAAAAACTAAACAATTGGAGTCCCGGAGATTTTTAGTGGTTTCCAAGGTTCTTCCAAATTACTTCAGAAAAAACCAAACCACTTCAAAAACAAATCAAAAGGAATCTCGGAGACCTTTTCAAACTACTTCAGCTACTTTAAAAAATAGGCACAAGGAACCCCCGAGATTCTTTCAAATTATGTACTTCAAAAACTAGACACAAGAGCTCCCGGAGATTATTTCAAAGGACTTAAAACAGAAGACAAAAATTGGAATTCTGATTTATATTGAAAATTATATATCCAAAATTTTCGAAGACAGAATTTTTACATTTAGCTTCAACAAAATCAACTAACATTTTCAAACTATAACATTTTGTTGACGAGAATTTCAGCGAATGCAAGTTTTGACAACGATTTGAAAATTTAGTTCTCACTAGAATTTAGAATTTTCAAAAAATTTTCTTAACAAAAATTTCAGTAAGTTAAAATTTTGACAACGAAGTGAAAATTTCTCATCGGAATTTAGAATTTTCAAAAAACAAAAATGTTAAACGTGCCTTCCATCCAATCAAGCACGATTTTTATTTCGATTTCGGAATTTCGGGAACCACAATTTCAAAAAACTAAGATTTTGCTGTGATTTAAACATTCTCATGACAATTGAAAAAGTTTTAAAATTGGAATTTTAGATTTACCTTGAATAAAATCGACCACGATATTTGAAAATTAAACGAAAATCAAATTACGATTTAAGATTTAGTCGTCACAAAAAGTAAAATTTTCGAAAACGAAAATTTTTGCTTTTTGCCGGAAAGGTCAAACTCCAGGACCAATTACATTTTGATGCAATAAAGAAAACGTAATGCCACAAGTTGTTCCAGCAAGTTATAAATCTCTGATTTACGACACCATTGTATTGAGTGATGTGACACAAACTTATTAAAAACTTCGGCTTGAGCGCTGAATTAAATAGTTCGTAATCGTAAAGAGTGGAACAATTCTAGAGCGTTATCAGAGGAAAACAGTCACTGTGTTAATGTTACATTAATATTGGCAGTGGAGTAATTCACGTATCTTTTATAGTTTCCGGATGATCTGGTATAAATTACTGTAAACACAGACTCTGTGATTATGGGATTCTCTACTCATTAAATTCATAAAATAAACATAAAACTTCATTCGATTTGTAAATGCATTGTTAAAGCCCGCAGAAGTCATAAATGGTGGCATAAAAACAAATTAATAGTAGCAGTAATAGTAGCAGTACGTACTAAACGCAATTTTACACGACAATAAATACGCACTTACGAACCAATAAGAATATTAATAAGCAAATGGCACTTAAAACGCCGCCGGTTAGAGTCAAAATCGAAACTTTAGGAGTACTTTGGACAACGTAGAGTTCACAAAACCTCGAACAAACAAGCTACTCAATCTTCAGAGGCCGAGCCGCCCTGACGACGGCCGCGTTCAATTCAAACAGCCACAATATAACTTTTCCAGTCGCTGGCTTTTATACCAAAGACTAAATTTAGAATCATTGTTTTCTTACAGGTGTACAAATCGATTTCGTTACAATTTACAACCTCATCAAAATCAATATCGAAATAATTAAAAACTGTACACATTGCTTCCGACGCAAATTCCTCACCAAGGGAGCAAGAACTCAACAATTATCTAAGTAATACTAAATTTAATGGAAGCGCAAAAACAACGCAAATTATCCCCGAAAAAATCTCATTATTTTTTCCCCAAATTAGGTGAACCAGTGTTTCGGGCTTAATAATGACAACAATGGAATAAGGACCACCTGTAGACAAAACACATGCCGACGCCAGCGCACCAAAAAACCCATAAATCTTCTTCTCGCCTCGAAAATGGTTTCGAAAAATTCGGCGGAATGGGTGCATGAGATTCCCCTCATTTATAACGCGGTCGAAATGCATCCCGAAAATAATTATTATTAATAGTGGGAATGTCACAGGAATAATGATAACTGGCAATTTTGGTTTTGGTGTAACTAATCCGACGACAATGACGCCCAATTTTCGTGTCATGTGGTGGAAAAAAAATGAATTGGGACGCTTCCGGTCGCGTTTTGTCTAAAGGTGGTCGAAGGTGGCGGCTTCGGAGCGTTTGACCTTTGGAGGGATACGACCTTTATTTGCATTAATTATTTTCGGAGCTATTGTACGAGAAATTTGAATTATTCGGGTAATTATGTGTGAGTGCTGGATAATGATGGGAGTCGGGTTTATTCTCTGGCAGAGATTCGGTGATTAATTTTTTGGGTTAATTTAGTCCGTCGTGCTTAGGGCAATACGGCAAGAAGCGAAACGACGGGGGAAAAATGGTGTAAAGATATTTAGAATGAACTTTCCTTGCACCGGAAACACGTTGAACACAGACAATTTTTTATACTTTTTTATAAAATTCTAGATTCTCATTAGAACTAAATTTTTAAATCAGATCAAGATCTTAATTTGCTGAAATTCTCGTTTATAAAATTCCGAAATTTGATTAAAAATCTTGGTTGATTGTATGGAAGGTAAATCTAAAATATTTATTTCGAAATCTAAATTCTAGTGAGAACTAAATGTTTAAATCCTTATCAAAATCAAAATTCTTGTTGACAAAACTTTATAATTTGAAAATCTCGGTCTACTTTGTTCACGATAATTCTAACAATTCTATTTTCGAAAATTCTAAACTCCCGTGAGAACAAAATATTCAATTACAAATCAGAGTCCGAATTTGCTGAAATATTCGTGAATAAATTCTGAAATCTGAAAATCTTAGTCGATTTTGTTGAAGGTAAATCAAAAGTTGCTATTTTCACAAATCCTAATTTCTTTTTACAATTGAATATTTGAATCGTAACAAAGTTGTAATTTGAAGAAGTTTTTGTTGACAAAATTCTGAAGTTTGAATCTTATTGAAGGTGAATCTAAAATTTCTATTTTAAAAAATTCTAGAATCTCATGCGAACTAAATGTTTAAATCAGATCAAGATCTTAATTTGCTGAAATTCTTGTTTACAAAATTACGAAATTTGATTAAAAATCTTGGTTGATTGTATGGAAGGTAAATCTAAAATATTTGTTTCGAAATCTAAATTCTAGTGAGAACTAAATGTTTAAATCCTTATCAAAATCAAAATTCTTGTTGACAAAACTTCATAATTTGATAATCTTGGTCTACTTTGTTCATGATAATTCTAACAGTTCTATTTTCGAAAATTCTAAAGTCCTGTGAGAACAAAATATTCAATTACAAATCAGAGTCCGAATTTGCTGAAATATTCGTGAATTAATTCTGAAATCTGAAAATCTTAGTTGATTTTGTTGAAAGTAAATCAAAAGTTCCTATTTTCGAAAATCCTAATTTCTTTTTACAATTAAATATTTAAATCGTAACAAAATTGTAATTTGAAGAAGTTTTTGTTGACAAAATTCTGAAGTTTGAATTTTATTGAAGGTAAATCTAAAACTTCTATTTCAAAAAATTCTAGATTCTCATTAGAACTAAATTTTTAAATCAGATCAAGATCTTAATTTGCTGAAATTCTCGGTTATACAATTCCGAAATTTGATTAAAGATCTTGGTTGATTGTATGGAAGGTAAATCTAAAATATTTATTTCGAAATCTAAATTCCAGTGAGAACTAAATGTTTAAATCCTTATCAAAATCAAAATTCTTGTTGACAAAACTTTATAATTTGAAAATCTTGGTCTACTTTGTTCACGATAATTCTAACAATTCTATTTTCGAAAATTCTAAATTTCCGTGAGAACAAAATATTCAATTACAAATCAGAGTCCGAATTTGCTGAAATATTCGTGAATAAATTCTGAAATCTGAAAATCTTAGTTGATTTTGTTGAAAGTAAATCAAAAGTTCCTATTTTCGAAAATTCTAATTTCTTTTTACAATTGAATATTTAAATGGTAACAAAGTTTTAATTTGAAGAAGTTTTTGTTGACAAAATTCTGAAGTTTGAATTTTATTGAAGGTAAATCTAAAATTTCTATTTTAAAAAATTCTAGAATCTCATTAGAACTAAATTTTTAAATCAGATCAAGATCTTAATTTGCTGAAATTCTCGTTTATAAAATTCCGAAATTTGATTAAAAATCTTGGTTGATTGTATGGAAGGTAAATCTAAAATATTTATTTCGAAATCTAAATTCTAGTGAGAACTAAATGTTTAAATCCTTATCAAAATCGAAATTTTTTTGTTCATGATAATTCTAACAATTCTATTTTCGAAAATTCTAAATTCCTGCGAGAACAAAATATTCAATTAGAAATCAGAGTCCGAATTTGCTGAAATATTCGTGAATAAATTCTGAAATCTGAAAATCGTAGTTGATTTTGTTGAAAGTAAATCAAAAGTTTCTATTTTCGAAAATCCTAATCTCTTTTTACAATTAAATATTTAAATCGTAACAAAATTGTAATTTGAAGAAGTTTATGTTGACAAAATTCTGAAGTTTGAATTTTATTGAAGGTAAATCTAAAATTTCTGTTTTAAAAATTTCTAGAATCTCATTAGAACTAAATTTTTAAATCAGATCAAGATCTTAATTTGCTGAAATTCTCGTTTATAAAATTCCGAAGTTTGATTAAAAATCTTGGTTGATTGTATGGAAGGTAAATCTAATTTTTTTATTTTAGAAAAATACTAAATTCTCCTGAGAATTAAGTGTTTAAATTCTTATCAAAATCGAAATTCTTGTCGACAAAACTTTATAATTTGAAAATCTTGGTCTACTTGGTTCACGATAATTCTAACAATTCTATTTTCGAAAATTCTACATTCCCGTGAGAACAAAATATTCGATTACAAATCAGAGTCCGAATTTGCTGAAACATTCGTGAATAAATTCTGAAGTCTGAAAATCTTAGTTGATTTTGTTGAAGGTAAATCAAAAGTTCCTATTTTCGAAAGTTCTAATTTCTTTTTATAATTAAATATTTAAATCGTAACAAAGTTGTAATTTGAAGAAGTTTTTGTTGACAAAATTCTGAAGTTTGAATTTTATTGAAAGTGAACCTAAAATTTCTGTTTTAAAAAATTCTAGAATCTCATTAGAACTAAATTTTTAAATCAGATCAAGATCTTAATTTGCTGAAATTCTCGTTTATAAAATTCCGAAATTTGATTAAAAATCTTGGTTGATTGTATGGAAGGTAAATCTAAAATATTTATTTCGAAATCTAAATTCTAGTGAGAACTAAATGTTTAAATCCTTATCAAAATCGAAATACTTGTTGACAAAACTTTATAATTTGAAAATCCTGGTTTACTTTGTTCACGATAATTCTAATAATTCTATTTTCGAAAATTCTAAATTCCCGTGAAAACAAAATATTCAATTACAAATCAGAGTCCGAATTTGCTGAAATAGTCGTGAATAAATTCTGAAATCTGAAAATCTTAGTTGATTTTGTTGAAGGTAAACCAAAAGTTCCTATTTTCGAAAATTCTAATTTCTTTTACAATTAAATATTTAAATCGTAACAAAGTTGTAATTTGAAGAAGTTTTTGTTGACAAAATTCTGAAGTTTGAATTTTATTGAAGGTAAATCTAAAATTTCTATTTTAAAAAATTCTAGAATCTCATGCGAACTAAATGTTTAAATCAGATCAAGATCTTACTTTGCTGAAATTCTCGTTTATAAAATTCCAAAATTTGATTAAAAATCTTGGTTGATTGAATGGAAGGTAAATCTAAAATATTTATTTCGAAATCTAAATTCTAGTGAGAACTAAATGTTGAAATCCTTATCAAAATCGAAATTCTTGTCGACAAAACTTGATAATTTGAAAATCTTGGCTTATTTTGTTCACGATAATTCTAACAATTTTATTTTCGAAAATTCTAAATTCCCGTGAGAACAAAATATTCAATTACAAATCAGAGTTCGAATTTGCTGAAATATTCGTGAATTAATTCTGAAATCTGAAAATCTTAGTTGATTTTGTTGAAAGTGAATCAAAAGTTCCTATATTCGAAAATCCTAATTTCTTTTTATAATTAAATATTTAAATCGTAACAAAATTGTAATTTGAAGAAGTTTTTGTTGACAAAATTCTGAAGTTTGAATTTTATTGAAGGTAAATCTAAAATTTCTATTTTAAAAAATTCTAGAATCTCATTAGAACTAAATTTTTAAATCAGATCAAGATCTTAATTTGCTGAAATTCTCGTTTATAAAATTCCGAAATTTGATTAAAAATCTTGGTTGATTGTATGGAAGGTAAATCTAATTTTTTTATTTTAGAAAAATACAAAATTCTCCTGAGAATTAAGTGTTTAAATTCTTATCAAAATCGAAATTCGTATTGACAAATTTTATAATTTAAAAATCTTGGTTGATTTTGTCGAAGATAATTCTAAAATTTCTGTTTTCGAAAATTCTAAATTCCCGTGAGAACAAAATGCTCAATCCAAATTTGCTGAAATATTCGTGATAAAATCCTAAAATCTGATAATTTTAGTTGGTTCTATTGAAGGTAAATCTATAATTTCAATTTTGAAAAATTCTAGATTCTTCTGAAAATTGAATATTTAAATCATAAAAAGTTGTAATTTGAAGAAGTTCCCATTTACAAAATTCTGAAATTTCAAAAACCAGTAAATTTTATTGCAGGCAAATCTAAAATTTCTGTTTTCAAAAATTCTAAATTCTCATTAGAACTAAATATTTAAATCACATCAAAGTCTTAATTTGCTGAAATTCTCGTTTCCAAAATTTCGAAAATAAGTAAATCTAGAACTTTTGTTTTCGAAAATGCCAGATTCATGTGAAAATTAAATGTTTAAATCCTTATACAAAATATTAACTTGTCAAACCTTATTTGATTTTGTAGAAGATAATTCCAAAAAATCTGTTTTCGAAATTCTAAATTCTCGTTAAATATTAAATCACAAATCGAAATACAGATTTTCTGAAATATTCCTGGATAAAATTCTGAAACTTGAAAATTCATAGCTGACTTTGTTGACGGTAAATCTAAAATTGCTGCTTTCAAAAATACTAAATTCTAAATCGCATCAAAATCTTAATTTGCTGAAATTCTGAAGTTTCTATTTTCGAAAATTTTAAATTCTCATGATAATAATAATAATAATAATAATTTATTTACGGAATATAACTCCACTTTACAAATAAAGGAAAAAAAAAACAGTGTTTCTTGATTCCACGATACAGTACAATATTAATACAAATTAAACAAATAAAAAGTTGAAAATTAAACTAAATAAGATTACATATTATAATAATAATAAACCGACACATCATTTTTAAATTTCAGCCTACTAGAATCAAAGATTGAGATTCGAATGCGGCAGGAATATTCATTAGCTTCTTCCATCATTCTTCTTAACGGATGATTTTGAGCCAAAAGTGTTGTTGATGTTGATATTCTAAATATGTTTCGACTTCTTGTTGTACGACTGTCAACTGCAGGGATAAGAAAAGACAATCTGTTCAACAGACTTGGATTGTCAATATGTCCATTAATAATGTCATGAAGAACACAGGCATCAGAAATTTTCCAACGGATAATAAGAGAGTGAATTTGACACTTATCCATAATCCATCGGTAGTCACCCTTAATATGAGAATGACCCATTTTAAATTCCACAGTTCGAAGAAATTTATTTTGTACTCTTTCAAGTCTCTCATAGTCGATTTTATAAAAAGGAAACCAAACAGAAGAGCAATAATCAAAATGCGATCGAACAAGAGAGCAGTAGAGAGATTTTAGGGCCAATGGAGACAGATCTTTACAATGACGCCAAATGAAACCCCACATACTCATGGCTTTATTGTAAATATGGTTATAATGGCTCTTAAATGTAAGGGTCGTATCAAAAATCACCCCCAAATCTTTTATTTCTAAAACTCGTGAGACGGAGACATTGTCTAATTGGTAATCAAAACTGATATGCGATTTGGTTTTATAAAATGATATTACATAGCATTTCTTAATGTTTAAATGAAGACAGTTATTTTGACACCAGTTAAATAATGCAACTAAGTCCAATTGAAGTTGTTTAGCGTCTTGAATGGACCGTATAGTTTTAAATAGTTTCAGGTCATCTGCATACAGTAAATAATTTGAAAAATGGAAACTGCAAGTTAAGTCATTAATAAATAACAAAAAAAGAATGGGTCCACAATGTGTACCTTGTGGAACACCAGAAGATACGCAAAAAGGGGCCGAAATATAATTATAAATTCGTACCTGTTGTTTTCTGTCAACCAGAAAAGAAGATAGCCATTTAATCGTACCTTCTCTAAAACCTAACTTATGTAGCTTTACAATTAGCAATCGATGATTAACCCGATCAAAAGCTTTTGAAAAATCTGTATAAACAGAATCTACTTGCGATCGATTGGCAAATGCTTCATTTAAAAATGATTTGTATTCAAGAAGGTTAGACAATGTTGACCTGTTAGAGAAAAAACCATGCTGACTACTTGAGATAATAGATGCAGATGCCCATCGGAGCTGAATGGATACAATAGCATCAAGTAATTTGGGAATTGCAGATTGGTTGCAGACCCCTCTATAATTGTCCACGTTGTTA
Organism: Zophobas morio; assembly: GCF_036711695.1. NCBI lineage: Eukaryota > Metazoa > Arthropoda > Insecta > Coleoptera > Tenebrionidae > Zophobas > Zophobas morio. The sequence continues at coordinate 682,893 of NW_026972132.1, forward strand.
CGTTGTCCAGATTTGAAGATGGGAATTACATAACTGTTCTTCCATAATTGAGGAAAGACGCCTTCACTGAGTGACGTTTGAAATAAGATAAATAAAGGTAAGCAAAGAGAGAATTTACAGTTTTTTAGAACAATGCTGGGAACACCATCAGGGCCAGGATTACAAGATGACTTCAAAAAGGAAATATGGTTAAAAACATCTGATAAACTAATATATAAGCCAGAATCATTCACTTGAGACGATGAATCAAAACAACAAGCAAAATTCCTCAAGTCATCAACTGCGTAAACAGAAGAAAAATATTGTGCAAAAAGATTAGCCACTTCATCCCCACCTTTTACAGAGTGCTGATCAAGTGTCATTTCAGCAGGAATACTGCTGTCACTCTTCTTTTTGTCACGAACAAATTTCCAGAAAAATTTGGGATTATTAAAAATACTAACATTAACGTTAGATATATACGCAGCATACAGTTGTTCACATAAGAGGTTAGAGCGTATTAGCAGTGATAAGACCGACACTCTCTCTTTAATTAATTTTTAGTGGTTAAAGTGCCTTGTTTTTTCTTGAATTTTGGACAGTGTCTGGAAATTAGGATTATATACGCCCTGTGTCACTGTTGTCGCCTTTTGATTGCGTAAGTTAAGGGGTTTCTCTATTTTGTACGTGGCTTCTGCATTTTTTGCCCTTTCACGTGATAACGTTATCTTGGTTTTATTGATTAATTAGCTTTAGCTTTTTGCTACAATATAGCTGTATCCTCTGTCTCTTTTGTTTTACCTTCCCTGGTCTAGTCTGTTTGTCAAGTACTGTCAGTCACCACGACGGACCGCGTTGGTGTGAAGAATTGTTTCCTTGTTATCCTATTAATATGGCAGTTCTATGTTTAATTTGTGAGAATGCTATCACCCCTACGACTCCTTCTACAAAATGTGGTACATGCAAAAAACATGCACATATTAAATGTTTAAAACTGAGTGAGTCTGAAATAGCTGAAATAATAAACGACAAATCTTCTTGGATTTGTCCTAAATGCTCGCCTTCTAGTAACATAATCTCAATTGAAAAAATTGAGGAAATCATTATAAAACAACTAAGTGTGGTGCAACAGGACATTAAACAAACTATTGAAAATCACTTCAAAGCTATCAATGACAGATTAACAACCGTTGAGGATAATGTACGACTAATTCAGGAGGAATGGGCAGCGTTTAAGACGTCTAATACAATGCCTAATAACAATTCATCTGATCTTAATGTGATTGTGGCCGAAATTGAGGAGCGTAAAAGACGGAGTTCTAATGTACTATTGTTTAATTTACCTGAATCTTCTTCTACATCGATTGCACAAAGGGTTGCGGACGATTTGCAACAGGTTATGTCTATTTTATCCCCGTTGGGTTTCATTTCTCATCCTCAAAAAGTTATTCGCATTGGTCCTCCTAAGTCTAACACTGTTCGTCCTTTGAGAATAGTTTGTGAAAATGAGAATCTGGCTAAAGACATTCTCCGCTCAAACAAAAATAACCCTAATCGTGATAAATTCTTTCGTCCTGATTTAACTAAACTTCAGCGTGATTTTAATAATGATATTCGCCGTGAATTTAAGGACAGGGTTTCTAAAGGTGAGAAGGACGTAACTTTAAAATACAAAAACAATCAAGCTTATATTACCAAAACAAGTTCATCTCGCAATAGTTTTTCAAAAAAGTAATAAACTTTTACTATCAGAATGTTGGTGGCCTTAGGTCAAAATTAAAGGAATTTTCGTTAATGGTTAATTCTAGTGTTTACGATATTATTATTATTTCGGAATCCTGGCTTTGCAGCAGTATTTCCAACGAAGAACTGGGTTTAAATAATTATAGCATTTTTCGTGCTGATCGCAATGTTGATTATACGGGTAAACATCGTGGTGGTGGTGTGTTGATTGCGATCAGGAATGATTTTTGTGTTCATACTGTTCTTTGTAGTATTTCTGTGGAAAGCATTTTTGTTCATTTAAAATATAATGATTTAGATTTGATTGTTGGGGGTGTGTATATTCCTCCTGCGTCTCCTCTTAGTATTTTCGAGGATTATTGTAGTGACCTGGAATTAATTTTTGAGCGTTTTCCTGATTCATCTTATGTCATCGCCGGTGATTTTAATTTACCACATCTCGTCTGGAATGGTAATGATATTCTTTTTGATTCATCGACTAGTAAACATGAATATTATGACGTTATTAACTCAACTTCAGCATTTCTGAATCTTAAACAAGTTAATTTATTTCCCAATGGCAGAAACGTTTTTCTTGATCTTATTTTTACAAATATTGTTGCACTTGCAGTTTTGCCTGCTGTAGATCCTATTTTTCCTCAAAGTCTTCATCACTCTCCGTATTCATGGTATATTTCCTGCACCTCTTCATCTTCGGTTCATAATGATAATTAAATATTTAAATCGCAACAAAGTTACGTATAATTTGATTAAATTCTCGTCGATAGAATTCTGAAATTTGAAAAAGCATAGTTGATTTTGCTAAAAATAAGTCTAAAATTTCTGTTTTCAAAAATTCTAAATTCTCATGAGAACTAAATGTTTAAATCACATAAAATCTTAATTCGTTGAAATTCTAGTTTATAAAATTCCGAAATCCGATTAAAAATCTTCGTTGATTCCTGGAAAGTAAATCTAAAATTTTTGTTTTCGAAAATTCTAAATTTTCGTGAGAACTTGCTCAAATTCTTTTTAACAAAATGTTATAATTTGACAATCTTGGTTGATTTTGTTGAAGATAAATCTAAAAATTCACTTTTCGAAAATTCTAAATTTCCCTGAGAACTTCGAATTCGACTATAAACCAGAATTCCAATTTGCTGAAACATTCGTGACAAATTCCTGAAATCTGAAAATCTTAGTCGATTTTGTTGAAGGTAAATCTAAAGTTTATATTTTCGAAAGTTCTAAATTTTTGCGATAATTAAATATTTAAATCGTAATTTGATTAAGTTCTTGTTGACAAAATCCTGAAAATTGAAAAATCATAGCTGATTTTATTGAAGGTAAATCTAAAATTTTTGCTGAAATTCTCGTTTCCAAAATTGCGAAAATAAGAAAATCTGAACGTTTTATTTTCGAAAATTCTAGATTCTTATGAGAACCAGGGAATGTTTAAATCCTTATCAAAACCTTAACTTCTTAAATCTTGTTTGATTTTGTCGAAGATAATTCCAAAAATTCTGTTTTCGAAATTCTAAATTCTCGTTTAATATTAAATCAAAATAAAAATACTGATTTACTGAAATATTCGTCGACAAAATTTTTGAAAATTCATAGTTGACTTTGTTGACGATAAATCTAAAATTCCTGCTTTCAAAAATTCTAAATTCTAAATCACATCAAAATTTATAAAATTCTGAAGTTTCATATTTTCGAAAATTCTAAATGTTGTGTAGCTCAGTTTAGATTTGAAAAAAACTAGCGAAATTCTGAGAATACTTTCACTGTCATAAATGTGGCTTTAGGCATATTATCAATAGGAATGAAAAAAATCTTTGATAAATATGGTCACCTCCAAAACCACCTTATTTCCATTCATCGCTCTAGTGCTCAACTGTCACCAGCCGATTCTCATTTCCGTTTAAATACATCAAATGAATCGGCGTAACAGTAAACCATAATTAAAAGAAATTGAAAATGGAAATACCTCGCCGCTTCTCTTTGTAATAATAAGAAATCCCACCGAACAAACCCAAAAATCCCCTTTTCCTTGATCTTTCACTCAAAACATCTGTCTTCCCTCCCGAAAAAAGCTAACAGAAATCTTGTTAAAAATAGAAAAAAACCACACGAAATCGTGGCGCAAAGGTGAGAAGTTTGCCGACATCAGAAATGATTGGATGTTTCGAAAAAAATCCCCTTCAACAATTTGTTACGTCATCGGATATCTATTAAGAAACGGTCTTTCAGTCGTGCCGCCTCTGAAACCCGATCCGTTGTTTTTTCTGCGTCGGAAACACTTGGTATTACCATTACGCGATAATTAGAAAAGGTACGGAACGGTAATAAAACACAAAAATAAAAAAACATCCCCTAGTTGCGTCGGGTTGGCCGCTTCAAGGGCAAACGTGTAATTACAGATTCAATTTGTTTGTAAACGTAATAATAACGTTAATTAAAGTCGGCATTAAGTAATCCAGCTAAGCGTGGCGCAAGTGTTTTATTAACATAATGATCTGTTAGTTTTAGTTTAATTGGTGTTCGCCGGTTAATTACGAACGGCTCGTAGGGGAGTTTGGGGAAAATCGGAAAAATCCGGGACCACCTACGTTCGGTTTTATTCCGATTGTCGACGGAACCCAGTCGACCGTTTTATTTTAATATCCTCTATTTATTGTTTGTCGCGATCGTTAGAGTTGGTCGACTGTGAATAATTGTGTGATACGGTAGTGGCTACTGGGTATGACAGATATTTAAAATGGCCGAAAGCATACAAGATGGCGTGACATTATTTTTATATTGGAATAATTGCGGCGATGATGGCGAGGAATGAAAAAATGCTTCATTAATTTTTCTTCGATTGGGAATTTTACGTGATGAAATTTTATTGACTGCGGTTGTACCACACGTTGTTCACAACTGCCTATTTTGATTGAACGATTTCTCTTGGCTGTTTTGCTCGCAACGAGCGTTCTAGATGCCTTATTTCATTGTGATGGAATTGAAATAATGGGATTGGTATTGTTGTGGGGCTTTTTTAGACCACACTGTGGCGTATTTTGCCGTCAGAAACAGCTGATATTGCATTCGAAAAAGTTATTTAGGTTTTTTTGGTCAATTATCACTTTTTAGTCAGCTATTGTTGATCAAAGCAAAATTAAATAGCGCACTTTTTGTAAATCAGGCAACCAAACATTCACTTTTTTTATGACTTTACTATAAGAGGGCGTCATCGCGAAATTAGGTGCATTTTAAAGCCTCAATCAAGCCTCAAATTATTATCAAATTAACTGTGCATTTTTCTAATTTCTAATGTTTTTGAAAAATTCGCAATTTTTAAAATGTTTAGGTATCTCAGAATTTTTGTCACATTTCATTTTGGCAATTGTGGCAAAATTTAATTCTGGAGTTAGTGATCTACAAAGAAATTTCTTCACGTAGTTTACGAAAGTGGACAAAAAAGTCGAAATTTTCAAAAGGGGATTTTGAGAAATTGAGCTTTTGGGAAATTCGAAAAATATAGCGTGTTTATAATTCTGGAGAAAGATTTTCGGTATACATATTATAGATACATAAAATAATCCTGGAGAGTAATTTTCGAAGAAATGAAACCGAAAATAACCTCTAGAGGTAGGAATCTACAAAAATGCCTTTAGATAATTTTGGAAAGTTCTGAAAGACGAAAAATTTCAAAATGAAGTTGAGCTTTTGAAAAAGTTGCTCTAAAGACCGCAAAAATTTTAAGATATGTATCTCGACGTATTCATTCGAAAAATATAGTATATGTGCTATATGTTTTATGCCGAATTTTTGAAGTGAAGCCAAAAATAAGTAGCTTCTGAATTCCGAAATCTACAAAAAAATCTCTTCAAATAATTTTCGAAAATGACAAAAAAGTCAAAAATATCGTAATATTGAAAACTCACCCTCTTGGAAGAGTTACCCAAAAATCTACAAAAAATTCTGAAATGTAGATTTCAATGTGCTGATTCGAAAAATATAGCGTGTTTATGATCTCGGGGCGAGCAATTTTCGGTAATATGCGATTTTGTACTCAAATTTTTTAATATCTTAAAAAGTCTTGTATTTCATATTCAAAAAGGTAAGAATTTTGGGAGAAATGGAGCCGGAAATTACTTCTAAGGGTCGAAATTGATAATATTTGGATAATAATTTTGAGTATCGTGTTGTTCAATTGAGATAGGGTGGGTGGGCGGGGCTCATATTTTGGCTTTTTCTTAATATACGTAGTCGTCTTTTCAGAACAAGAAACTTGAAAATTGTTTCAAATGGTAAATTCTTGTAGACAATTATCGATCTTGCATTAAACCCCGCCCCTCGATCTGACAACGAATGAAAAAGTCATCACAACTGAGAATTGAGATCGGGGCGGATATGGGTGGGTCCTAATTTTTGGCTTTATTTTTTTATTAATATACCCACCTAGTATTCTTTGAACAACACGAAACTCAAAAACATGTTTTAATTTCTCGTACAAAAATAAGGATTTTGCAATTAAGCTCCGCCCTCTCTACTTACGACAAATAAAAAAATCATCAGAATTGAGATCGGGCGGGTGGGCGGGGCTTATATTTTGCCTTTTTTATCTTAATATACAATGCCATCTTTTTATAACAAGAAACTAAAACATGGTAAAATTGGTACATTTTTGCAAGGAAATATGGATTTTGCGATTATGGGGCGGAGCCTAATTACAAAATCTATATTTCCTTATACGAATTTTCTATTTTAAACATGTTTTAAGTTTCATTGTGAAAAGAAGTCAACACATATTAAAACAAAAGGCAAAATATAAGCCCGCCCACCCGCCCTGTCTCAATTGTGATGATTTTTTTTATGCACCGTGAACCAAGGGGGCGGAGCATAACTGCAAAACACTTATTTCTTTACAAGAAATTAAAAACATGTTTTTGAGTATCGAGTTGTTCAAAGAATAATATGTACATTAAGAAAAAAATACTAAATATAAGCCCCGCCCACATACCCCATTTCAATTGTGATGATTTCTTTTTATTCTTAGAAATTTAAAACACATTTAAAATGGTAAATTTTTGCCCTTTTTACTTCCCGAGCGTAAGCAATGGGTTGTAATCGGCCGACTTTCTACTTTTGCGTTTTCTCGACCTATCATGACCCCTAGAGGACGAAGAAATAGGTCTCCTGTTTCCGTCTGTCTGTCCGTCTGTTTGCCGGGCCGATTGTTGTCAAATTTTGTATTTATATTAGGTATGTATATCATGTAGAAGGCAAAACGCTAACCAAAATTTTTCTAATCATCCCCACCACTAATGTGATGACGTCACTTCAAAATTGTACATAGTAAATGGGTTTTAAATTGTATCTAATAACATGTTGTCGAATTAAGTCTAGAAATATTAAGAAAAACAGGCAAAATGTAGCCCCGCCCACCCGCCCTCTCTCAATTCTGATGATTTATTTATTCGTCGTGAGCCAAAGGCAGGAACTTAATTTCAAAATCCTTATTTCGCTACAAGAAATAAAAAAGATGTTTTTGAGTATCGTGTTGTTCAAAGAAAACTATGTATATTAAGAAAAAAATTGGTCTAAAGAGTTTAGACAGTACTTCCCTCGCTGTCGGAAACGTGACGACTGCATGCCTATTATGTTTTTTTTTTCGCAGTGGATTTCAAAGAATTCGGTTTTGTAGTTCCTGATTAAATCAATAAAATATATTTACGCATTCATTAATTTTTTTGAGTCACTCTGTATATGCAAATCCAAAAAATATAAATGGAGTGATAAATGACAAGTACAGACTCACCATATTTTGTACATTTTAGATATGATTTATTCGGCAAACTTTCGAGCTGACGTCATCAAGTTTTTGGAGGGGATAAGCAAATATATTTTGACTAGACATTTATTATGCTCTTTATGACCTTAAAACATCTGCAAGATTTCAGAGCATTCGGTTTTGTAGTTCCTGATTAAATCAATAAAATATATTTACGCATTCATTAATTTTTTTGAGTCACCCTGTATATGCAAATCCAAAAAATATGAATGGAGTGATAAATTACAAGTACAGACTCATCATATTTTTACAGTTTAGATAGGATTTATTCGGCAAACTTTCGAGCTGACGTCATCAATTTTTTGAAGGGGATAAGCAAATATATTTTGACTAAACATTTATTATGCTCTTTAGAACCTTAAAACATCTGCAAGATTTCAAAGCATTCGGTTTTGTAGTTTCTGAGTAAATCAGTAAAATAAATTTACGCATTCATTAATTTTTTTGAGTCACCCTGTATATGCAAATCCAAAAAATATGAATGGAGTGATAGATCACAAGTACAGACTCATCATATTTTGTACATTTTAGATATGATTTATTCCACAAACTTTTGAGCTGACGTCATCAAGTTTTTGGAGGGGATAAGCAAATATTTTTTGACTAAAGATTTATGATGCTCTTTATAGCCTTAAAACATCTGCAACATTTCAAAGCATTCTGGTTAGCAGATTAAAAATTAAATTTCAAAATGTTTTTTTTTTCCAAAAATCTGGACGTTTCGGGTGAAAAGTCGATTCGGAGTTGTAAACTACATGTGTAGGACTATGTTATTTTATACAATTGAAAACCCATTTACTATGTACAATTTTGAAGTGACGTCATCGCATTAGTGGTGGGGATGATTAGACAAATTTTGGTTAGCGTTTTACCATCTACATGATATTCTTAATATAAGTACAAAATTTCACAACAATCGGTCGAGTACTTTCGGAGATTATCTGTCTAATAAAAATCCGGGACAACAGACGGACAGACGGACGGACAGACGGACAGACGGACGGACAGACGGACAGACGGACAGACGGACGGACAGACGGACAGACGGACAGACGGACGGACAGACGGACAGACGGACAGACGGACAGACAGACGGAAATGGGAGACCTATTTCTTCGTCTTCTAGGGGTCATGAAAGATCGAGAAAACGTAAAAGTAGAGAGTCGGCCGACGGACTCGATTACAATACTTCCTTTGCTTACGCTCGGGAAGTAAAAAGGCAAAATATAAACCCCGCCCACCCGCCCTGTCTCGATTTTGATGATTTTTTTATTGGTCGTAAGCCGAGGGGCGGAACGTAATTGTAGAATTGATATTTCCCTACACAAATTTACCATTTTAAACATTTTTTAAGTTTCTTGTTGATTACACATATTAGGAAAAAAACGCGTAAGCGAAGGAAGTATTATAATCAAGTACGTCGGTCGACTCTCTACTTTTGCGTTTTGTCGACCTATCATGACCCCTAGAGGACGAAGAAATAGGTCTCCCGTTTCCGTCTGTCTGTCCGTCTGTCTGTCTGCCGTCCCGGATTTTTATTAGACAGATAATCTCCGAAAATACTGGGCAGATTGTTTTCAAATTTTGTATTTATACTAGGTATATCATGTAGATGGTAAAACGCTAACAAAATTTGTCTAATCATCCCCACCACTAATGTGATGACGTCAGTTCAAAATTGTACATAGTAAATGAGTTTTAAACTGTATCAAATAACATGGTCTTACACATGTAGTTTATGACTCCGAATTGAGATTTTAGCCAAAACGTACAGATTTTTGGGAAAAAAATCAAAATTAGGAAACAACATATTGACATTTAATTTGGAATCTACAAAACCGAATGCTTCGAAATCTTGCAGATGGTTTACAGTTATGATAATCATGATAAGTTTTTATTCAAAATATATTTACTTGTCCCCTCCAAAAAATTGATGACGTCACCTTAAAACTATTTTTTTTGGATTTGCATATACAGGGTGCCTCAAAAAAATTCATGAATGCGTGAATATATTTTATTGATTTAATCAGGAACTACAAAACCGAATGCTTTGAAATCTTGGAGATGTTTTAAAGTTATCATAGGCATGGTAAATTTTTGATCAAACTACATTTGTTCATCCCCCCTCCCTAAAAAATTGATCACGCCACTCCAAAATTTTTCCGAAAAAGTGCTATCTTAAATGTGCGAAGTGTGATGAGTCTATAATTGTGATTTATCACTGCATAAATATTTTTTACATTTGTTTATACGGGGTGTGTGAAAAAAATTACTGACTGAGTCAATTTATTTTATTGATTAAATCAGGAATTGCTAAACTGAATACTTTGAAATCTTGACGTTTTGGAGTTATTGTAAGCATGGTAACTTTTAGTGAAAATGTATCTGTTTATCAACCCCAAAAAATTGATTATGGCATCTCAAAATTTTGCCGAATCTTTCGCAAATGTACAAAATATGAACAGACTTTTAATCATTGCATTCATATTTTTTAGATTTGCTTAAACCGGTGACTCGAAAAAATTAATGAATCAGTCAATTTATTATTGATCAAATTAAGAACGAGCCACCTCATTTTCTGGAAAATGTGAGAATACGCTCGTCTTTATAACAATAAAATAATGATAAGGTAAGAATTATAATAATAGCATTTAGAATATTTTGTTCAATGGAGGCTTATGAATAATTTTAGTCATCTGTTTTGGGGGGATAAACTCATTCAAATCAAACAAATGTCTGCGTGACATTCTTCCGATGTAATGTATTCCCGTTAATAATGTGCTGGAAATACATTTTTTGCACTCATAACCTTTTTTGATGACCTTGGCCCATTCAACAGCATGCGGGGCGTCGAACATCACGCACAGATACGTTTTGCTATGACGTGTAAATTTTTATAGTAATCAATTATAATCCTCCACTTTTCTCCTACAACTCCTTTAAAAATGGAAAAATGGAACCTCAAAGTTACTATTATTGGCAACTTGGCAACGGGAACTTCAACGTCAACAGCAAGTTTATAAATCCCACTTTATGGTTTCAGTATATTTGGAAAAGGTCCGCAGGTACTGTGTCAAGTGATTTGCAACGGTCAAAGACCTGCTGTGTGCTTCAGCCCCCCGAAGCTTAACTTCGGGTTGGTAACCCTTCTCGGCACCGTCACTAGAGAAATGAAGATTCTGAACGACAGCATAGGTATTCGGCTCAAAAAACGATATTTTAAAAATACTAAACTTTACCATATTTTATACTGAAGGTAGGGAATAATGGTTGGAATTTTTAAAATAATGCCGAAAATAGCTTCTAAATGATTTTTGATTTTTGAAAATGATCAAAAAAGGTCAAAAATTTCGTAAGAAGTAAGTTTTCAATTATCTTATTGAAAAAGTTACCTTCTAGAGGTCGAAATCGACAAATTTACAAAAAAATGTCTTTGGGATACTTTTCGAAAGTGATTGAAACAGGGCTTCAAAATGACAAAAAAGTCGAAAATTTTGTAATATTGAAAACTTACGCTTTTGGAAAAGTTACCCAAAAATTCACAAAAAATTTTAAGATCTCAATATGCTCATTCGAAAAATATAACGTGTTTACTTTTGTGGTCCCAGAGCAATTTTTGGAGATATTCGATTTTAGATTTATTTTTTTTAAAAGCATTAAAATTGCTGTATTTTATTTGGCGATGGTAAAATGGTAATTTTTTGTAGAAATGAAACCAAAATATCTTCCAGAGATCTAAATCTGAGGTTCTTAATTTGATCGATTAAAAATTGGCCGAAGGCTAAAAGTAAAATCCGACAAATCCCGCTCTTTAAAAAAATTATAATAGGTATTTGATTTCACGATTTTCGTTTTGTGACCACATACCTAACGGGATAAAATGTCTTTCAGCACTAGGTAGTAGCAATCTGAAGCTCAAGTGTTTATTTATGTTTATACATCGAAATAATGTCACGCAGAAATTTGTCCGATTTGAATGAGTTTGTCTTCCCAAAAGAGAGGAGTAAAATTATTAATTAAACCACCATCGGACAAAATGTTCTGAATATTATAATTTTGGTCAACATTTAACCAACTACATGGTATTTCGAATATATAAACAAAATTTGATATAAGAGTTAAACGAAGATGATTTTGATCGTAGAGTAGTTAATTATATGTTCTCGTTTAGAGTGGGAATGGGCAGGAATAGAATGTATGCTGTTCATGTTTTTGTTGTACTATTTGCTATAAAATTTATTTCTCATTTCAGAAGAAAAACAAAAGAGATAATGGGTGGGTGGGCGGGGCTAAGTTTAACTTTTTGCTATAGTCTTTTATAAACGAGCAATAGCTCCGCCCACCCACCCTTTATTTTCTTGGAAGGTATGTCATTTTCCAAAATTAGTCTTAACTTAGCAAATACTAGGACCGCCCACCCGCCCCCTATTCTTCTAGAAGCTATATGATTTACCTAAATCAGTCTTATCTCAGCAAATACTAACAAAAAATGAAAAACTCAAAATTGCAAATCTAAAAATGGATAATAAAAATCTGAAAAATTCAAAATTGAGAACTCGTGAAATTGCTGATCGAAAAATTGCAAAAATCTAAAAATTTTCAAACAATTTATCAAAAACAGTTCTCTCTTAGCAAGTACTAAACCCTCCCACCCTCCCTGTTCCTTTAATTCAAACTAAGTAAAATAAATCGTTGAAATGAAAACGGGCGGGTGGGCGGGGTTAATTATATGTTCTTTTGTAGAGTGGGAATGGGAAGGAACAGAATGTAGGCTGTTAAAAAAAGCTCTAATCGTAATATTTTTGTTATACTATTTGCTATAAAATGTATTTCTTATTTCAGAAGAAAAAAACTGATAGAAGGGGCGGGTGGGCGGGGCTAAGTTTAACTTTTTGCTACAGAGTCTTTTATAAACGAGCCCCGCCTACCCTGCCTTTATTTTCTTCGAGGGTATGTCATTTGCCACAGTCAGTTTCACCTTAAGAAGAACTAGTCCCGCCCACCCACCCTTTATTTTCTTGGAAGGTATGTCATTTGCCAAAACCAGTCTTATCTTAGCAAACACTAGACCCGCCCACCCGCCCCCTATTTTTCTAGAAGCTATGTGATTTGCCAAAATCAGTCTTATCTTAGCAAGTACTAACAAAAAATGAAAAACTGAAAATTGCAAATCCAAAAATAGATGAAACAAAAATCTGAAAAATTAAAAATTGAGAACTCCTGAAACTGCTGATAGAAAAATTGCAAAAATCTAAAAATTTTTAAACAAATTCATCAAAAACAGTCCTATCTTAGCAAGTACTAGCCCCTCCCACCCTCCCTGTTGCTTTAATTCAAATTAGATAAAATGAATCGCTAAAATGAAAACGGGCGGGTGGGCAAGCTTAATTATATGTTCTTTTGTAGAGTGGGAATGGGAAGGAATAGAATGTAGGCTGTTAAAAAAGAAAACAGCTCTAATCGTAATATTTCTGTTATACTATTTGCTATAAAATGTAATTCTTATTTCAGAAGAAAAAGAATTGATAGAAGGGGCGGGGGGGGCGGGGCTAAGTTAACATTTTGCTACAGTTTCACCTTAAAAAGAACTAGCCCCGCCCACCCACCCTTTAGTTTCTTGGATGGTATGTCATTTGCTAAAATTAATCTTATCTTAGCAAATACTAGGCCCGCCCACCCACCCCCCTATTTTTCTAGAAGCTATGCGATTTGCCAAAATGAGTCTTATCTTAACAAGTACTAACAAAAAATGAAAAACTGAAAATTGCAAATCGAAAAATGGATGAAATAAAAATCCGAAAAATTAAAAATTGAGAACTCGTGAAATTGCTGATCGAAAAATTGCAAAAATCTAAAAAATTTTAAACAATTTACCAAAAACAGTCCTATCTTAGCAAGTAGCCCCTCCCACCCTCCCTGTTCCTTTAATTCAAACTAGATAAAATGAATCGCTGAAACGAAAACGGGCGGGTGGGCGGGGTTAATTATATGTTCTTTTGTAGAGTGGGAATGGGAAGAAATAGAAAGTGGGCTGTTAAAAAAGATAAAAAGCTCTAATCGTAATATTTTTGTTATACTATTTGCTATAAAATGCATTTCTTATTTCAGACAAAAAAAAACTGATAGAAGGGGCGGGTAGGCAGGATCTAAGTTTAACTTTTTGCTACGGAGTCGTATATAAACGAGCAATAGCCCCGCCCACCCCGCATTGATTTTCTTTGAATGTATGTCATTTGCCACAGTCAGTTTCACCTTAAGAAAAACTAGTGCCGCCCACCCACCCTTTGTTTTCTTGGAAGGTATGTCATTTGCCAAAATTAGTCTTATCTTAGCAAATACTAGGCCCGCCCACCCGCCCCCTATTTTACTAGAAAATATGTGATTTGCCAAAATCACTCTTATCTTAGCAAGTACTAACAAAAAATGAAAAACTGAAAATTGCAAATCGAAAAATGGATGAAATAAAAATCTGAAAAACTAAAAATTCAGAACTCGTGAAATTACTGATCGAAAAATTGCAAAACTCTAAAAAATTTAAACAATTTATCAAAAACAGTCCTATCTTAACAAGTAGGTACAAGCCCCTCCCACCCACCCTGTTCCTTTAATTCAAACTAGATAAAATGAAACGCTGAAATGAAAACGGGCGGGTGGGCGGTTTAATTATGTGTTCTTTTGTAGAGTGGGAATGGGAAGGAATAGAATGTAGGCTGTGAAAAAAGAAAAAAAGCTCTAATCGTAATATTTGTGTTATACTATTTGCTATAAAATATATTTCTTATTTCAGAAGAAAAAAACTGATAGAAGGGGCGGGTGGGCGGGGCTAAGTTTAACTTTTTGCAACAGAGTCTTTTATAAACGAGCAATAGCCCCGCCTACCCAGCCTTTATTTTCTTCGAGGGTATGTGATTTGCCACAGTCAGTTTCACCTTAAGAAGAACTAGTCCCGCCCACCCACCCTTTATTTTCTCGGAAGGTACGTGATTTGCCAAAATTAGTCTTATCTTAGCAAATACTAAGCCCGCCCACCCGCCCGCTATTTTTCTAGAGGCAATGTGATTTGCCAAAATTAGTCTTACCTTAGCAAACACTAGGCCCGCCCACCCGCCCCTATTTTTCTAGAAACTATGTGATTTGCCAAAATCAGTTTTATACTAACAACAATGAAAATCTGAAAATTGCAATACGAAAAATGGATGAAATAAAAATCTGAAAAATTGAAAATTGAGAACTCGTGAAATTGCTGATCGAAAAAATGCAAAAATCTAAAAATTTTTAAACAATTTATCAAAAACAGTCCAGCCTTAGCGAGTACTAGTCCCTCCCACCCTCCTTGTTCCTTTAATTCAAATTAGATAAAGTGAATCTCTGAAATGAAAACGGGCGGGTGGGCGGGGTTAATTCCATGTTCTTTGGTAGAGTGGGAATGGGAAGGAAAAGAATGTAGACTGTTAAAAACGAAAAAAAGCTCTAATCGTAATATTTTTGTTATACTATTTCCTATAAAATGTATTTCTTATTTCAAAAGAAAAAAAACTGATAGAAGGGGCGGGTGGGCGGGGCTAAGTTTAACTTTTTGCTACAGAGTATTTTATAAGCGGGCAATAGCCCCGCCTACCCGACCTTTATTTTCTTCGAAGGTATCTGCTTTGCCACAGTCGGTTTCACCTTAAAAAGAACTCTGTAGCAAAAATTTAAACTTAGCCCCGCCCACCCACCGATTCTCTCTGCGTGATTTTATTATACTTATAGCCAATTTTTAATTGATCAAATTAAGAACCTCAGATTTAGATCTCTAGAAGATATTTTGGCTTCATTTCTACAAAAATTACGATTTTAGCAGAATCGCCAAAAGAAATACGGCAATTTTTATGCTTAAAAAAAAAAATGAATCTAAAATTGAATATCTCCAAAAATTGCTTCGGGACCACAAAAGTAAGCACGTTATATTTTTCGAATGAGCATATTGAGATCTTAGAATTTTTTGTGAATTTTTGGGTAACTTTTCCAAAAACGTAAGTTTTCAATATTACAAAATTTTCGACTTTTTGTTATTTTGAAGTCCTTTTTCAATCACTTTCGAAAATTATCCAAAGACATTTTTTGTAAATTTATCGATTTCGACCTCTAGAAGGTAACTTTTTCAAAAAGATAATTGAAAACTCACTTCTTACGAAATTTTTGACCTTGTTTGATCAATTTGAAAAATTACTTAAAGGGATTTTTTTGTAGATTTCGACATTTAGGAGTTATTTTCGGCTTTATTTTAAAAATTCCAACCATTATTCCCAAGTTTTTCGTTTGTTTAAATTATGACTTTAAAATTTTTCGATTTTTCAGTTTCCAGATTTTTTTTTAATTTTCAATTTGTTGTTTCTTCAGTTTTTCGATTTTTCAATTTTTCCGGATTGCACTTTTTCGATTTCATTATTTTTCGAATTTTCGATTTTCATTTCCTCATTTTTCAAGTTTTTGAATACAAAATTTTGGATTTTTCAACTTCGCAATTTTTCGATTTTCGAGTTTTCTAATTTCAACTCACTCCGTCAATTTAAATTTTTTAATTTTTCATTTTACAAACTTCAAAATTCATAAACCTGAAAAATTCGAAAGTCGAACAAATCCAAAAATTGAAAACAAAACTTCAAAATCGTAAATTTAAAGCAACGAATAATTCAAAAGATTCAAATTAAATTTTAAAATTTGAAAAACTATAACACCGCTAAATGGAAAATTCGAATAATGAGAAGATAGAAAATTAAAAAATTGGGAAGTTGAAAAAATGGAAAAACTGTAGGAACAAAATATGAAAAATTCAAAAAAAAGTAAAAAACTCCGAAGAATTGAAAAATAGAAAAATTAAAAAACTAGAAGCTGAAAAATCTAAAAATCAGAAACTTTCAAAATCATAAATTCAAAGAAAGGAAAAATCAAAAATTGAAAATCGACAAATTTTGGTCCGAAAACTTGAAAAATTGTGGAAACAAAAAAGGGAAATTTGAATAAAAATTGAGATTTCTTTGCAACATCGAAAAAGTGAAAATCCGAAAAATTGAAAAAACTTCAAAAACTGGACAAATAAAGCAAACAATTGATAATCTGAAAAATGGAAAAATTGATAAGCTAAACTTTCAGAAATGGAAAATTAAAATTTCGAAAAATTATAAAATCGAAAGAAAAAGTGAAAATCGGGAAAAAATCCAAAAGTCCAAAAATTGCAATTAAATCATAAAATTAACGAAACGAAAAATTCAAAAATCCGAAAATTGAAAAAATAAAACGTTGAAAAATCGAAAAACTTGGGAAATAGAAAATTCAAAATTCAAAAAAATTAAAATGGTGTCTTTAATTTTACGATTTGCAAATTTTGGATTTTTCATTTTTCATTTTTTAGCTTCCTCAATCTTGCGGCTTTTGTACTTTTCAATTTTTCGAGTTTTCACTTTTCGATTTTGCGAAGAAATCTCAATTTTTGGTTTTTTCAATTTTTTGTTTCTACAATTTTTCAAGTTTTCGAATCAAAATTTGTCGATTTTTAATTTTTGATTTTTCCTTTCTTTAAATTTATGATTTTGCAAGTTTCCGATCTTTCGACTTTTCAGCTTCTCGTTTTTTAATTTTTCGATTTTTCAATTCTTCGGTGTATTCAATTTCGAAGTTTTGTACTTTCTTGAGTTTTTCATTTTTTGTTTGTCCAGTTCTTTGATTTTTCCACTTTTGATGTTTTCAACTTCCCAATTTTTTCAATTGTTCAATTTTTGTTAAAAGAAAAATACTTAAAGATGAGCTCGCAATATTATCAAATACAGGGTGTTCCATTTGAAAAAAATAAGAGAAACTTCATGTATAATTTCAGATCTCCATCATTATTCCACAAAGATTATATATTTACCAAATTATCAAAAAAGACGCCTATGAAGTTAATAAAAAAGGCTGTTTAATTTCAATCCATAAAATATTTCAACGTCATAAACGGGACATCCTGTATTAAATTATAAAAAAATATACAGGGTGTTTAATAAAATGCAACAAAAATAACAAATATACACAACATTCACATAAAACACCCTGTATTCCAAACCTTGGCTGAAACGACCCAACACCTTCGCTTTCAAAATCTATCGAATTTTCAAAATACGTAGCGAAAAATTTCAATTCATTGAACCCCAGTTTCGACCCCAGAAACAGTCCTGCTTCAACCACGTTCCCCACAATCACTTTCGCATTTTTTCGGTTTTCGTGTTTTCAAATGTCAAGTAAGTCAATTTAAATTTTTTTAATTTTTCATTTTCAAACTTCAAAAATGGAAAAATGAAAAAACAATACGAAAAATCGAATTTAAAGAAAGGAAAAATCAAAAGTTAATAATAGAAAAATTTTGATTCGAAAACTTGAAAAATTGTGAAAATAAACAATGGAAAATTCAAAAAATTATAATTTCTGAAATTTGAGAAAACGAAAAATTGGGATTTCTTTGCAAAATCGGAAAAATGAGAGCTCGCAAAATTGAAAAATCCAAAAGTTGTAACATTGAGTAAGCTAAAAATTGAATAATCTATATTTTGCAAAATCGTAAAATTAAAGGAACGATTTTTATTTTTTTTTGGAATATTCAAGTTTTTTCGAATAAAAATTTTTCGATCTTTCACTTTCTATTTTTCGGGTTTTTCTTTCTTTAAATTTATGACTGTGAAATTTTTCCATTTTTCAATTTGCCGATTTTTTATTTGAATTCTCAATTTGTTGTTGCCTCAGTTTTTTTGATTTTTCAACTTTTGATTTTCAATTTACGGATTTTTGAATTTTTCGTTTCGTTAATTTCACGATTTGGAGAAACCAAAAACGAAAAGTTCAAAAGAAAGTAAAAAAACTCAAAAATTGAAAACTGAAGAATTGAAAAATAGAAAAATTAAAAAACAAGAGCCGAAAAATCGAAAAATTAGAAACTTTCAAAATCATAAATTTAAAGAAAGGAAAAATCAAAAATTATAAACCGATAAATTTTGGTTCAAAAACTTGAAAAATTGTGGAAACAATAAATGGAAATTCGAATAATTTAATTTTCTAAAATTTGAAAAAACGAAAAATTGAGATTTCTTTGCAAAATTCAAAAAAATTAAAATCGTGTCTTTAATTTTACGATTTAGCAAATTTTGGATTTTTCAATTTTCATTTTTTAGCTTCCTCAATCTTGCGGCTTTTGTACTTTTCAATTTTTCGAGTTTTCACTTTTCGATTTTGCGAAGAAATCTCAATTTTTGTTTTTTCAATTTTTTGTTTCTACAATTTTTCAAGTTTTCGAATCAAAATTTGTCGATTTTTAATTTTTGATTTTTCCTTTCTTTAAATTTATGATTTTGCAAGTTTCCGATCTTTCGACTGTTCAGCTTCTCGTTTTTTAATTTTTCGATTTTTCAATTCTTCGGTGTATTCAATTTTGAAGTTTTGTACTTTCTTTTGAGTTTTTCATTTTTTGTTTGTCCAGTTCTTTGATTTTTCCACTTTTGATGTTTTCAACTTCCCAATTTTTTCAATTGTTCAATTTTTGTTAAAAGAAAAATACTTAAAGATAAGCTCGCAATATTATCAAATACAGGGTGTTCCATTTGAAAAAAATAAGAGAAACTTCATATATAATTTCAGATCTCCATCATCATTCCACAAAGATTATATATTTACCAAATTATCAAAAAAAACCCTTATGAAGTTAATAAAAAAGGCTGTTTAATTTCAATCCATAAAATATTTCAACGTCATAAACGGGACATCCTGTATTAAATCATAAAAAATATACAGGGTGTTTAATAAAATGCAACAAAAATAACAAATATACACAATATTCACATAAAACACCCCACAATTCATTGAACCCCAGTTTCGACCCCACAAACAGTCCTCCTTCAACCACATTCCCCACAATCATCCGCGAAACCCAAAAATTGAGAACTCGTGAAATTGCTGATCGAAAAATTAAAGCATATACTGAGAAATTGAGAATGTCTACATTTTTCCCTTTACTTATCTGCTTTAAATATCCATATTTAAAGACGCAGGTGTTGTGGGGATGTTAATCGAAAATCGCACAATCTAATTTTATAATTTTTTAAAGAAACGCAATTCGTCGACCTCGTCAGTCGACTAAAAAATGCGCCTTAATTGTGTTTTTCTCTCTTTAATTTCCGGTGTTATCATAGTCGCGTTTTATGCCTTCAACAAACGCAGCTTCTAGTTTTCACTCAGCACAAGCTGCTGTAAAACATTGTGTTGTTTGCAGTTCAGGTGCCTGTTTTATTGCTCGTAAAACAAAATCCAATTAAGCGCTTGGATTCTAACCCGAGCCCGGAATTGAAATAATATTGTTAAAATTACCACAAACATCTAGCACAATTTTATTTTAGCGCCATTTCAAACTAACAATTTTTAATTTTTCGGCGAGCCGAAGACGTGTTCTAGAATCTAGAACGCACCATGATCAACGCCTTCTACCTGAGTTACCAGGAAGGAGGATATCGGAGTCCGCAAAGGGTTCAGGTACATACAGTAAATTTAGACTTTATGGAACGTTTTATGGCGGCCAACGCAAAAATAAGCAACTGGACTCGACAAAGTAACGTTATTTGGTTTGCTTTGTGGCGTTGATGGCTTGAAGGTGGCAAAAATGTATCGATGTGACCTTAATAGTTTGCACTTTCATGCATGAGTACTTCGATTTGACTGATGAAGTAAGAGCATACAAAGTTCCTTACTTTTGTTCTATGCTAGCCAGGCGATAAATTAAAATCGCTACTATAGTAAACAAAAAAAAAATTGGAACCGTTTGTTACGAGTGAGTTTTTCTATTACAAAATTTTGTGTTGACGTCATCCACATTTTTGCAAGGATGCATATATCAGATTGAATAGACGCATTGTAATACCTACTAATAATAAAAGTATTGTAGGTATTATTGTTATTCTTGAAACTTGATTTATAATCAATAAAATAACGAAACAATGTAATCACGTCTGCCGTTTATAATAACAGAGGTGTAGAGTACCAAATTGCCCGAACTTGAAAGTGTTTATGTTTCGGAAGAATGTCACGTAGAAATTAGTTTGATTGACAAAATTTTACTAAAATTAGTACTCGTCGTTACTCAGCAATTTTTGACATGACGTCAACAAATCCTCAGTGGGGGTGAATACACATTTATATATATTTTTATAATTTTTAAAAGAAATTAAAAAAAAATCCCTACCGTCGCACTCCGCCCCCTTGCCCCTCAGCAGCCTGGAGATCGCCGACACGCTGGGCGCGGTGCTCCTGTCACAGATCCCCTCCTTGACTAGCCTGTCCCTGATTTCCCAGCTGAAAATCGACGGATTTTCCCGCTTGTACTGCTCGATCCGGCTCTCCACTTCCGGCGTCGCGACGCGGGGCTTCGAGCCGCCAATCACACCTGGCCTTATGGATCCTGTTTCCTGTAAAAATAGAACGACGTTTTAATGTTTCGTGAGATTGTGGCACGGATGGTCGGGTTTCAACAACGCCGTGCTCGAGTCAAATCGAGCAGAGGCGTAAGGATGATGGTTTATGGGCGCTGGGTGAGCGTCGGGAATGCTGGGTTTCGCGGGCGATTGTGGGGAATGTGGTTGAAGGAGTCTGTTTGTGGGGTCGAAACTGGGGTTCAATTAATTGCTGACGTCATCTTGAAATTTTTCGCCACATATTTTGGAAATTCGGGAGATTTTGAAAGCGTACGTGTTGGGTCGTTTCAGCCAAGTTTCGACTACAGAGTGTTTTATGTGAATGTTGTGTATGTTTGTTATTTTTGTTGCATTTTATTAAACACCCTATATATTTTAATAAATTTAAGTTCTTCTTTAAAAAGGGTGAAAATTACTATCAGACACAAAGGTTTGTTATATTTTTATAAAAAAAAAATGTTTTACTTAAAAATTTCCCAAACTGAATTGAAGTTTGCATTAAGGCAATTTCGAAGATTTTATGAAATACAGGATGTCTCATTTATCATTTATGACGTTGAAATATTTGCGGATAATGAAGACTGGACTGAAATTAAACACCTTACGTCTTTTTTGATAATTTGGTAAATAAAACCCTTGTGGAATGATGAAATAACGAAATTTAAATAAGTATTTTGAATTATTAATATAAAATCTGAAATTATATATGAAGTCTGTAATTTACCTTGTTTTTTCACAATATGAAAATTAAAAAAATATTAAGAGTAGGTATATTTATTTATACAGGGGGAATAAAATTCAGAATTGTCAGTTTCTCTTATGTTTTCAAATGGGACATCCTGTATTTATAACTTATCCTTAAGTATTTTTCTTTTAAGAAAAATTGAAAGATTCTAAAGACGAGAAGACGGAAAATTAAACAATTGGCTAATTGAAAAATCAAGTGAAAATCGTAAAAGAAAAATGAAAAATTCAAAAGAAGGTAAAAAAACTCGATGATTGAATACACCGAAGAATTGAAAAATCGAAAAATTAAAAAACAAGCTGAAAAATCTAAAACACAGACACTTTTAAAACCACATTTTAAAGAAAGGAAAAATGAAAAATAGGAATATTTTGATTCAAAAATTTGAAAAATTGTGGAAACAAAAAATTAAAATTTCTAAAATTTAAAAAAGCCAAAACTTCAGATTTCTTTGCAAAATCGGTAACTTGAAAAATGCAAAAGTAGTAAGATTGAGGAAGCTAAAAATTGAAAAACCGAAAATTTGCAAAGTCGTAAAATTAAAGACAAGATTTTTATATTTCTGGGATTTTCAACTTTTCGAATTAAAATTTTTCGATTTTTATTTTTTTGAGTTTTTTGTTTCTTTAAATTTTGACTTTGAAATTTTTCGATTCTTAATTTCTCGATTTTTTTGAGTTTTCAATTTGTTGTTTCATCAGTTTTTCGATTTTCCAACTTTCGATTCTTTCAGTTATCGGATTTTTTAATTTTTCGTTTCGAAGAATTGAAAAACAAAAAAATTAATAAACAAGAAGATTTAAAAATCGAAAAATCGGAAACTTTCAAAATCATAAATTTGAAGAACAAAAACTGGAAATTTCAAAAAATTAAAATTTCTAAAATTTGAAAAAAAAACAAAAATTGAGATTTCATTTGCAAGATTGATAAAGCTAAAAATCGAAAAATTGAAAATTTGCAAAATCGTAAAATTAAAGAAACGATTTTTATTTTTTTAAATTTTCTATTTTACGTTTCTTCAGTTTTTAAAGTTTTCGAATTAAAATTTTTCGATTATTTCCCGAGTTTTTCGATTTTTCAACCCTTGATTTTTTCAATTTTCGGATTTTCGAATTTTTAGCTTCGTTAGTTTTACGATTTTGCAATTTTTCGATTTTTAGATTTTTTTCCAGTTTTCACTTTTTCCATTTTATAATTTTTAAAAATTTTAATTTTTCATTTTTTGAAAATTTTAGCTAATCAATTATTCGATTTTTAAGGTTATTAATTGTTTTTTTTAATTTTCGATTTTCAAGTTTTTGAATTTAAATTTTTCCATTTTTCAACTTCGCATTTTTTCGTTTTTCGAGTTTTCAAATTTCATGTAAGTCAATTTAAATTTTTTTAATTTTTCAATTTTCAAACTTGAAAAATACAAAAGTCGAACAAATCAAAAAATTGAAAACAAAAATTCAGAATCGTAAATTTAAAGCAATGAAAAATTCAAACGATTTAAATTAAATTTTAAAATTTCAAAAACTAAAACAGTGCAAAATGGAAAATTCGAAAAATAAGAAGACAGAAAATTAAAAAATTGGAAAACTGGAGAAACCAAAAGTGAAAAATTCAAATGAAAGAAAAAAAACTCGAAAATTGAAAACTCCGGAGAATTGAAAAATCAAAAAATTAAAAAAACAAGAAGCTAAAAAATCGAAAAATCGGAAACTTTCAAAATCATAAATTTAAAGAAAGGAAAAATCAAAAATTAAAAAATTGTGGAAACAAAAAGTACATAGAGATTTCAAAAATTTAAAATTTCTAAAAATTGAAAAAACGAAAAATTGAGATTTCTTTGCAAAATCGGAAAAGTGAAAACCCGAAAAATTGAAAAATAAAAAATCGTAAATTTAAAAAAAACTTCAAAATCCGGAACTTGAAAAATACAAAAGGCGTAAGATAGAGATAGCAAACAATTGAAAAATTTAAAATTCGAATTAAAATGTTTCGATTTTTCACTTTTTATTTTTCGAGCTTTTTTTTTCTTTAAATTTATGACATTGCAATTTTTGGAGTTTTTAATTTTTTGTTTCCTCAGTTTTTCGATTTTTCAACTTTTGATTCTTTCAATAATCGGATTTTTGAATTTTTCTTTCCGAAGAATTGAAAAATAGAAAAATTAAAAAACAAGAAGCTTTAAAAATCGAAAAATCGGAAACTTTCAAAATCATAAATTTGAAGAAAGGAAAAATCAAAAATCAAAATATGAAAAATTTTGAATCAAAAACTTGAAAAATTGTAAAAACAAAAAACGGAAATTTCAAAAAATTAAAATTTCTAAAATTTGAAAACAACAAAAATTGAGATTTCTTTGCAAATCGAAAAAGTAAAAACTTGAGTGAGAGTAATTTAAAAAACTTCGAAAATCGGAAACTTGAAAAATACGAAAGTCCTAAGATTGATAAAGCTAAAAATCGATAAATTGAAAATTTGCAAAATCGTAAAATTAAAGAAACGATTTTTATTTTTTGAATTTTCCATTTTCCGTTTCTTCAGTTTTTAAGGTTTTCGAATTAAAATTTTTCAATTTTTCACTTCTTTTAATTTTCAGTTTTTTATTTCCCGAGTTTTTCGATTTTTCAAACCTTGATTTTTTCAATTTTCGGATTTTTTAATTTTTCGCTTCGTTAATTTTACGATTTTGCAATTTTTCGACTTTTTAGATTTTTTTCCGGTTTTCACTTTTTCCATTTTATAATTTTTAGAAATTTTAATTTTTCATTTTTTGAAAATTTTAGCTAATCAATTATTGGATTTTTAAGGTTAATTGTTTTTTTTAATTTTCGTTTTTCGAGTTTTCAAATTTCAAGTAAGTCAATTTAAATTTTTTTAATTTTTCAATTTTCAAACTTCAAAATTCGTAAACTTGAAAAAGACAAAAGTCGAACAAATCGAAAAATTGAAAACAAAAATTCAGAATCCTAAATTTAAAGCAATGAAAAATTCAAACGATTTAAATTAAATTTTAAAATTTCAAAAACTAAAACAGTGCAAAATGGAAAATTCGAAAAATAAGAAGACAGAAAATTAAAAAATTGGAAAACTGGAGAAACCAAAAGTGAAAAATTCAAATGAAAGAAAAAAAACTCGAAAATTGAAAACTCCGGAGAATTGAAAAATCAAAAAATTAAAAAAACAAGAAGCTAAAAAATCGAAAAATCGGAAACTTTCAAAATCATAAATTTAAAGAAAGGAAAAATCAAAAATTAAAAAATTGTGGAAACAAAAAGTACATAGAGATTTCAAAAATTTAAAATTTCTAAAAATTGAAAAAACGAAAAATTGAGATTTCTTTGCAAAATCGGAAAAGTGAAAACCCGAAAAATTGAAAAATAAAAAATCGTAAATTTAAAAAAAACTTCAAAATCCGGAACTTGAAAAATACAAAAGGCGTAAGATAGAGATAGCAAACAATTGAAAAATTTAAAATTCGAATTAAAATGTTTCGATTTTTCACTTTTTATTTTTCGAGCTTTTTTTTTCTTTAAATTTATGACATTGCAATTTTTGGAGTTTTTAATTTTTTGTTTCCTCAGTTTTTCGATTTTTCAACTTTTGATTCTTTCAATAATCGGATTTTTGAATTTTTCTTTCCGAAGAATTGAAAAATAGAAAAATTAAAAAACAAGAAGCTTTAAAAATCGAAAAATCGGAAACTTTCAAAATCATAAATTTGAAGAAAGGAAAAATCAAAAATCAAAATATGAAAAATTTTGAATCAAAAACTTGAAAAATTGTAAAAACAAAAAACGGAAATTTCAAAAAATTAAAATTTCTAAAATTTGAAAACAACAAAAATTGAGATTTCTTTGCAAATCGAAAAAGTAAAAACTTGAGTGAGAGTAATTTAAAAAACTTCGAAAATCGGAAACTTGAAAAATACGAAAGTCCTAAGATTGATAAAGCTAAAAATCGATAAATTGAAAATTTGCAAAATCGTAAAATTAAAGAAACGATTTTTATTTTTTGAATTTTCCATTTTCCGTTTCTTCAGTTTTTAAGGTTTTCGAATTAAAATTTTTCAATTTTTCACTTCTTTTAATTTTCAGTTTTTTATTTCCCGAGTTTTTCGATTTTTCAAACCTTGATTTTTTCAATTTTCGGATTTTTTAATTTTTCGCTTCGTTAATTTTACGATTTTGCAATTTTTCGACTTTTTAGATTTTTTTCCGGTTTTCACTTTTTCCATTTTATAATTTTTAGAAATTTTAATTTTTCATTTTTTGAAAATTTTAGCTAATCAATTATTGGATTTTTAAGGTTAATTGTTTTTTTTAATTTTCGTTTTTCGAGTTTTCAAATTTCAAGTAAGTCAATTTAAATTTTTTTAATTTTTCAATTTTCAAACTTCAAAATTCGTAAACTTGAAAAAGACAAAAGTCGAACAAATCGAAAAATTGAAAACAAAAATTCAGAATCGTAAATTTAAAGCAATGAAAAATTCAAAAGATTTAAATTAAATTTTAAAATTTCAAAAACTAAAACAGTGCAAAATGGAAAATTCGAAAAATAAGAAGACAGAAAATTAAAAAATTGGAAAACTGGAGAAATCAAAAGTGAAAAATTCAAATGAAAGAAAAAAAACTCGAAAATTGAAAACTCCGGAGAATTGAAAAATCAAAAAATTAAAAAAACAAGAAGCTAAAAAATCGAAAAATCGGAAACTTTCAAAATCATAAATTTAAAGAAAGGAAAAATCAAAAATTAAAAAATGAAAAATTTTGATTCGAAAAGTTGAAAAACTGTGGAAACAAAAAGTACATAGAAATTTCAAAAAATTAAAAAATTCAAAATCTGGACACTTGAAAAATACAAAAGGCGTAAGATTGAGAAAGCTAAAAACTGAAAAATTGAAAATTTGCCAAATTGTAAAATCAAAGAAACAATTTTAATTTTTTTGGATTTTCCATTTTACGTTTCTTCAGTTTTTCAAGTTTTCCAATTAAAATTTCTCGACTTTTCACTGTCATTAATTATTGAGTTTTTTCTTTTTGTAAATTATGACTTTGAAATTTTTCGATTTTTCAGTTTCCCGATTTTTTTTAATTTTGAATTTGTTGTTTCCTCAGTTTTTCGATGTTTCAATTTTTCCGGTTTTCACTTTTTCGATTTTATAATTTTTCGATTTTTCGATTTTTCAAGTCTACGAATTTTGAATTTTGGAAATAAAAATATTCAGACAGACGTTGAAATTTAAAAACTCGAAAATCGAAAAAATGTGAAATCGAAAACTGCGAAGTTGAAAAATGGAAAAATTTTAATTCAAAAGCATGAAAAATGAAGAAAATAAAATCGAAAATCCAAAAACAATTGAAAACTTGAAAACTCGAAAAATTGACTGGTTAAAAAATTTGAAAAAAAAACTCAAAATCAAAATTTCTAAAAATTGATTTTTGAATTTTTCGTTTCGTTAATTTTACGATGTTGCAATTTTTCGACTTTTAGATTTTTTTCCGGTTTTCACTTTTTCGATTTTATAATTTTTAGAAATTTTAATTTTTAATTTTTTGAAAATTTTAGCTTATCAATTTTTCGATTTTCCAGGTTATCAATTGTTTTTTTTTTTAATTTAGATTTTCGTTTCTTCATTTTTCAAGTTTTTGAATTTAAATTTTTTGATTTTTCAAGTTTCAAGTGGCAATTTAAATTTTTTTGATTTTTCAATTTTCAAACTTCAAAATTCGTAAAGTTGGAAAGTCCAAAAGTCGAACAAATCGAAAAATTGGAAACAAAAATTCAGACTCGTAAATTTAGAGCAATGAAAATTTCAAAAGATTTAAATTAAATTTTAAAATTTGAAGAAATGAGAAGACAAAATTGAAAAATCGGAAAGTTAAAAACTGGAGAAACAAACAACGAATAATTCAAAAGAAAGTAAAAACACCGAAGAATTGAACAATCGAAAAATTAAAAAACAAGAAACTGAAAAATCGAAAAATCGGAAACTTCCAAAATCATAAATTTAAAAAAAGGAAAAACATTTTTATTCGAAAACTTGAAAAATTGTGAAAACAAAAAATGGAAAAATTCGTTTGCAAATTCGAAAAAGTAAAAACTCACAAAATTGAAAAAAACCGCAAATTTAAAAAAAACTTCAAAATTCGGAAACTTGAAAAATACAAAAGCTAAAAATTGAAAAATCGAAAATTTGCAAAATCGTAAAATTAAAGACATCATTTTCATTACTTTTTGGAATTTCAAATTTTCGAATTAAAATTTTTCGATTTTTCACTTTTTCTTTTTTTAAATTATGACTTTGAAATTTTTCGATTTTTTAGTTTTCCGATCTTTTTTTTGTTTTCAATTTGTTGTTTGTTTCCTTATTTTTTCGATTTTTCAACTTTTGATTTTTTCAATTTTAGAATTTTTTAATTTTTCATTTCATTAACTGTACGATTTTTCAAATTTACGACTTTGTTATTTCAATTTTTAAATTTCTCAATTTCCGTTTCTTCTGTTTCCGAGTTTTCAAATTTAATGTTTCCCTTTTTTTCAATTTTTCGACCTTTGGATTTTTCAATTATTATTGTATGATTTTTCAAACTTTCCTTTAAATTTACGATTTTGCAATTTTTCCGGTTTTCACTTTTTCGATCTTATAATTTTCAGAAACTTCAATTTTTCCTTTTTTGAAAATTTTAGGTTATGAATTTTTCGCTTTTCAGGTCATCAATTGTTTTTTCGAATTATCGATTTTCGCGTCGTCATTTTCCTAGTTTTTGAATTAAAATTGTTCGATTTTTCAACTTTGCAATTTTCGATTTTAAAATTGTTCGATTTTAGAGTTTTCATATTTCAAAATTCGTAAACTTGAAAATTTCGAAAGTCGTAATGAGAAAGCTAAAAACTGAAAAATCGAAAATTTCCAAAATTGTAAAATTAAAGGAATGATTTTTATTTTTCTGGATTTTTCATTTTACATTTCTCCAGTTTTTCAAGTTGTCCAATTGAAATTTTTCGATTTTCGCTTTTTATTTTTTGAGTTTTTCCTTTCTTTAAATTATGACTTAGAAATGTTTCGATTTTTCAGTTTCCCGATTTTCTTTTAATTTTCAATTTGTTGTTTCTTCAGTTTTTCGATTTATCAATTTTTCCGGATTTCACTTTTTGGATTTCATTATTTTTCGAATTTTCGATTTTCGTTTCTTCATTTTTCAAGTTTTTGAATTAAAACTTTTCGATTTTTCAACTTCACAATTTCGATTTTAACAATTTTTCGATTTCCAGTTTTCAAATTTTAAGTCTGTCAATTTTTTTTTAATTTTTAATTTTTCAAACTTCAAAATTCGTAAGCTTGATAAATCCAAAAGTCGAACAAATCGAAAAATTCAAAACGAAAATTGAAAATCGTAAAATTAAAGCAACGAAAAATTCAAAAGATCAAGAAAAATGGAAAATTCGAAAAAATAAAAATTGAGTAACGTTTAAATTTGAAAACTCGAAAACTGAACTGAACTTTATCAAAATTAATACTAATAGGTTTTTTTCTAAACTGAATTGAGTTTACTTTGAGATAATTTCGAAAATATCTTAAAATACAGGATGTCCCATGAGAAAAATGACAATGCACTAATTTAATCACCCTGTATAAATAAGTTCGACCCTTGTTAATTCTTTTATACGTATATTAAGAGTGAGTGAATAAAAACATATTCATCTCTTATTTTTTCCGTTTCTTCATACGGAATCTAAATATGTATATAGGTGTTCCATTAAAAAATACATATTTGGCGTATATTTGAAAATAATTCTACATTATAAGTAATTCTAAATGAGTTCTGCTAGATTGGGTTAATTTTTTTTATTAGTCCACCATAAATACGACACGAAATCATTGGGACAGCCTGTAGATATATCAATTAGAGACAGTATCTAAAAAATTCTTTATTATGAAATTGATATTTAAAAACAACTGGACTCAAATTATTTATGATTTTTTTTCTATATTTATCCGCCATATTTAAAGATGGTAATCTGAAATTATATATATTATATATGTGAGGTTAATTCTTCAACTTAATTTTTTTTTCGAATTCCTCGGTGCCTTTTAACAATGTACCATCTAGTTTATCTGTAATTTCTTGATCACCCTGTATAAAGTTTGTGATTTAGCTTGCTTTTTCACAATAAGTAGTATGAAAAAGAATTTGAATGTATTTAGATTATTAAATTTCAAAATTGTCAGTATCTCTTTTTTCAAGTGGGACACCCTGTATTTGATAATACTGGAAGCTTATCTTTAAGTAGGTTTTCTTTTGATACCACATTTATCAAAATTTATCATAGTAGGTTTTTTCTAAATTAATGAATAAGAATTTATTTTGGGACATCTTTAAAATTGTCGTTTTTTACAAAAAAGGCACAAATATCTTGAATATCTTTTCTTTTTCATGCCGGATCTAAATTTGTGTAAATATATAGGGTATTTCACTGAAAAATACACATTTGGTGTATTATAATTCTGGATGAATTCTTGTAACCTGGATTACATTTTTTTAACAATTTATGGAAAATGCGACACGAGATCATGGGGACAGCCTGTATATTAATAAAAAAATATCCAAATTTTTTCTAAGCTTATTCTAAGGTATCAGTTTATTAGTTTTCAACTTTCCAATTCGGAGTCTTTCAGATGGAAGCAAACTTAACCAAATCGTCACGAAATGATCCAAAAAAAAGGACCCACAACCATTAAAGTGAAACTGCTCCATTCGGGTGAAGAAAGTGTCAAATTTTTACAAGTGTATCGTAAACCAGGTAGGAAGTCACCCACCGAAAAAAATCATTCACCTAAACTTACTGTAGTATAAAAGCTATCAATTAATTTCGGATTTACCCAAGTACGAAGCTTCAAAAATCGCGTTATTAAATTAACCATACAGAAGAGAAGTCAGTCGTAGCAAATTCAACCGAACTGAATAATAAATAAACATAACGGTACCACCACAGCACCCAAATGAACAAAACGAAAAACGTTTCTCTGTATCAGTGCCATAAAAACTTCCATCATCAAGTGCCACTTTTACGACTCCGATAACAATTTGACCCATATATTAGTCACAACAGAAACTTCATTACATGTTCCCATGATTAAGTAGCGATAAAAGTGTAATGGATCGACAGCATTCTCCGATTTTAATTAAACCATTTTCCATAACCCATGAACAACAATCAAAAAGCCGTAAAAGCTAACCAACGCACGTATGCGATTACCAACTCACCTGGTATCTGTTCAGGATTTTACTGACGCACCCATGGGACACCCGCAGCTGCCGGGAAATGACGCAGGGCCGGATTCCGTTCGCCGCCATTTCCACGATTTTCAGTCTTATGTGGTTCGGCAAAGGGCGCCCGTTTATGAAGACACCACCTAGTTGGTTCACTCGACCTTGACCTGAAGAAAAAGGGCGGTCAGAGATGGGTCATGGGTGAATCGGGGACGAAATTGGGCTAGAATTTTAGTGTTTTCATTTTAAGGGGTGTTATCTTCCGACAATGAGTATTTCAGACATCCTGTATAATTTACTCTTTCTATTATATATGAAAATATATAATTAAAATAAATAATTTTATGAAATAAAAAATATGTGTATCGATTAGTCAAAAATGTTCAAATTTCTTTTTCGAATATAGCCAATATAAAAAAACTACGAGGGGAGATTTTTAATTAAAGTGCCGAGGTACATAGCAACGCACAAACAACGCCATTTTAGTTTATAAAAAAGGTAATTTTCCGCAATTAAACTATTAACACACCCTGTATAAATTACGATTAATAAAAAATTTCAAATTTGCTCCTAGAATATGGTTACTATGAGAACTACGAGGGGTGAGTTATAATTAAATTATCTCCATATGAAGTAAAGTACAAAGAACGGTTTTTGGAACACCTCTATATTTTACGTCTTCTATTATATACTAAAAATATATACATAGTTTTATATAATATGAGACTCAGATACCCTTTTAAAAATATACACCTACCTAAATAGCTAACCAAAAAATTGTCAAAATTCTTCCTAAAATGTGTCCAATTTAATTAAGAATTACGAGGGGAAATTTTTAATTAAATTGCCTAGACATGAAGCAAAGCACAAAAAACGTATTTATTTCAAGAAATAATATTTTCACAAGTTTGTAATAAATGCGTAAATTTCCATGATTAGACCCTTGATACAGCTTGTATAATTTACTTCTTCTATTATATATCAAAAATACATCTAAAAATGTATAATTAAAACAAATAATTTTATCAATTAAAAACTTAGCTTTCCTTTTAAAAATATGTGTATCGATTAGTCAAAAATTTTCAAATTTCTTCTAATATAGCCAATATAAAAAAATTACGAGGGGAGATTTTTAATTAAACTGCCGAGGTACATAGCAACGCACAAACAACGCCATTGTAGTTTATTTTTCAAGAAAGAATATTAGTTACTTTTTTTCTTAATATACAGAGTATTCTTTGAAACTCATAAACATGTCTTTAACTTCTTGTAAAGAAATAAGTATCTTGTAGTTAGGATCCGCCCTCTTGGTTCACAGCGAATAAAAACATTAATCACAATTGAGATAGGGTGGGTGGGCGGGCTTACATTTTGCCTTTTAGTTTTAACATGTGTAGACTTCTTTTCACAACGTGAAATTTAAAACATGTTTAAAATATAAGCCCCACCCACCCGCCCTATCTCAATTCTGATGATTTTTTTTTATTCGTCGTCACCGAGGGGCGGAGCTTAATCGTAAAATTCTTATTTTTCTACGAGAAATTTACCATGTGAAATATGTTCTTAAGTAATCGTGTTATGTTATACACTACTTAATCTGTTTTTGAGACGAAATATAAAAACCATATTTTTTTTATATTTCAACAAAGATTGGTCGTCACTATTCCAAGATAAGTACGTAATTTTCCAAAATTAAACTATTAACATACCCTGTATAAGGTACGGTTTCTTTCATAAACTAAAAAATTTAATTTTTTGTAATGAAAATCGCCGGTTTCCTTTAAAAAATATGTAATTCGATTAGTTATAAATTTCAAATTTGTTCGTAGAATATGGTCATTATAAGATCTACGAGGGGAAGGTTATAATTAAATTGAAAGCACAAAGAACGTTTATTTTCCGACAAAGAATATTTTCACTGATCCATGGTAAATGTGTGTATAGAGCCTCGGAACACCTGTATAATTTATTCCTTCCATTATATGCTAAAAATATACATATAATTTTATACAATAAAAAACTTAGGTAGCCTTTTAAAAATATGAAAGAATATTTGTCACTAGTCCAAGATAAATACATAATTTTCCGTAGTGATACAATTAACACACCCTGTACAAGTTACGCTTCCTCTTATGTACTAAGAAATATATAATTTTTATAATGAAAAACGCGGGTTTCCTTCCTGTCTAAAACAATTAATGAAAAATTTCAAATTTGTTCGTAGAATATGGCCACTATAAGAAATACGAGGGGAGAGTTATAATTAAATTGCCTACATATGAAACAAAATACAAATAATTTTTTTTCCTACACATAATTTTTTCACTCGTTCGTGATAAATGCGTAAATTTTCGTGTACAGCGAATTGGGACACCTGTATAAGTTACTACTTCTATTATATACTAAAAATATATACATAGTTTTATACAATAAGTAAGTCAGGTACTCTTTTAAAAATATATAAATGGAAAACTAAAAATTGTGAAATTTTTTCCTACGATGTGCCTAATTTAGAATTACGAGGGGAAATTTTTAATTAAATTACCTCGATATGAAGCAAAGACAAAAAACGTGTTTTTTTCAACACAGAATTTTTTCACAAGTTTGTAATAAATGTGAAAATTCCATGATTAAATCGTTGGGATAACCTGTACAATTTACTCCTATCAAAAATACATATAGAAATAAATAATTAAAATTAAAAATTTCATCGTTTTAAACTTAGGCTTTTTTTTTAAATATGCGTATCGATTAGTCAAAAATGTTTTTTTTTTATTTTTCAACACGGAATATTTATCACCATATTCCAAAATAAACACGTAATTTTCCGTAAATAAACAATTAACACGTAAATGCGGAATTTTTCATGTATAGACCTCTGGTACACACTGTATAATTTACCTTTCTATTATAAACTAAAACTATATACTTAGTTTTATACAAAAAGAACCTAAGAATAAAAAAAATCATCACAATTGAGATGGGGTGGGTGGGCGGGGTTCTATATTATCCATTTTTTTCTTAATATGCATAGTAGGTACATTTGAACAACACGATACTCGTTTTTAATTTTTTGTAAGTAAATAAGTATTTTGCAGCTAAGCTCCGCTCTCTTGATTCACGGCGAATAAAAAATTATCACAATTGAGACAGGGCGGGTGGGCGGGCTTACATTTTACCCTTTAGTTTTAATATGTGTAGACTTCTTTTCTCAACATGAAATTTAAAACATGTTTAAAAAGGAAAATTTGTATGAAGTAATATCGATTTTTAAAATTAGGCTCCGCGTCATAATTGCGAAATCCATTTTTCCTGAAAAAGTGGCTATGTATATTGAGAAAAAGAAAGACAAAATATAAGCCCCGCCCGCCCACCCTATCGCAATTCTGATGCTTTTTTTTTATTCGTCGTAAACCGAGGGGCGGAGCTTAATTGTAAAATCCTTATTTTTTACGATAAATTACCTTGTGAAATGTGTTCTTAAGTAATCGTGTTATACAAAGAAAACTAATAAGTGTATTAAATGTAGAATATGGCCATTATAAAAACTACGAGGGGAGGGTTATAATTAAATTGCCTACATATGAAGCAACCTACCAAGAACGTTTTTTTTTGACAAAGAATTTTTACTCCTATTATATACAAAAAATATGCACATAATTTTATACAATAAACAACTCAGATATTCTTTTAAAAATATCTCTGCATGGACCAATCAAAAATTGTCAAATCTTTTCTTAGAATGTGTCTGATTTAAGAATTACGAGGGGAAATTTTTATTTAAATTACCTAGATATGAAGCAAAGGACATAAAATGTATTATTGTCAAGAAATAATGTTTTCAAAGTTTGTAATAAATGCGTAAATTTCCACGATTAGACGGTTGGGACATCCTGTATAATTTATTCATTTTATTTTATATCAAAAATACCTACATCTAAAAACATATAATTAAAATGAATAATTTTATCATTTGAAAACTTAAATTTCTTTTTAAAAATATGTGTATCGATTAGTCAAAAATGTTCAAATTTCTTCCTTCTTTCAACAAAGAATTTTCGTAACAAGTCCAAGATAAATCCGTAATTTTGCATAATTAAACTATTAATACACCCTGTATAAGGTACGTTTTCTTTGATATACCAAACAAGTCGATTAGTCAAACATTTCAAATTTGTTCGTAGAATATGGCCATTATAAAAACTACGAGGGGAGGATTATAATTAAATTGCCTACATATCAAGCAAAATACCAATAACTTTTTTTTTGACAAAGAATCTATTTACTCCTATTATATACAAAAAATATACACATAATTTTATACAATAAAAAACTCAGATATTCTTTTAAAAATATGTCTATATGGACTAATCAAAAATTGCCAATTTTTTTCCTAGAATGTGTTTAATTTAAGAATTACCAGGGGAAATTTTTAATTAAATTATTTAGATATGAAGCAAAGCAGATAAAACGTAGATATTCTTTTCAAGAATATTTTTTTCAAAGCTTGTGATAAATGCGTAAATTAAATTGGGACATCCTATATAATTTATTCCTTCTATTTTATAACAAAAATACCTACATCAAAAAATATATATTTAAAATGAATAATTTTATCAATTGAAAACTTAAGTTTCCTTTTAAAAATATGTGGATCGATTAGTCAAAAACTATCAAATTTTTTCCTTTCTTTCTTCAATTATGGGGCGGAGCTTAATTGCAAAATCGATATTTCCTTATATAAATTTTCCACTATAAGTATGTTTTAAGTTTCTTGTTCTAAAAAGACAACTACATATTTTAAGAAAAAAAAACAAAATATGCGCCCCGCCCACCCGCCCTATCTCAATTGTGATGATTTTTTTTAATCGTCGTGAGCCAAAGGGGCGGAATTTAATTGCAAAATCCTTATATTTCTCTACAAGAAATGACCATGTAAGACGTGTTTTTGAGTATCGTGGTACTATATATGTACATTAAGAAAAAATTAATGCCGAAGATTAAGCCCCACCCATACCTGCCCCGATCTAAATAGTAATGAAGTTTGTATTCGTTGGCAGACCTAGAGGCGGAGCGTAATTGCAAAATCCATATTTACCATTTTGAACGTGTTTTAAGTTTCTAAAAATAAAAAAATTCACCACAATTGAGATCGGGTGGGTGGGCGGAGTTTATATTGTGCCTTTTTTTCTTAATAGACATAGTATTCTTTGAACAACACGACACTCAAAAACATATTTTTAATTTCTTGTAAAGGAATAAGTATTTTGCAGTTAAACTCCGCCCTATTGGTTCACGGCGAATAAAAAAATTCATCACAATTGAGATAGGGCGGGTGGGCGGGCTTACAGTTTGCATTTTTATTTTAATATGTGCAGACCTTGTGTAAGGTTGCAATTAGGCTCCGCCTCATAATTGCGAAATTCATTTTTTCTTGCAAAAATGTACAATTTTCACCGTGTTTTAAGTTTCTTGTTGCGAAAAGATGGCTATGTATATTAAGAAAAACAGGGGAAAGGTAAACCCCGCCCACCCGCCCTATCTCAATTCTGATGATTTTTTTGTATTCGTCGTAAGCCGATAGGGGCGGAGATTAATTGTAAAATCCTTATTTTTTTTCGATAAATTACCATGTGAAATGTGTTCTTAAGTAATCGTGTTATACAAGAAAACTAAGTGTATTAAATGTAGAATATGGCTTTTATAAAAACTACGAGGGGAGGGTTATAATTAAATTGCCTACATCTGAAGCAAGCTACCAAGAACGTTTTTTTTTTTAGACAAAGAGTCTTTACCCCTATTATATTCAAAAAATATCCACATAATTTTATACAATAAAAAACTCAGATATTCTTTTAAAAATATATCTGTATGGACTATTTACAAATTGTCGATTTTTTTCCTAGAATGCGTCTGATTTAAGAATTACGACGGGAAATTTTTATTTAAATTACCTAGATATGAAGCAAAGGACTTAAAATGTATTGTTTTCAAGAAATAATTTTTTCAAAGTTTGTAATAAATGCGTAAATTTCCACGATTAGACGGTTGGGACATCCTGTATAATTTATTCATTTTATTTTATATCAAAAATACCTACATCTAAAAAGATATAATTAAAACGAACAATTTTATCAATTGAAAACTTAAATTTCTTTTTAAAAATATGTGTATCGATTAGTCAAAAATGTTCAAATTTCTTCCTTCTTTCAACAAAGAATTTTCGTCCAAGATAAATCCGTAATTTTCCATAATTAAACTATTAATACACCCTGTATAAGGTACGTTTTCTTTGATATACCAAACAAGTCGATTAGTCAAACATTTCAAATTTGTTCGTAGAATATGGCCATTATAAGAACTACGAGGAGAGGATTATAATTAAATTGCCTACATATCAAGCAAAATATCAATAGCTTTTTTTTTGACAAAGAATCTTTTTACTCCGATTATATACAAAAAATATACACATAATTTTATACAATAAAAAACTCAGATATTCTTTTAAAAATATGTCTATATGGACTAATCAAAAATTGCCAAATTTTTTCCTAGAATGTGTTTAATTTAAAAATTAGAAGGGGAAATTTTAATTAAATTATTTAGATATGAAGCAAAGCAGATAAAACGTAGATATTCTTTTCAAGAAATATTTTTTTCAAAGGTTGTGATAAATGGGTAAATTAAATTGGGACATCCTATATAATTTATTCCTTCTATTTTATATCAAAAATACCTACATCAAAAAATATAGATCTAAAATGAATAATTTTATCAACTGAAAACGTAAGTTTCCTTTTAAAAATAAGTGTATCGATTAGTCAAAAACTTTCAAATTTTTTCCTTTTTTTCTTCAATTATGGGGCGGAGCTTAATTGCAAAATCGATATTTCCTTATACAAATTTTCCACTATAAATGTGTTTTAAGTTTCTTGTTCTAAAAAGACAGCTACATATTTTAAGAAAAAAAAAAAAACAAAATATGCGCCCCGCCCACCCGCCCTATCTCAATTGTGATGATTTTTTTTAATCGTCGTGAGCCAAAGGGGCGGAATTTAATTGCAAAATCCTTATATTTCTCTACAAGAAATGACCATGTAAAATGAATAATTTTATCAATTGAAAACTTAAGTTTCCTTTTAAAAATAAGTGTATCGATTAGTCAAAAACTTTCAAATTTTTTCCTTTCTTTCTTCAGTTATGGGGCTAAATTGCAAAATCGATATTTTTTTTCCACTATAAATATGTTTTAAGTTTCTTGTTCTGAAAAGACAACTACATATTTAATTTCTTGTAAAGAAATAAGTATTTTGCAGCTAAGCTCCGCCCTCTTGGCTCACGATGATTAAAAAAATCATCACAATAGAGATAGGGCGGGTGGGCGGGCTTACATTTTTCCTTTTTGTTTTAATATGTGCAGACTTCTTTTCACAACACGAAATTTAAAACATGTTTAAAATGGAAAATTTGTGTAAGGTTTTAAGTTTCTTGTTGTGAAAAGATGGCCATGTATATT
This sequence comes from Zophobas morio, assembly GCF_036711695.1. Classification (NCBI taxonomy): domain Eukaryota; kingdom Metazoa; phylum Arthropoda; class Insecta; order Coleoptera; family Tenebrionidae; genus Zophobas; species Zophobas morio. The sequence continues at coordinate 721,423 of NW_026972132.1, forward strand.
TAGAAAAAAAAGCAAAATATAAGCCCCGCCCGCCCACCCTATCTCAATTGTGATGATTTTTTTTATTCGTCGTTAGCCGAGGGGAGGAGCTTAATTGTAAAATCCTTATTTTTTTACGATAAATTACCATGTGAAATATGTTCGTAAGTAATTGTATTAAACTGTCAAATTTTCTCCTAGAACAGGTCTAATTGAAGAACTACCAGGGGCAATTTTTAATTAAATTACTTAGATATGAAGCAAAGCACATAAAATGTAATATTTTTTGAGAAATAATTTTTTCGAAGTTTATAATAAATGCGTAAATTTCCATGAATAGACCGTCGGGACATCCTATATAATTTATTCCTTCTATGTTATATCAAACTAATCAAAAAATATATAATTAAAATTAATAATTTTATCAATTGAAACACGGGTTTCCTTTAATAAATAAAAACAACAAAAAATTGTTAAAAAATAGAGAACACTAATACCGATCACAAAACCAACAACGACCAATCAAAATAAATCAAATGTACCTCTTTAACACCATTCGACGGCAAAAGTAGACATCTTTTAAGGCGGATTTTTGAATAGATTGAGGTCATTGCTTGGTCAAAAGTGGGTCGAACTACGACTAAAACCAAAAAACGGTATTTACTTTTTCCGAGACTCACTATAATCACAATATAGAAAAATAAAAAAGTATATAAGTACTCAAGTACGGGTTCAAAATTCAACAATGCGACGGACGCAAAAACAAAAATTGTTACCTAAGTAATAATTTTTTTTAATATTGTTTCTAAATGGGTTTATTAAGCAATTACAATACTAACAATGAAAATCGTTTACGCGTTTTTGACAATGGAGATAATAATTAATGAGATAAAATTTTAGTGGACTCTGTATTAATCCCCCGGGTATGACATTGTATACCACAAACACGTACCTGACAATAATTACAAGAGTGTTTTATCAGTGATCTTAAAACAAATATCCGTCAACCCGTTTCGAACCAAGACACCCTCAGCGACTACAATTTCCACAATTTCCCGAGCACTCGATACACATTTCCCAAGCCCTCGCTCCTACCTTGAAAAGGATATCCAAAGCAGTGCCTATGCATAATGCCCAAATTGCCCGTAACAGTCATTGCTTTAAACAAATAAAACGCGCACTTGCCCCGAAAAATCCTCAGAATTTTCTTCGTGGAAAAGCCGCTAGCACTGAACGGGGGTTTCCCATCACCGCGAGCACTCCAACATTTTCCCGAACCAGAGAACTAATGCCAGTCTAGTTTTTCTAAGTCTATGACGGCTGGTGATGCAAACTACGCGAGCTACTCCTTGGAACTAACTCTAAATATTATGACTTCTAGTGATGATGTTCTCGTGCTGAAGCTCCACCCATTTGATACGCCTACTACGATCCGGTAATTCGGCAAAGCGCTTTCTATGCCGTCGGTAGAGAAGCGACATGTTTCGCGCCCGGAGATATCTGATGATGATCTTGATGAGAGATAACTGATTGTGTGTGCCGCCCTTTGGTCAGGGGCGGCTGGTTTGTGGTTAAGTCGGGTTAAACGGGTTAAGTAAGTGGCTTAAGTCGTTGCGACGCCTCTGTTTACTGGGTTGTGGGTGGTTTGGAAAAATTTAAGGACCAATTTGTCAGTACGGGGCACTGTTGTCCTTATGGGTTGATTGATTAAGGCGATATTTGGAAATCCCCGTTTATGGAAATTAGATTTGAAACTTTCTCTAATAACCTAAAAGTAATTTCAGATATACAAAGTGTTCTGTTTTTGAATTGAACATCCTATATATTTTTAAAAATTCTCTTCTCTCGCTTTACAAGCATATTTTCTTATACAGGGTGTTCTATTTGGAAAAACCGAAATATGAATATTTGAAAATTATAATATTTTAGATTTTTTTTATAAACACATATTTGGGTCAATTATTTAATAGACAAATTACTTTATGTTTTTTCGAGGTTTCATGACCCCTAGAGTACGAAAAAATAGGTCTCCTGTTTCTGTCTTTCTGCCTGTCGTCGGTCCGAATTTTTATTAGACCTATAATTTCCGAAACTACTGGACTGATCGTTGCCAAATTTTATATGCGTATTAGGATTATCCTGTATATGGTGAAACGCTAGCCAACAGTACGATAACATCATCTACAAAATTTACATTAGTAAATGTTAGTTAAATTTGATAAAATAAGGGACTCCTGTATTTGTGGTTTATGAATCCGTATTGAATTTTTATCTTAGATATCCAGATATTTTGCAAAAAAATAGCTTTGAAACCGCTAAAACGAATACTCTGAAATCTCTGAAATAAATGTTTTAAGGTTTTAATCAGTGTTGAATGTTTATTCTAGACTTGGAGATTTTTGGAAAAATCTAAATTATATTTCAGTCTTGGTATTCTTCAGTTTTTTGATTTTTATTTTTTTAGATTTCTCAATTTTTTTATTTTTCGACTCTTCGGGTTTTCGATTCAAAATTTCCAATTTTCGACACTTGAATTTTTAAAATTCGATTTTCAACATTTGGATTTTTCGATTTTAGAATTTCCGATTTTTTGACGTTCAATTTTTCGCGTTTCTATATTTCTTCGATTAGATTTTCGAGTTTTCGGTTTTTCGATTTCTCGGATATTCGTTCCTTCGAATTCATCGGATCGATATTCGAATTTTCAGTTTGTTTCCTTTTCGATTTTGTGATTTTTCACTTTTTCAATTTTGTTATTTTTGGTTCTACAATTTTTCGACTTTAAAATTTTCAATAAGTATTCAAATTTTTGGCGTTTCTAAATTGCGGTTTTCCGATTAATTATTGGACTTTCCGATTTCCCGATTTTTCGACTTTCACTTTGCGATATTTTGATTTTCCTATTTCTCGATTTTCGAATTTTCCATTTTTCGTCTTGTCGGTTTTCAGTGTTTAAAACTTTTTTCAATTTTGAGAATTTTCGAATTTTCGGTTTAACGTTTTCTCGACTTCTTGATGTTTCGACTTCCTGATTTCTCGTTTTTTCAACTTTTCGAGTTTGCCGGCTTTTGAGTTTTCAAATTTTGTATTTCCCAAATTTCTAATTTTCGACACTTGAATTTATAAAATTTTGATTTCTCCATTTTTCAACTTTTCGATTTTAGTTTTTTTCGAGTTTTCGACTTTTTTATTTTATATTGCGATTCTTCGATATTTTGATTTTTGAATTTTTGATTTTTCGAATTATTGACTTTCGATTTTTGGATTTTTGAAATTTCGGTTTTCCTATTTCTTACTACATACTTGAATCCTTCAGATTTTCGATATTCGAATTTTCAGTTTGTTTTCTTTTCGATTTTTCCAATTTGCGATATTTCGGTTTTACGATTTTTCAGTTTTGATTTTTAAATTTTTCGTCTTTAAATTTTTTTTATTTTTCAATATTTCAAATTTTGGCGTTTGTAAATTTCGAATTTTCGATTTTCGGTTTATCGATTTCTGAGCTTGGTGTTAAGATTTTCCGATTTTCAAATTTTTTGTTTTCGAAATTTCTAATGCTCTACATTCGAATTGTTTAAATTTCGATTTATTCATTTTTCAACTTTTCGATTTTAGAATTTTCGATTTTTCGACTTTCAATATTTCGTTTTTTCTATATTTCGAGTATTCAAATTTCGATTTTCGAATTTTTGATTTTTCGGTTTCTCGATCTTCGATCTTTTGATTTCCCAATTTTCCGTTTTCAGATTTCTCGGATTTGCGTTTTTTCGAATCATCGGATTTTTTATTTGCAATTTCTCAATTTTCCGATATTTCGGTTAAATGTTTCCGTTAAATTTTTCTATTTTTGGATTTTTCGACTTTCAAATTTTTGTTTTTCAATATTTCAATTTTTGTCGTTCGTAAATTTCGGTTTTTCGATTGATCGATTTTTCAAAATCTTCACTTTTCGACTATTCGATTTTTCGAATTGTCAATTTTCCGAACTTTCCATGTTTCGACTTGTTGGTTTTTCAATGTTTAGAATTTTTGTCAACACTTCAATTTTGGGAATTTTCGATTTTCGGTTTATCGATTTCTGGCCTTCTTGGTGTTCCGATTTGCCGATTTCTTGATTTTTCGACTTTTCGGGTTTTCGATTTTTCGAATTTTTTGTTTTCGAAATTTCTATTTTCTACATTCGAATTTTTTAAATTTCGATTTCTCCATTTACAAATTTTCGATTTTTTGACTTTCAATATTTCGTTTTTTCTATATTTCGAGTCTTCGCATTTTCGATACCTATTCGAATTTATCAGTTTGTTTCCTTCTCGATTTCTCGATTTTCTATTTGCGATTTCACTATTTTATGACATTCAGTTTTTCGGTTTTTTAATTTTTCGGTTCTACAACTTTTCGATTTTCAAATTTGTTGATGTATTTACATTTTTGGCGTTTCAAAATTTCGTTTTTCGTTTAGTCGATTTTTCGCCTTTTCGATTTCCCGATTTTTCGACTTCTCCACTTTTCGACTAATTCATTTTATTTCCCGATTTTTCGATTTTTCTAATTTTCCATTTTTTCGACTTTCGATTTTTCAATGTTCAAAATTTTTTAACACTTAATTTTAGAAATTTTCGATTTTTCGGTTTATCGATTTCTCGACTTCTTGATGTTTCGATTTCCCGATTTCTCGGTTTTTGGTTTTCGATTTTTCAAATTTTTATTTTCGAAATTTCTAATTTCCGACATTTGAATTTTTTAAATTTCGATTGCTCCATTTTTCAACTTTGCGATTTCTCGATTTTAGAATTTTCGACTTTTCGACACTCAGTGAAATTTCGACTTTCGAATTGCCGATTTTTCGGTTTCTCGATTTTCGTATAGGTTTTCGAATTTTCGGTTTTCCGAATTCCCGGATTTTTCTTCAAATTTTTGACATTCGAACTTTTACTTTGTTTCCTTTTCAATCTTAATTTTTTATTTTCGGTTACTCTTTTTTCCGATATTTCGATTTTAATTTTCCGGTTTATTAAGTTCTGGAGTTCTTGATTCCGATTTCTCGGTTTTTCGTCTTTTTGACTCTTCGGGTTTTCGATTTCTCAAACCTTTTATTTTCGAAATTTCTAATTTTTGACATTTGAACTTTTTAAATTTCAATTTTTCCATTTTTCAGCTTTTCGATTTTAGAATTTTCGATTTTTCGACTTTCAATATTTCGTGTTTTCCATATTTCGGTTCTTCGGAATTTCAATTTTCGAATTTTTATTTTCAGTTTCCCGATTTCTCGGATTTTTGTTTCTTCGAATTCATCGGATTTTCGGTATTCGAATTTCCGGTTTTGTTCATTTTCGATTCCTCATTTTTTTATTTTCGATTTCTCTATTTTTTGATATTTCGATTTTGTGGTTTTTCGCTTTTTCAATTTTTTAATTTTTGGATTCTACAATTTTTCGACTTTTTGATGTTTCAATAAGTATTTCAGTTTTTGGCGTTTGTAAATTTCGGTTCTTCGATTAACCGATTTTTCGATTTTTCGATATTTTGATTTTCCCATTTCTCGATTTTCGAATTTTCCATTTTTCGTCTTGTCGGTTTTCAGTGTTTAAATGTTTTTTCAAGATTTTAATTTTGGGAATTTTCGATTTTTCAGTTTATCGATTTCTAGACTTTTTGATTTTTCGATTTCCTGATTTCTCGCTTTTTCAACTTTTCGACTTTTTTCGATGTTTGAATTTTTTAAATTTTGATGTCTCCATTTTTCAACTTTTCGATTTTTAGATTTTAGAATTTTCGATTTTTCGACTTTCAGCATTTCGTTTTTTTCTATATTTCGATTCTTCGAAATTTTGATTTTTGATTTTTCGATTTCTTGACTTTCGATTTTTAGATCTATGAAATTTCGGTTTTCTGATTTATCGGTTTTTCGTTTCTTCGAATTCTTCGGACTTTCGATATTCGATTTTTCAGTTTGTTTTCTTTTCGATTTTTCTAATTTTCGATATTTCGGTTTCACGATTTTTCATTTTTTAGATTTTTAATTTTTCTATTCAGTTTTTAAACTTTAATTTTTTTTTATTTTTAGATATTTCAGTTTTTGATGTTTGTAAATTTCGGTTTTTCGATTAATCGACTTTTCGACTTTTCCATTTCCCGATTTTTCGACTTCTTCACTTTTCGACTATTCGATTTTTCGATATTTTGATTTTCTGAATAGTCGATTTTTCACTATTTATAATTTTTTTCAACACTTTAATTTTGGGAATTTTCGATTTTCGGTTTATCGATTTCTGGTGTTTCGATTTCCCGATTTCTTGATTTTTCGACTTTTCGATTTTTCAAATTTTTTGTTTTCGAAATTTCTAATTTTGTACATTCGAATTTTTTAAAGTTCGATTTTTCCATTTTTTAACTCTTCGATTTTTCAACTTTCAATATTTCGTTTTTTCTATATTTCGAGTCTTCGGAAATTCGATTTTCGAATTTTTGATTTTTCGGTTTAGCGATTTGCGACTTTTAGATTTTTGAATTTTCGGTTTTCCCAGTTCTCGGATTTTTGTTTCTTTGAATTCATCGGATTTTCGATATTCGAATTTTCAGTTTGTTTCCTTTTCGATTTCTCGATTTCTCGATTTTTTATTTGCGATTTCTTTATTTTATGATATTTGGGTTTTGTGATTTTTAGTTTTTCGGTTTTTTAATTTTTCGGTTCTACAGCTTTTCGACTTTCAAATTTGTTGAGTTTCAACAAGTGTTTAAATTTTTGGCGTTTCAAAATTTCGTTTTTCGTTTAATCGATTTTTCGATTTCGATTTCGATTTAGAATTTAGAAACATCGAAGTTGAAATATTGAAAAACCAAAAAAGTAAAATCGAAATATCGGAAAATAGAGTAATCGAAAATAAAAAATTAAGATTGAAAAGGAACAAAGTAAAACTTCGAATGTCAAAAATTTGAAGAAAAATCCGAGAATTCGGAAAAACGAAAATTCGAAACTCTAAACGAAAATCGAGAAACCGAAAAATCAGCAATTCGAAAGTCGAAATGTCACTGAGAGTAAAAAGTCGAAAATTCTAAAATCGAGAAATCGCAAAGTTGAAAAATGGGGCAATCGAAATTTAAAAAATTCAAATGTCGAAAATTAGAAATTTCGAAAATAAAAAATTTGAAAAATCGAAAACGAAAAACCGAGAAATCGGGAAATCAAGAAGTCGAGAAATCGATGAACCGAAAAATCGAAATCGAAATTTAGTCGAAAATCGATAAATATTTTTCTATTTTTCGCATTTCCCATTTTTTCAAGGTTTAAATTTTTTTTCAACCCTTCTGTTTTGGGAATTTTCGATTTTTCGGTATGTCGATTTTTTAATTTTTCGATTCAATATTTCGACTTTCAATTTTTTTTATTTTTCAATGTTTCAATTTTTGGCGTTTGTAAATTTCGGTTTTTCGACTTTTCGATTTCCCGATTTTTCGACTTTTCGACTACGATTTTTCGATTTGTCGATTTTTCGAATTTTCCATTTTTCGACTTGTCGGCTTTTCAATGTTCAAAACTTTTTAACATTTAATATTAGGGATTTCCGATTTTTCGGTTTATCGATTTCTCGACTTCTTGGTGTTTCGATTTCCCGTTTTCTGTTTTATTTTCGAAATTTCTAATTTTCAATATTTGAATGTTTTAAATTTAGATTTCTCCATTTTTCAACTTTGCGATTTCTCAATTTTAGAATTTTTAACTTCTCGACTCTCAATATTTCGATTCTTCACATTTCGATTTTCCAATTTTTGATTTTTCGGTTTTCCAATTTCTCTGTGAATATTTGATCTATTCATCGGATTTTCGATATTCGAATTTTCATTTTTTTTCTCCATTCTTCAGTTTTTCGATTTTTCAATTGTTTTACTTTTCGCTTTCTCGAGTTTTCGATACTCAAATTTTAGATCAAGAAATTAAAGAGATGACAACAAGAGAGAAAAATGCTTTAAAAAATATACTTTTTAATGAAATAAAAAGAGAAGAACTATAAAAAAAGGCAGTAAAACAATGTCAAAAAATAAGAAAATAAGATGGAACGACCAAGGAGAAAAAAGATAAAATTAGACAAAAGAGACAAAAAAGATGACCAAAAACCTATAAAAAGAACAATAAAAAATCTACAAAAAAAAGCAATAAAACAAAGCCACTATGAAGAGGCAAAATAGGAATCACAGGGGACAATAAAGGAGAAAGCGACAAGAAGGGACAGGATGGGACAAAAGGGGACCAAAAATGGCCAAAAGGGACCAAAATTAAGTAAAAAAGTGCGAAAAAATATGCAACAAAAACGGTAACAACAAGCTAGAAAAAAAAGGAAAAAACGTAATTATACAATAAGACAACACGGGTTAAAAGGGATTATAAAAGAGGAAGGGACAAGGAGGAGCAACAAAGGGCAAAAGAAACCAAAAAGGGACAAAGAAGGGCAAAAAAAAACAAAATAGGAGCTGAAAATGGGACAATAAAAGAGGAAAGTACAAAAACACACTGAAAAGACTAAAGTTATAAAATTTTCAGGAAAAAAAATGGTGTGAGCCGTTCCTAATGTACTTACAATTTTGAGGTAACATCATCAAATTTTTGGTGGGGATGACGAGACAAATTTTGACCAGCCTTCTTCAAATTTCAAAATAACTCACGTAATTACACTAACAAACACCAAAAACGGAAACAGAACTACAACGTAAAATAACTAAATAAATAAAATTGCAAAAATTAGGATGTTCCTATTTTAAGTTTCAATGCAATCACACAATACTTACGTCATCGTAAACAGATTCTCTCCAAAAATATGCCCAATGTTGTGTTGTTGAATTTCTTCATAGCAAAAATTTTTCTTATGGTCTTCACTATGAAATGAGGAAATTAAAGCTTGCGTGGTATCTTTGGTAAAATTTATTTTGTTCATCATGTTGAACAACTTCTTTTGGCTTGAAATCTACAACACATTTTTTTATTTATTTATTTTTCAAAAATTTATAAATATTATTATGCGAATTTGTGAAATTAATTTAGTTTTCCCATTGAATTGTGCAACATTAATAATTTATACTTACAATTTTCCCCGATTTGACTTTGGCCATTTTTAAAAATGGCACAATGATGAACAATTTTTAAAACACTTTTGAACTTCACTTTACGAAAACCCAAGACTAACTAAATTGTAGAGAACCAGAACTCGAAAAGAAAGTTGTAGGAGGGCTTGCTAGAAAATCTAGAGACAACTTGTGTCGGGGTCTGTAAACGGGTATTTTAATTATTTTTAAACCTACCCAGGTACTTATCTGTGCAATAAAATTTGTTCGGCGTTTAACGGAATTCCCCCGACCCTTTTACCCAAAACGAGTTTTGGATTGTCTTTCTCTGTGGTACCGAAAATCTTGAAGGTGGTTTTGGCAAGAAATTTTTAATTTACGTGCTCGCTGCGCTCGCATTCTAATCTTGTTTTTTCGGCTTTATTAAATAATGACATGAGCTGTTGCACCGTCGTGCTGTAAATATCCATTCTGCAGTTCATCAGGATCATAATAAATGATAATAAATATTCCAATTTCTTTCTTCAAACTTTGCACAAAATCAATCGTTGATAGATTGCTGAAACAGCGTTGGAGAATTTGCTTTATTTATAGCGACGGAACGGCCTGAAAATATTCTTGAAATGATGTAACAGATTCCAGAAAAAAAAAAACTAATCTTGTAAGACTACAAAAAATGGTTTATTATTTTCTCGTAACGATTTTATTTTTTCTGAAGAACGAAACCGTCACGCCCTTATTTTTGTTCACTTTATAATCAAAATCAGTCTTCGTGCAAATATTTACGCTATTTCTGTAATTTCTTCAAAATATCTGTGATTGTAGGCACGTAGTAGGCGTTTTTATAATTCTGGTATAGATTACTTTTCTTACCATTTCTACAGCCTCGAGTAACCAATTCCCGTTCTGATTTATAACAAACTCTTTACGTATATGTTTCTAATTTAATTATCGCTTTCAGTTCGAACCAAAAACCAGCTTTGTTCTGGTTCACACTGTATAAACCAGCGCCAAAAACGCGCTTTTCGTCGGCCAGCCCTCAGCCATTTATTGACCCTCGGCCGCGGCTTTTCCACCCATGTGGAGCGTTTAATAGCCCGCTTGATAAAAGACATGTTGCTTTCATGATCGGGCATTGGGGGAGGCGTGCGGCCAATCGAATCGGCCGCATTCGCGACGGGCGGGGCCGCGCTTCGGCTATATACCGGCCGTTTTCAGATAAATTATGTGGGATTTTTTGTGAGGAGGCAGGACGAAGCCAATTTAAAAATTTATGCCGAGACTGTGTCTTAATGATCGCTCGTCTTTTTTCGACGATTAGCGGACGCGAAGTCAGCGATTTTCTACACAAAAATTGATGGTAGACATGCTGTTGTAATTTAATCAAGACGCGGGATGGTAGAGATTAAATGAAGCATTGAGGTTTCGGCGAAAAAAGGCGAGGTGTGAGGTGTTTGTTTTGGGAGTGATGGGTAATTAAAAACGAGGAAAAACGCTCCTAATTGGCTTGATTTTAAAACAGGTAAAAAATTATAATAAAACAATTAAATAATAGACAATGGAGGGATTTTTGAAATATAAAATATTTTTGTTACGAGGAGGCATAAATCAGTTTGAATAGATGCATTGTAATACTAATAATAAAACTATTGTATTATTGTTATTCTTGAATAGTGATTTATAATCAATAAATAACGAAACAATTTAATCACGGCTACCGTTTATAATAACAGATGTGCCACTGAAGGCTGAACTGAAAATCATTTATGGTACTCGTAATTTAAGACAAATAGCGATAACACTTATCAACCTGTAGACGTGCGAGTGAAACAGAAACTAAACTAAAAGATGTTTTCTACGAATTGCAATAACCGACGGTCCAGACTTTTTTATTGCTCTGACTCCCGCTTATTGAATTAAACACTACCTACATTTTATTTTGATTTTCGATGTTGTAATTCACATTTGGTTAATTATAACTTGTCTAGATGTAGGGAAAATATGAAAGTACCAAATTGTCAGATAGACTCTATTACTTCAAAGTGTTTATGTTTATACATCGGAAGAATGTCACGTAGACATTTGTTTGATTTGAATGAGTTTATCGCCCCAAAACACTTGACTAAATTATTCATAAGCCTAACAAAATATTGGAATATTTTCCCATTTTTTTAATTTTTCAGATTTTTATTTCATCCATTTTTCGATTTGCAATTTCCAGATTTTCATTTTTTGTTAGTAGGTATAAGACTGATTTTGGCAAATCAAATAGTTTCTAGAAAAATAGGGGGCGGGTGGGCGGGCTTAGTATTTGCTAAGATAAGATTAATATTGGCAAATAACATACCTTCCAAGAAAATAAAGGGCGGGTGGGCGGGACTAATTCTTCTTAAGGTGAAACTGACTGTGGCAAATGACATACCCTCTAAGAAAATAAAGGCTGGGTAGGCGGGACTATTGCTCGTTTATAAAAGACGCTGTTGCAAAAAGTTAAACTTATCCCCGCCCACCCGCCCCTTCTATCATTTTTTTTTCTTTTGAAATAAGAAATACATTTTATAGCAAATAGTTTAACAAAAATATTACGATTAGACCTTTTTTTCGTTTTTAACAGTCTACATTCTTTTTCTTCCCATTCCCACTCTACAAAAGAACATACAATTAACCCCGCCCACCCGCCCGTTTTCATTTTAGCGATTCATTTTATCTAGTTTGAATTAAAGGAAGAGGAAGGGTCTAGTACTCGCAAAGACAGGACTGTTTTTGATAAATTGTTTAAAAATTTTTAAATTTTTGCAATTTTTCGATCAGCAATTTCACGAGTTCTCAATTTTAATTTTTCAAATTTTTATTTCATCCATTTTTCGATTTGCAATTTTCAGATTTTCATTTTTTGTTAATACTTGCTAAGATAAGACTAATATTGGCAAATGACATACCTTCCGAGAAAATAAAGGGTGGGTGGGCGGGACTAGTTCTTCTTAAGGTGAAACTGACTGTGGCAAATGACATACCCTCTAAGAAAATAAAGGCTGGCTAGGCGGGGCTATTGCTCGTTTATAAAAGACTCTGTTGCAAAAAGTTAAACTTAGCCCCGCCCACCCGCCCCTTCTATCAGTTTTTTTTCTTTTGAAATAAGAAATACATTTTATAGCAAATAGTATAACAAAAATATTACGATTAGAGCTTTTTTTTGTTTTTAACAGTCTACATTCTTTTCCTTTCCATTCCCACTCTACAAAAGAACATACAATTAACCCCGCCCACCCGCCCGTTTTCATTTCAGCGATTCATTTTATCTAGTTTGAATTAAAGGAAGAGGAAGGGTCTAGTACTCGCTAAGACAGGACTGTTTTTGATAAATTGTTTAAAAATTTTTAAATTTTTGCAATTTTTCGATCAGCAATTTCACGAGTTCTCAATTTTTAATTTTTCAGATTTTTATATCATCCATTTTTCGATTTGTAATTTTCAGATTTTCATTTTTTGTTAGTACTTGCTAAGATAAGACTAATATTGGCAAATGACATACCTTCCGAGAAAATAAAGGGTGGGTGGGCGGGACTAGTTCTTCTTAAGGTGAAAATGACTGTGGCAAATGACATACCCTCTAAGAAAATAAAGGCTGGGTAGGCGGGGCTATTGCTCGTTTATAAAAGACGCTGTTGCAAAAAGTTAAACTTAGCCCCGCCCACCCGCCCCTTCTATCAGTTTTTTTTCTTTTGAAATAAGAAATACATTTTATAGCAAATAGTTTAACAAAAATATTACGATTAGAGCTTTTTTTTGTTTTTAACAGTCTACATTCTTTTCCTTTCCATTCCCACTCTACAAAAGAACATACAATTAACCCCGCCCACCCGCCCGTTTTCATTTGAGCGATTCATTTTATCTAGTTTGAATTAAAGGAAGAGGAAGGGTCTAGTACTCGCTAAGACAGGACTGTTTTTGATAAATTGTTTAAAAATTTTTAAATGTTTGCAATTTTTCGATCAGCAATTTCACGAGTTCTCAATTTTTAATTTTTCAGATTTTTATATCATCCATTTTTCGATTTGCAATTTTCAGATTTTCATTTTTTGTTAGTACTTGCTAAGATAAGACTAATATTGGCAAATGACACACCTTCCGAGAAAATAAAGGGCGGGTGGGCGGGACTAGTTCTTCTTAAGGTGAAACTGACTGCGGCATATGACATATCCTCTAAGAAAATAAAGGCTGGGTAGGCGGGGCTATAGCTCGTTTATAAAAGACGCTGTGGCAAAAAGTTAAACTTAGCCCCGCCCACCCGCCCCTTCTATCAGTTTTTTTTCTTTTGAAATAAGAAATACATTTTATAGCAAATATTATAACAAAAATATTACGATTAGAGCTTTTTTTCGTTTTTAACAGTCTACATTCTTTTTCTTCCCATTCCCACTCTACAAAAGAACATACAAATAACCCCGCCCACCCGCCCGTTTTCATTTTAGCGATTCATTTTATCTAGTTTGAATTAAAGGAAGAGGAAGGGTCTAGTACTTGCTAAGACAGGACTGTTTTTGATAAATTGTTTAAAAATTTTTAAATTTTTACAATTTTTCGATCAGCAATTTCACGAGTTCTCAATTTTTAATTTTTCAAATTTTTATTTCATCCATTTTTCGATTTGCAATTTTCAGATTTTCATTTTTAGTTAGTACTTACTAAGATAAGACTAATATTGGCAAATGACATACCTTCCGAGAAAATAAAGGGTGGGTGGGCGGGACTAGTTCTTCTTAAGGTGAAACTGACTGTGGCAAATGACCAATACCCTCTAAGAAAATAAAGGCTGGGTAGGCGGGGCTATTGCTCGTTTATAAAAGACTCTGTTGCAAAAAGTTAAACTTAGCCCCGCCCACCCGCCCCTTCTATCTGTTTTTTTTCTTTTGAAATAAGAAATACATTTTATAGCAAATAGTATAACTAAAATATTACGATTAGAACTTTTTTTTGTTTTTAACAGTCTACATTCTTTTCCTTTCCATTCACACTCTACAAAAGAACATACAATTAACCCCGCCCACCCGCCCGTTTTCATTTGAGCGATTCATTTTATCTAGTTTGAATTAAAGGAAGAGGAAGGGTGGGAGGGGCTAGTACTCGCTAAGACAGGACTGTTTTTGATAAATTGTTTAAAAATTTTTAAATTTTTGCAATTTTTCGATCAGCAATTTCACGAATTCTCAATTTTTAATTTTTCAAATTTTTATTTCATCCATTTTTCGATTTGCAATTTTCAGATTTTCATTTTTTGTTAGTAGGTACTTGCTAAGGTAAGACTAATATTGGCAAATGACATACCTTCCGAGAAAATAAAGGGTGGGTGGGCGGGACTAGTTCTTATTAAGGTGAAACTGACTGCGGCAAATGACATACCCTCTAAGAAAATAAAGGCTGGGTAGGCGGGGCTATTGCTCGTTTATAAAAGACGCTGCTGCAAAAAGTTAAACTTATCCCCGCCCACCCGCCCCTTCTATCAGTTTTTTTTCTTTTGAAATAAGAAATACATTTTATAGCAAATAGTATAACAAAAATATTACGATTAGAGCTTTTTTTCGTTTTTAACAGTCTACATTCTTTTTCTTCCCATTCCCACTCTACAAAAAAACATACAATTAACCCCGCCCACCCACCCGTTTTCATTTGAGCGATTCATTTTATCTAGTTTGAATTAAAGGAAGAGGAAGGGTCTAGTACTCGCTAAGACAGGACTGTTTTTGATAAATTGTTTAAAAATTTTTAGATTTTTGCAATTTTTCAATCAGCAATTTCACGAGTTCTCAATTTTTAATTTTTCAAATTTTTATTTCATCCATTTTTCGATTTGCAATTTTCAGATTTTCATTTTTTGTTAGTACTTGCTAAGATAAGACTAATATTGGCAAATGACATACCTTCCGAGAAAATAAAGGGTGGGTGGGCGGGACTAGTTCTTCTTAAGGTGAAACTGACTGTGGCAAATGACATACCCTCTAAGAAAATAAAGGCTGGGTAGCCGGGGCTATTGCTCGTTTATAAAAGACTCTGTTGCAAAAAGTTAAACTTAGCCCCGCCCACCCGCCCCTTCTATCAGTTTTTTTTCTTTTGAAATAAGAAATACATTTTATAGCAAATAGTATAACAAAAATATTACGATTAGAGCTTTTTTTTGTTTTTAACAGTCTACATTCTTTTCCTTTCCATTCCCACTCTACAAAAGAACATACAATTAACCCCGCCCACCCGCCCGTTTTCATTTCAGCGATTCATTTTATCTAGTTTGAATTAAAGGAAGAGGAAGGGTCTAGTACTCGCTAAGACAGGACTGTTTTTGATAAATTGTTTAAAAATTTTTAAATTTTTGCAATTTTTCGATCAGCAATTTCACGAGTTCTCAATTTTTAATTTTTCAAATTTTTATTTCATCCATTTTTCGATTTGCAATTTTCAGATTTTCATTTTTTGTTAGTACCTACTTGCTAAGATAAGACTAATATTGGCAAATGACATACCTTCCGAGAAAATAAAGGGTGGGTGGGCGGGACTAGTTCTTCTTAAGGTGAAACTGACTGTGGCAAATGACATACCCTCTAAGAAAATAAAGGCTGGGTAGGCGGGGCTATTGCTCGTTTATAAAAGACGCTGTTGCAAAAAGTTAAACTTAGCCCCGCCCACCCGCCCCTTCTATCAGTTTTTTTTCTTTTGAAATAAGAAATAAATTTTATGGCAAATAGTATAACAAAAATATTACGATTAGAGCTTTTTTTTGTTTTTAACAGTCTACATTCTTTTCCTTTCCATTCCCACTCTACAAAAGAACATACAATTAACCCCGCCCACCCGCCCGTTTTCATTTGAGCGATTCATTTTGTCTAGTTTGAATTAAAGGAAGAGGAAGGGTCTAGTACTCGCTAAGACAGGACTGTTTTTGATAAATTTTTAAAAATTTTTAAATTTTTGCAATTTTTCGATCAGCAATTTCACGAGTTCTCAATTTTTAATTTTTCAGATTTTTATTTCATCCATTTTTCGATTTGCAATTTTCAGATTTTCATTTTTTGTTAGTACTTGCTAAGATAAGACTAATATTGGCAAATGACATACCTTCCGAGAAAACAAAGGGTGGGTGGGCGGGACTAGTTCTTCTTAAGGTGAAACTGACTGCGGCAAATGACATACCCTCTAAGAAAATAAAAGCTGGGTAGGCGGGGCTATTGCTCGTTTATAAAAGACGCTGTTGCAAAAAGTTAAACTTAGCCCCGCCCACCCGCCCCTTCTATCAGTTTTTTTTTCTTTTGAAATAAGAAATACATTTTATAGCAAATAGTTTAACTAAAATATTACGATTAGAGCTTTTTTTCGTTTTTAACAGTCTACAATCTTTATCTTCCCATTCCCACTCTACAAAAGAACATACAATTAACCCCGCCCACCCGCCCGTTTTCATTTCAGCGATTCATTTTATCTAGTTTGAATTAAAGAAAGAGGAAGGGTCTAGTACTCGCTAAGACAGGACTGTTTTTGATAAATTGTTTAAAAATTTTTAAATTTTTGCAATTTTTCGATCAGCAATTTCACGAGTTCTCAATTTTTAATTTTTCAGATTTTTATATCATCCATTTTTCGATTTGCAATTTTCAGATTTTCATTTTTTGTTAGTACTTGCTAAGATAAGACTAATATTGGCAAATGACATACCTTCCGAGAAAATAAAGGGTGGGTGGGCGGGACTAGTTCTTCTTAAGGTGAAACTGACTGCGGCAAATGACATACCCTCTAAGAAAATAAAAGCTGGGTAGGCGGGGCTATTGCTCGTTTATAAAAGACGCTGTTGCAAAAAGTTAAACTTAGCCCCGCCCACCCGCCCCTTCTATCAGTTTTTTTTTCTTTTGAAATAAGAAATACATTTTATAGCAAATAGTTTAACTAAAATATTACGATTAGAGCTTTTTTTCGTTTTTAACAGTCTACAATCTTTATCTTCCCATTCCCACTCTACAAAAGAACATACAATTAACCCCGCCCACCCGCCCGTTTTCATTTCAGCGATTCATTTTATCTAGTTTGAATTAAAGAAAGAGGAAGGGTCTAGTACTCGCTAAGACAGGACTGTTTTTGATAAATTGTTTAAAAATTTTTAAATTTTTGCAATTTTTCGATCAGCAATTTCACGAGTTCTCAATTTTTAATTTTTCAGATTTTTATATCATCCATTTTTCGATTTGCAATTTTCAGATTTTCATTTTTTGTTAGTACTTGCTAAGATAAGACTAATATTGGCAAATGACATACCTTCCGAGAAAATAAAGGGTGGGTGGGCGGGACTAGTTCTTCTTAAGGTGAAACTGACTGCGGCAAATGACATACCCTCTAAGAAAATAAAAGCTGGGTAGGCGGGGCTATTGCTCGTTTATAAAAGACGCTGTTGCAAAAAGTTAAACTTAGCCCCGCCCACCCGCCCCTTCTATCAGTTTTTTTTTCTTTTGAAATAAGAAATACATTTTATAGCAAATAGTTTAACTAAAATATTACGATTAGAGCTTTTTTTCGTTTTTAACAGTCTACAATCTTTATCTTCCCATTCCCACTCTACAAAAGAACATACAATTAACCCCCCCCACCCGCCCGTTTTCATTTCAGCGATTCATTTTATCTAGTTTGAATTAAAGAAAGAGGAAGGGTCTAGTACTCGCTAAGACAGGACTGTTTTTGATAAATTGTTTAAAAATTTTTAAATTTTTGCAATTTTTCGATCAGCAATTTCACGAGTTCTCAATTTTTAATTTTTCAGATTTTTATATCATCCATTTTTCGATTTGCAATTTTCAGATTTTCATTTTTTGTTAGTACTTGCTAAGATAAGACTAATATTGGCAAATGACATACCTTCCGAGAAAATAAAGGGTGGGTAGGCGGGGCTATTGCTCGTTTATAAAAGACGCTGTTGCAAAAAGTTAAACTTAGCCCCGCCCACCCGCCCCTTCTATCAGTTTTTTTTCTTTTGAAATAAGAAATACATTTTATAGCAAATAGTTTAACAAAAATATTCGGATTAGAGCTTTTTTTCGTTTTTAACAGTCTACATTCTTTTTCTTCCCATTCCCACTCTACAAAAGAACATACAATTAACCCCGCCCACCCGCTCGTTTTCATTTCAGCGATTCATTTTATCTAGTTTGAATTAAAGGAAGAGGAAGGGTCTAGTACTCGCTAAGACAGGACTGTTTTTGATAAATTTTTTAAAAATTTTTAAATTTTTGCAATTTTTCGATCAGCAATTTCACGAGTTCTCAATTTTAAATTTTTCAGATTTTTATTTCATCCATTTTTCGATTTGCAATTTTCAGATTTTCATTTTTTGTTAGTACTTGCTAAGATAAGACTAATATTGGCAAATGACATACCTTCCGAGAAAATAAAGGGCGGGTGGGCGGGACTAGTTCTTCTTAAGGTGAAACTGACTGTGGCAAATGACATACCCTCTAAGAAAATAAAGGCTGGGTAGGCGGGGCTATTGCTCGTTTATAAAAGACGCTGTTGCAAAAAGTTAAACTTAGCCCCGCCCACCCGCCCCTTCTATCAGTTTTTTTTCTTTTGAAATAAGAAATACATTTTATAGCAAATAGTATAACAAAAATATTACGATTAGAGCTTTTTTTTGTTTTTAACAGTCTACATTCTTTTCCTTTCCATTCCCACTCTACAAAAGAACATACAATTAACCCCGCCCACCCGCCCGTTTTCATTTGAGCGATTCATTTTATCTAGTTTGAATTAAAGGAAGAGGAAGGGAGGGAGGGGCTAGTACTCGCTAAGAGAGGACTGTTTTTGATAAATTGTTTAAAAATTTTTAAATTTTTGCAATTTTTCGATCAGCAATTTCACGAGTTCTCAATTTTTAATTTTTCAGATTTTTATATCATCCATTTTTCGATTTGCAATTTTCAGATTTTCATTTTTTGTTAGTACTTGCTAAGATAAGACAAATTTTGGCAAATCACATACCCTCTAGAAAAGTAGTGGGCGGGTGGGCGGGCCTAGTATTTGCTAAGATAAGACTAATTTTGGCAAATGACATACCTTCCAAGAAAATAAAGGGTGGGTGGGCGGGGCTATTGCTCGTTTATAAAAGACTCACCCACCCATTCTCCCTTTTTTCTTCCGAAATGAAAAATAAATTTTATAGCAAATAGTATAAGAAAAACATTAACATTAACAGCATACATTCTATTCCTGCCCATTCCCACTCTAAAAAAGAACATATAATTGACTACTCTACAATCAAAATCATCTTCGTTTCGCTCTTGTATCAAATTTTGTTTGTATATTAGAAATGTCATGTAGTTTGTTAAATGTTAACCAAAATTATAATATTCAGAACATTTTGTCCAATTGTGGTTTAATTAATAATTTTACTCCTCTGTTTTGAGAAGACAAACAAATTTCTGCGTGACATTATTTCGCTGTATAAACATAAATAAACACTTGAGCTTCAGGTTGCTATTACCTAGTGCTGAAGGACATTTTATCACGTTAGTTGTGTGCTTTAAATATATTTTACATTGTCCGTGCGGAGCAGGGGCTGCGGGGGTGTTATTTATGCCGCTGGTTTTTACTTTACAGCGGTTATCACAAAACGAAAATCGTGAAATCAAATTTTATAATTTTTTTTAAGGAGCGGGATTTGTCGGATTTTACTTTTAGCTTTCGATCAATTTTTAATTGAACAAATTAAGAACCTCAGATTTAGATCTCTAGAAGTTATTTTGGCTTCATTTCTTCAAAAAATTACCATTTTACCAGAATGGCCACATGAAACACATCAATTTTTGTGCTTAAAAAAAAATGAATCTAAAATCGAATAACTCCAAAAATTGCTGCAGGACCACAAACGTAAACACGTTATATTTTTCGAATGGGCACATTGAGATCTATAGCTTAGAATTTTTTGTGAATTTTTAGATAACTTTTCCAAAAGCGTAACTTTTGAATATTACAAAATTTTCTACTTTTTTGTCATTTTGAAGTCCTTTTTCAATCACTTTCGAAAAGTGTCCAAAGACATTTTTTTGTAAATTTGTCGATTTCGACGTCTAGAAGGTAACTTTTTCAAAAAGATAATTGAAAACTTACTTCTTACGAAATTTTTGACCTTTTTTGATCATTTTCAAAAGTTACACTTAAAGGGATTTTTTGTAGATTTCGACATTTAGAAGCTATTTTCGGGTTTATTTTAAAAATACTAACCATTATTCCCAGTCTTTAGTATAAAATGTGGTAAAGTTTGGTACTTTTAAAATATCGTTTTTTGAACCGAATACCTATGGTGTCGTTCAGAATCTCCATTTCTCTAGTGACGGTGCCGAGAAGGGTTACCAGCCCGAAGTTAAGCTTCGTAGGGCTGAAGCACACAGCAGGTCTTTGACCGTTGAAAATCACTTCACACAGTACCTGCGGATCTTTCCCAAAGATGCTGAAACTATAAAGTGGGGTTTATAAACTTGCTGTTGACGTTGAAGTTCCCGTTGCCAAGTTGCCAATAATAGTAACTTTGAGGTTCAACTTTTGCCATATTTAAAGGAGTTGTAGAAGAAAAGTGGAGGATTTAAGTTGATTACTACAAAAATTTACACGTCATAGCAAAACGCATGTGTGCGTGATGTTCGACGTCCCGCATGCTGTTGAATGCGCCAAGGTCATCAAAAAAGGTTATGAATGCAAAAAATTTATTTAAAGCACAATATCAACGGGAATACATTACATTGGAAGAATGTCACGTAGACATTTGTTGGATTTGAATGAATTTATCGCCCCAAAACAGATCACTAAAATTATTCATGAGCCTCAATTGAACAAAATATTCTGAATGTTATTATTATAATTCTTACCTTGTCATTATTTTATTGTTATAAAGACGAGCGTATTCTCACATTTTCTAGGAAATGGGGCGACTCGTTCTTTATTTGATCAATAATAAACTGACTGATTCATTAATTTTTTCGAGTCACCGGTTTAAGCAAATCTGAAAAATATGAATGCAATGATTAAAAGTCTGTTCATATTTTGCACATTTTCAGAATTTATTCGGCAAAATTTTGAGATGCCGTAATCAATTTTTTGGGGTTGATAAACAGATATATTTTCATTAAAAATTACCATGCTTACAATAACTGCAAAACGTCAAGATTTCAAAGTATTCAGTTTTGCAATTCTTGATTTAATCAATAAAATAAATTGACTTAGTCAGTAATTTTTTTCATACATCTCATCATACTTCGCACAATGCACATTTAAGATATAATAGCATTCTTTCGGAAAAATTTTGGGGTGGCGTGATCAATTTTTTAGGGGGAATGAGCAAATATATTTTGATCAAAAATTTACCATGCCTATGATAACTTTAGAACATCTCCAAGATTTCAAAGCATTTGGTTTTGTAGTTTCTGATTAAATCAATAACATAAATTCACGCATTCATTAATTTTTTTGAGTCACCCTGTATATGCAAATGGAATGATGAGGTGACGTCATCAATTTTTTGGAGGGGACAAGTAAATATATTTTGAATAAAAACTTATCATGCTTATCATAGCTGTAAACCGTCTGCACGATTTGAAAGCATTCGGTTTTGCAGATTCCAAATTAAATGTCAAAATGTTGTTTCGTAGTTTTGATTTTTTTTCCAAAAATATGGACGTTTCGGGTAAAATGTCAATTCGGAGTCATAAACTACATGTGTAAAACTATGGTATTTGATACAATTTAAAACCCAATTAGTAATTACTATGTACAATTTTGAAGTGACGTCATCACATTAGTGGTGGGGATGATTAGACAAATTTTCGTTACCGTTTTACCATCTACATGATATATCTAACATAAATACAAAATTTAGCAACAATCATCTGTCTAATAAAAATCCGGAACGGTAGACCGACGGACAGACAAACGGACAGACAGACGGAAACGGGAGACCTATTTCTTCGTACTCTAGGGGTCATGAAAGGTCGAGAAAATGTAAAAGTAGAGAGTCGACCGACGTACTTGATTATATTCACTTACGCGTTTTTTTCCTAATATGTGTAATCAACGAGAAACTTAAAACATGTTTAAAATGGTAAATTTGTATAGGGAAATATCAATTTTGCAATTACGCTCCGCCCCTCGGCTTACGACCAATAAAAAAATCATCAGAATCTAGACAGGGCGGGTGGGCGGGGTTTATATTTTGCCTTTTTTTCTTAACATTTGTAGACTTAATTCAACAGCAAGAAACTTAAAACATGTCTAAAATGAATGAATTAAGTTAGACCTATAATTTAATATTGAAAAAGTAATTAAGTGACACTTTTATTAATAATTTTCTCTAGGATTTTAGATTATCAGTGCAAAGATATAACTCGAGGCGAAGCCGAGAGTTAAAATATGTGCCACGGATTTCAGATTTTGTCTAATAAGAAATATTCAAGATTATTCTTTCACATCAATTTTGAGTAATGTACATTTTGAAGAAAAGTTGACATCCAGAATGTAATTCTTACCCGAGGCGGAGTCGAGTGTTGAAAAATAAATGAACATTTACAGCGTCTAATTTTGAAAAAGTGATTAAGGAAGTGACACTTTTTTAAATGATTTTTTCGATGATTTGGGATTATCAGAATAATGGTACAGTCGTCCTGTGTTTAAACACGAGGCGAAGCCGTGACTTGAAAAATGTGTTACGCATCTCAGATTTTGTTTAAAAAGGAATACCTAGGTATTCAAGATTTACAAAAAGTTAGTCGGGCCCCCCACGACTTTTGAATATTACAAAAAAAGCAGTCGGCCCTCCGAGATTCTTGTATATTTTCGAAAAAAAGAAAAAAATCGGGGCCATCGAGATTCTTTAAAGTTCTTAGAAAAATGACAGTCAAGGTCTCCAAGAATCCGTTGTAGTCATCACAAAAAGACACAAAGATTTTTTTTATATTCTCAAAGAAAGGATAGTCGGGGGGCCCGAGATTCTTTTATATTCTTAAGAAAAAGACAGTCGGGGCCCCGAGATTCTTTAATATTAAAAAAAAAAGAGAGCAGAGGCCCCCATGACAATTTTATATATGCAGGTACTTAAAAAAAAACAATACGGGTTCCTAAGATTCTGTTATTATTTTGAGAGCCCATGGAGATTTTTTTGTAAATTATTTAAAACAATTTTGGGGGACTTTGGTGTTTTATTTTTGGAAAATTTTGACCTGACCTGTTTCTGAATTAATTTTGGCACCCCGTTTTTTTTTTAATTTAAAAAAGGTTCTAGATATACGTGTTTGGAGAGAATTTGAAAGTGCTTTGAATCCTGCGGTGTATTTTCTTATAATAATTTAAATTTCTTAGAGGATACGTCATTTGCTAAAATCAAACTTATCTTAGCAGGTACTAGACCCACCCATAAGATCGATCTTTCATTCAGAGCAGATAAAATGTATCACTGAAATGCATGCGGGGCGGGTGGGCGGGCTTAATCAGTCTTGACACATGCTATCCCCGCCCACTTCTCTTTTCTTAGAGGGTATCTTATTTGCCAAAGTCGGTCTTATTTTAGCAGTTATTGACAACAAATGAAAAATTCATCACGGTTGAGATCGAGACGAATGGGTGGGGCTTCTTTTGTTTTTTTTTTATTAATACATTTGGTTTTCTTGGCATAACACAATTATTTAAGAACATATTTCGCATGGTAATTTCTCGTAGAAAAATAAAGATTTTACAATTAAGCTCCGCCCCTCGGATTACGATATTTCTTTATACAAATTGGCCATTTTAAACATGTTTTAAGTTTCATGTTGTGAAAATAAGTCTACACATATTAACACAAAAAGGCAAAATGTAAGCCCACCCACCCGCCCTGTCTCAATTCTGACGATTTTTTTATTCGCCGTGAACCAAGGGAACGGAACTTAACTGCTAAATACTTATTTATTTACAAGAAATTAAAAACGCGTATCGTGTTGTTCAACGAATACTAAGTGCATTATGAAAAAAAAAGGCAAAATATAAACCCCGCCCGATTTTGCAATTAGGCTCCGCCCCTAGGTCTGGCAACGAATGAAACTTCATTACTACACATTTAGATCAGCGCAGGTATGGGTGGGGCTTAATCTTTGGCTTTAACTTTTTCTTAATATACATAGTCTTCTTTGAAAAACACGACACTCAAAAAAAATCATCACAATTAAGATAGGGCGGGTGGGCGGGGCTTAAATTTTATTATTAAATTAGCTTCTCAGGGAGACTGACGAATTATTTTTAATAACACGTGAACGTACTCGCTGCGCTCGCATTCCTACCGTTCTTTTTTAAAATAATGCGGTTTCATAAGAACGTTTACAAATGCTATGAAATTGAAGAATTTAACCCCTTTAACTAGTGGACAACTGGAAGAAAAATTATCAAACGTTTTCAGCGAATTTTGACTAAAATTTGGCATACAACTTTTTAACATTATTGTAGGTATCTAGAGATAATAATACTATACGATTCAAAATGTAAGCCCGCCCACCCGCCCTATCTCAAATGTGATGATATTTTTTTATTCACTGTCAACCAAGGGGGCGGATCCTAACTACAAAATACTTATTTCTTTACAAGAAATGAAAAAAGTGTTTTTGAGTGTCGTGTTGTTTAAAGAATACTGTGTCTTTTAAGAAAAGAGGCATAAGTAATATAAACCCCGCCCACCCAGCCCATCTTAATTGTGATGATTTTTTTATTCTTAGACACTTAAAACACGTTCAAAATGGTAAACATGGATTTTGCAATTACGCTCCGCCCCTAGGTCTGCCAACGAATACAAACTTTACTATTTAAATCAGGGCAACTATGGGTGGGGCTTAACCTTCGGCATTAATTTTTTCTTAATATACATAGTATTCTTTGAATATCACGATACTCAAATACATGTCTTATATGGTAATTTCTCGTAGAGATATATAAGGATTTTGCAATTAAATTCCTCTCGACCATTAAAAAAAAATCATCACAATTGAGACAGGGTGGGTGGGCGGGGCTTAACCTTCGGCATTAATTTTTTCTTAATATACATAGTATTCTTTGAATATCACGATACTCAAATACATGTCTTATATGGTAATTTCTCGTAGAGATATATAAGGATTTTGCAATTAAATTCCTCTCGACCATTAAAAAAATCATCAGAATTGAGACAGGGTGGGTGGGCGGGGCTTACATCTTGCTTTTTTTTTCTTAATATGTGTAGCCATCTTTTCGCAGCAAGAAACTTAAAACATGTTTAAAATGGTAAATTTGTATAGGGAAATATCTATCAATTTTGCAATTACGCTCCGCCTCTCGGTCTGCCAACGAATGAAAAATTCATCACGGTTGAGATCGAGAGGAATGGGTGGGGCTTCTCTTTTGGTTTTTTTTTATTAATACATTTAGTTTTTTTTGCATAACACGATTACTTAAGAACATATCTCACATGGTAATCTCTCGTAGAAAAATAAAGATTTTACAATTACGCTCCGCCTTTCGAATTACGATATTTCTTTATACAAATTTTCCATTTTAAACATGTTTTAAGTTTCATGTTGTGAAAATAAGTCTACACATATTAACATAAAAAGGCAAAATCTAAGCCCGCCCACCCGCCCTATCTCAATTCTGATGATTTTTTTATTCGCCGTGAACCAAGAGGGCGGAGCTTAACTGCAAAATACTTATTTCTTTACAAGAAATTTTATTACCAATTTAGCTTCTCAGGGAGACTGACGAATAACTTTTAATAACACCTGAACGTGCTCGCTGCGCTCGCATTCTTACCGTTCTATTTTAAAATAATGCAGTTTCATAAGAACATTTACAAATGACCTTCACTGCTATCAAATTGAAGAGTTTAGCCCCCTTAACTAGTAGACAACTGGAAGAAAAAATATCAAACGTTTTCAGCGAATTTGAACTAAAATTTTGCATACAACTTTTGAACATTATTGTAGGTATCTAGAGATAATGTTCGTACTATGTGCTTCAAAATGTAGGGCCGCCCACCCGCCCTATTTCAAATGTGATGATATTTTTTTATTCACTGTCAAGCAAGGGGGCGGACCCTAACTACAAAGTACTTTTTCATTTACAAGAAATGAAAAACATGTTTTTGAGTGTCGTGTTGTTTAAAGAATACTGTGTCTATTAAGAAAAAAAGGCATAACATGAACCCCACCCACCCACCCCATCTCAATTATGGTGATTTTTTTATTCTTAGAAAATTAAAACACATTCAAAATGGTAAATCTGGATTTTGTAATTACTCTCCGCCCCTAGGTCTGCCAACGAATACAAACTTCATTACTATTTAGATCAGGGCAAGTATGGCTGGGGCTTAACCTTCGGCATTAATTTTTCTTAATATACATAGTGTTCTTTGAATACCACGATACTCAAATGCATGTCTTATATGGTAATTTCTTGTAGAGATATATAAGGATTTTGTAATTAATGGGTGGGGTTTACATTTTGCCTTTTTTTCTTAATATGTTTAGCCGTCTTTTCACAGCAAGAAACTTAAAACATGCTTAAAATGGTAAATTTGTATAGGGAAATATCAATTTTGCAATTACGCTCCGCCTCTCGGTCTGACAACGAATGAAAAATTGATCAGTTGAGATCGAGACGGATGGGTGGGGCTTCTCTTTTTTAATTAATACATTTAGTTTTCTTTGTATAACACTTTGTAT
The DNA here is from genome assembly GCF_036711695.1 of Zophobas morio. Classification (NCBI taxonomy): domain Eukaryota; kingdom Metazoa; phylum Arthropoda; class Insecta; order Coleoptera; family Tenebrionidae; genus Zophobas; species Zophobas morio. The sequence goes on from NW_026972132.1 coordinate 748,188, forward strand.
AATTCTCCTTTACCATCGTGTGATATTGAGAGACCCTTCTCTAGGTATAAAAATGTCCCAACATACAAAAAGAAAAATTGTTCTGCCGAAAATTTACAAAAATATAGATTATTTTAGAGCCTAAAATACGCTCTTTAATAACAATAAACAGGCCGCTAAGTGCGTTGTCTCCTTGTGCAACAAATCAGGGGCGCATTCCCGGGGGGTTTACAGTTTTACGGCCGCAATTTCGACCCGTCGAAACGGCGCAACAATACGGGCCTGGAGCCACGCAGAGCGAGAAATTTGTAACCGTACGGTGTCTGTTGACAGCAATGAAAAATTCAAGTAGTCAGCAGTTGTGTACTTTATGAAAAGATGTATTTACGATATGCTGTTACGGGTTTTGTGCGAGGAGAATGACGCTTTCGCAGAAATGGTGACGCTTTGATGGGACCATATTTGGAATGATGGGTGCTAAATGGATGCTCGAATTGCCATTAGTGGACACTGGTGGACACGGTATGGGTAGATTAGGACTTTGACGAAACGCGGACATGCGGCGACACGGTCAGAGAGTATGTTGTTTGGGGTTTGGGTCTGACTCCCAGATGGGTGGTAGCGATGGTTGTAATTTAGCAGTATTGATTATTATTGGAGGAAATTGGGTTTTTAATTTGAGAGAGGACGAGTGCGGTTACCGTCGGCGGAGAAGTGTGTGAGTTGATGGGGGAAACTGACGATGAAATGGGTGTTTAGACAGAAACAAAAGTCAAAAAATAAGCCCGCCCACCCACCCTGTCTCAATTGTGATGATTTTTTTTATTGGTCGTGAATCAGAGGGCGGAGCTTAATTGCAAAATCCGTATTTCCTTACAAAATTTTACCATTTTGAACTCGTTTTCAGTTTCTTGTTATGAAAATGAAAAACTACGTAGTATGCATAAAAAATCATCACAGTTGAGATAAGGCGGGTGGGCGGAGCTTTTCACAACCAAAGACTTAAAACTTTATCATATTGGTAAATTTTTGTAAGCAAATATGGATTTTGCAATTACGTTCCGCCCCTCGGTGTGACAAGGAATGAAAAATTCGTCGGAATTGTGACGAGGGTGGGTGGGCGGGGCTTATATTTTGCTTTCTTTTTAATATGTTTCTCTTTAAATCGCAAACGACATACGGAAAGAAACAAAAGCTTGTGACATCACACTCCTGATCAGATTGTTATTTAGACACGGCATAGAAATAAATATTTCAAAATTAAAAGTACAAAACAAGATGGATCTATTTTAAAACTCGTTGCATAAAATAGAAAGAATGTATTTTTAATTTTAGGGGAATGGTTTTAGTTTACCATTTAAGTATTTTATAAATTTTACCAGATAACTTGCTTATTATGCTCGACAGTAACTCTTCTTCGTAATTTTTTAGGAAATTATTTTTTTTGTGTACACAAAAATTGCATGTGTTTTTTGTTGCAGTGGGTTCGAAAATGAAGATGAGGGGATTCGCTAAATTATAATCAAGCTCAAATGTTAGAACACATTTTGTTTTTTAATTTATTATATGGTGCTTTATCATTTTTTTTTTAAAGAAAATAGGTCAATTTTGACGTTGAAGGGTTTTCTAAATTTTTTTGTAAAAATCTCAAAGTCAGCGGTTTCTATATGGATCCGCAGGAACCATGGCCAAAATTTTTAAAAATCCACAACTCTTTAAAAATGGGGCGAAATGTTAAAAAAAAGTTTCAAAGTTCTTCTTAAGATGAGACTGACTGGAAAGAAAATAAAGGGTGGGTGGGCGGGGCTATTGCTTGTTTATAAAAGACCCTGTAGCAAAAACTTAAACTTGGCCCCGCCCACCCACACATTTTCCAATTTTTTTCTCTTCTGAAATAAGCAATAAATTTTATAGCAAATAATATAACAAAACTATTACGATTAGAGGTTTTCTTTGTTTTTTAACATCCTACATTCTATTCCTTCCCACTCTACCAAAAAACATATCATTAATCCCGGCCACCCACCCGCTTTCATTTCACCAATTCATTTTATCTAGTTCGAATTAAAGTTGGATTTATACTCAAGAGAAATAAAATCGTTTGAATAAGAACAGGGATGATGGGCAGGACTAGTACTTGCTAAGATAGTACTGATTTTGGTAAATGACATATCCTCTAAAAAAACAAAGGGTGGGTGGGCGGTACTAATTCTTGTTAAGATGAGGCTGACTGGCAAATCACATACCCTCTAAAAAATAAAGGGTGGGTGGGCGGGGCTATTACTATTCTATAAGAGACTCTGTAGCAAAAAGTTAAACTTAGCCCCACCCACCGACCCACTTTCATTTCACCAATTCATTTTATCTAGTTTGAATTAAAGTTGATTCTTATACTGAGCAGAAATAAAATCGTTACAATAACAACAGGGAGGGTGGGCGGGGCTAGTACTTGCCAAGATAGGACTGTTTTCGGTAAATGACATACCCTATAGGAAAATAAAGTGTGGGTGGGCGGGGCTAGTTTCTGTTAAGATGAGACTGACTGGCAAATCACATATCCTCTAAAAAAATAAAGGGTGGGTGGGCGGGGCTATTACTATTCTATAAGAGACTCTGTAGCAAAAATTTAAACTTAGCCCCGCCCACCCACCCGCTTTCATTTCACCAATTCATTTTATCTAATGTGAATTAAAGTTGGTTCTTATACTGAGCAGAAATAAAGTCGTTACAATAAGAACAGGGAGGGTGGGCGGGGCTAATACTCTTCAGGATAGGACTGTTTTTGGCAAATGACATAACCTGTAAAAAAATAAAGAGTGGGTGGGCGGGGCTAGTTTTTGTTAAGATGAGGCTGACTGGCAAATCACATACCCTCTAAAAAAATAAAGGGTGAGTGGGCGGGGCTATTACTGTTCTATAAGAGACTCTGTAGCAAAAATTTAAACTTAGCCCCGCCCACCCACCCGCTTTCATTTCACCAATTCATTTTATCTAGTTTGAATTAAAGTTGGTTCTTCTACTGAGCAGAAATAAAATCGTTAGAATAAGGACAGGGAGGGTGGGCGGAGCTAATACTCGTCAGGATAGGACTGTTTTTGGCAAATTACATATCCTGTAAGAAAATAAAGGGTGGGTGGGTGGGGCTAGTTTTTGTTAAGATGAGACTGACCGGCAAATCACATACCCTCTAAAAAAATAAAGGGTGGGTGGGCGGGGCTATTACTATTCTATAAGAGACTCTGTAGCAAAAAGTTAAACTCTGCCCCGCCCACCCACCCGCTTTCATTTCACCAATTCATTTAATCTAGTTTGAATTAAAGTTGGATCTTATACTGAGCAGAAATAAAGTCGTTAGAATAAGAACAGGGAGGGTGGGCGGGGTTAATACTCTTCAGGATAGGACTGTTTTTGGCAAATGACATACCCTGTAAGAAAATAAATAGTGGGTGGGCGGGGCTAGTTTTTGTGAAGATGAGACTGGCGGGCAAATCACATACCCTCTAAAAAAAAATAAAGGGTGGGTGGGCGGGGCTATTACTATTCTATAAGAGACTCTGGAGTAAAAAGTTAAACTTAGCCTCGCCCACCCACCCGCTTTCATTTCACCAATTCATTTAATCTAGTTTGAATTAAAGTTGGTTCTTATACTGAGCAGAAATAAAATCGTTAGAATAAGAACAGGGAGGGTGGGCGGGGCTAGAACTTGCTAAAATAGTACTGATTTTGGTAAATGACATATCCTGTAAGAAAATAAAGGGTGGGTGGGCGGGTCTATTACTATTCTATAAGAGACTCTGTAGCAAAAAGTTAAAGTTGGCCCCGCCCACCCACCCGCTTTTAATTCACCAATTCATTTTATGTAGTTTGAATTAAAGTTGGTTCTTGTACTGAGCAGAAATACAATCGTTAGAATAAGAACAGGGAGGATGAGTGGGGGTAATACTCGTCAGGATAGGACTGTTTTTGGCAAATTACATACCCTGTAAGAAAATAAAGGGTGGGTGGGCGGGGCTAGTTTTTGTTAAGATGAGACTGACTGGCAAATCACATACCCTGTAAAAAAATAAACGGTGGGTGGGCGGGGCTATTACTATTCTATAAGAGACTCTGTAGCAAAAAGTTAAACTTAGCCCCGCCCACCCACCCGCTTTTAATTCACCAATTCATTTTATGTAGTTTGAATTTAAGTTGGTTCTTATACTGAGCCGAAATAAAATCGTTAGAATAAGGCCAGGGAGGGTGGGCGGGGCTAATACTCGTCAGGATAAGACTGTTTTTGGAAATGACATACCCTGTAAGAAAATAAAGGGTGGGTGGGCGGGGCTAGTTTTTGTTAAGATGAGACTAACTGGCAAATCACATACCTATTAAAAAAAATAAAGGGTGGGTGGGGGGGGACTATTACTATTCTATAAGAGACTTTGTAGCAAGAAGTTAAACTTAGCCCCGGCCACCCACCCGCTTTCATTTTATCTAGTTTGAATTAAAGTTGGTTTTTATATTGAGCAGAAATAAAATCGTTAGAATAAGGACAGGGAGGGTGGGCGGGGCTAGTCCTTGTTAAGATGAGACTAACTGTGGCAAATGACACACCCTCTAAGTAAATAAAGGGTGGGTAGGCGGGGCTATTACTATTTTATAAAAGACTGTTAGCCACGCCCACCCACCTGCTTTCATTTCGCCGATTCATTTTATCTAGTTTGAATTAAAGTTGGATCTCATAATGAACATACTTAAATAAAATCGTTAGAATAACAACAGGGAGGGTGGGCAGGGCTATTACTTGCTAAGATGGGACTGTTTTTGGTAAGTGACATATCCTCTAAGAAAATAAAGGGTGTGTGGGCGGGGCTAGTTCTTCTTAAGATGAGACTGACTGTGGTAAATCACACAGTCTCTAAGAAAATAAAGGGTGGGTGGGTGGGGTATTTTTCTTTTTAAAATGCTTACGATAAGTTTAAAACGTTATCATCTCCACGAACAATTAAATAATGTAAACTCTTTTCTTTTCATAGTAACTCATATTTACACTTTATAACAACATACTGCTATATTTGTGGTTGATGAGTCTGCCTTGATTTTTATCGCAATTAATTTTCTATTACTTTAGTTATTTATTAACGCTTGCCATTTGCTAGAATAAAAACATTTTTTGTGTCTACTCCCATCCGATTTTCAAAAACCTCGCAAGTAACGTCGCTAATAACAGTTTTATAGTTGATATCAACAACATTAAAATTAAACGGATGACAAATTTTATTATCGATGTTTTTAAATGTGTGTGCAACTTTATCGCCCGTACCTGAATTTTATTGAACTGAAATAATCGCAATCGCAACTGACATTAATCCAACCTCGAACGCATAAAACACGCTCAAGTAAAACTCCACCCAGTACAACGCCAAATAAAAATCGAGAAAAACTCCCCAAACCTTCTTCGAACCTTCACTTTTTCGCTTTTAATTAACCCGACGCGAATGGCTTCCAGTTCCCAGAGATTTTGTAACAACCAGCTGTGATTAAACACACAACCACAAACAAACATCACAATAAAGACATTTCAAAATACAAAAAACCAACAATACCAAACAAATCGCTCAAAAGCGCAGAAAAAAGCAAAATAATCAACTCGGAACTGACGTGTTTGCTAAAATGGAGAATTCTCTCGATATTTGCGGTCGCCACTCATCAAGGTTAGAACGCAACAACAAGATTTTTTCCCGAGCAATTTCATAATCGCAATCCGCCCCGCCGAAACGCGTGACGTCATCTACAAATCGCGCTGAGCAACCCGACCGGAAAAAACAGTCAATCTTGCGAATGCGCGTCCTTTCACATGATGGCTTTACGACGGCCCTTGATGCTTTTACGGGCTCTTTCCAGAAACCCGTCGTCGGCAATAAATCGTCGCGTTTATGACGCCGTAAAGCAATAAAATCACAAAAATGCTAAGCGAAATTCTTCTTTTGTAAGAGAAAAATTTGATTTGGTCATTGGTAGGCCAACCGTTACCGGCGAACCGTTCGGAAAAATCTCAAGAAGTGAAATACGAATTTTTTGCGCGCTGTAACTGTCCAATGTAAATAAAATCAACACCTTGAATAATTCGAGTTATTCGGATTTTTATAAGAGCGCACAGCGCTTTTTACGGAGCGATTGCCGTGGGAATTTCATGTTTTTCACGGAACGAGCTGATGAGAACTCTATTTCGGATTTTTGAGCCCGGATCGGGCGAAAAATGCCGCCGACGGGGCAGGGGAGGCGGGCCGAGGTGGACACACCGACGCAAAAAAATGCACACCCCCAATTAGCGCAATATGTGTTATTCAACATCAAAAACCACTGCAAAAGTCGCACTTAAAAAAATAATTTCCCCATACTTTAATTGTATAAACTCTATATAGTTTCTCATACTAAAATATACTTTGTCCGCACTCCCCTAGCCACCGACGTCTCAATGAAGTTTCCACTACAACGCCGATTCGCTATGAATTCGTAACCGATATATTTTATTAGAATGTCAACGGGGGTCTTATTATACCATTACTGTTAACATACGTCCTAACCGTTACTGCTACCGATATAAAAAAAATCATTCATTGATCAAATTTCATTCATGAGATACTCTGAATTAATTTAATTTCCGTGTATAAGCTCGGAACTTTCTAATCGGATTTCGACAGTGGTCAAGGAAAGTTTATGGTGGCTAATAAAAGTAATAAATAACGATCTAGTGGAATACAGTAGGGACAATGTTGACAGGTCCGGGTTTACTGCACCCATATAAAGTAATAAAGGGCCCATTATTTGGCAACTTTTTGTAAGGATGCTGTTCCTAGTAACTTCTGCTTTGTTGCGTTGACAGTGACGACTCAATTATGCGCCATTTAGGGACATTATGGTTCGCAGAACCACTATATGTTTTTTTTTTATTATTATTTTCTCGTTTAGTTTCGGTAATATTAATAAAGCACCTCTGATTTATTTCTTTATAATTTACGAGCACGCATGAGTTGCTGTGATACAGAAGTTTATGTTTATTACCTCTGTGGTTGTTTGACTGATTGGTGATATTAAGATAAAAGACGTAATTAGGTAGTAAACATGTGTGTAATAAATTACGACGAATGTTTTGTATGGAGCATTTCCATTATTATACGTTTTTTATTGAACGGACGTTTTTTAAACTCTCTTTATTGGTTATTGTATAAAGTGCATAATTTTCACTACATTAAAGATGTAATCTAACCTTTACGATAGGTCGTTTATTTTATTTTATTAACGAATCAGATTGCCTACTTTTAAGTGCAACAATTCCCGGGTGGATCTAGGACGATTTAAAATAAGATTTTGAGATAAGGTAGCTAGGATTATTGTTCATGTGGTAATTTTAAAAATGTGGCTTCGAAAATAACCACAAATTAGCTTTGCCTGTGATTAATGGTTGGATCATGTGACGCTTGTTGCCTCATTAGTTTAAGCGTTTCAGTAAATATGTTCATTTCTATTTCTTTAAGTTGCATTTATGACAGTACAAAGGAATTAATAATATATGTTTTTTACATCACTAATGAAAACGGAAAATATGAAAAATTTAACATAAATCCCTGAGGTACGCCATCCATTTTTAACGTTTGGTGAACATTAATTAAAGTTCCAGAAATTAAATGTTGGGATATTTTTCAAATCTCGACTGCGCCTCAGACAATATTTTTTCTTTGGGTGACTTATGACAATATGAAATATAGCGACTCTAAAATAAATCTTTCAGATTCGCTATTTATTTAATATTTCTTCTTTACAATTTTAAAAATCCTTGATATCTGTGGAATCTCTCCAGAACTTGTTGAATTTTTAGAATGTTTAAAATTTTGGAACTTTTGATTACCTAGAATCCTTAGCCTTTAGAATCTTTACAGTTTTTTCAGTCCTCAGAATGCTTACGTTCTTAGGATTTTTAGAGTATTTCGAAATTTTGGACATTTTATATCAAGAATATTGAGAATTCCTAGAATCTTCAGATTTTGAAGCTCTCTACAATTTCTAGAATTTCTAGTATCTTCGGAATTTATAAGATTTTTTTAATCTTTTTCATATTCGGAAGCTTAGAATCTTTAATAATCATTACAAGTGGAATCTCCCTAAAATTTCTAATTTCTGGGATTTTTAAGGTCTGTAATCGTTAGAATCTTTGAAATTTTTTAGGGTCTTGAAACCCTTTGAATCTCAAACTTTTCGAATTATTCTTAGAATTTTTAGTACCTAGAAGATACTACGGATCTCTAGGAATTTTAGCATTTTTACACTTTACAATTTTTATAGTCTTTAGAATCTCTACAGTATTCAAACTGTTCAGAATTCTTAAGATATTTCGAGTCTTTCGAATCTTTCGAAATTTTGGACATTTTAGAAGTTTTAGTACTTTTAATTACTTAGAACCCTAAGTGTATTTAGAATCTTTTTAGCCTTTTCAGTCTTTAAATTTTCTACAGACCCTAAAGTGCTTAAAGTCCTTAGTATTTTTCTAGTCTTTCGAATTTTTGGAAATTCTGGAATTTTAGAACCTTTAGAATTTCTAGAGTCTTCAGATCTTTGGGATGTCTAGAATTTCTAGAATTTCTAGTATCTTCGGAATTTTTAAGGTTTGTTTAATATTTTTTATATTTGGAAGCTTAGAATCTTTAGCAATCATTACAAGTGGAATCTCCCTAAAATTTCTAATTTTTGTAATTTTTAAGGTCGGTAATCGTTAGAATCTTTGAAATTTTTTAGGGTCTTGAAACCCTTTGAGTCTCCAACTTTTCGAATCTTTATTATTCTTAGAATTTTTAAAACTTTACGGATCTCTAGGAATTTTAGCATTTTTACACTTTAGAATCTTCAAAGTCTTTAGAATCTTTACACTTTTTACAGTCCCCATAGTACTCGGAGTCCTCAGACTGCTCGAATTCGAGTCTTTCGAATCTTTCGAAATTTTGTACATTTTAGCAATTTTAGAACTTTTGATTTTTTAGAACCCTAAATGTATTTAGAATCTTTTTAGTCTTTTCAGTCTTTAAATTTTCTACAGTTCTTAAAGTGCTTAAAGTTCTTAGTATTTTTCTAGTCTTTCGAATCTTTGGAAATTCTGGAATTTTAGAACCTTTAGAATTTCTAGAGTCTTCAGATCTTTGGAATGTCTAGAATTTCTAGAATTTCTAGTATCTTCGGAATTTTTAAGATTTGTTTAATATTTTTTATATTTGGAAGCTTAGAATCTTTAGCAATCATTACAAGTGGAATCTCCCTAAAATTTCTAATTTTTGTAATTTTTATGGTCGGTAATCATTAGAATCTTTGAAATTTTTTAGGGTCTTGAAACCCTTTGAGTCTCCAACTTTTCGAATCTTTATTATTCTTAGAATTTTTAAAACTTTACGGATCTCTAGGAATTTTAGCATTTTTACACTTTAGAATCTTCAAAGTCTTTAGAATCTTTACACTTTTTACAGTCCCCATAGTACTCGGAGTCCTCAGACTGCTCGAATTCGAGTCTTTCGAATCTTTCGAAATTTTGGACATTTTAGCAATTTTAGAACTTTTGATTTTTTAGAACCCTAAATGTATTTAGAATCTTTTTAGTCTTTTCAGTCTTTAAATTTTCTACAGTTCTTAAAGTGCTTAAAGTTCTTAGTATTTTTCTAGTCTTTCGAATTTTTGGAAATTCTGGAATTTTAGAATCATTAGAATTTCTAGAATCTTCAGATCTTTGGGATGTCTAGAATTTCCAGAATTTCTAGTATCTTCGGAATTTTTAAGATTTGTTTAATATTTTTTATATTTGGAAGCTTAGAATCTTTAGCAATCATTACAAGTGGAATCTCCCTAAAATTTCTAATTTTTGTAATTTTTAAGGTCGGTAATCGTTAGAATCTTTGAAATTTTTTAGGGTCTTGAAACCCTTTGAGTCTCCAACTTTTCGAATCTTTATTATTCTTAGAATTTTTAAAACTTTACGGATCTCTAGGAATTTTAGCATTTTTACACTTTAGAATCTTCAAAGTCTTTAGAATCTTTACACTTTTTACAGTCCCCATAGTACTCGGAGTCCTCAGACTGCTCGAATTCGAGTCTTTCGAATCTTTCGAAATTTTGGACATTTTAGCAATTTTAGAACTTTTGATTTTTTAGAACCCTAAATGTATTTAGAATCTTTTTAGTCTTTTCAGTCTTTAAATTTTCTACAGTTCTTAAAGTGCTTAAAGTTCTTAGTATTTTTCTAGTCTTTCGAATTTTTGGAAATTCTGGAATTTTAGAATCATTAGAATTTCTAGAATCTTCAGATCTTTGGGATGTCTAGAATTTCTGGAATCTCTAGTATCTTCGGTATCTTTAAGGTCCTAAAATATTTGTAGTCATTAGAATCTTTCAATTTTTTAATGGATTTGAAACCCTTTGAATGTTTCGAACTTTTCGAGTCTTTAGAATTTTTAGTACATAGAAGATCCTTAGAATTTTTAGTACGGATCTTTAGGAATTTTAGCATTTTAATACTTAAGAGTCTTTAAGATTTTTACAGTCGTTAAAGTCTTTACAGTTTTTACAGTCCTCATAGCACTCAGAGTCCTCACACTGCTCAGAGTTTTTTAGGATATTTCGAGTCCTTCGAATCTTTGGAAATTTTGGACATTTTAGAATTACCAGGAGTTCAGGAATCTTTAAAATTTTTACAGTCTTTGGAATGTGTGGAATTCCTGTAGAATTTGTAGTTTTTGCAATATTTGAAACTTTTATTTATTTAGAATCCTAACAGTGTTCAGAATCTTTAGATTTTTTTTAGTCTTTACTATTTTTACAGTCCCCAGTGTGCTTAAAGTTCTTAGTATTCTTCTAGTCTTTCGAATCTTTGAAAATTTTGGTCATTTTAAAACCACCAAGAGTTCTAGAATCTTTACAATTTCTAGAATCTTCAGGATTTTTAAAATTGTTTGAATCTTTCTTATGCGTATGTTTAGAATCCATTTGATTTATAAGGTCTTTAAAATCGTTAGTCTCTGGAAATTTTAAAATTTTTGGCATGTTTGAACACTTTGAAACCTGTCGAATCTTCCAAAATTTTCGAAATTTTGTTATATTTAGAATCCATAAAATTTCTATAATTTTTAGAACTTTTAAATTTCCAGTATCTCTGCGTTCTTCAGCATCTCCAGAATTTTTAAGACTTCTGATCTTTGGGGATTTTATCACCTTTACAATTTTAATAATCGCCAGACACTTTGAAACGTTTAGAATTTTTGAATCTTTAGAACGTTTAGTCTTTAGAGTTTTCAAGATCTTTAATGTTTTTAGTCTTCAGAAGCTTTACAATCTTTGGAAATATTGGACATTTTAGAATCTCCAGAATCTGAAGGCTCCTTAGAATATGTAGGAATTCTAGAATTTTAGCGTCTTTACAATTTCAGAAATCTTTAGAATTTCTACAGTCTCTGGAATGTGTGGAATCCCTCTAGAATTAGTAGAATTTTTGCAATATTTAAAACTTCTAGAATTTTTAGAAATTTTAGAACTTTTGATTATTTAGAATCCTAAAAGTCATTAGAATCTTTTTGGGGTTTTTTCGGTCTTTAAAGTTCCTACAGTCGCCAGAGTGTTTAAAGTTTTTTGCATTTTCCTAATCTTTTCAATCTTTGAAAATTTTGGACATTTTAGAATTACCAGGAGTTCTAGAATCTTTAGAATTTCTAGAATCTTCAGATCTTGAGAAGGCGTAGAATATCTAGCATCTCTAATATTTTCAGGATCTTTAAGATTTTTTGAATATTTTCTAATTTATAGGTTCTTTAAAATCTTTACAATATCTGGAAATTTTAGAATTTTTGGAATGTTTGGACGCTTTGCAAACTGTCGAATCTTTCGAAATTTTGTTATATTTAGAATCTATAGAATTTCTAGAATCTTTAGAACCTTTAAATTTCCAGTATCTCTATGTTCTTCAGCATCTCTAGAATTTTTATTACCTAGAAAATCTCTAGAATTTTTAAAATTTTTCTAATCTATGGGGATTTTATCACAGCTACAATTTTAATAATCGCTAGAGACTTGGAAACATTTAGAATTTTTAGAGTCTTTAGAAAGCTTAGAGTCTTTAGAGTCTTTAAAATATTTGGAAATTTTGGACATTTTAGAATTATCAGGAGTTCAGGAATCTTCAGAATTTTTACAGTCTCTAGAATCTATGGAATCCCTGTAGAATTTGTAGAATTATTGGGATATTTGAAACTTTTAGAACTTTTAGAAATTCTAGAACTTTTGATTATTTCGAAATTTTCGAATCTTTAATATCTTTACAATTTTTAGTACCTAGACGGTTCTTAGATTTTTTAAAACTTTGCGGATTTTTAGGAATTTTAGAATTTTTCCACTTAAGAGTCTTTAGAATTTTTAGAGTTTTTTCAGTCTTTACAGTTTTTACGGTCCCCAGAGTGCTTAAAGTTCTGAGTAATCTTCTAGTCTTTCGATTGTTTAGAAATTTTGAACATTTTAGAATTACCAGAGGTTCTAGAGTCTAGATCTTTAAGCTGTCTTAGAATTTCTGGAATCTCTAATATCTTCGGGATTTTTAAGATTTTAAAGATTCATCATCAGCATAATATTTCATTTGTGGAATATCGCTAAGCTTTCTAATTTATGAAATTTCTAAGGCCTTTGAATCTTTGAAATTTTGTAGGGTTTTAAAACGCTTTGAATCTTTCGAACTGTTTGAATCTTTATTATCTTTAGAATTTTTAGTACCTAGAGGATTTTTACAATTTTTAGGGTCTTTACAATTTTTACAGTCCCCATAATATTCAGAGACCTCAGACTGCTTCGAGTTCTTAGGATATTTCAACTCTTTGGAAAATTTGGAAATTTTTTACATTTCAGGATCACCAGGAGTTCAGGAATCTTTAAAATTTCTACAATCGCTGAGACTCCTATACAATTTGTAGAATTTTTGCAATATTTGAAACTTTTAGAATTTTTAGAAATTTTAGAACTTTTGATTATTTAGAACCTTCAGAGTCTTTCAGTCTTTACAGTTTCTACAGCCCAGAGTGCTTAAAGTTCTTAGTACTTTTCTAGTCTTTCGAATTTTTGGCCATTTTAGAATTTTTAGAATTTCTAGAATCTTCAGATCTTTAAGATATCTAAAATTTCTGGAATTTCTAGTATCTTCAGGATCTTTAAGATTGTTTCAGTCGTTTTTATACGTGTGTTTAAATTTTTTTCTAATTTATAGGCTTTTTAAAATCTTTAGCATATCTGTAAATTTTAGAATCTTTGGAATGTTTGAAACCTCTCGAATCTTTCGAAATTTTCTTGCATTTAAAATCCCTAGAATTTCTAGAATCTGTAGAACTTTTAAATTTCCCGCATCTCTATGTTCTTCAGCATCCCTAAAATTTTTATTGGCTAGAGTATCTCTAGAATTTTAAAGATTTTTGTAATCTTAGGGAATTTTATCAACTTTACGAGTGCTCTACATAGATTGAATCGTTTTGAATTTTTAAAATCTTTAGAACGTTTAGAGTCTTTGGGGTCCTTAAGGTCTTTAATGTCTTTAGTCTTCAGAACCTTTAGAATCTTTGAAAATTTTGGACATTTTAGAATCTCCAGGATCTGAAGACTTTCTAGGATATCTAGAAACTTTAGTACCTTCAGGATCTGTAAGATTTAAAGATTTGTTGGATCATTTATAATCTTTAGCATCTTTACAATTTGGCATCTCCTTAAACTTTTTGAATCTTTAGAAGTTTTAGTACCTAGAAGATCCTTAGAATTTTTAAAACTTTACGGATCTTTAGGAATTTTAGCATTTTTACATTTAAGAGTCTTGAATGTTACCGTCTTTACAGTCTTTACAGTTTTTACAGTCCCCATAGTACTCAGAGTCCTTAGAGTTTTCAGGATATTTCGAGTTCAGGAATCTTTAGAATTTCTACAGTCTCTGGAATGTTTGGAGTCCCGTAGAATTTGTAGAGTTTTTGCAATATTTTAAACTTTTAGAATTTTTAGAACTTTTGATTATTTTAGAATGTTTAGAGTCTTTTTAGGGTTTACAGTTTCTACAGTCCCTAGAGTGCTTAAAGTTCTTGGTATTTTTCTAGTCTTTCGAATCTTTGGAAACTTTGGACATATTAGAATCACTAGGAGTTCTAGAATCTTTAGAATTTCTACAATCTTCAGATCTCTAGGATGTCTAGAATTTCTCGAATCTCTAGTATCTTTAATATTTTTTGAATACTTTCCTAATTTATATGATTTAGAACATCTGGCAATTTTGGAATCTTTGGAATGTCTGAACGCGTTGAAATCAATCTTTCGAAATTTTCGAAATTTTATTGTATTTAGAATCCATAGAATTTCTAAATTCTCCAGAACTCTTAAGTTTCCAGTACCTCTACGTTCTTCAGCATCTCTAGACAGTTTGAAACGTTTAGAATTTTTAGAATTTTGGAAATTTTGTACATTTTAGAATCTCCAGAATCTGAAGGCTCTCTAGAATATCTTCAAGCTTTAGTACCCTCAGCATCTTTAAGATTTAAATATTTATTGGACCACTTAGAATCTTTAGCATCTTTACGATTTGGAATCTCGTTAAATTTTGTAATTTATGGGATATATAGAATCTTTGGAGGTTTTGAAACTTTTTGAAACTTTCGAATTTATCGAATTTCAAGAATTTTTAGTATCTAGAGGAAATATACAATTTATAAAATCTCTGAAATCTGTTAAACCTATGAAATGGAAAAGAGATGAAAAAAATACCGCTAAAAGTGAGTCAAAACAAAAAATAAAATGTAACAAAAAGTGGACAAAAGGGCGATAAAACAAGAACCTCAATAACGCAAAAATAACAACAAATATAGATTTATAACATTTTGCAGCCGGGACAACTTTAAATCCGTTGCGTAACCAAAGAACTGTTAGTAAACTCGTGTAGTTTTTTTGCAGAGCAAAGAAAAAATTCCACAGTGGCTGAAAATAAACAAACGACGTTGTGTAAATGTTCACCACAATTTTGCCAACCGACCAGTACCCAAGTTTTTTACCGGCACCTCTAACGTAACAAACACACTTTTCCATTAACCGCTCAGCTTTTTCCTATTAAATAACTCCAAGCCTCGCTTCGTCCAATAATTCCAATCATCCCAGCTTTGTTACGTGAATTTTCGCAAGCCTCATGTCTCAATTTCCACCCAACAAAGTCGCCTCCTATTGGTAAACATCGGCCATTGTGGTCCTTATTCAAACCGCTCCGCTCCAATCTGTCCCTAATAACTCCCATTGATTAGAACGTGTCGCAACGCGGATCCTTGAGTGTTATACCAACAGCGGTCCCATTCTAATCGAGCACTTGTAGACTTTTACCAAAAGCGTTACGTAACATCCGTCATCCACACAAACAATAAAAATTGCATATCGCGATTTTCGCAAATCATCGAGAGGAGGGAGGGCAAAAAATAGAAAAAAAGCACAACGCCAAAATAAAAACTAAAAAACGGAAGGACTCCGACAATTAGTTCATTCACCGGAAATTGAAAACAAATGACAAACAAGCTATTGAGTAGACATCTCAGTCGACCATAACGGGTAAATTACGAACGCCTTTATGGATTTTCAGGACGTTGATTGATTGGGTTGTGCAACGGCGGCGTTGGAAAGGACGCGGGACTTCGGTTTTACTTCCTTTGTGTGACGTGTGTGTGTGGATTTTCAAAGCGGGCCAAAGTGGCCGAAAACTGGCCAAAGTTTTAAGGTCATCGGAGCCAGTTTGCTCTCTCTATCCGTGTTTTCGAACGATGACTCAAACTTCGTTTATTGTGTTCTCACCTCGAGCTGTCTCTGTACGCAAAAACGGGAAAATTGGTAACGAGTAACTCAAGGATCCGCTTTATGGTCGCTGATCTTCGGTGTTTTCGTCAACGATGTTGGTTTTTGGTTAATAAGGTACATAGGAGCACACAATTGTTAATAATCCTGGTATTATATTTAGGATCCCTTAATTATTAAGTTTCAAACGTTTGAATAAGTTTGTAACGCTCGGCCACGCCTCGAACGCTACATATTGTTAATTCACTTGAAGAGTGCTTTTAACGATTTATTTTAGATTCGCTATATGTCATGTTTTAATGAGTGGTCTAAGTAAAAAATTTGTGCGAAGCGCAGCCGAAAATAATCCCTAACGTGTGGAATTCGAATGAAGTTTCGAATATCTGGATATAGACTTTTCAGTTTTCGGCTCGATTAATTTTTCGATTTAAAATTTCTGGAGTTTTCAATTTCATTTTTCAATTTATTGATTCTTTAATTTTTCATTTCTTGAAATTTTCGATTTGCAGTTTTTCGTTTGGGGTTTTATTTTCTCTTTTTTCACTTTTTCGATTTTTCCATGTTCTGATTTTATAGTTTTTTGATTTTTCAATTTCAGTATGCAACTCTTCGATTTTTCAATTTGCATTTCTTCTATTTTTCGTTTCGGTTTTTTGTTTTGTTAATTTTTTCAATTTTTCGATTGTTCTTGGATTTTTTAATTTTTCGTTTTTTTAATTTGACATTTTTTCATTTCCAATTTTTCTAGTTTTCATTTCAAAGTTATGGGATTTTAAAACTTTTTCATTTATTCGATTTTTGAATTTTTAGGCTCGATTAATTTTTCGATTTGCAATTTTCCAATTTTTTTTTGTCTACTAAATTATTCGATTTCGCAATTTTGGATATATTTCACTTTTATCATTCAATTTTTAATTCTTCAAATTTTCGGTTTGCAGTTTTTTCTTTCGGTTTTTATCTTCTTTTTTTACAGTTTTTCGATTTTTCAATGTTCCGATTTTAAAATTTTTTCATTTTTCAATTTCAATTTTTCGGTTTCTCGATCGTTTAATTTTCAGAATTTTTTCACTTTTTCAATTTTACGATTTTTGAATTTTCCATTTTTCAGTTATAGGATTTTCCAATTTTTCGATTCGATTCGTTTTTTCTTCGATTCATTGATTTTCTCCCATTTTCGAACTTTTCGAATAAAAAAAATGGAAAAATTACAACTTTGTCAAATTGAAATTTCAAAAATAAAAAATCGAAAAACTGAAAAATCTAAAAAGTGGAAAATCGAAAAAAGGAATAATGTAAAAACGAAATAATAAAAATTAAAGAAACCGGAAAATCGGATAATCGAGAAATCCAAAGATTGAGAATATGAACAATCGAATGACCGAAAATTATATTACCGAAAGAAACATTGACAAAATAATTAAATGGCAAAGCGAAAAAGTGTGATATAAAATTGAGAAAATGAAAATTAGAAAATTGGGAAAATGAAAAATAATCAAGAACTTGAAAAATTGAGGAAACGAAAATCTGAAAAATCGAGAAGTTAAAAATTGAAAACTGAAAAATCCAATTATCCGATTCTAGGATTTCTTCGATATTGAATACAATTTCGCTTTTTAGATATTGCACTGTTTCGATTTTTAAGTTTTTCAATTTTTAATCTTTCGATTTTTCAATTTTTGATTTGCAATTTTTCTAGTTTTGATTTTAAATATGTAAAAATAATTTTAATTTTTAGAATTTTTATTTTTTTCAATTTTACGCTTTTAGGTTTTCCCATTTTTCAATTATTGGATTTTAAAACTGGATTTTTAATTTTTGAATTTTTAATTTTTCAATTTTTCGATCTTTCAATGTTACAGTTTTTCCACTATACAATTTTGACGTTTCTATAATTTTCCGATTTTACAGTTTTTGGGTTTTCCAATTTTTCGATTCGATTCGTTTTTCTTCTTTCCAATTTTTCGATTTTTAAGTTTCTCGATTTTTAGTTTTTCAATGTCACGATTTTTCGTTTCTTTTGTTCTTCGATTTTACAATTTTTCGTTTTTTTAGTTTTTCGATTTTACAATTTATTCCGATTTTTTTCTTTTTGGTTTTAGTCTTTCGATTTTTCAACTTTTCCAAGCAAAAAATGGAAAAGTTGCAATCTGTAAAATTGAGTTCAAAAATCAAAAATGAATAAACGAAAAACTTTGAAAGAACTTGAAAAAATGAAGAAATAATCTAAAAATCCAAAAATTGAGAACTTGAAGAAAACCGTAAATTATAAAACCCCAAAAAAAAACATTGAGAAAATAAGGAAATGAAAAACGAAAAACTATGATTTGTATACGATTTTATAATGGAAAAAATTAAAATTAAACAATCGGGAAAATGAAAAATAAAAATCAAAAACTTCAAAATTGTGAAACTAAAAAATCAAAAAATGAAAAATTGTGATATCTAAAAATTATCTCCAATTATCCGATTTTCCGATTTCTTTGATATTCAATGTTTAATTTTTTAGATTTTGCACTTTTTCGGTTTTTAAGTTTTTCAATTTTTTAGTTTTTCGTTTCATTAATTTTCCAAATTCTTGATTTCCATTTTTTAGATTTTCAAAGTTTTAACTTTATATTTTTTCGTGTTTCCATTTTTCATTTTTCAGTTTTACAATTTTGCAATTTTTTCTTTTTTTATTTCAAAAGTTGAAGAATCAAAAATCAAAAATTGGAAAAAATTGAAAAATCCAAAAAGTGGAAAATCTGAAAACGATATATTGTGAAATTGAAATATTGAAAATTAAAGAAATCGGAAAATCGGTGAATCGAGAAATCTAAAAAATGAACGAAAATTATAAAAACCGAAAGAAATATTGAAAAAATAAGGAAATGAAAAAACGGAAAACTGTGATATAAAATCGAGAAAATAGAAACAAAAAATTGAGAAAATGAAAAATAAAAATCAAGAACTTGAAAAATTGAAGAAAGGAGAAATTGAAAAATCGAGAAATTAAAAATTGTGAAACTGAAAAATCAAAAAATGAAAAATTGTAATATTTAAAAATTGTCTCCAATAATCCGATTTTCTAATTTCTTTGATATTTAATATTTCGTTTTTTAGATTTTGCACTTTTCCAGTTTTTAAGTTTTCATTTTTTTAATTTTTCGTTTCATTAATTTTTCAAATTCTTGATTTCCATTTTTTAGATTTTCAAAGTTTTCATTTTATATTTTTTCGTGTTTACATTTCTGATTTTTCAGTTTAACAGTTTTGCAGTTTTTTCTTTTTTTTATTCCAAAAATTGGAAAAAACTGAAAAATCTAAAGATTAAAAATTGAAAAACTCAAAAATCGAAGAAGTGGAAAATCTAAAAAACAAAATATGAAATCGAAATACTGAAAATTAAAGAAATCGGAAAATCGGATAATCGAGAGATCCAAAGATTGAGAATTTGAAGAATCGAACCGAAAATTATAAAACCCGAAGAAACCTCGAAAAAATAAGGGAATGAGAAAACGAAAATTAAAAATCGGGAAAATGAAAAAGAAAAATTAAGAACTTGAAAAATTGAGGAAAAGAAAAATCAAAAAATGAAAAATTGTAACATCTAAAAGTTATTTCCAGTTAACACATTTTCAAATTTCCTCGATATTCAATATTTTGTTTTTTAGATTTCGCACTCTTTCGATTTTTAATTTTTCAGTTTCTCGATATTTAATTTTTCACTTTTTCGATTCGTTTTTTCTTCTTTCTAGTTTTTAGATTTTCCAACTTTTTCCGATTTTTTTGCTTTTCGGTTTTTAATTTTTCGATTTTTCAACTTTTTGAATAAAAAAATTAAAAAACTGCAAATTTGTAAAATTGAAAATTCAAAAACTTTAAAAAATCTAAAAATTGGAAATCAAGAACTTTAAAAATTGAAGAAACTGAAACTTCAAAAATCAAAAGATTCAAAAATTGAGAAAATTAAAGAAACCGGAAAATCGGATACCGACCGAAAATTATAAAACCAAAAGAAACATTGACAAAATAATTAAATGGCAAAACGAAAAACTGTGATATAAAATCGAGAAAATGAAAATTAAAAAATTGGGAAAATAAAAAATCAAAAAATGAGTAACTGTAAGATCTAAAATTACCTCCAATTATTATCCAATTTTCCGATTTCTTTGATATTGATACAATTTCGTTTTTTAGATATTGCACTTTTTCGATTTCTAAGTTTACAATTTTTAATCTTTCGATTTTTCAATTTTTGATTTGCAATTTTTCTAGTTTTTATTTTAAATATGTAAAAATAATTTTAATTTTTAAAAATTTTTATTTTTTTCAATTTTACGCTTTTAGGTTTTTCCCCTTTTCAATTATTGGATTTTATAACTGGATTTTTAATTTTTGAATTTTTAATTTTTCAATTTTTCGATATTTAATTCTTCACTTTTTCGATCTTTCATTGTTACAGGTTTTCCACTTTACAATTTTGACGATTCTATAATTTTCCGTTTTACAGTTTTTGGGTTTTCCAATTTTTCGATTCGATTCGTTTTTTCTTCTTTCCAATTTTTCGATCCATTAATTTTTTCGATTTTTTGTTTTTCAGTGTCACGATTTTTCGTTTCTTTAGTTCTTCGATTTTCAATTTTTCGACATTCCACTATTTCGATTTTGCAATTTTTCGTTTTTTTAGTTTTTCGATTTTCCAATTTATTCCGATTTTTTTCTTTTCGATTTTTAGTCTTTCGATTTTTCAACTTTTCCAAACAAAAAATGGAAAAATTGCAATCTGTAAAAGTGAATTTAAAAATCAAAAATGAATATACGAAAAACTTTGAAAAATCTAAAAATTGGAAATGAAGAACTTGAAAAAATGAAGAAACAATCTAAAAATCCAAAGGTTGAGAATTTGAAGAATCGAATGACCGAAAATTATAAAACCAAAAAAACATTGAAAAAATAAAGAAATGAAAAACGAGAAACTGTGATTTGTATACGATTTTATAATCGAAAAAATTAAAATTAAAAAATCGGGAAAAAGAAAAATAAAAATCAAGAACATGAAAAATTGTTTGATATTCAGTATTTCATTTTTTAGATTTTGCACTTTTTCGGTTTTCAAGTTTTTCAATTTTTTAGTTTTCCGTTTCATTAATTTTTCAAATTCTTGATTTCCATTTGTTAGATTTTCAAAATTTTCACTTTATATTTTTCGTGTTTTCATTTTTGATTTTTCAGTTTTACAATTTTGCAATTTTTGCTTTTTTTATTCCAAAAGTTGAAAAATCAAAAATCAAAAATTGGAAAAAATTGGAAAAAATTGAAAAATCCAAAAAGTGGAAAATCTGAAAACGATATATTGTGAAATTGAAATATAAAAAATTAAAGAAATCGGAAAATCGGTTAATCGAGAAATCCAAAAAATGAACGAAAATTACAAAAACCGAAAGAAATATTGAAAAAATAAGGAAATGAAAAAACGGAAAACTGTGATATCAAATCGAGAAAATAGAAATAAAAAATTGAGAAAATGAAAAATAAAAATCGAGAAATTAAAAATTGTGAAACTGAAAAATCAAAAAATGAAAAATTGTAATACATATTTAAAAATTGTCTCCAATAATCCGATTTTCTAATTTCTTTGATATTTAATATATTTTTAGATTTTGCACTTTTCCGGTTTTAAAATTTTTAATTTTTTAATTTTTCGTTTCAAATTCTTTCATTCCATTTTTCAGATTTTCAAAGTTTTCGTTTTATATTTTTACATTTCTGATTTTTCAGTTTAACAGTATTTCAATTTTTTCTTTTTTTTTTACTCCAAAAATTGGAAAAAATTGAAAAATCGAAAGATCAAAAATTGAAAAACTCAAAAATCGAAGAAGTGGAAAATCTAAAAAACAAAATATTATGAAATCGAAATACTGAAAATTAAAGAAATCGGATAATCGAGAGATCCAAAGATTGAGAATTTGAAGAATCGAACCGAAAATTATAAAACCCAAAGAAACCTCGAAAAAATAAGGGAATGAAAAAACGAAAATTAATTTTGTTTTTTAGATTTCGCAATCTTTCAACTTCTTAGTTTTTCAATTTTGATTCTTTGGATTTTTTAGTTTTTCATTTCATCGACTTTTCAAATTCTTGATTTCCATTTTTTAGATTTTCAAAGTTTTCATTTTATATTTTTTCGTCTTTTCATTAATCATTTTTCAACTTGACAATTTTACAATTTTTCCATATTTTTGATTCCCAAAGTTGAAAAACTGAAAAATCAAAAATGGGAAAAATTCTAAGTCGAAAATGTTGGAATATTAAAAAATTTCAAATCGAGAAACTTAAAAACAGAATAAAACTAATGAATCGAAAAATTGGAATACCCAAAAATTGTAAAATCAAAAATTATAGAATCGTCAAAATTGTAAATTCGAAAAATTTTGAAGGTTCGAAAAATTGAAAAACTAAGTACCTATCGGGGAATTGAGACATGCATTAAAAATCGAAAAACTGAAAAACGGAATAAATGAAAATGTTTTAAAATTAAAAAATGAAAAGTTTTTAAAACTGTAATTATTACATATTCAAAATGAAAACTAGAAAAATTGTAAATTTAAAATTGAAGAAACGAAAAATTAACAAATCTAAAATATGATAAATAGAAAAATAGAAAAAATTGAAATTGTAAAATAATAAATTATAAAATCGGAACATTAAAAAACGAAAAATTGTAATAATAAATAAAACAAAAAACTGCAACGAAAAATTTGAAGAAATGAAAAATTGAAAAATCCAAAAATTAAAAAATTAAAAAGTTGGAATATTGAAAACTCGAAAAATTGCAAACAGAAAAACTGAACAAACAAAAAAAAACTAAAAATTGAACAACTGAAAAATTCAAGTTAAAAAAGCTATTAATAAAGTATTGGAAAAGAAAATTGACCTCTCTGAAGTACTCCACTTCTCTATTGCAAACATTTAGAATTCAATAATAAAATTAAGGGATATAACAATCTTGATTAGAATTTAGCAATTAATTTTGTGGACAATTTGCGCTTCGCGCATTAAATTATTTAAGGATAATTATCTCCGAGGCGCAGGCGAGCCGTAAACTCATCGAACATTTGAAATTGAATAGCAACAAATTAAATTTGACACCTCTGATAGAACATTCATTGTCACATTGTTTCTTGTCCCACACTCAGTTTTAACAAGCTATATAGCATTGGCGTCGGGTACTAATTACCCGTTTTTATTTCCAGCTGTTTGGGACCTGGCCGTAAAACCTATCGACCGTCCCACAATTAAAACGCGGACTGTAACTCGGCCTGCCGTATATGGCAATTAATCCATCACAGTCTAATTGAATTGCCAGATTACCGAGTTCATCTACCTACGTGTAATTTCCCATTTTCCCAATTAAACGATGCGAATTTATTAACGACATTGTTTGGATCTTGAGCGTTAAATAGACATTTTTATAATGGAATATCGTTTCTCGGAAAACAATATCTGCCGCATCATTATCGTCGGGAAAACGATGATTTAAACGCCTTACAAGGATAATTATAATAAGAAAACGTCCCGGATTAGTCACGGCTCGGATTTAGATCCGAAAAGGCCGCGATTCGGAGCGTGTGAGGTCCTTAATTATCTTAATTAGGCACAAATGTCGCGCCGACTAATTGTCGACGACTACCCGGAAAATTAAGTGAGGATTTCGGCACATACCGGAACAAAGGTGCGGTCCACATGTTGAGCCGCCGCTTTTTCGCGAGTTCCCACCCGGATCGGAATTAAACGGATATTAAGAAAAATCGTGGAGAATTTCACAATTTGGTCAAATTTTGTCAAGCGTGAATATTTAAATTAGTTTAACAGTTTGAGAACTTTCGCTCTATTTGGAAGTCTGAGAGGATTGGAGAAAAAATAGACAGCATTGTGTTTCACTTCACAATAATTTTGTACTTGTCATCTCTCGGTTTTATAATTCGTCGTTTTACGGTCTCTATTTGCAGTTGCGTAATGAAATATTTAGATAATACGAGTTTCATATTCGCGGGAGAGAGACGGAGCGAAAAAACCGCCGACGCCATTGTAGGTTTCGTGAAATTTTTTACCGCGAAATTTCTAAACTCTGCCACAATTACGGATAGGATTTTCTCACGATAGTCGATGGTTTTGTTTTGTCGGATTCAGGGGGGGAGCGCCAGTTTTGGGACACCATTTTAAGCATTAGGTTCCACATATTTCAATCATATATGTTGCTATATTGCATATATAAATTTTTTAATTTTTTTTCGGTCTTTCTTTATCATTATTTTTATTATATATTTTAAAGCTAATGATTTTTTCTGTTTTCTGCGGAATTCTTGTTATAATATGTTCAATTTCGTTATGCTCTTTGAAGGAATTACTTATTGAACTTCTTACCTATTTACCGAATTATTTAGAATGCTGAAAATTATCTGAGAATTAGTGGAATTTGTTAGAAGAACATCTTTTATTTCTTGTGATGAGATTTCTATAAAATATTACCTATTTATCTCTCGTTGGGTTCATTCTATTTTCTTATTATGCTCCGAAAATATCAAAGTTGTTGAAAAATGGTCGAAAACGACAAAAGTGCCAAAACAGTCTTATCTTATCAAATACTAGCCCCACCCACCCACCCTCTATTTTCTTAGAAGGTACGTCATTTGCCAAAATCATTCTTATCTTGTTCAAATGGACAGGCTTTATTTATTTATTTACATTTTAAATATTACATCATGCAGATTGTTGCTCCGTGTACTGTAGTATATTTTTATTTTACGTTTTTCCATTGAAAATTTTTCAGTTTCTCCTTTTCATCTGGAAAATATGCAATAATAAATAATTAGATAGGTATACCTATTTTTCTAAAGTTTTTCACTTTTTCAATTCTACGATTTCAGGATTTTAAAACTTTTTAATTATTTCGATTTCTTAGTTTTTCGATTTTTAATTTTCATTTTCTCATTTTCTTTCCAATATTTCCATTCATTATTTTTTTCGATATTTAAGTTTCCCGATTTTTAGTTTTCCGTTGTTTCGATTTTTCGTTTCTTTAGTTCTTCGATTCGAATTTTTTATTTTCCACTGTTTTCATTTTTTTTATTTTTTTCAAATTTTCGGATTTTGAATGTTCTGATTTTGATTTTTTCTTTTTTCAATTTTTTGATTTTCAATGTTTCGATTTGCAATTTTTCTGTTTTAAATTTTAGATTTTTTAACTTTTAGATATTTTTATTTTCCGTTTTTCCATTTAAAATTTTTCAGTTTCTACTTTTCATGAAGAAAATATGTAATAATAAATAATGAGATAGGTATACCTATTTTTGTGAAGTTTTTCACTTTTTTAATTTTACAATTTTAGAATTTTAAAACTTTTTAATTATTTCGATTTGTTAGTTTTTCGATTTTTAATTTTCATCTTCTCATTTTCTTTCCAATATTTCGATTCATTATTTTTTTCGATATTTAAGTTTCCCGATTTTTGGTTTTCCGATGTTTCGATTTATCGTTTCTTTAGTTCTTCGATTCGAATTTTTGATTTTCCGCTGTTTTTATTTTCTTTATTTTTTTTCAATTTTTCGGATTTTGAATGTTCTGATTTTATGATTTTTTCTTTTTTCAATTTTTGATTTTCAATTTTTCGGTTTTAAATTTTATATTTTTTAACTTTTAGATATTTTTATTTTCCTTTTTTCCATTTAAAATTTTTCAGTTTCTACTTTTCATGAAGAAAATATGTAATAATAAATAATTAGATAGGTACACCTATTTTTGTAAAGTTTTTTACTTTTTCAATTTTACGATTTTAGAATTTTAAAACTTTTTAATTATTTCGACTTGTTAGTTTTTCGATTTTTAATTTTCATCTTCTCATTTTCTTTCCAATATTTCGATTCATTATTTTTTTCGATATTTAAGTTTCCCGATTTTTAGTTTTCCAATGTTTCGATTTTTCGTTTCCATAGTTCTTCGATTCGAATTTTTGATTTTCCGCTGTTTTTATTTTCTTTTTTTTTTTCAATTTTTCGGATTTTGAATGTTCAGATTTTATGATTTTTTCTTTTTTCAATTTTTTAATTTTCAATTTTTCGATTTGCAATTTTTCTGTTGTAAATTTTAGATGTTTTAACTTTTAGATATTTTTATTTTCCTTTTTTCCATTTAAAATTATTCAGTTTCTACTTTTCATGTAGAAAATTTGTAATTTTAAGCATTAGGTTCAAAATATTTCAACCATATACGTTGCTATAGGTGTTATAATTTTTTTAATTTTTTTTCAGTCTTTCTTTATCATTATTTTTGTTATAAATTTTAAAGCTAATAATTTTTTCTGTTTTCTGCGGAATTCTTGTTATATGTTCAATTTCGTTACGCTGTTTGAAGGAATTACTTACTGAACTTCTTACCTATTTACCGAATTATTTAGAATGTTGAAAATTATCTGAGAATTAGTGGAATTTGTTAGAAGAAAGCAGAATTATTGAATTTGTTAGAATTAATTTTGAAAAATCTTGGACAAAATGTACAACATTTTTTATTTCTTGTGATGAGATTTCTATAAAATATTATTTATCTCTCGTTGGGTTCATTTTATTTTCTTATTATGCCCCGAAAATATCAAAGTCGTTGAAAAATGGTCGAAAACGTCAAAAGTGCCAAAAACAGTCTTATCTTATCAGTGGAAGTGGCAACTAATAGAATCTAGGATGCAAAAAATGTAAAAAAAACGCTAAACGTAACTTTTTTGTTATACTATTAGCCATAAAATTTATTTCTTAATCAATGCGCCTGATCTGACGACCTAACGCGACCTGACCTGTCCTAACTTCTCTATTGTGCCAAATAAACAAATTTTAAATATTTCTATGAATACATAAAAACAGAAAGTACATCCTTAAAACAATTGTATTTTGTGGAACAAAATTTAATAATTTGCTTCATCTACAAAAATTTTACTCCGAGCTATTTTGACGGAACTGTAAAAATTGCTATATTTCAATTGGCGATTTTGAAAAAACGGTAGAAATTCTGACGAAACAAAACCTAAAATGACTCTTGGATATCGAAACCTACAAGAAAATGTCTTTAACTAATTTTCGAAAATAGTTGAAAATGTCAAAAGTGCCAAAATTGGTCTTATGTTATCAAATACTAACCCCGCCCACCCACCCTCTCTTTTTTCTATTGTAAATTGCAGTTTGTCTGTTTGTTCTTTGGTTTTAAAATGTTGTTATAATTAAACACCATTTTAGAAGCAGAGGAACTATTGAGAGCTTACAGGAATTACCGGAATTAAGTGGAATTACTGTGAAATTAATCGGAATTTGAATTACACCTTATGCTGTTGTGAAAATTGTTAGCATATCTAGACTATTTACTTTACCATTCCACCATATATTTACTAAAATTAATTTCGAAATTATCTAATTATAGTTAATGAAATTATCATCAGACTTGGGGACCGCATTGCGAATTACAGTCACTGAACTACTTACTTTTTTATCGGATTGTCAAGGACGTTGATAACTACTATAGAATTAGTGGGGTTTGTTAAAAGGAAACAGAATTACATGGAATTTGTCGGAATTACTGGATTTATAGGATTTATTTTGAAAAATTCTAGGCAATAAATGTCACGTTTCTCATTTTCTGTGATAAAATTTCTGTAAAAATTCTTTGTGAAGAAATGGAAGTATTGAGAGTTTTCCGGAATTAGTGGAATTTAATGGCATCACTGCAGAATTAATCGGAATTTGAATTAAATTTTATGTAATTTTGAAAACTATTAACTACTTTATTTTCGTGCATTTAGAAAGACTACTTTTCGAATTACCGATTTGCTTACTGAAATGATTACATTTGGCGTAAGTTTTAATTACTGGAATTCTTTGGAATATTGCGGAATTATTCCTACATTTTTCATTTTATTATGTTGGTTGAGAAAATTGCTACGAAATTACTTACATGTGAACTGAATTATTCAGAATTTTAAGAACTATTGTAAAATTAGTGAAATTTGTCAAAACGAAATGGAATTACTCGGAATTCGCCGGAATTAATGAATCTAGTTGAACTATTTAGAAAAATTTTATACAATATTGCCATATTTGTTATAAACCTTATAAAATACGTTTTTTAAATTAAAATTTTGGAGCTCTTAAATATTACTTTGGAAATAGTGAATTTGATGGTGAAGGAATAGAATTATTAAGAGTTCACCGGAATTACCTAGATTTATTGTACAATTACTTGGAATTAATCGGAATTTGATGCACAGTTTACGCAAATGTCGGAATTCGTTGAAATTACTTAATCCAGTAGAACTATTTTGAAAATTTTGTTATAGTTAGACAGTAATATTTAAAAAATCCAGAAAAATGTTTCTGATTTTGCATAAAACCACAATTAAGATCACTAATCGTTTTTTATTTTCATTTCGTGAATTATCCAGCCAAAAGCGGAATTATTGCTACATTTTTCATTTTATTATGTTGGTTGAGAAAATTACTACGAAATTACTTACATGTGAACTGAATTATTCAGAATTTTAAGAACTATTGTAAAATTAGTGAAATTTGTCAAAACGAAATGGAATTACTCGGAATTCGCCGGAATTAATGAATCTAGTGGAGCTATTTAGAAAAATTTTATACAATATTGCCATATTTGTTATAAACCTTGTAAAATACATTTTTTAAATTAAAATTTTGGAGCTCTTAAATATTACTTTGGAAATAGTGAATTTGATGGTGAAGGAATAGAATTATTAAGAGTTCACCGGAATTACCTAGATTTATTGTATAATTACTTGGAATTAATCGGAATTTAATGCACATTGTACGCAATTTTCGGAATTCGTTGAAATTACTTAATCCAGTAAAACTATTTTGAAAAATCTGTAATAGTTAGACAGTAACATTTAAAAAATCCAGAAAAATGTTTCTGATTTTGCATAAAACCACAATTAAGATCACTAGTCGTTTTTTATTTTAATTTCGTGAATTATCCAGCCAAAAGCGGAATTATTGCTGCATTTTTCATTTTATTACGTTGGTAGAGAAAATTACTACGAAATTACTTACATGTGAACTGAATTATTCAGAATTTTAAGAACTATTGCAAAATTAGTGAAATTTGTCAAAACGAAGTGGAATTACTCGGAATTCGCCGGAATTAATGAATCCAGTGGAACTATTTAGAAAAATTTTATACAATATTGCCATATTTGTTATAAACCTTATAAAATACATTTTTTAAATTAAAATTTTGGAGCTCTTAAATATTACTTTGGAAATAGTGAATTTGATGGTGAAGGAATAGAATTATTAAGAGTTCACCGGAATTACCTAGATTTATTGTATAATTACTTGGAATTAATCGGAATTTGATGCACATTTTACGCAAATGTCGGAATTCGTTCAAATTACTTAATCCAGTAGAACTATTTTGAAAAATCTGTAATAGTTAGACAGTAACATTTAAAAAATCCAGAAAAATGTTTCTGATTTTGCATAAAACCACAATTAAGATCACTAGTCGTTTTTTATTTTAATTTCGTGAATTATCCAGCCAAAAGCGGAATTATTGCTACATTTTTCATTTTATTATGTTGGTTGAGAAAATTACTACGAAATTACTTACATGTGAACTGAATTATTCAGAATTTTAAGAACTATTGTAAAATTAGTGAAATTTGTCAAAACGAAATAGAATTACCCGGAATTCGCCGGAATTAATGAATCTAGTGGAACTATTTAGAAAATTTTTATACAATATTGCCATATTTGTTATAAACCTTGTAAAATACATTTTTTAAATTAAAATTTTGGAGCTCTTAAATATTACTTTGGAAATAGTGAATTTGATGGTGAAGGAATAGAATTATTAAGAGTTCACCGGAATTACCCAGATTTATTGTATAATTACTTGGAATTAATCGGAATTTGATGCACATTTTACGCAATTTCCGGAATTCGTTGAAATTACTTAATCTAGTAGAACTATTTTGAAAAATCTGTAATAGTTAGACAGTAACATTTAAAAAATCCAGAAAAATGTTTCTGATTTTGCATAAAACCACAATTAAGATCACTAGTCGTTTTTTATTTTAATTTCGTGAATTATCCAGCCAAAAGCGGAATTATTGCTACATCTTTCATTTTATTACGTTGGTAGAGAAAATTACTACGAAATTACTTACATGTGAACTGAATTATTCAGAATTTTAAGAACTATTGCAAAATTAGTGAAATTTGTCAAAACGAAGTGGAATTACTCGGAATTCGTCGGAATTAATGAATCTAGTGGACCTATTTAGAAAAATTTTGTAGAAAATTGTCATATTTGTTATAAACCTTATAAAATACATTTTTTAAATTAAAATTTGGGAGCTCTTAAATATTAATTTGAAAATAGTGAATTTGATTGTGAAGGAATAGAATTATTAAGAGTTCACCGGAATTACCCAGATTTATTGTATAATTACTTGAAATTAATCGGAATTTGATGCACATTTTACGCAATTTTCGGAATTCGATGAAATTAATTAATCCAGTAAAACTATTTTGAAAAATCTGTAATAGTTAGACAGTAACATTTAAAAAATCCAGAAAAATGTTTCTGATTTTGCATAAAACCACAATTAAGATCACTAGTCGTTTTTTATTATAATTTCGTGAATTATCCAGCCAAAAGCGGAATTATTGCTACATTTTTCATTTTATTATGTTGGTTGAGAAAATTACTGCGAAATTACTTACATGTGAACTGAATTATTCAGAATTTTCAGAACTATTGTAAAATTAGTGAAATTTGTCAAAACGAAATGGAATTACTCGGAATTCGCCGGAATTAATGAATCTAGTGGAACTATTTAGAGAAATTTTATACAATATTGCCATATTTGTTATAAACCTTCTAAAATACGTTTTTTAAATTAAAATTTTGGAGCTCTTAAATATTACTTTGGAAATAGTGAATTTGATGGTGAAGGAATATAATTATTAAGAGTTCACCGGAATTACCTAGATTTATTGTCCAATTACTTGGAATTAATCGGAATTTGATGCACATTTTACGCAATTTTCGGAATTCGTTGAAATTACTTAATCCAGTAGAACTATTTTGAAAAATCTGTAATAGTTAGACAGTAACATTTAAAAAATCCAGAAAAATGTTTCTGATTTTGCATAAAACCACAATTAAGATCACTAGTCGTTTTTTATTTTAATTTCGTGAATTATCCAGCCAAAAGCGGAATTATTGCTACATTTTTCATTTTATTATGTTGGTTGAGAAAATTACTACGAAATTACTTACATGTGAACTGAATTATTCAGAATTTTAAGAACTATTGTAAAATTAGCGAAATTTGTCAAAACGAAATGGAATTACTCGGAATTCGCCGGAATTAATGAATCTAGTGGAACTATTTAGAAAAATTTTATACAATATTGCCATATTTGTTATAAACCTTATAAAATACATTTTTTAAATCAAAATTTTGGAGCTCTTAAATATTACTTTGGAAATAGTGAATTTGATGGTGAAGGAATAGAATTATTAAGAGTTCACCGGAATTACCTAGATTTATTGTATAATTACTTGGAATTAATCGGAATTTGATGCACATTTTACGCAAATGTCGGAATTCGTTGAAATTACTTAATCCAGTAGAACTATTTTGAAAAATCTGTAATAGTTAGACAGTAACATTTAAAAAATCCAGAAAAATGTTTCTGATTTTGCATAAAACCACAATTAGGATCACTAGTCGTTTTTTATTTTAATTTCGTGAATTATCCAGCCAAAAGCGGAATTATTGCTACATTTTTCATTTTATTACGTTGGTAGAGAAAATTATTACGAAATTACTTACATGTGAACTGAATTATTCAGAATTTTAAGAACTATTGCAAAATTAGTGAAATTTGTCAAAACGAAGTGGAATTACTCGGAATTCGTCGGAATTAATGAATCTAGTGGAACTATTTAGAAAAATTTTGTACAAAATTGTCATATTTGTTATAAACCTTATAAAATACATTTTTTAAATTAAAATTTGGGAGCTCTTAAATATTAATTTGAAAATAGTGAATTTGATGGTGAAGGAATAGAATTATTAAGAGTTCACCGGAATTACCTAGATTTATTGTACAATTAGTTGAAATTAATCGGAATTTGATGCACATTTTACGCAAATTTCGGAATTCGTTGAAATTTCTTAATCCAGTAGAACTATTTTGAAAAATCTGTAATAGTTAGACAGTAGCATTTAAAAAATCCAGAAAAATGTTTCTGATTTTGCATAAAACCACAATTAAGATCACTAGTCGTTTTTTATTTTAATTTCGTGAATTATCCAGCCAAAAGCGGAATTATTGCTACATTTTTCATTTTATTATGTTGGTAGAGAAAATTACTACGAAATTACTTACATGTGAACTGAATTATTCAGAATTTTAAGAACTATTGCAAAATTAGTGAAATTTGTCAAAACGAAGTGGAATTACTCGGAATTCGTCGGAATTAATGAATCTAGTGGAACTATTTAGAAAAATTTTGTACAAAATTGTCATATTTGTTATAAACCTTATAAAATACATTTTTTAAATTAAAATTTGGGAACTCTTAAATATTACTTTGAAAATAGTGAATTTGATGGTGAAGGAATAGAATTATTAAGAGTTCACCGGAATTACCTAGATTTATTGTACAATTAGTTGAAATTAATCGGAATTTGATGCACATTTTACGCAAATTTCGGAATTCGTTGAAATTACTTAATCCAGTAAAACTATTTTGAAAAATCTGTAATAGTTAGACAGTAACATTTAAAAAATCCAGAAAAATGTTTCTGATTTTGCATAAAACCACAATTAAGATCACTAGTCGTTTTTTATTTTAATTTCGTGAATTATCCAGCCAAAAGC
The DNA here is from genome assembly GCF_036711695.1 of Zophobas morio. Classification (NCBI taxonomy): domain Eukaryota; kingdom Metazoa; phylum Arthropoda; class Insecta; order Coleoptera; family Tenebrionidae; genus Zophobas; species Zophobas morio. Next base: position 780,959 of record NW_026972132.1, read on the forward strand.
GGAATTATTGCTACATTTTTCATTTTATTACGTTGGTAGAGAAAATTACTACGAAATTACTTACATGTGAACTGAATTATTCAGAATTTTAAGAACTATTGCAAAATTAGTGAAATTTGTCAAAACGAAATGGAATTACCCGGAATTCGTCGGAATTAATGAATCTAGTGGAGCTATTTAGAAAAATTTTATACAATATTGCCATATTTGTTATAAACCTTGTAAAATACATTTTTAAATTAAAATTTTGGAGCTCTTAAATATTACTTTGGAAATAGTGAATTTGATGGTGAAGGAATAGAATTATTAAGAGTTCACCAGAATTACCTAGATTTATTGTATAATTACTTGGAATTAATCGAAATTTGATGCACATTTTACGCAATTTTCGGAATTCGTTGAAATTACTTAATCCAGTAGAACTATTTTGAAAAATTTGTTATAGTTAGGCAGTAACATTTAAAAAAATCCAGAAAAATGTTTCGGTTACTTAGATCACTCCTCGTTTTTTAATATAATTTCGTGAATTATCCAGCCAAAAGTAAACAGAATAATCAAAACATTCACCCGAGTTAACCTAATCTTCGTTGGCACCATGATTCAAAACTTCGAAGTCTTGTGTCATCGTTTTTAAGTATGCAGATGACACTTCACAATCCCCAATTGTTACTGCGAGCAATAACGTAAAAAGTCAATTAACAAATTAACAAAGCAAATGCCCTCGTTACACCCAGTGTTCCATTTCGGCCAAACTCGATCATTAAAAACGAGGGAAAAAGTTAGATTAAATCGGATTAGTCACGGAAGGACTCGAGGGATACCAAAAAAACGACACACAGAATGAATAAGACGGAAATGAATTGCATAAAAAAATAACTTTCCAGGAAGAAATTAATTGTTACCGAGCACGATTTTTTCCACTCTTCTAACTCCGAATCATCGAACGCCGCCAGAAAAAATCGGAATATTTTAAACAATGAGGCTTCGATTCCAAGTCATGGCTCGACAAGAAGAGAATTGGTACGACTTTGTGCTGCGTACTATATATCCAGGCCCAAGGACGTCACAGATGCAATATTATATGAAGATAGACTAATTCCTTTACGCTTCAATTTAAAAGTGCTACTGGGTATACGGCGGGAGCCCAAAAAAATATCAAATTAAAATATAGCTATATCATGTTCATTGTATGAAAACGCCCCCATCTCGCGCGAGCGGCACATGCCGAGTCACCGCACCTTTGAAGGCGGCCGGAGTTCCGACAAGGGCCGGGCGGACGCGCGCGTGCCGCTCCCTGCCGGCCGCGGCCCGACTAGGCCCCAAAAAAATAAATTGGATTTTTTCTAAGACGGTTGACCACACGCCTCAATTGGCCGTAAAATTCTCGCCGATAAGGGCCAGAGTTGCGTGGCGAGCTCGGCTACTTCATTTTTCATTGAGTCAACTTTAGAATGAAGAAGAATGAAGAATAATAATAATAAAAAAAAACAAAACGCGCGGGTCGTTTTACACAGAAGCCGCCTTTTGAAATTTTTCGTCCGTCAGTGGTGTATAGCAGGATTTCATCGCGCTAGTTTTGTAACCGAGAGGATGTAATTTTGTTCTTCGTAATTGGTTACCTTTTAATTTTCGTGTTTGGGCTGTTTTCTCAGGGTTTGGGGAATTCGGCGGCGTGGGAAGGCGCAGCTGAAGAGCAGAGTAATTAATTAGAAAAATCGGCTAATTGTTAGGCTCTGAACAGGAATTCTGAGGCGTCAGAGGTCATTCCATACTTCAGGAAATACAATGAAATGTCAAAAAAAAAAGTGTCAAAAAGACCTGGGGAATAAATCAATCAAATTTCATTTACTTTTATGCGGCCGCTGATGGTCGTACGTGTTTATAGCCAAATTCTTTCGAAGTATAAACATAAATACTCGAAGTTAACCATGTAATTACTAAGAATTTTTTTTAATAAATTGAATAAAAATGTCATTTACCAAAATCAGTCTTATCGTAGCAGGTACTAGCCCCGCCCACCCACCTTCTCTTTTCTTAGAGTGTATCTCATTTACCAAATTCAGTGTTATGTTAGCAGCTACTAGCACCGCCCACCCACCTTCTCTTTTCTTTTGTGCTATGACTAGTATTATCCATATTGATGACATGTATGTCAAAAATTCCAAAGAAGATAGAAAATCTAAAACGTCTAAATTTCTATAAACCGAGAGGAAAAATTAAATAATAGAATAATCCTAAATTTAAAAATTCAAAAAATTGGAGAATCGAAAAATTCAAGAACGGAGAAATTGAAAAATTTCAAAACTGAAATGTCAAGAAATTGGGAAATGAAAAAACCCAGAAATCGAAAAATTGAAAACCTAAAACATGGAGAAATCGAAACATTAAAAGATCGACACAAAAAGTGACAAATAAAACATCATAAATAGAAACAATAAATGATAAATAACGGACAAAAAATGATAAAATGATGAAAAAACACAAAGGAGACAAATAAAATTGATAAAAATTACACAAAAAAATTCATAAAAATAATAATATACATAAAAGGCGACCAAAAATGCGAAAAAACCAAATATATATATATATATATATCACAGAAAAGTCGAACACCAAAAATCCTCCAAAAATACGAAAGAAAAAGGAGAAAAAGGAGAAAATATCAAAAAATTGCAAAAAAGATAGAACGTCTAAAAAACCGAAAAATGGAATAATAAAAAAATATGAAAAATTGAAAGCTTAAAAATAGGGAAATTGGAAAATGATGAATTGAAAACTAGAAAAATTGCAAATCGCAAAATTGAAGAAATGGAAAATATTAAATTCGAGAAATAGAAAAATTAAAAAACTAAAACATCAACAAATCGAAACATTAAAAGATAGAGAAGTCGAAAACCGAAAAATTGAGAAGTTCAAATAACTTAAAATCAAAAAGTTAAAAATCGAAAAATTAAAAAACGAGAAATTGGAAAATCATAAATGGAAGACTACAAAAATTGTAAATCGAAAATTCAAGAAGGAAAATCGCAAATCCGAGAAATTGAAAAATTGAAAACTAAGACTATTGAGAAATCGAAACATCAAAAGATGAACGTCTAAATTTCCATAAATCGAGTGGGAAAAATTAAATATATAATAGAATAATCCAAAATTTAAAAAATAGAAAAATCGGAAAATCGAAATATCGAAAATCTGAAATATCCAAAAATTGAAATATTTCAAAACTGAAATTTCGAAAAATGGGGAAATCAAAAAACCGAGAAGTCGAAACATCAAGAGATCGAGAAGTCGAAAAATCGAAAAACTGAGAAGTCTAAATTGCTCAAAATCGAAAAGTTGAACATTGAAAAATTTAAAATTTAAGAAAATCGAAAAATCTTGAAGTACAACAATCGAAAAATCCAAACGTCGAAATTTCGGTAAATGAAGCACGGAAAAAAAATCTTAAATTTAAAAATTCAAAAAATTGGAAAATCGAAAAATTCAAGAATGGAGAAATTGAAAAATTCCAAAACTGAAATGAAAAAACCCAGAAATCGAAACATTGAAAAACTAAAACATGGAGAAGTCGAAACATTAAAAGATCGACACAAAAACGCCACAAAAAGTGACAAATAAAACACCAGAAATAGAAACAATGAATGATAAATAACGGACAAAAAATGATAAAATGATGAAAAAACACAAAAGAAGCCCCAAAGAAGAGAAATAAAATTGATAAAAATGACACAAAAAAGTTGATAAAAATAATAATAAAAGAAGTACCAAAAATGGCCACTACATAAAAGGCGACCAAAAATGCGAAAAAACCAAATATATATCACAGAAAAGTCGGACACCAAAACTCCTCCAAAAACACGAAAGAAAAAGGAGAAAAAGAAGAAAATATCAAAAAATTGCAAAAAAGATAGAACGTCTAAAAAACCGAAAAATGGAATAATAAAAAAATATGAAATATGAAAGCTTAAAAATAGGGAAATTGGAAAATGATGAATTGAAAACTAGAAAAATTGCAAATCGCAATATTGAAGAAATGGAAAATATTAAATTCGAGAAATAGAAAAATTAAAAAACTAAAACATCAACAAACCGAAACATCAAAAGATAGAGAAGTCTAAAATCGAAAAATTGAGAAGTTCAAATAACTTAAAATCAAAAAGTTAAAAATCGAATAATTAAAAAGCGAGAAATTGGAAAATCATAAATTAAAGACTAGAAAAATTGTAAATCGAAAATTCAAGAAGGAAAAGCGCAAATCCGAGAAATTGAAAAATTGAAAACTAAGACTATTGAGAAATCGAAACATTAGAAGATGAACGTCTAAATTTCCATAAATCGAGTGGGAAAAATTAAATATATCATAGAATAATCCAAAATTTAAAAAATCGAAAAATCGGAAAATTGAAATATCGAAAATCTGAAATATCCAAAAATTGAAATATTTCAAAACTGAAATTTCGAAAAATGGGGAAATCAAAAAACCGAGAAGTCGAAACATCAAGAGATCGAGAAGTCGAAAAATCGAAAAACTGAGAAGTCTAAATTGCTCAAAATCGAAAAGTTGAACATTGAAAAATTTTAAATTTAAGAAAATCGAAAAATCTTGAAATACAACAATCGAAAAATCCAAACGTCGAAATTTCGGTAAATGAAGTACGGAAAAAAAAATCTTAAATTTAAAAATTCAAAAAATTGGAAAATCGAAAAATTCAAGAATGGAGAAATTGAAAAATTCCAAAACTGAAATGAAAAAACCCAGAAATCGAAACATTGAAAAACTAAAACATGGAGAAGTCGAAACATTAAAAGATCGACACAAAAACGCCACAAAAAGTGACAAATAAAACACCAGAAATAGAAACAATGAATGATAAATAACGGACAAAAAATGATAAAATGATGAAAAAACACAAAAGAAGCCCCAAAGAAGAGAAATAAAATTGATAAAAATGACGCAAAAAAGTTGATAAAAATAATAATAAAAGAAGTACCAAAAAATGGCCACTACATAAAAGGCGACCAAAAATGCGAAAAAACCAAATATATATCACAGAAAAGTCGGACACCAAAACTCCTCCAAAAACACGAAAGAAAAAGGAGAAAAAGAAGAAAATATCAAAAAATTGCAAAAAAATAGAACATCTAAAAAACCGAAAAATGGAATAATAAAAAAATACGAAAAATTGGAAGCTTAAAAATAGGGAAATTGGAAAATGATGAATTGAAAACTAGAAAAATTGCAAATCGCAAAATTGAAGAAATGGAAAATATTAAATTCGAGAAATAGAAAAATTAAAAACTAAAACATCAACAAATCGAAACATCAAAAGATAGAGAAGTCGAAAATAGAAAAATTGAGAAGTTCAAATAACTTAAAATCAAAAAGTTAAAAATCGAAAAAATAAAAAACGAGAAATTGGAAAATCATAAATTGAAGACTAGAAAAATTGTAAATCGAAAATTCAAGAAGGAAAATCGCAAATCCGATAAATTGAAAAATGGAAAACTAAGACTATTGAGAAATCGAAACATCACAAGATGAACGTCTAAATTTCGATAAATCGAGTAGGAAAAATTAAATAGAATGATCCAAAATTTAAAAAATCGAAAAATCGGAAAATTGAAGAATCGGAAATCTGAAATATCCAAAACTTGAAAAATTCCAAAACTGAAATTTCGAAAAATGGGAAAATAAAAAAACCGAGAAGTCCAAACATCAAGAGATCGAGAAGTCAAAAAATCGAAAAACTGAGAAGTCCAAATTGCTCAAAATCGAAAAGTGGTACATTGAAAAATTTAAAGTTTAAGGAAATCGAAAAATCTTGAAATACAGCAAACGAAAAATCCAAACGTCGAAATTTCGGTAAATCAAGTACGGAAAATAAAAAAATTGAAAAATCCTAAATTTAAAAATTCAAATAATTCGAAAATCGAAAAATTCAAGAATGGAGAAATTGAAAGATTCCAAAACTGAAGTGTCAAAAAATTGGGAAATGAAAAAACCAGAAATCGAAAAATTGAAAAACTAAAACATGGAGAAATCGAAACATTAAAAGATCGACACAAAAACGCCACAAAAAGTGACAAATAAAACACCACAAATAGAAACAATGAATGATAAATAACGGACAAAAAATGATAAAATGGTGAAAAAACACAAAAGAAGCCCCAAAGGACACAAATAAAATTGATAACAATGACACAAAAAGTTGATAAAAATAATAAAAGAAATACCACAAAACATGTAACAAAAAACGCCACAAAAAATGGCAATTACATAAAAGGCGACCAAAAATGCGAAAAAACCAAATATATATATCACAGAAAAGTCGGACACCAAAAATCCTCCAAAAATACTAAAGAAAAAGGAGAAAAAGAAGACAATATCAAAAAATTGCAAAAAAGATAGAACATCTAAAAAACCGAAAAATGGAATAATAAAAAAATATGAAAATTTGAAAGCTTAAAAATAGGGAAATTGGAAAATGATGAATTGAAAACTAGAAAAATTGCAAATCGCAAAATTGAAGAAATGGAAAATATTAAATTCGAGAAATAGAAAAATTAAAAAACTAAAACATCAACAAATCGAAACATCAAAAGATAGAGAAGTCGAAAATCGAAAAACTGAGAAGTCCAAATAACTTAAAATCAAAAAGTTAAAAATAAAAAAATTAAAAAACGAGAAATTGGAAAATCATAAATTGAAGACTAGAAAAATTGTAAATCGAAAATTCAAGAAGAAAAATCGCAAATCCGAGAAATTGAAAAATTGAAAACTAAGACTACTGAGAAATCGAAACATCAAAAGATGAAAGTCTAAATTTCGATTAATCGAGTGGGAAAAATTAAATATGTAATAGAATAATCCAAAATTTAAAAAATCGAAAAATCGGAAAATTGAAGACTCGAAAATCTGAAATATCCAAAAATTGAAAAATTCCAAAACTGAAATTTCGAAAAATGGGGAAATCAAAAAACCGAGAAATCGAAAAATTCAAAAACTAAAACATCGAGAAGTCGAAAAATCGAAAAACTCAGAAGTCCAAATTGCTCAAAATCGAGAAGTTGAACATTGAAAAATTTAAAATTTAAGGAAATCGAAAAATCTTGAAATACAACAATCGAAAAATCCAAACGTCGAAATTTCGGTAAATCAAGTACGGAAAATAAACAAATTGAAAAATCCTTAATTTAAAAATTTAAAAAATTGGAAAATCGAAAAATTCAAGAACGGAGAAATTGGAAAATTCCAAAACTGAAATGTCAAAAAATTGAGAAATGAAAAAACCAGAAATCGAAAAATTGAAAAACTAAAACATGGAGAAACCGAAACATTTAAAGATCGACACAAAAACGCCACAAAAAGTGACAAATAAAACACCACAGATAGAAACAATAAATGATAAATAACGGACAAAAAATGATAAAACGATGAAAAAACACAAAAGAAGCCCCAAAGGACACAAATAAAATTGATAACAATGACACAAAAAGTTGATAAAAATAAGAAAAGAAATACCACAAAACATGTAACAAAAAACGCCGCAAAAAATGGCAATTACATAAAAGGCGACCAAAAATGCGAAAAAACCAAATATATATCACAGAAAAGTCGGACACCAAAACTCCTCCAAAAACACGAAAGAAAAAGGAGAAAAAGGAGACAATATCAAAAAATTGCAAAAAAGATAGAACATCTAAAAAACCGAAAAATGGAATAATAAAAAAATATGAAAATTTGAAAGCTTAAAAATAGGGAAATTGGAAAATGATGAATTGAAAACTAGAAAAATTGCAAATCGCAAAATTGAAGAAATGGAAAATATTAAATTCGAGAAATAGAAAAATTAAAAAACTAAAACATCAACAAATCGAAACATCAAAAGATAGAGAAGTCGAAAATCGAAAAACTGAGAAGTCCAAATAACTTAAAATCAAAAAGTTAAAAATCGAAAAATTAAAAAACGAGAAATTGGAAAATCATAAATTGAAGACTAGAAAAATTGTAAATCGAAAATTCAAGAAGAAAAATCGCAAATCCGAGAAATTGAAAAATTGAAAACTAAGACTATTGAGAAATCGAAACATAAAAAGATGAACGTCTAAATTTCGATAAATCGAGTGGGAAAAATTAAATATGTAATAGAATAATCCAAAATTTAAAAAATCGAAAAATCGGAAAATTGAAATATCGAAAATCTGAAATATCCAAAAATTGAAATATTTCAAAACTGAAATTTCGAAAAATGGGGAAATCAAAAAACCGAGAAGTCGAAACATCAAGAGATCGAGAAGTCGAAAAATCGAAAAACTGAGAAGTCTAAATTGCTCAAAATCGAAAAGTTGAACATTGAAAAATTTAAAATTTAAGAAAATCGAAAAATCTTGAAATACAACAATCGAAAAATCCAAACGTCGAAATTTCGGTAAATGAAGTACGGAAAAAAAAATCTTAAATTTAAAAATTCAAAAAATTGAAAAATCGAAAAATTCAAGAATGGAGAAATTGAAAAATTCCAAAACTGAAATGAAAAACCCAGAAATCGAAACATTGAAAAACTAAAACATGGAGAAGTCGAAACATTAAAAGATCGACACAAAAACGGCACAAAAAGTGACAAATAAAACACCAGAAATAGAAACAATGAATGATAAATAACGGACAAAAAATGATAAAATGATGAAAAAACACAAAAGAAGCCCCAAAGAAGAGAAATAAAATTGATAAAAATTACACAAAAAAGTTGATAAAAATAATAATAAAAGAAGTACCAAAAAATGGCCACTACATAAAAGGCGACCAAAAATGCGAAAAAACCAAATATATATCACAGAAAAGTCGGACACCAAAACTCCTCCAAAAACACGAAAGAAAAAGGAGAAAAAGAAGAAAATATCAAAAAATTGCAAAAAAGATAGAACGTCTAAAAAACCGAAAAATGGAATAATAAAAAAATATGAAAAATTGAAAGCTTAAAAATAGGGAATATGGAAAATGACGAATTGAAAACTAGAAAAATTGCAAATCGCAAAATTGAAGAAATGGAAAATATTAAATTCGAGAAATAGAAAAATTAAAAAACTAAAACATCAACAAACCGAAACATCAAAAGATAGAGAAGTCTAAAATCGAAAAATTGAGAAGTTCAAATAACTTAAAATCAAAAAGTTAAAAATCGAAAAATTAAAAAACGAGAAATTGGAAAATCATAAATTGAAGACTACAAAAATTGTAAATCGAAAATTCAAGAAGGAAAATAGCAAATCCGAGAAATTGAAAAATTTAAAACTAAGACTATTGAGAAATCGAAACTTCAAAAGATGAACGTCTAAATTTCGATAAATCGAGTGGGAAAAATTAAATATGTAATAGAATAATCCAAAATTTAGAAAATCGAAAAATCGGAAAATTGAAGTATCGAAAATCTGAAATTTCCAAAAATTGAAAAATTCCAAAACTGAAATTTCGAAAAATGGGGAAATCAAAAAACCGAGAAGTCGAAACATCAAGAGATCGAGAAGTCGAAAAATCGAAAAACTGAGAAGTCTAAATTGGTCAAATTCGAAAAGTTGAACATTGAAAAATTTTAAATTTAAGGAAATCGAAAAATCTTGAAATACAACAATCGAAAAATCCAAACGTCGAAATTTCGGTAAATCAAGTACGGAAAAAAAAAATCCTAAATTTAAAAATTCAAAAAATTGAAAAATCGAAAAATTCAAGAACGGAGAAATTGAAAAATTCCAAAACTGAAATGTCAAAAAATTGGGAAATGAAAAAACCCAGAAATCGAAAAATTGAAAAACTAAAACATGGAGAAATTGAAATATTAAAAAATCGACACAAAAAGTGACAAATAAAACACCACAAATAGAAACAATAAATGATAAATAACGGACAAAAAATGATAAAATGATGAAAGAGCACAAAGGAGACAAATAAAATTGATAAAAATGACACAAAAAAGTTGATAAAAATAATAATATACATAAAAGGCGACCAAAAATGCGAAATATATATATCACAGAAAAGTCGGACACCAAAAATCCTCCAAAAATACGAAAGAAAAAGGAGAAAAAGAAGAAAATATCAAAAAATTGCAAAAAAGATAGAACGTCTAAAAAACCGAAAAATGGAATAATAAAAAAATATGAAAAATTGAAAGCTTAAAAATAGGGAAATTGGAAAATGATGAATTGAAAACTAGAAAAATTGCAAATCGCAAAATTGAAGAAATGGAAAATATTAAATTCGAGAAATAGAAAAATTAAAAAACTAAAACATCAACAAACCGAAACATCAAAAGATAGAGAAGTCTAAAATCGAAAAATTGAGAAGTTCAAATAACTTAAAATCAAAAAGTTAAAAATCGAATAATTAAAAAGCGAGAAATTGGAAAATCATAAATTAAAGACTAGAAAAATTGTAAATCGAAAATTCAGGAAGGAAAAGCGCAAATCCGAGAAATTGAAAAATTGAAAACTAAGACTATTGAGAAATCGAAACATCAGAAGATGAACGTCTAAATTTCCATAAATCGAGTGGGAAAAATTAAATATATAATAGAATAATCCAAAATTTAAAAAATAGAAAAATCGGAAAATTGAAATATCGAAAATCTGAAATATCCAAAAATTGAAATATTTCAAAACTGAAATTTCGAAAAATGGGAAAATCAAAAAACCGAGAAGTCGAAACATCAAGAGATCGAGAAGTCGAAAAATCGAAAAACTGAGAAGTCTAAATTGCTCAAAATCGAAAAGTTGAACATTGAAAAATTTAAAATTTAAGAAAATCGAAAAATCTTGAAATACAACAATCGAAAAATCCAAACGTCGAAATTTCGGTAAATGAAGTACGGAAAAAAAATCTTAAATTTAAAAATTCAAAAAATTGAAAAATCGAAAAATTCAAGAATGGAGAAATTAAAAAATTCCAAAACTGAAATGAAAAAACCCAGAAATCGAAACATTGAAAAACTAAAACATGGAGAAGTCGAAACATTAAAAGATCGACACAGAAACGCCACAAAAAGTGACAAATAAAACACCAGAAATAGAAACAATGAATGATAAATAACGGACAAAAAATGATAAAATGATGAAAAAACACAAAAGAAGCCCCAAAGAAGAGAAAGAAAATTGATAAAAATTACACAAAAAAGTTGATAAAAATAATAATAAAAGAAGTACCAAAAAATGGCCACTACATAAAAGGCGACCAAAAATGCGAAAAAACCAAATATATATCACAGAAAAGTCGGACACCAAAACTCCTCCAAAAACACGAAAGAAAAAGGAGAAAAAGAAGAAAATATCAAAAAATTGCAAAAAAGATAGAACGTCTAAAAAACCGAAAAATGGAATAAAAAAAATATATGAAAAATTGAAAGCTTAAAAATAGGGAAATTGGAAAATGATGAATTGAAAACTAGAAAAATTGCAAATCGCAAAATTGAAGAAATGGAAAATATTAAATTCGAGAAATAGAAAAATTAAAAAACTGAAACATCAACAAATCGAAACATCAAAAGATAGAGAAGTCGAAAATCGAAAAATTGGGAAGTTCAAATAACTTAAAATCAAAAAGTTAAAAATCGAAAAATTAAAAAACGAGAAATTGGAAAATCATAAATTGAAGGCTAGAAAAAATGTAAATCGAAAATTCAAGAAGGAAAAGCGCAAATCCGAGAAATTGAAAAATTGAAAACTAAGACTATTGAGAAATCGAAACATCAAAAGATGAAAGTCTAAATTTCGATTAATCGAGTGGGAAAAATTAAATATGTAATAGAATAATCCAAAATTTAAAAAATCGAAAAATCGGAAAATTGAAGAATCGAAAATCTGAAATATCCAAAAATTGAAATATTTCAAAACTGAAATTTCGAAAAATGGGGAAATCAAAAAACCGAGAAATCGAAAAATTCAAAAACTAAAACATCGAGAAGTCGAAAAATCGAAAAACTGAGAAGTCCAAATTGCTCAAAATCGAAAAGTTGAACATTGAAAAATTTAAAATTTAAGGAAATCGAAAAATCTTGAAATACAACAATCGAAAAATCCAAACGTCGAAATTTCGGTAAATCAAGTACGGAAAATAAACAAATTGAAAAGTCCTTAATTTAAAAATTTAAAAAATTGGAAAATCGAAAAATTCAAGAACGGAGAAATTGGAAAATTCCAAAACTGAAATGTCAAAAAATTGAGAAATGAAAAAACCAGAAATCGAAAAATTGAAAAACTAAAACATGGAGAAATCGAAACATTTAAAGATCGACACAAAAACGCCACAAAAAGTGACAAATGAAACACCACAAATAGAAACAATAAATGATAAATAACGCACAAAAAATGATAAAATGATGAAAAAACACAAAAGAAGCCCCAAAGGAGACAAATAAAATTGATAAAAATGACACAAAAAAGTTGATAAAAATAATAATATACATAAAAGGCGACCAAAAATGCGAAAAAACCAAATATATATCACAGAAAAGTCGGACACCAAAACTCCTCCAAAAATACGAAAGAAAAAGGAGAAAAAGAAGAAAATATCAAAAAATTGCAAAAAAATAGAACATCTTAAAAACCGAAAAATGGAATAATAAAAAATTGGAAATTGGAAAATGATGAATTGAATACTAGAAAAAAGGCAAATCGAGAAATTGAAGAAATGGAAAATATTAAATTCGAGAAATAGAAAAATTAAAAAACTAAAACAAATCGAAACATCAAAAGATAGAGAAGTTAAAAATTGAAAAATGGGAAAATTCAAGAATCGATAAACTGAAAAATGGAGATTCGATTTTACACTTTTTTGTTCCTTTTCAATTTTGCAATTTTTCGATTTTCCAATTTTTCGATTTCTAATTTTTTGATTTCCAAGTTTTCGATTTTCCAATATTTTGATTTCTCGATTTTCCAATTTATCAATATTTCGATTTTTCAATATTTACTTATATTTAATTTTTCGTTTTTCGAATTCTCCGATTTTCGATTTTCCAATATTTTGATTTTTCAATTTCTCCATTGTTTAGATTTTTCAACGATTCGGTTTTGTTTTTTCGATTTTCAATTTCTATAATTTTTGATTTTTCAACTTTGCGCCCTTTCGAATTTCAATTTTTGGTTCTTGCAATATTCATTTACATTTAATTTTTCGTTTTTCGAATTCCCTGATTTCCGATTTTCCAATATTTTAATTTCTCGATTTTTTGATTCTTCAATTTCTCCATTTTTTCGATTTTTCAACGATTCAGTTTTGTTTTTTCGATTTTTCAATTTTTTTTTCAACTCCTTACTCTTTCGTTTTTAGTTACATGTTTCTGCAATATTTACTTTCTTAATTTTTCAATTTTTCATTTCTTAACATTTCGATTTGCTCTTTTTCAATATTACAATTTTTCGATTTTACACTTTTTTGTTCCTCTTCGATTTTGCAATTTTTCGATTTTGCAATTTTTCGATTTTCCAATTTTTTGATTTTTAATTTTTTGATTTCCAAGTTTTCGATTTTCCATGATTTTGATTTCTCGATTTTCCAATTTATCAATATTTCGATTTTTTAATGTTTGAGTCATATGTGTTTAATTTTTTTGATTTTCAGGTTTTTCAATTTCTCCATTTTTTCGATTTTGTAATGTTTCGTTTTTTTCAGTTTTTATAATTTTTGACTTTTCAACTTTGCGCCCTTTCGAATTTCAATTTTTGGTTCTTGCAATATTCATTTACATTTAATTTTTCGTTTTTCGAATTCCCTGATTTTCGATTTTCCAATATTTTAATTTCTCGATTTTTTGATTTTTCAATTTCTCCATTTTTTCGATTTTTCAACGATTCAGTTTTGTTTTTTCGATTTTTCAATTTTTTTTTCAACTCCTTACTCTTTCTTTTTAGTTACACGTTTCTGCAATATTTACTTTCTTAATTTTTCAATTTTTCATTTCTTAACATTTCGATTTGCTCTTTTTCAATATTACAATTTTTCGATTTTACACTTTTTTGTTCCTTTTCAATTTTGCAATTTTTCGATTTTCCAATTTTTCGATTTTTAATTTTTTGATTTCCAAGTTTTCGATTTTCCAATATTTTGATTTCTCGATTTTCCAATTTATCAATATTTCGATTTTTCAATGTTGAGTTATGTGTTTAATTTTTTTGATTTTCAGGTTTTCCAATTTCTCCATTTTTTCGATTTTGTAATGTTTCGTTTTTTTCAATTTTTATAATTTTTGACTTTTCAACTTTTCGCTATTTCGAATTTCAATTTTTGATTTTTGTAATACTTATATTTAATTTTTCAATTTCTCCATTTTTTTAGATTTTTCAACGTTTCGGTTTTGTTTTATCGATTTTTCAATTTTTTTTTTCAACTCCTTACTCTTTCATTTTCAGTTCTGTATTTTTGCAATATTTACTTTCTTAAGTTTTCAATTGTTCATTTCTTAACATTTCGATTTGCACTTTTTCAATATTACAATTTTTCGTTTCTACACTTTTTCGGTCCTTTTCAATTCTGCAATTTTTCGATTTTCCAATGTTTCGATTTTTAATTTTTTGATTTCCAAGTTTTCGATCTTCCATGATTTTGATTTCTCGATTTTCCAATTTATCAATATTTCGATCTTTCAATGTTCGAGTTATATGTGTTTAATTTTTTTGAATTTCAGGCTTTTCAATTTCTCCATCTTTCGAATTTCAATTTTTGGTTTTTGCAATATTTACTTAAATTTAATTTTTCGTTTTTCACATTCCCCGATTTTCGATTTTCCAATATTCTGAGTTTTCGATTTTTTAGATTTTTCAACGATTCGGTTTTGTTTTTCGATTTTTCAATTTTTTTTTTTTAACTCCTTACTCTTTCATTTTTAGTTCTGTATTTTTGCAATATTTACTTTCTTATTTTTCAATTTTTCATTTCTTTTCAAAGACCATTCCAGACGAAAGCACTCTCAGGAAAACAACTGTAGATAAATGTTATACCGAAACTGTTGCTAAAATTAAGACACGTTTGCAAAATAACTTTATTTAAATAAATAATAGTAGTAATATTTTTTAAAAGAGAGAAGAAGAATCTAAAAATAGGATAGACACTAGACAGACATAAAAGACGTTTTTTTTCTTACTCTCCGAGAGTAAGAAGCTTTCCTTCTACTTATGTTCCGATTACTCCCCAACATCTCGCCGCCTACACCGTTTAACCTCCACTTTAATCGGCAAGTGTCGATTTCGCATACCACGTCAGAACAAGAAAGCCAATTCGTTTTCACGCAAGGCGAGAATCCAAAAGCGCCGCCAATTCGGTCCGAGATTTGGTGTTGTGAACAAGCAATTGCCCCGACACAGGTCAGAGGTAAAGTTTAATTGTGGACCACCCAAAAAAGCGCGTCCGCAGATGTGGATGTCACGGACTTAGTGTCATAGTGTGGATTTCCATCCGACTCCTCCATTTTTCTTTTTTGAAGGGTTGTTCCGCTTGGCATTTTACACTAATAAAAATGAAAGATGTAAATGATATGTGCAGTTAGCGATGGTCGAGAGCAACTCGCAGTCATTATGTGTGGTTGCTCGGACAGGCGAGACTAAATTAATTATGGGTTAATTACCGTGCAGAAACCCACCCGTATAGTAAATTAATCATGGGATGGCACTCGGTAGCGGCCGACGCGACGGTGCGTATTTCGGGAGGAAGAGGTTGGAAAAATATGCAGAAATTCCAGAAAATGTTAGACTAATGTCCTCGATAAAATGAACTTTGGACAATTATTTGCCAAAATGAATTTCAAAAGAAAGAAAGCTTCTGCATGATCTGGAAGATTCATGATTTTAAAATTTAGATAGTCCAAAATTGTTAACAAAATATTTCCTTAACATGTCGTTTTTTATATAAAAAGTTTGTCGGTTGAGCCGAGGTTCCATAAATGTTGCTATTTTTAAATTCTTGCAAATTAGATTACTATTTTTCAACTTCTGGAACTTTAGAAAAATAAGAACGTCTTAACTTCTCGACCTTTCTTGAAGTCAATTGAGAGAGAAATTCTAAAAATTCTAGAAAACTGTATGATAATTCAGATTTAAAAAGGACTATAGATTACGAGTATTATGTGTGAATGACAAGTCCAGAAAGTTTCTAGATGCTCTAGATTTTCAAAATTTTATAATCTGGTTTATACAAATTTGTTAAAAAAATACATCGTAACAATATTATCCCGAATATAAAAATTTCAGTTCCTACAATTTAGAGAAATTAATAAGTTCTTAACTTTTCGATCTTTCTTGAGGTCCACTGAGAAAAAAACTTCTACAAATTCTATAAACTACAAGAGAATTCAGATTTCAAAATATTTAGAGATTTTGAAAATTTAAGAGTTTATCATTGAAAAGAAACAAGGAAGTTTCTATGTGATCTGGAAGATTCATCATTTTAAAATTTAGATTGTCAAAAATTGTTAACAAAATATTTCCTTAAAATGTCGTTTTTATATAAAAAGTTTGTCGATTGAGCCGAGGTTCCAAAGATATTGCTATTTTTAAAATCTTGCAAATTAGATTACTATTTTTCAACTTCTCAAACTTTAGAAAAATTAAGAACGTCTTAACTTCCCGATCTTTCTTGAAGTCAACTGAGAAAAAAATTCTAAAATCTCTAGAAAACTGTAAGATAATCCAGATTTAAAAAGGACTATAAATTACGAATATTTAAGTGTTTATGACAAGTCCAGAAAGTTTCTGGATGATCTGGATATTCTAAAATTTCATAATCTAGTTTATACAAAATTATTAAAAAAAATATATCGTCACAATATTATTCTTAATATAAAAATTTCAGTCTCTACAATTTTAGAGAAATTAATAACTTCTTAACTTCTCGATCTTTCTTGGGGTCGACTGAAAAAAAAAGTTCTAAAAGTTCTAGAGAATGTAAATTTTAAAACCTAGGTTATTCAAAATTGTTAAACAAATATTTCTTTAATGGAAATATTTTGTTAGTTGGGCGGAGATTTTATGGAGTTTGGTGCTCTGAAATTCCTGAAAATTAGATTAGTTTTCAGCTTCTAGAATTTTAGAGAAATTAAGAACTTCATGACTTCTCTATCTTTCTTGAGGTCCACTGAAAAAGAAACTTCTAAAAATTCTAGAAACTACAAGAAAATAAATTCACATTTCAAAATGTTTAGAGATTCTGAAAATTTAAGAGTTTATCATTGAAAAGAAACACAGAAAGTTTCTGTATGATCTGGAATTCGTGATTTTAAAATTTAGATTGTCTAAAATTGTTAACAAAATATTTCCTTAAAATGTCGTTTTTTATATAAAAAGTTTGTCGGTTGAGCCGAGGTTCCATACATATTGCTATTTTTAAATTCTTGCAAATTGGATTACTATTTTTCAACTTCTGCAACTTTAGAAAAATTAAGAACGTCTTAACTTCTCGATCTTTCTTGAAGCCAACTGAGAAAAAAATTCTAAAACTCTAGAAAACTGTAAGATAATCGAGATTTAAGAAGGACTATAGATTCCGAATATTTAAGTGTTTATGACAAGTCCAGAAAGTTTCTAGATGATCTGGATATTCCAAAATTTTAAAATTCAGTTTATACAAAATTGTAAAAAAAAAAATATATCGTGGCAATATCATTCTTAATGTAAAAATTTCAGTCTCTACAGTTCTAGAGAAATTAATAACTTCTTAACTTCTCGATCTTTCCTGGGGTCGACTGAAAAAAAAATTTCCAAAAGTTCTAGAGAATGTAAATTTTAAAACCTAGGTTATTAAAAATTGTTAAACAAATATTTTTTTAATGGAAAAATGTTCTTAGTTGGGCGGATATTAGATTAGTTTTCAGCTTCTAGAATTTTAGAGAAATTAAGAACTTCAAAACTTCTCGATCTTTCTTGAGATCCACTGAGAAAAAAACTTCTAAAAATTCTAGAAACTACAAGAGAATTCAGATTTCAAAATGTTTAAAGATTGTGAAAATTTAACAGTTTATCATTGAAAAGAAACACAGAAAATTTCTGTATGATCTGGAAGATTCGTGATTTTAAAATTTAGATTGTCCAAAATTGTTAACAAAATATTTCCTTAAAATGTCGTTTTATATATAAAAAGTTTGTCGGTTGAGCCGAGGTTCCACAGATATTGCTATTTTTAAATTCTTACAGATTAGATTACTATTCTTCAACTTCTGGAACTTTAGAAAAATTAAGAACGTCTTAACTTCTTGATCTTTCTTGAAGTCGACTGAGAAAGACATTCTAAAAACTCTAGAAAATTGTAAGATAATCCAGATTTAAAAAGGACTATAGATTCCGACAATTTAAGTGTTTATGACAAGTCCAGAAAGTTTCAAGATGATCTGGATATTCCAAAATTTTATGATCTAATTTATACGAAATTGTTAAAAAAATATATCGTGGCAATATTAGTCTTAATAAAAAAATTTCAGTCTCTACTGTTTTAGAGAAATTAATAACTTCTTAACTTCTCGATCTTTCTTGGGGTCGACTGAAAAAAAAAGTTGTAAAAGTTCTAGAGAATGAAAATTTTAAAACCTAGGTTATTCAAAATTGTTAAACAAATATTTCTTTAATGGAAAAATTTTGTTAGTGGGGCGGAGATTTTATGGAGTTTGGTGCTCTGAAATTCCTGAAAATTAGATTAGTTTTCAGCTTCTCGAATTTTAGAGAAATTAAGAACCTTCATAACTTCTCGATCTTTCATGAGGTCCACTGAGAAAAGAACTTCTAAAAATTCTAGAAACTACGAGAGAATTCAGGTTTATCATTGAAAAGAAACACAGAAAGTTTCTGTATGATCTGGAAAGTTCATGATTTTAAAATTTAGATTGTCCAGAATTGTTAACAAAATATTTCCTTAAAATGTCGTTTTTTATATAAAAAGTTTTCGGTTGAGCCGAGGTTCCACAGATATTGCTATTTTTAATTTCTTGCAAATTAGACTACTATTTATCAACTTCTGGAACTTTGGAAAAATTACGAACGTCTTAACTTCTCGATCTTTCTTGAAGTCAACTGAGAAAAAAATTTTAGAAACTCTAGAAAACTGTAAGAGGATCCAGATTTAAAAAGGACTATAGATTCCGAATATTTAAGTGTTTATGACAAGTCCGGAAAGTTTCTAGATGATCTGGATATTCCAAAATTTTATAATCTTGTTTACACAAAATTGTTAAAAAAATACATCGTAACAATATTATTCTTAATATAAAAATCTCAGTCTCCACAATTTTAGAGAAATTAATAACTTCTTAACTTTTCGATCTTCCTTGGGGTCGACTGAAAAAAAAAGTTTCAAAAGTTCTAGAGAATGTAAATTTTAAACCCTAGGTTATTCAAAATTGTTAAACAAATATTTTTTTAATGGAAAAATTTTGTTAGTTGGGTGGAGATTTTATGGAGTTTGGTGCTCTGAAATTCCTGAAAATTAGATTAGTTTTCAGCTTCTAGAATTTTAGAGAAATTAAGAACTTCATAACTTCTCGATCTTTCTTGAGGTCCACTGGGAAAAAAACTTCTAAAAATTCTAGAAACTACAAGAGAATTGAGATTTCCAAATGTTTAGAGATTCTGAAAATGTAAGAGTTTATCATTGAAAAGAAACACAGAAAGTTTCTGTATGATCTGGAAGATTCATGATTTTAAAATTTAGATTGTCCAAAATTGTTACCAAAATATTTCCTTAAAATGTCGTTTTTTATATAAAAAGTTTGTCGGTTGACCCAAGGTTCCATAGATATTGCTATTTTTAAATTCTTCCAAATTAGATTATGATTTTTCAACTTCTGGAACTTTAGAAAAATTAAGAACGTCTTAACTTCTCGAACTTTCTTGAAGTCAACTGAGAAAAAATGTCTAAAAACTCTAGAAAATTGTAAGATAATCCAGATTTAAAAAGGACTGTAGATTCGGACTATTTAAGTGTTTATGACAAGTCCAGAAAGTTTCTAGATGATATGGATATTCCAAAATTTGATAATTTAGTTTATACAAAATTGTTAAAAATATATCGCAACAATATTATTCTTAATATAAGAATTTCAGCCTCCACCATTTTAGAGAAATTCATAACTTCTTAACTTCTCAATCTTTCTTGGGGGCGACTGAAAAAAACAGTTCTAAAAGTTCTAGAGAATGTAAATTTTAAAACCCTAGTTATTCAAAATTGTTAAACAAATATTTCTTTAATGGGAAAATTTTGTTAGTTGGGCGGAGATTTTATGGAGTTTGGTACTCTGAAATTCCTGAAAATTAGATTAGTTTTCAGCTTCTAGAACTTTAGAGAAATTAAGAACTTCATAACTTTGCGATCTTTCTTGAGGTCCACTGAGAAAATAACTTCTAAAAATTCTAGAAAATACAAGAGAATTCAGATTTCAAAATGTTTAGAGATTCTGAAAATTTAAGAGTTTATCATTGAAAAGAAACACAGAAAGTTTCTGTATGATCTGGAAGATTCGTGATTTTAAAATTTAGATTATCCAAAATTGTTAACAAAATATTTCCTTAAAATGTCGTTTTTTATATAAAGAGTTTGTCGGTTGAGCCGAAGTTCCATAGATATTGCAATTTTTAAATTCTTGCAAATTAGATTACTATTTTTCAACTCCTGGAAATTTAGAAAAATTAAAAACGTCTTAACTTCGCGATCTTTCTTGAAGTCAAATGAGAAAAAAATTCTAAAAACTCTAGAAAACTGCAAGAGAATCCAGATTTAAAAAGGACTATAGATTCCGAATATTTAAGTGTTTATGACAAGTCCACAAAGTTTCTAGATGATCTGGATATTTCAAAATTTTAAAATCCAGTTTATACAAAATTGTTAAAAACATATATCGTAACAATATTATTCTTAATATAAAAATTTCATTCAATACAATTTAGAGAAATTAATAGCTTCTTAACTTCTCGATCTTTCTTGGGGTCGACTGAAAAAAAAAGTTGTAAAAGCTCTAGAGAATGAAAATTTTAAAACCTAGGTTATTCAAAATTGTTAAACAAATATTTCTTTAATGGAAAAATTTTGTTAGTTGGGCGGAGATTTTATGGAGTTTGGTGCTCGGAAATTCCTGAAAATTAGATTAGTTTTCAGCTTCTACAATTTTACAGAAATTAAGAACTTCTTAACATCTCGATCTTTCTTGAGGTCCACTGAGAAAAAAACTTCTAAAAATTCTAGAAACCACAAGAGAATTCAGATTTCAAAATGTTTAGAGATTCAGAAAATTTAAGAGTTTAGAAAAGAAACACAGAAAGTTTCTGTATAATCTGGAAGATTCATGATTTTAAAATTTAGATTGTCCAAAATTGTTAACAAAATATTTCCATAAAATGTCGTTTTTATATGAAAAGTTTGTCGGTTGAGCCGAGGTTCCATAGCTATTGCTATTTTTAAATTCTTGCAAATTAGATTAGTATTTTTCAACTTCTGGAACTTTAGAAAAATTAAGAACGTCTTAACTTCTCGATCTTTCTTGAAGTCAACTGAGAAAAATTTTCTAGAATCTCTAGAAAACTGCAAGAGAATCCAAATTTAAAAATGACTGTAAATTTCGACTATTTAGGTGTTTATGACAAGTTCAGAAAATTTCTAGATGATCTGAATTTTCACAAATTTTATAATCTAATTTATACGAAATTGTTAAAAAAAAATATATCGTGGCAATATTATTCTTAATATAAAAATTTCAGTCTCCACTGTTTTAGAGAAATTAATAACTTCTAAACTTCTCGATCTTTCTTGGGGTCGACTAAATAAAAAAGTTTCAAAAGTTCTAGAGAATGTAAATTTTAAACCCTAGGTTATTCAAAATTGTTAAACAAATATTTTTTTAATGGAAAAATTTTGTTAGTTGGGCGGAGATTTTATGGAGTTTGGTGCTCTGAAATTCCTGAAAATTAGATTAGTTTTCAGCTTCTAGAATTTTAGAGAAATTAAGAACTTCATAACTTCTCGATCTTTCTTGAGGTCCACTGGGAAAAAAACTTCTAAAAATTCTAGAAACTACAAGAGAATTGAGATTTCCAAATGTTTAGAGATTCTGAAAATGTAAGAGTTTATCATTGAAAAGAAACACAGAAAGTTTCTGTATGATCTGGAAGATTCATGATTTTAAAATTTAGATTGTCCAAAATTGTTACCAAAATATTTCCTTAAAATGTCGTTTTTTATATAAAAAGTTTGTCGGTTGACCCAAGGTTCCATAGATATTGCTATTTTTAAATTCTTCCAAATTAGATTATGATTTTTCAACTTCTGGAACTTTAGAAAAATTAAGAACGTCTTAACTTCTCGAACTTTCTTGAAGTCAACTGAGAAAAAATGTCTAAAAACTCTAGAAAATTGTAAGATAATCCAGATTTAAAAAGGACTGTAGATTCGGACTATTTAAGTGTTTATGACAAGTCCAGAAAGTTTCTAGATGATATGGATATTCCAAAATTTGATAATTTAGTTTATACAAAATTGTTAAAAATATATCGCAACAATATTATTCTTAATATAAGAATTTCAGCCTCCACCATTTTAGAGAAATTCATAACTTCTTAACTTCTCAATCTTTCTTGGGGGCGACTGAAAAAAACAGTTCTAAAAGTTCTAGAGAATGTAAATTTTAAAACCCTAGTTATTCAAAATTGTTAAACAAATATTTCTTTAATGGGAAAATTTTGTTAGTTGGGCGGAGATTTTATGGAGTTTGGTACTCTGAAATTCCTGAAAATTAGATTAGTTTTCAGCTTCTAGAACTTTAGAGAAATTAAGAACTTCATAACTTTGCGATCTTTCTTGAGGTCCACTGAGAAAATAACTTCTAAAAATTCTAGAAAATACAAGAGAATTCAGATTTCAAAATGTTTAGAGATTCTGAAAATTTAAGAGTTTATCATTGAAAAGAAACACAGAAAGTTTCTGTATGATCTGGAAGATTCGTGATTTTAAAATTTAGATTGTCCAGAATTGTTAACAAAATATTTCCTTAAAATGTCGTTTTTATATAAAAAGTTTGTCGGTTGAACCGAGGTTCCATATATATTGCTATTTTTAAATTCTTACAGATTAGATTACTATTCTTCAACTTCTGAACCTTTAGAAAAATTAAGAACGTCTTAACTTCTTGATCTTTCTTGAAGTCGACTGAGAAAGACATTCTAAAAACTATAGAAAACTGCAAGAGAATCCAGATTTAAAAAGGACTATAGATTCCGAATATTTAAGTGTTTATGACAAGTCCACAAAGTTTATAGATGATCTGGATTTTCCAAAATTTTATAAACTAGTTCATACAAAATTGTTAAAAAAATATATCGTACCGATATTATTCTTAATATAAAAATTTCAGTCTCTACAAATTTTAGAGAAATTAAAAACTTCTTAACTTCTCGATCTTTCTTGGGGTCGACTGAAAAAAAAAATTCTAAAAGTTCTAAAGAATGTAAGTTGTAAAACCTAGATTATTCAAAATTGTTAAACAAATATTTCTTTAATGGAAACATTTTGTTAGTTGGGCGGAGATTTTATGGAGTTTGGTGCTCTGAAATTCCTGAAAATTAGATTAGTTTTCTGCTTCTAGAACTTTAGAGAAATTAAGAACTTTATAACTTCTCGATCTTTCTTGAGGTCCATTGAGAAAATAACTTCTAAAAATTCTAGAAACTACAAGAGAATTCAGATTTCAAAATGTTTAGAGATTCTGAAAATTTAAGAGTTTATCATTGAAAAGAAACACAGAAAGTTTCTGCATGATAATAATAATAATAATAATAATAAACTTTATTGCCCAACAGAGGTACTCCAATTACAGGACAACATAAATTACTAGGAATGAACAATAGCGTAATTAAAGCTATTAAACTAAAACTAAAACTAAAAAGATATAATATATTATAATACATAGTATTACATACAAAATGAAAAATGAAAAACAGTAGTGAAATGCTCTAGTTAAATACAATTAGCAAGGTGCGACATTCTGCTAACAGGGGAGTTCCTGAGAACGTTGGTCCTTGGCCTAGGTACAAAAAAGCTTACGGAAAAACGGGAACCCATTCTTGGCACTAAAAAGAAGACTTCGCCTAACAGGTCTTGACAATCAATAGTATTGGAAAGAAGTTTGAAAAAAAATTTCACTGCTTGTTGATTACGTCTTTTTGTCAATGATGTAAAGGAATGTTTTTCTAACAAAAGTGTGTAATCCGTGCCTCTTCCAGGATAAACTCCATTAGTCTTAAATGATATGTATTTAAGAAGAGTTTTCTGAATCCTTTCCAACTGAAGTTCGTAACAGTGATATAGTGGAGACCAGACTACACAAGCATACTCTATTTTGCTTAGAACCAATGCATAATACAAACTTTTTATCACGTTACTGTCATGAAATGTTTTAGAGGTTCTCATAATAAAACCAAGTAATTTGTTGGCTGATCTGCAAATCATATCAATGTGACTGGTAAATGTAAGCTTTTTGTCAAAAATTACACCAAGGTCTTTTATCGTCTCTTTACGTTCTAACTGATAGTGGTTAAGTACATAATGTGTGTTAATTAGGTGGATTTTTCTTGTGTATGACACAAAGCAGCATTTGTCATAATTAAGAGGAAGTTTGTTCTGGATACACCAGTTAAACAGTATGTTAACGTTCTCCTGTAGCAATAACATGTCTTCATCATGGACAATTGAATGAAAGAGCTTAAGATCATCTGCATATGCTAAAGTCTTACACGTAAATGAATTAACCAAGTCATTAATAAATATGTTGAAAAGAAGGGGCCCTAGGTTTGAACCTTGAGGGACTCCAGATTTTGATACATATTCGTAAGATGTGAAGCCATTAAAGTGAACATAATTTAAACGGTTTGAGAGATAGGATGTCATTAATCTTAAAAGCTGCGGGCATAGTCCAAATGCACTTAGTTTTGATAGAAGTATATCATGATCGATTTTGTCGAACGCTTTTGAGAAGTCCACATAGATGACGTCTATCTGAGTATTTCTATCAATAGATTTACAGATGTCTTGAGTTATACATGACAAATTGGTGACTGTAGATCTAGAAGACATAAACCCATGTTGAAAAGGAGAGATGTAAGATCTAATTTTGTTATAAATAACTTCATATAGAATTTGTTCATAAACTTTACTAAAGATGGATAATATCGCAATTGGCCTGTAGTTCTTTACATCCAACCTATTGCCGCTTTTTAAAACTGGTACGATACGAGCTCTCTTCCATATTTCAGGAAATGTTGACGTTTGTAGAGATAGATTAATAATTTTTGACAACGGACGCGCAAATACATATCTACAGTCTTTTATAAGAAAAGATGGCAACATATCATCACCACAGGTTTCCTTGTTTGCGAGTCTACGTAAAAAGTTGAAAACATCTTCTTCAGAAACACGACTCAATATAACCGGAGGTAAATACGAGTGAACATCTACTGGTTTATAGGAAGACGAGCTTGCAAAGATTTTTGAGAATTCCGAAGCGAATAAATTTACAATTTGTTGAGGATCATCATATGAATCATTATTATGTTTCATAACTCCAGGAATTCTAGTGTCCTTATTTTTAAGACGAATAAACCGCCAAAAGTCCTTTGGTTGACTTAGTAATGAGTTCTCAGATCGTAACGTGAAGGCTTGATATGCTTGTGCAATCTGCGTTTTGATTAGTCCTCGCAGTCTATTGAATTCTAATAAATAGCTTTCATTTTTGGTGCGCTTCCATTTATTTCTGTGTCTTTCCTTTATTTTGATGTTTGCTTTTATGTCAGGAGTATACCAAATGGGATATTTGGAAGTGTAACATTTTACTTTTGGTACAAACTTATCAATACTTTTATAAATATTGTCATAAAATAGACTAAGTGCCTCATTAACGTCTGTTGCAGAATCCAAAAATGACCAATTTAAGTTTATGAAGTCATCATACAAATTTATAAAATTTGCTCGTTTAAAATTGTATTTAATATTGTCAGCGGATGGAAAGGATTGCACAGTTTCAACATCAATTAGTGTTGTATTTATAGATAGCGCTGGATGATGCCGATCTTCTTGGACCCATGGAAATGCTTCACGATCAACATTAATTATGGATTTTATATTGGTTAAAATAAGATCTAACGTTTTACCATTGCTGTTTAGAACATTATTGTGTTGGTTGAGACCCATAAGAGAACAAAAGTTAATAAAACAACGAGTTTTTGAACACGTAACTCTAGAAGCAGTGTCAGTTGTTAACTCAGGTAAATTAAAGTCACCGACCATAATAAATGATTTGTCTAGTAATATTGGCACTAAAGCGTCAATGAAGGAACACATATCTGCAGATGAAACGTCTGGAGGAATATAAACACTTACAAGGTAGATGGTATTTGTTTTTATAGTGCCTTTACAAATGACAATATCAACTAAGGGTGCGATATCATTAATATGAGAAGTATTTACACATTCAAAGAAATATTTGTTTAAATAAGCGATCAGTACACCCCCACCAGTGGAGCGACCAACTGATTCAGAGCGTCTATCACAACGCATGACACTGTAAGATTGTGGAAACAGTTCATTATTAGTGATAGAATCACATAGCCAGGTTTCAGATATT
This sequence comes from Zophobas morio, assembly GCF_036711695.1. Lineage (NCBI taxonomy): Eukaryota > Metazoa > Arthropoda > Insecta > Coleoptera > Tenebrionidae > Zophobas > Zophobas morio. The sequence continues at coordinate 807,589 of NW_026972132.1, forward strand.
ATTACAAAATCATAAGCCGAGTCAGAACTATTAACATAAAAGTTATGAGTTTTGGAGCGAAGGCCCCGAACATTTTGATAATATATATTTATGTCTTGATGAGATGGAGTACAGTTGGGCATTTTTAGTTTACCGAGTTGGTTTTAACAATTGTAGGAACTCCACGTACGTATTTTATTGATATATCAGTTTCCCCTTTACTTATTCTGGATTCCAATTCTTGTTTCATCTCTTTGTACAATTCAGTCTGCATCTGAGTACGGTCACTTGAAAATCGAATATGCTTGTAGTTATCCATTTCACGCAACTTGGAGGTATTTTTTAATAAAGTTATTACATCATCAGAACTTGGTACTTGATCTGGAAGATTCATGATTTTAAAATGTAGATTGTCCAAAATTGTTAACAAAGTATTTCCTTAAAATGTCGATTTATATATAAAAAGTTTGTCGGTTGAGCCGAGGTTCCATATTAGGATATTACTATTTTTGAATTCTTGTAAATTAGATTACTATTTTTCAACTTCTGGAAATTTAGAAAAATTAAGAACGTCTTAACTTCTCGATCTGTCTTGAAGTCAACTGAGATAAAAATCCAAAAACTCCAGAAAACTGCAAGACAATCCAGATTTAAAAAGGACTATAGATTACGAATATTTAAGTGTTTATGACAAGTCCAGAAAGTTTCTAGATGATCTGGATATTCCAAAATTTTATAACCTAGTTCATACAAAACTGTTACAAAAAATATATCGTAACAATATTATTCTTAATATAAAAATTTCAGTCTCTACAATTTTAGAGAAATTAATAACTTTTTAACTTCTCGATCTTTCTTGGGGTAGACTGAAAGAAAAACTTCTAAAAGTTATAGAGAATGTAAATTTTAAAACCTAGGTTATTCAAAATTGTTAAACAAATAATTCTTTAATGGAAAAATTTTGTTAGTTGGGCGGAGATTTTATGGAGTTTGGTACTCTGAAATTCCTGAAAATTAGATTAGTTTTCAGCTTCTAGAATTTTAGAGAAATTAAGAACTTCATAACTTCTCAATCTTTCTTGCGTTCCATTGAGAAAAAAACTTCTAAAAATTCTAGAAACTACAAGAGAATTCAGATTTCAAAATGTTTCGAGATTCTGAAAATTTAAGAGTTTATCATTGAAAAGAAACACAGAAAGTTTCTGTATGATCTGGAAAATTCATGATTTTAAAATTTAGATTGTCCAGAATTGTTAACAAAATATTTCCTTAAAATGTCGTTTTTACATAAAAAGTTTGTCGGTTGAGCCGAGGTTCCATATATATTGCTATTTTTAAATTCTTGCAAAATAGATTACTATTTTTCAACTTCTGAAACTTTAGAAAAATTAAGAACGTCTTAACTTCCCGATCTTTCTTGAAGTCAACTGAGAAAAAAATTCTAAAATCTCTAGAAAACTGTAAGATAATCCAGATTTAAAAAGGACTATAAATTACGAATATTTAAGTGTTTATGACAAGTCCAGAAAGTTTCTAGATGATCTGGATATTCTAAAATTTTATAATCTAGTTTATACAAAATTGTTAAAAAAATTATATCGTCACAATATTATTCTTAATATAAAAATTCCAGTCTCTACAATTTTAGAGAAATTAATAGCTTCTTAACTTCTCGATCTTTCTTGGGTCGACTGAAGAAAAAATTTCTAAAAGTTCTAGAGAGTGTAAATTTTAAAACCTAGGTTATTCAAAATTGTTAAACAAATAGTTCTTTAATGGAAAAATTTTGTTAGTTGGGCGGAGATTTTATGGAGTTTGGTGCTCTGAAATTCCTGAAAATTAGATTAGTTTTCAGTTTCTAGAATATTAGAGAAATTAAAAACTTCATAACTTCTCGATTTTTCTCGAGGTCAACTGAGAAAAAAACTTCTAAAAATTCTAGAAACTACAAGAGAATTGAGATTTGAAAATGTTTAGAGATTCTGAAAATTTAAGAGTTTATCATTGAAAAGAAACGCAGAAAGTTTCTGTATGATCTGGAAGATTCATGATTTTAAAATTTAGTTTGTCCAAAATTGTTAACAAAATATTTCCTTAAACTGTCGTTTTTTATATAAAAAGTTTGTTGGTTGAGCCGAGATTCCACAGATATTGCTATTTTTAAATTCATGCAAATTAGATTACTATTTTTCAACTTCTGGAACTTTTGAAAAATTGAGAACGTCCTAACTTCTCGATCTTTCTTGAAGTCAACTGAGAAGAAAATTCTAAAAATTATAGAAAATTGTAAGATAATCCAGATTTAAAAAGGACTCTAAATTACGAAAATTTAAGTGTCTATGACAAGTCCAGAAAGTTTCTAGATGATCTGGATATTCCAAAATTTTATAATCTAGTTTATACAAAGTTATTAAAAAAAATATTTCGTAACAATATTATTCTTAATACAAAAATTTCAGTCTCTACAATTTTAGAGAAATTAATAACTTCTTAACTTCTCGATCTTTCTTGAGGTCCACTGAGAAAAGAACTTCTAAAAATTCTAGAAACTACGAGAGAATTCAGATTTCAAAATGTTTCGAGATTCTGAAAATTTAAGAGTTTATCATTGAAAATAAACACAGAAAGTTTCTGTATGATTTGGAAGATTCATGATTTTAAAATTTAGATTGTCCAAAATTGTTAACAAAATAATTCCTTAAACTGTCGTTTTTTATATAAAAAGTTTGTTGGTTGAGCCGAGGTTCCACAGATATTGCTATTTTTAAATTCTTGCAAATTAGATTACTATTTTTCAACTTCTGGAACTTTAGAAAAATTAAGAACGTCGTAACTTCTCGACCTTTCTTGAAGTCAACTGAGAAAAAAATTCTAAAAACTCTAGAAAACCGTAAGATAATCGAGATTTAAAAAGGACTCTAAATTACGAATATTTAAGTGTTTATGACAAGTCCACAGAGTTTCTAGATGATCTGGATATTCCAAAATTTTATAATCTAGTTCATACAAAATTGTTAAAAAAATATATCGTAACAATATTATTCTTAATATTAAAATTTCAGTCTCTAAATTTTAGAGAAATTAATAACTTCTTAACTTCTCGATCTTTCTTGGAATCGACTGAAAAAAAAAGTTCTAAAAGTTCTAGAGAATGTAAATTTTAAAACCTAGATTATTCAAAATTGTTAAACAAATATTTCTTTAATGGAAAAATTTTGTTAGTTGGGCGGAGATTTTATGGAGTTTGGTGCTCTGAAATTCATGAAAATTAGATTAGTTTTCGGCTTCTAGAATTTTAGAGAAATTAAGAACTTCATGACTTCCCGATCTTTCTTCAGGTCCACTGAAAAAGAAACTTCTAAAAATTCTAGAAACTATAAGAGAATTCAGATTTCAAAATGTTTAGAGATTCTGAAAATATAAGAATTTATCAGTGAAAAGAAACACAGAAAGTTTCTGTATGATCTGGAAAATTCAAGATTTTAAAATTTAGATTGTCCAAAATTGTTAACAAAATATTTCCTTAAAATGTCGTTTTTTATATAAAAAGTTTGTCGGTTGAGCCGAGGTTCCATAGATATTGCTATTTTTAAATCCTTGCAAATTAGATTACTATTTATCAACTTCTGGAACTTTGGAAAAATTACGAACGTCTTAACTTCTCGATCTTTCTTGAAGTCAACTGAGAAAAAAATTTTAGAAACTCTAGAAAACAGTAAGAGGATCCAGATTTAAAAAGGACTATAGATTCCGAATATTTAATTGTTTATGACCAGTCCGGAAAGTTTCTAGATGATCTGGATATTCCAAAATTTTATAATCTTGTTTACACAAAATTGTTAAAAAAAATATATCGTAACAATATTATTCTTAATATAAAAATTTTAGTCTCTACAATTTTAGAGAAATTAATAACTTCTTAACTTCTCGATCTTTCTTGGGGTCGACTGAAACAAAAAGTTCTTAAAAGTTCTAGAGAATGTAAATTTTAAAACCTAGGTTATTCAAAATTGTTAAACAAATATTTCTTTAATGGAAAAATTTTGTTAGTTGGGCGGAGATTTTATGGAGTTTGGTGCTCTGAAATTCCTGAAAATTAGATTAGTTTTCAGCTTCTAGAATTTTAGAGAAATTAAGAACTTCATAACTTCTCGATCTTTCTTGAGGTCTAGTGAGAAAAGAACTTCTAAAAATTCTAGAAACTACGAGAGAATTCGGATTTCAAAATGTTTAGAGATTCTGAAAATATAAGAGTTTATCATTGAAGAGAAACACAGAAAGGTTTTAAAATTTAGATTGTCCAAAATTGTTAACAATATATTTCCTTAAAATGTCGTTTTTTATATAAAAAGTTTGTCGGTTGAGCCGAAGTTCCATAGATATTGCTATTTTTAAATTCTTACAAATTAGATTACTATTTTTCAACTTCTAGAACTTTAGAAAAATTAAGAACGTCTTAACTTCTCGATCTTCCTTGAAATCAACTGAGAAAAAATTCTAAAAACTCTACAAAACTGCAAGAGAATCCATATTTAAAAAGTATTATTGATTCCGAATATTTAAGTATTTATGACAAATCCAGAAAGTTTCTAGATGATCTGGATATTCCAAAATTTTAAAATCCAGTTTATACAAAATTGTTAAAAACAAATATCGTAACAATATTATTCTTAATATAAAAATTTCAGTCTCTACAATTTAGAGAAATTAATAACTTCTTAACTTCTCGATCTTTCTAGGGGTCGACTGAAAAAAAAAGTTCTAAAAGTTCTAAAGAATGTAAGTTGTAAAACCTAGATTATTCAAAATTGTTAAACAAATATTTCTTTTTATTATATTTATATATTGCTATTTTTGAATTCTTGCAAATTATATTACTATTTTTCAACTTCTGGAACTTTAGAAAAATTAAGAACGTCTTAACTTCTCGATCTTTCTTGAAGTCAACTGAGAAAAAAATTGTAACAACTCTAGAAAACTGCAACAGAATCCAGATTTAAAAAGGACTATAGATTCCGAATATTTAAGTGTTTATGACAAGTCCAGAAAGTTTCTAGATGATCTGGATATTCCAAAATTTTAAAATCCAGTTTATACAAAATTGTTAAAAAAATATATCGTAACGAAATTATTCTTAATATAAAAATGCAGTCTCTACAAGTTTAGAGAAATTAATAACTTCTTAATTTCTCGATCTTTCTTGAAGTCCACTGAGAAAACAACTTCTAAAATTGTAGAAACTACAAGAGAATTCAGATTTCAAAATGTTTAGAGATTCTGAAAATTTAAGAGTTTATCAAAAAAGTCAAGTTTGAAAGAACATCGAAAACCCTGGTTTTTTTATTATTTTTAAAAATAGTCTGAAACTCTTGGCGTTTTTTTTACGAATTTCAAACAATTCTTAAACACCTTGCGTTTTATTTTTGAAACGATTTAAAATATCTCGGGACACTTGGCATTTATTCTTTCTTAAAAAAAAAAACACCAATAAGTTCCAAAGCTTAAAGCTCTCTTGTGTTTTATTGTTGAAAAAATTTAAAAATGTGAAGATCGTCCTAGTGCACAAATTTTGTCACACTATTCACACACCTGCAGCGACGTCCCTGTCAGAAACCCATAAATGAAAGCCTAGAACCTCAAACCACTTACCACAGTCTCCTTTGCTTTCAGAATAATAACCAGCATCAACAAAAACGCCTCCCAGTTCAATCATTGACATGTATACTATGATTTATTACCGCCGCCAATTGAATCGGACAATGAAACCCGATTTCTTAACCCAACATCAACAAGCAAAATCGCATTTCGAAACCATCAACCATTCGTCATCATTTCCGTCAAATATTTTAATTTCGTGGCGACGAAAAATTATAAACGGGCATCATTTTTTCCGGCGACTGATCAGATCATTTCTCCAAATCGACCAGTAAATCGTATAATTCGAAAGTGAAACATCGGTCCATAAAACGCTTTACTTTTACCATGAAGCGGAGGAAAGAAAAAACGTGTTGATAGTTTAATGGTGGTGCATTGGAGGTTGGGGGCGGAAAATTCGGCGGCCGCCAGTGGCGTGCATGTCATTATATTAGCGACGGCAATTCGGGTCTATTAAATATTTTAATGCGACGCCGAGAGGTTTGTGCAGCATCATCTCTCGAAAAGTGGACCACCCGCATTTGGAATCGTCCAGTTTACATTAAAATTAAAGCGTCACGGAGTGTCGCACAAAAGGAGTAATTTTCGTCAAGATGGACGCGTGAATGGGAGCCGGCGGCGAGGGAATCGAAGCCCGGACGCATCTGCAACCAAATTTACAGCCGGATTGTTCTGGGAAGCGAAGGCTGGGAATGGCACGAAATAGTAAACAGAAGTTGCTTAGTTGGCGTGCGCTTATTTTGAGAAGTCTTCATTCTTGGTTCATTCATTTCGTGTTGATGGGCGAAGTGATGACAATGAAAAAATACAAAGAAGTGGCTGCTGCCGCTAGCGTCGTGGGTAATAAAGCCGTTTTCGGGGTGTCTAGGCGAAAAATGACCGTCTGCGCTTTCCGTCGGTCTGTCCGTATTCCGCAGAAATGATGCAGTGATTTCAGATTTAATTTACTAATGGCAATTGATTCCGTTCTTCTTCCGGTATTCTATTTACACCGTGGGCAAGACAACTGCAATGAATCAAATTTGACACCAAGTTTCAGTAATTTGAGCCCATTTTTAGCATTTTTTTGGAAAAATTTTGAAAATCGTAAACTCACTTTTTACCTTTATTTTAATAGATGTCTTGACGGCGATTTCGTGTCCGTACTTAGTGGAAGACTGTCTTCAATTCGACACCAGTTTTCAGTTTCTTGAGCCCATTTCAACCATTTTTTGGAAAAATTTTGAAAATTATGAACTCACTTTTCACATTTATTTGAATACATATCGTGATGCCGATTTCGGTTTTGTAATTGACGGAAGATAACCTATCATTTGGTACCACCTTTCAGTGGATCTAACCCATTTTAACCAGTTTTTTGGACACATTTTGGAAATTGTTAATTTACTTTTCACGTTTATTTGAATAGATGTCTTAACGGCGATTTCGTGTTCGTAATTAGCGGAAAATTATTTTCAATTTGACAGCAATTTCCCGTCCATGGAGGTCATTTTAACTATTTTTTTTTGGAAAAATTTTGAACATTGACAAACTCACTTTTCACGTTTATTTGAAGAGATATCGTAACGGCGATTTCGAATTTGTAATCGGCCGAAGATTATCGCCAATTTGACATCAATTTTCAGTCTATTAAACCTATTTTAACCATTTTTTTGGACAAATTTTGAAAATTCTAAACTCACTTTTTACGTTTATTTAAACAGATATCTTGACGGCGATTTCTTGTTCGTAATTAGCGGAAAATTGTTTTCAATTTGACACCAATTTTCAGTCGATCGAGTCTATTTTATCTATTTTTTTGGAAAAATTTTGAAAATTGTAATCTTACTTTTCACGTTTAGTCGAATAAATATCGTGATGGCGATTTCGGATTTGTGATTGGCGGAAGATTATCTATAATTTGACACCAAGATTCAGTTGATTGAACCCATTTTAACCATTTCTTTGGAAAAATTTTGAAAATTGTACATTCACTTTTCGCATTGTTTCGAGTAGATGTCTTGACGGTGATTTCGTGTTCGTGATCAGGAAAAAATTGTCTTCGATTTGACACCAATTTTCAGTAGTTTGAGCCCAATTTAACAATTTTTTTTTTTGAAAAATTTTGAAAATTGTAGACTTACTTTTCACTTTTATTTGAATACAGTCACAACAGCGCTTTCGGATTTGTAGTCGGCTGGAAATCATCGAAAATTTGACATCAATTTTCCGTCTATTGAACCAATTTTGACAATTTTTTTGGCGAAATTTTGAAAATTGTAAATTCGCTTTTCGCGTGGATTCCAATAGATGTTTTGACGGTGATTTTGCGTTCGTAATTAGCGGAAAATTGTCTTCAATTTGACACCAATTTTCAGTCGATCAAGTCCATTTTACCTATTTTTTTGGAAAAATTTTGAAAATTGTAATCCTACTTTTCACGTTTAGTCGAATAAATATCGTGATGGCGATTTCGGTTTTGTGATTGGCGGAAGATTATCTATAATTTGAGACCAAGTTTCAGTTGATCGAACCCATTTTAACCATTTCTTTGAAAAAATTTTGAAAATTGTACATTCACTTTTCGCGTTGTTTCGAGTAGGTGTCTTGACGGAGATTTCGTGTTCGTAATCAGGAAAAAATTGTCTTCGATTTGACACCAACTTTCAGTAGTTTGAGCCCAATTTAACAATTTTTTTTTGGAAAAATTTTGAAAATTGTAGACTTACTTTTCACTTTTATTTGAATACAGTCATAACAGCGATTTCGGATTTGTAGTCGGCTGGAAATCATCGACAATTTGAGACCAATTTTCAGTCTACTGAACCACTTTTAACAACTTTTTTGGGAAAATTTTGAAAATTGTAAATTCACTTTTGGCGTTGATTCGAGTAGATGTCTTGATGGCGATTTCGTGTTCGTAATCAGCGGAAAATTGTCTTCAACTTGACACCAATTTTCACTCGACTGAGCCTATTTTAACTAATTTTCTGGAAAAATTTTGAAAATTGTAATTTGGCGTTGATTTGAATAGATGTCTTGACGGAGATTTCGTGTTCGTAATTAGCGGAAAATTGGCTTCAATTTGACACCAATTTTCAGTCGATTAAGTCTATTTTACCAATTTTTGTGGAAAAATTTTGAAAATTGTAAACCTACTTTTCACGTTTAGTCGAATAAATATTGTGATGGCGATTTCGGATTTGTGATTGGCTGAAGATTATCTATAATTTGAGACCAAGTTTCAGTTGAATGAACTCATTTTAACCATTTTTTTGGAAAAATGTTTAAAACTGTAAATTCACTTTTCGCGTTGATTCGAGTAGATGTCTTGACGGTGATTTCGTGTTCGTAATCAGCAAAAAATTGTCTTCGATTTGACACCAATTTTCAGTAGTTTGAGCCCATTTTAACCATTTTTTTTTTAGAAAAATTTTGAAAATTGTAGACTTACTTTTCACTTTTATTTGAATACAGTCGTAATAGCGCTTTCGGATTTGTAGTTGGCTGGAAATCATCGACAATTTGACATCAATTTTCAGTCTATTGAACCCATTTTAAGAATTTTTTTTGGCGAAATTTTTAAAATTGTAAATTCACTTTTCGCCTGGAAACGAATAGATGTCTTGACGGCGATTTCGTGTTCGTAATGAGCGGAAAATTGTCTTCAATATGACACCAATTTTCACTCGATTGAACCTATTTTAACTAATTTTTTGGAAAAATTTTGAAAATTGTAGGCTTACTTTTCACTTTTATTTGAATACAGTCATAACAGCGCTTTCGGATTTGTAGTCGGCTGGAAATCATCGACAATTTCAGACCAATTTTCAGTCTACTGAACCACTTTTAACAACTTTTTTGGGGAAATTTTGAAAAATGTAAATTCATTTTTGGCGTTGATTCGAATAGATGTCTTGACGGAGATTTCGTATTCGTAATCAGCGGAAAATTGTCTTCAATTTGACACCAATTTCCACTAGATTGAGCTTATTTTAACTATTTTTTTTTTAATTTTGAAAATTGTAAACTTGCTTTTCATGTTTAATCGAATAAATATTGTGATGGCGATTTCAGATTTGTGATTGGCGGAAGATTATCTATAATTTGACAACAAGTTTCAGTTGATTGAACCCATTTTAACCAAATTTTGAAAACTGTAAATTCACTTTTCGCGTTGATTCGAGTAGATGTCTTGACGGTGATTTCGTGTTCGTAATCAGCGGAAAATTGTCTTCAATTTGACACCAATTTTCAATCGATTGAGCTTATTTTAACAATTTTTTCGGAAAAATTTTGAAAATTGTAGACTTACTTTTCACTTTTTTTTTTAATACAGTCGTAATAGCGCTTTCGGATTTGTAGTCGGCTGGAAATCATCGACAATTTGACATCAACTTTCAGTCTGTTGAACCCATTTTAACAATTTTTTGGTGAAATTTTGCGAATTGTAAATTCACTTTCCGCCTGGATTCGAGTAGATGTCTTGACGGCGATTTCGTGTTCGTAATCGGCAAAAAATTGTCTTCGCTTTGACGCCAATTATCAGTAGTTTGAACCCATTTTAATGATTTTTTTTTGGAAAAATTTTGAAAATTATAGACATACTTTTCACTTTTATTTGAATACAGTCGTAACAGCGCTTTCGGATTTGTAGTCGGTTAGAAATCATCGACAATTTGACATCAATTTTTAGTCTATCGAACCCATTTTAACAATTTTTTTTGGCGATAATTTTGAAAATTGTAAATTCACTTTTCGCGTCGATTCGAATACATGTCTTGACGGCGATTTAGTGTTCGTAATCAGCAAAAAATTATCTTCGATTTGACACCAACTTTCAGTGGGTTGAGGCCATTTTAACCATTTTTTTTTTGGAAAAATTTCGAAAATTGTAAACTTACTTTTCACTTTTATTTGAATACAGTCGTAGCAGCGCTTTCGGATTTGTAGTTGGCTGGAAATCATCGACAATTTGACATCAATTTTCAGTCTATTGAACCCATTTTAACAATTTTTTTGGTGAAGTTTTGAACAATATAAATTCATTTTTGGGGTTGATTCGAATAGATGTCTTGACGGCGACTTCGTGTTCGTAATCAGCGGAAAATTGTCTTCAGTTTGACACCAATTTTCACTCGATCGAGCCTATTTTAACAATTTTTTTGGAAAAATTTTGAAAATTGTAAACGTACTTTTCACGTTTATTGGAATAAATATCGTGATGGCGATTTCGGATTTGTGATTGGCGGAAGATTATCTATAATTTGACACCAAGTTTCAGTTGAATGAACCCATTTTAACCATTTTTTTGCAAAAATTTTGAAAATTGTAAACTCACTTTTCATGTTTATTTGAATAAATATCATCACGGTGATTTTGGATTTGGAAGATTTTCTATAATTTGGAACCAATTTTCAGTTGACTGAATTCATTTTAATCAATTTTTGGAAACTTTTTGAAAATTATAAATTGATTTTTCGCGTTTATATGAATAGATGCCTTGACAGCGATTTCGTGTTCGTAATTAGCGGAAAATTGTCTTGAATTTGACACCAAGTTTCAGTCTATTGAACCAGTTTTGACCATTTTTTTGAAAAAAATTTGAAAATCGTAAACTCACGTTTATTTGAATGAATATCGTGACGGCGATTTCGGATTTGTTATTGACCGAAGATTATCTATAATTTGCCACCAAGTTTCAATTAATTGAACCCATTTTAACAATGTTTTTTTTGAAAATTTTAAACGCACGTTTCATGTTTATATGAACAGATGTCGTGACGGTGTTTTTGTGTTTGTAATTAATAGAAAATTGTTTTCAATTTGACACCAATTTTCAGTCGCTTGAACCCATTTTAAGTATTTTTTTGGAAAATTTTTGAAAATTGTAAACTTACTTTTCACGTTTATTTGACCTGATGTCGTAATGGCGCTCTCGGATTTGTAATTGGCTGAAGATTATCGACAATTTGACATCAATTTTTAGTCTATTCAACAAATTTTGACCATTTTTTGGACAAATTTTGAAAATTGTATAGTCACTTTTTACGTTTATTTGAATAAAAATTGTGACGCCGATTTCGGATTTGTAATTGACGGAAGATTATCTACAACTGGGCAGCAATTTCAAATGATTGAACCCATTTTAACCGTTTTTTTTCTTAAATTTTGAAAATTGTATATTTACGTTTCACGTTTATTTGAATAGAGACAACGATTTCGTGTTCGTAATTGTCGGAAAATTGTCTTCAATTTGATTCCAATTTTCAGTCGATTGAGCTCATTTTAACTTTTTTTTTCGGAAAAATTTTGAAAATTGTAAACTTACTTTTCACTTTTATTTAAATAGATATCGTGACCGCTATTGCGAATTCGAGTTTACGAGAAAATAATCCATAATTTGGCACCGGTTCTGAGTCGATTGAAGCCATTTTAACATTTTTTTTTTTGGAAAAACTTTGAAAATTGTAAACTCGCTTTCCACGTTTATTTCAATTGATATCGTGACGGGGATTTCGGATTTGTAACTGGCTGAAAATTATCAGCAATTTGACATTAATTTCCAGTCTAATGAACCCATTTTAACTATTTTTTGGAGAAATTTTGAAAATTGCAAACTTCCTTTTCACATTTATTTGAATAGATGTCGTGGACGCTGTTTCGTATTCGTGATTAGCAGAAAACAATCTATAATTTGACATGAATTCTCGGGCTATTGAAGCCATTTTAACCATGATTTTGGAAAAATTTTGAAAATTTTAATCACACTTTTGACGTTTATTTGAATAGATGTCGTGATGACGATTTTGGTTTTATAATTCGTGAAAGATTATCCACAATTTTTCACCAATGTTCTGTCGATTGAACACATTTTTACCATTTTTTTTTTTGAAACATTTTTAAAATTGTATATTAACTTTTCACGTTTATCTGAATAGATGTGGTGACAATCACTTCGGATTTGTAATTGGATGAAGATTATCGACAATTTGACATTAATTTTCAGTATATTGAACCTATTTTAAGCATTTTTTTTTCGGAGAAATTTTGAAAATTGTAAACTCTCTTTTCATTCCTATTCGATTAATGTCGTGACCGCTATTTCGAATTCGTGATTAACAGAAAATAATCTATAACTTGACAGCAATTCTCAGTCGATTGAAGCCATTTTAGCATTTTTTGGACAAATTTTGAAAATTGTAAAACCACTTTTCACGTTTATTTCAATAGATATCGTGACGGGGATTTCTGATTTGTAACTGACTGAAAATTATCCACAATTTGACATTAATTTCGAATCTATCGGACCCGTTTTAAGTATTTTTTGGACAAACTTTGAAAATTTTAAACTTGTTTTCGACGTTTATTTGAATAAATATCGTGACGTGGATTTCGGATTTGCAATTGACGGAAGATCGTCTATAATTTGGCACCGATTTTCAGTTGATTTAATCCATTTTAACCATTTTTTTGGAAAAATTTTGAAAATCGTAAATTCGCTTTTTACGTGTATTTGAATAGATGTCTTGACGGCGATTTCTGATTTGTAACTGGCTGAAGATTACCGACAGTTTGACATCAATTTTCAGTCTACTGAACACATTTTAACCATATTTTTGAAGAAATTTTGAAAATTGTAAACTCACTTTTCACGTTTATTTCAATAGATATCGTGACGGGGATCTCGGATTTGTAACTGGGTGAAGATTATCCTCAATCTGACATTAATTTTTAGTCTATTGAACCCATTTTAAGTATTTTTTGGAAAAATTTTGAAAACTGTAAACTCTCTTTTCACATTTACTTGAGTAGATATCGTGACCGCGATTTTGAATTTGTGACTAGCGAAAAATACTCTACAATTTCACACCAATTTTTAGTCGATTAAACCCATTTTAACCATTTTTTGGAAAAATTTTGAAAATTGTAAACCTTCCTTTCACGTTTAATTGAATAGGTGTCGTGACCGCTATTTCGAATTCGTGATTAATAGAAAGTAATCTATAATTTCACACCAATTCTCAGTCGATTGAAGCCATTTTAACCAATTTTTGGACAAATTTTAAAAATTGTAAAACCACTTTTCACGTTTATTTCAATAGAAATCGTGACGAGGATTTCGGATTTGTAACTGACCGAAGATTATCCACAATTTGACATTAATTTCCAGTCTATTGGATCCATTTTAATCATTTTTTGGACAAATTTTGAAAATCTTAAACTCATTTTCGACGTTTATTTGAATAAATATCGTGACGAGGATTTCGGATTTGGAATTGACGGAAGATTTTCTATAATTTGGCATCGATTTTCAGTTGATTGGATCCATTTTAATCATTTTTTTGGAAAAATATTGAAAATCGTAAATTCGCTTTTTACGTGTTTTTGAATAGATGTCTTGACGGCGATTTCTGATTTGTAACTGGCTGAAGATTACCGACAGTTTGACATCAATTTTCAGTCTATTGAACCCATTTTAACCACATTTTTTGAAAAATTTTTAAATTAGTAAACTCACTTTCCACGTTTATTGAATAAAATATCTTGACGACGATTTCGGATTTGAAATTGACGGAACATTATCAATAATTCGGTATCAAGTTTTGATTGATTAAACCCATTTTAACCATTTTTTTTTCCGAAAAATTTTGAAAATTGTAAACTTACTTTTCACCTTTTTTTGAATAGAAGTAATGGCGATTACGGATTTGTAATTGGCTGAAAATTATAGATAATTTGACATCAATTTTCAGTCTATTGAATCCTTTTTAGCCATTTTTTTTAAATTTTGAAAATTGTAAATTCACTTTTCTCGTTTATTCGAACTGAGATCTTGACGGCGACCTCGTGTTCGTAATTAGCTTAAAATTGTCTTCAACTTGACATCAATTTTCAGTCAATTTTAACAATTTCTTTGGAAAAATTTTGAAAATTGTGAACATACTTTTCAGGTTTACTTGAATATATGTCATAACGGCGATTTCGAATTTGTAATCGGCTGAAGATTATCGACAATTTCACATCAATTTTCAGTCTGTTGAACACATTTTAATCATTTTTTTGGACAAATTTTGAAAACTGTAAATTTACTTTTCGCGTTTATTTGAGTAGATGTCTTGACGGCGATTTAGTGTTCGTAATTAGAGGAAAATTGTCTTGAACTTGGTATCAAATTTGAGTCGATTGGGTCCATTTTAACCATTTTTTTGGAAAAATTTTGAAAATTGTAAATTCACTTTTCACGTTTATTCGAACTGAGATCTTAACGGCGATCTCGTATTCATAATTAGCTTAAAATTGTCATCAACTTGACATCAATTTTGAGTCAATTTTAACAATTTCTTTGGAAAAATTTTGAAAATTGTAAACATACTTTTCACGTTTACTTGAATATATGTCATAGCGGCAATTTCGAATTTGTAATCGGCTGAAGATTATCGACAATTTGACATCAATTTTCAGTCTGTTGAACACATTTTAATCATTTTTTTGGACAAATTTTGAAAACCGTAAATTCACTTTTCGCGTTTATTTGAGTAGATGTCTTGACGGCGAATTAGTGTTCGCAATTAGAGGAAAATTGTCTTGAATTTGATACCAATTTTCAGTCGATTGAGCCCATGTTGACCATTTTTGGGAAAAATTTTGAAAATTGTAAACTCCGTTTTGACGTTTATCTGAATAGATATCTTGACGGTGTTTTCGTGTTCGTAATTAACAGAAAATTGTCTTCAATTTGTGACAAAATTTTGAGTAGATTGAGCCGATTTTAAGCATTTTTTTGGAAAAATTTTGAAAATTGTAAACTTACTTTTCACGTTTATTTGAATAAGTGTCATAACGGCGATTTCGGATTTGTAATCGACTGAAGATTATCTATAACTTGGCCCAAGTTTCAGTTGATTGAACCCATTTTTAAGTTTTTTTTTGGAAAAATTTTGAAAATTGTAAATTCATTTTTCACGTTGATTCGAACAGATGTCTTGACGGCGGGCGATCTCGTGTTTGTAATTAGCGGAAAATTGTCTTCAATTTGACTTCAATTTTGAGTCGATTGGGCCCGTTTAAATAATTGTTTTTTTTGAAAAATTTTGACAATCATAAACTTATTTTTCACGCTTATTTGAGCAGATCTCGTAATGGCGAGATCGGATTTATAATTGGCTGAAGATTATCGACAATTTGCCATCAATTTTAAGTCTATTGACGCCATTTTAATCATTTTTGGAAACATTTTAAAAATTGTAAATTAACTTTTCACGTTTATTTGAATAGATGTGCTGACAATGATTTCGGATTTGTAATTGGCTGAAGATTATCGACAATTTGACATTAATTTTGAGTCTATTGAACCCATTTTAATATTTTTTTTTTTGGAAAAATTTTGAAAATTGTAAACCCACCTTTCATGTTTATTTGAATAGGTGTCGTGACCGCTATTTCGAATTCTGATTTGTAACTGACTGAAAATTATCCACAATTTGACATTAATTTCGAATCTATCGGACCCGTTTTAAGTATTTTTAAATTAATTAAATTAATTAATAATTTTAAACTTGTTTTCGACGTTTATTTGAATAAATATCGCGACGTGGATTTCGGATTTGGAATTGACGGAAGATCGTCTATAATTTGGCACCGATTTTCAGTTGATTGAATCCATTTTAACCATTTTTCGGAAAAATTTTGAAAATTGTGAACTTGCTTTTCACGCTTATTTGAACAGATATCGTAATGGCGAGATCGGATTTGTAATTGGCTGAAGATTATCGACAATTTGACATCAATTTTTAGTCCATTGAACCCATTCTAACCATTTTTTTTGAAAAATTTTCAAAAATTGTAAATTAACTTTTCACGTTTATTTGAATAGATGTACTGACAATGATTTCGGATTTGTAATTGGCTGAAGATTATCGACAATTTGACATTAATTTTCAGTCTGTTGAACCCATTTTAACCATATTTTTTTGACAAATTTTGAAATTTGTAAATTCACTTTTCACGTTTATTGAATAAAATATCTTGACGACGATTTCGGATTTGACATGAAGTTTCGATTGATTGAACCCATTTTGACAATTTTTTCGGAAAAATTTTGAAAATTATAAACTTATTTTTCACGCTTATTTGAACAAATATCGTAATGGCGATATCGGATTTGTAATTGGCTGAAGATCATCGACAATTTAACATTAATTTTCAGTCTATTGAACCCATTTTAAGCATTTTTTTTTCGGAGAAATTTTGAAAATTGTAGACTCTTTCCATGTTTATTTGAATAAATGTCGTGACCGCTATTTCGAACTCGTGATTAGCAAAAAATAATCTACATTTTGACACCAATTGTCAATCTATTGAAGCCATTTTAGCCATTTTTTGGAAAAATTTTGAAAAATGTAAACTCACTTTTCACGTTTATTTCAATAGATATCGTGACGGGGATCTCGGATTTGTAACTGGGTGAAGATTATCCTCAATCTGACATTAATTTTTAGTCTATTGAACCCATTTTAAGTATTTTTTGGAGAAATTTTGAAAACTGTAAACTCTCTTTTCACATTTACTTGAGTAGATATCGTGACCGCGATTTTGAATTTGTGATTAGCGAAAAATACTCTACAATTTCATACCAATTTTTACTAGATTAAACCCCTTTTAACCATTTTTTGGAAAAATTTTAAAAATTGTAAACCCACTTTTCACGTTTATTTGAATAGGTGTCGTGACCGCTATTTCAAATTCGTGATTAACAGAAAATAATCTATAATTTGATACCAATTCTCAGTCAATTCAAGCCATTTTAACTATTTTTTGGACAAATTTTGAAAATTGTAAAACCACTTTTCACGTTTATTTCAATAGATATCGTGGCGAGGTAACTGACTGAAGATTAGCCACAATTTGACATTAATTTCCAGTCTATTGTACCCATTTCAAGTATTTTTTGGACAAATTTTGAAAATTTTAAACTTATTTCCGACGTTTATTTGAATAAATATCCTGACGAGGATTTCGGGTTTGGAATTGACGGAAGATTTTCTATAATTTAGCACCGATTTTCAGTTGATTGAATCCATTTTAACCATTTTTTTGGAAAAATTTTGAAAATTGTAAACATACTTGTCACGTTTACTTGAACATATGTCATAACGGCGGTGTCGGATTTGTAAGATTATCGACAATTTGACATCAATTTTCAGTCGATTGAACACATTTTAACAGGTTTTTTGGAAAAATTTTGAAAATTGTAAACTTACTTTTCAAGTTTATTTGAATAGATGTCATAAGGGCGATTTCGGATTTGTAGTCGGCTGAAGATTATCGATAATTTGACATCAATTTTTAGTCTATTGAAACCATTTTAACCTTTTTTTTGACAAATTTTGAAAATTGCAAACTTACTTTTCACGTTGATTCGAACAGATGTCTTGACGGCGATCTCGTGTTCGTAATTAGCGGAAAATTGTCTTCCATTTGACACCAATTCTCAGTTGATTGAAGCCATTTTAACCATTTTTTGGAAAAATTTTGAAAATTGTAAACTCACTTTTCACGTTTATTTGAGTAGATGTCGTGACTGCGATTTTGGATGCGTGATTAGTGGAAAATAATCTGCTATTTGACCCAATTCTCTGTCGATTGAAGCCATTTTAAACCTTTTTTTAGGAAAAATTTTGAAAATTGTAAAATTAATTTTCACGTTTTTTTGAATAAATATTATGACGGCGATTTCGGATTTGTAATTCACGGAAGATTATCTATAATTTGGCACCAGTTTTCAGTTGATTGAACCCGTTTTGACTATTTTTTTTGGAAAAATTTCGGGAATTGTAAATTCACTTTTCACGTTCATTTGAATAAATGCCCTGACGGAGATTTCGGATTCATAATTAGCTAAAAATCATCCACAATTGGCACCAATTCTCTGTTGATTGAACCCAGTTTTTAACGGTTTTTTTTTTGGAAAAATTTTTCACAATGTACAATTTGACTTCAATTTGCAGTCTATTGGACCCATTTGAACCATTTATTTTAGAACCTAGAGAACCAATTACTATGAAATTTCGCACACAATTTAAGCTCATCCTAGTAAATAGCCAATCAAAATTAATCTGTGATGACGATAATAGAAAAGACTAGAATACAATGTAGTGTGCTTTGATCATACAAGACGTTAAAAAAATGGAATAACTTGGCAACGTCACCCCGAATTCCAAAAATAAAATATGAATTAATACCGAACTGTATTAAGTTACTCTAAAAATTATGCTTACGGAGCGAAGAAAATTCAGGCCAATTCCATGTCCTGCTGGTTTTTTTTTTACACCAAAATGTCATCGTTACGAGCCTGCCTCTCCAGGAAATTACATCGCTAAAACAATGAATAATTCATTTCTCGCCATCACCTGTACCCCGAGCCCCAAAAAACCGATCATTTTTTTCAAATTCCCCATATTGGTCTCTCGTTTCATTAAAACATCATCTGGCCCTCCCTTCCGAAGACAATTAATTCGAGCCGCCGCAACACGCTACCTGAAATTCCTCACGAAATTAATGACCCCAAAGCTGAATGAAAATACTAACAAAATAAAAACCGTCACAAAAAAGCAACACCATTTTCAAACACCGACAAAGACCTTCCAGCCGCCCAGACCCACACCTCCGCCTCGTCCGCCGCCCCACCCAGCCCCAAACCCACTCCTCTCCAGGTCCACCCGGCCGAATTTTTTCACCGGAAGCACACCTGAAATTTGCAAGGAAGCAATAAAACCACCACTACTTCGTACAGTTTTATTAACTCAAAAAAGAAAACATGTCCAATATCAAATTGGTCCTTCTTATTATTAGCTGCAAAAACTAGGACTGCACTCTCGCCGATCGAACTTTTTGTACACAATCCCCAAGAGACGAGAAGAGAAATTTATCACATTTTATGCTAGGATTATAAAAATATCGGCTAAAAACTTAAAGGTAACTATTGACGGTTCTTTGTCGAGGCGTGCAAGAATTCCGTTCGATTCGACAAAGGATCGAGATTCTCATGATTGGGAAGAAAACTTGAGCTGCTACAACATCCAAATTATTTTTTGTGGTCTCGGACCTGAACAAGCATTGTGCGCTGCCGTCTAAGCTTAGTGTCGAATATTATGGAGTTACTAAAGTAACTGCTGGGGTCGCTGGATTTTTTTCGGGCGTGGTAGAAGGCAATGAGGCCGGAAAAAAATACAGAGACGAACAAGTTCACTCGAAAAATTATAACTAAAGTCGTTTTTGGTAATACTGTCTGGGGGCGAAGTCGTACTGGGGCAGACAAATAAAGCTTGAAACAAATCTTTGGTATAGTCTTAAAAATACTACGAATGGTACTTCACGAATGCGGAAAAAACATATTCGACGTTTTATTTATGGTTTTTGCTTTCCGAAATATTCTTTTCAAAACACTATCACAGACATAAAAACCAAATTACTACTAAAAATACACGAAAATATTTTTTTCACACTTTGGTAATTGCTTATATTGCTAATTTTTGGTTACCTTTTTGATAAATTTGAAACACTTTTTAACCAAAAAATAAATTGCACACACACATATTTTAATTAAATTATCACTTTAAAACAAATTTTATAAAATACAAGGGTAAGAAAATGTGAGTTTGCAAATTTGATCACCCTGTATTAATAAATTTAAATACTATATTATGGTTTCCAACAAGTTTTGCGCAAAATTCAAAACCTCCATTTTTAAAAATGGTGGGTTGTGAATTTTTAAAGATGGCTAATTTTTCCATAAAAAATCTAAATATTTAAAACTAAATATTGTTTCGTAATAAAAAATACAACTTTGGTCATAATAAAAAACTGAAGAGTATTTTAACTTATTTATAGAGGGTGATCAAATTTACAAATTGTCAGTTTATTGCATTTTTCAAATGGAACACCCTGTATAAATAACCGTAAACACTGTACTAAGACATAACGAGTTTTGCGCAAAATTTTGGTCATAATCTTTAAATGGAACCGTTTGTATATTTAAACGGTGAAATTTTTCAATTCCGCCATTTTTAAAAATGGAGATCTGGAGTTTTGTGAAAACTTTATCTACCTCGCTCCGACAAACACAAAAAAAGAAGAATATTTTAACTTATACACGGTGATTAAATTTACAAATTATAAGTTTTCTTGCACTTTTCAAACGGAACACCCTGTATTTTCGGGCGTATCGCTAAAGCTTTTTTGAAACCACCTGGTATTAGAAGATACTTTATTTGGAGACTACTTCCAAGAAATTATAAAATACAGACATGTGTCCCATTAAAAAATGACAGTCTTCGAACGTAATCACCCTTTATAAAGGATCTAAATATAAAAAACTAATATATTGTTTCATATTAAAAAATATAATTTTGTTCATAATCTTTAATTGGAACCCTTTGTAGCGAGTAATCAAAAAGTTTTTGGATTAGAGTTAGCCATGGAAATGTTTGTCATGTCTTTGATTAAACTGCAAAAGTCATGGGCAACCTCATCCGTATTTCAATAATTTGGATTTTTGACATTTGCATTTTAATCAAAGACATGGCAAACTTTAATCTAAAAACTTTTTGATCACCCGTTATATTTAAACGTTGAAATTTTTCGATTCCGTCATTTTAAAAATGGATCTGGAGTTTTGAGAAAACTTTTAGTTACCTCGCTCCAATACACATAAAAAACTGAAGAGTATTCTAACTTGTTTATACAGGGTGATTAAATTTACGAACTGTCAGTTTTCTTGCATTTTTCAAATGGAACAGCTGTATTTTCGACCTTATCGCAAAGGATTTTTTGAAAGTTCCTGGTATTAGAAGATATTTTACTTCGGGACTACTTCCTTCCAGGAAATTATAAAATACAGGGTGTCCAATTAAAAAAGGGCAAGAAAATGGCAGTTTGTAAATTT
This sequence comes from Zophobas morio, assembly GCF_036711695.1. Lineage (NCBI taxonomy): Eukaryota > Metazoa > Arthropoda > Insecta > Coleoptera > Tenebrionidae > Zophobas > Zophobas morio. Next base: position 829,148 of record NW_026972132.1, read on the forward strand.
AATCATCCTGTATTAATAAGCCTAACACTGCACTAAGGCACCACAAGTTTTGCGCAAAATTCCAGACCTCCATTTTTAAAAATGGCGGAGTTGTGATTTTTGAAAATAACAATTTTTCCGATAGACACAAATATCGTGTAAGTATATAAAAAAACAAATAAAAGTATATATTGTTTCATAATAAAAAATACAACTTTGGTCATAATTTTTAAATGGAACCCTTTGTATATTTACATGCTGACATTTTTCTACTCCGCCATTTTTAAAAATGGAGGTCTGGAGTTTTAAAAAAACTTATAGTTATTTCTCTTTGACAAACTTAAAAAACTGAAGAGTATTTTAACTTATACAGGGTGATTAAATTTACAAAACTAACAGTTTTCTTCCACTTTCTAAATGGAACACCCTCTTATTTCTTTGGAGACTACTTCCAAGGAATTATAAAATACAGGGTGTCCTACGGTACGAAAGTGGCAGTTTGCGAATTTAATCACCCTGTATATTAATACAGGGTGATTAAACAATGTATTAAGGCATCAACAAGTCTTGCGCAAAATTTCAAACCTCCATTTTCAAAATGGTAGAACTGTGAATTTTTAAAACTGACTATTTTTTCCATAATAATAAAAAAAATAAAAAACTCTATAAGAGATCGAAATATATAAAACTATGTATTGTTTCATATTAAAAAGTACAATTTTGGTAATAATCTTTAAATGGAACTTTGGTATATTCAAACACCGAAATTTTTCAACTCCGCCATTTTAAAAAATGGTGCCCTGGAGTTTTGAGAAAACTTTTAGTTACCTTGCTTTGACAAACGAAAAAAAAAAGAAGAATATTTTAACTTATACAGAGTGATTAAAGTTACAAACTGTCAGTTTTTTGCATTTTTCAGGTGAAACACCCTGTATTTCGAGCCTACCGTGACAGTGCTTTTGAAATTATTCTTTTATTAGAGAAAAGTCCACCAAACCTGGTATTGGAAGAAATTTTGCTTAGAAACTAAATAAGAAATATATAAATATATGTAAAATACAGAGTGTCCCACCAAAAAAAGGTACGAAAATGACAATTTGGGAATTTAATCATTCTGTATTAGTATGCTGAAACAATGTATTAAGGCGCCAACAAGTTTTGCGCAAAATTTGAAACCTCCAATTTTTAAAATAGTCGAGCTGTGATTTTTTAAAAATTACTGTTTTTTGCAAATATCGTGAAAACTGTTGGCCAAAAAAAAAACAAAAAAGCCTTTATAAAGTATCTAAATATATAATATTATGTATTGTTTCATATTAAAAATACAAAAAAACCCAACTTTGTATATAATTTTTTAATGGAACACCTTGTATATTTAAACTTTTTTAAAATTTTCAACTCTCCCATACATATTTACAACGGAATTTTTCTAAAACTTTTTAGTTTCCTTGCTTTCATGAACATAAAAAATCGAAGAATATTTTATCTAATTTATACAGGGTGATTTACAAACTGTCACTTTCCTCGCATTTTACAAATTGAACGCCCTGTATGTTGGAGCTCATCGACATTTTTTTTAATTACTGTCAGGAGAAACCCGAATTCTGGTTTTAGAAGAAATTTGACTTTGGGGTTAGCTCAAAAAAAGAAATTATAAAATACAGTGTGTCCGAGTAGAAAAGGATAAGAAAATGACAGTTTGCGGTTGTAACAATACAAGTATTAACAGGGTTAAACGTTGTCTTACGGCGCCAGCAAGTTTTAGGCAAAATTTCAAACCTCGATTTTCAAAAATAGTAGAACTGTGAATTTTTAAAAAACGACAATTTTTGCCATAAAAACGCAAATATCGTGAAGTGTTAATCAAAAAACGCTTTATAAAAGTATAATAATATATTGCTTCATAATAAAAAATCGAACTTTGGTCATAATTTTTAAACGGAACACCTTGTATATTAAACGTTAAAAATTTTCAACTCCGCTATATTTAAAAAGGAATTTTTATAAAACTTTTCAGTTACCTTGCTCTCACGAACATAAAAAAAAGAATATTTTAAATAATTTATACAGGGTGATTAAATTGTCTCGTATTTTTCAAACTAAACGTCCTGTATTTTCGACCTCATCGCCAATTTTTAGTTTTAAATTATTGTCAGGAGCACCAACAAGTCTTACGCAAAATTCCAAATCTTCATTGTTAAAAATGGCGGAGCTGTGAATTTTTAAAAATGTCGGTTTTCCCCATAAAAATACAAATACAAAAAAAAAAAAACCGTATACACAATCTAAAAATACATAAAAGTAAATATCATTTCATATGCAAAAGTTAAACTTTGGTCATAATCTTTAAATAGATCACTTGTAAAAAAGTTTTCAGGTTAAAATTGGCCATGGAAATATTTGTCATGTCTTTGTATGACAAATGGTTTTGCATGACTGTAAAAGTCATGCATAACCTTTCATGTCAATAAAAACGGTTTTGCATGACTGTTACAGTTTAATCAAAGACATGACGAATATTTCCATGGCCAACTCCAGTCTGAAAACTTTTTGATCACCCGTTATATTTAAACGCTGCAATTTTTCAACTACGCCATTTTTAAAAATGGAGGCCTGGAGTTTTGAGAAAACTTTTAGTTACCTCTCTCTGACAAACATAAAAAAACTAAAGAATATTTTAACTTATACAGAGTGATTAAATTTACAAACTGTCAGTTTTCTTGCATTTTTCAAATGAAACATCCTGTATTTTCGAGCTTATCCTGAAAGTGCTCTTGAAACTATTATTAGAAAAAAGTCCACCAAACCTGGTATTAGATTAGAAGAAATTTTGCTTACAAACTAGTTAAAAAATATATAAATATACATAAAATACAGAGTGTCCCACTGCAAAAAGGTACGAAAATTCGAAACGTCCAATTTTTAAAGTATAGGAGCTGTGAATTTTTAAAAATTACTGTTTTTTTTTTTTCATATTAAAAGATGAAATTTTTCAATTTCGCTATTTTTAAAAATGGAGGTCTGTATATTGCTTCATCACAAAAAATACAACTTTGGTCATATTTTTTTAAATGAAACACGTTATATATATTTAAACTTTAAAAATTTTCATCTCTGCCATATTTAGAAAGGACTTTTTACAAAACTTTTTAGTTACTTTGCTTTCACGAACATAAAAAACTGAAGAATATTTTACCTAAGTTATACAGAGTGATTAAATAAATTTTCAAGCTGTTAGTTTACTCGCATTTTACAATTTAAACGCCCTGTATTTTAAAAATAGTAGAACTATGAATTTTTAAAAATGACAAGTTTTGACATAAAAACGCAAACATCGCGAAGTGTTAACCAAAAAACGCTTTATAAAGGACCTAAATTTATAAAAGTACGATAACATATTGCTTCGTAATAAAAAATAGAACTTTGGTCATAATTTTTAAACGGAACACCTTGTATATTTAAACGATAAAAATTTTCAACTTCGCCATATAGTTTTTTAGTTACCTTGATCTCAGGAACATAAAAAATGAAAAATATTTTAAATAATTTATACAGGGTGATTAAATTGTCTGGCATTTTTCAAATTAAACGTCCTGTATTTTCTAGCTCACCACCATTTTTTTTTAATTATTGTCAACAAACCTGGTTTTAGAAAAAAAATTACTTTGGAACTAGACTTGTAAAAAATACAAAAACCCCATACACACAATATAAAAATACGTAAAAGTAAATATCATTTCATATGCAAAAATTAAACTTTGGTCATAATCTTTAAATAGATCACTTGTAAAAAAGTTTTCAGGTTAGAGTTGGCCATGGAAATATTTGTCATGTCTTTGATTAAACTGTAAAGTCATGCATAACCTTTCATGTCAATAAAAGCGGTTATTCACGACTGTTACAGTTCAATCAAAGACATGACAAATATTTCCATGGCCAACTCCAATCTGAAAACTTTTTGATCACCAGTTATATTTAAACGCTAAAATTTTTCAACTCCGCCATATTTAAATTTTGATAAAACTTTTTAGTTACCTTGCCCTGACAAACATAATTTCAAACCTCCATTTTTAAAATGGCGGAGCGGTGAATTTTTAAATATGTACGACTAAACGCAAATCTCCAATAATAAATTATCATCCCTTACATCACAATAAACGTAGAATGACAAAATAAATCACCCAGTATAGCTATCTTCAATCTTCAATTTTCAAATATCGATATTTCGGTTTTTTCAAATAGAACACCCTATATTTTATTACTGCATCTTATTCTATTTTTTGTTATCTTTCTTTTTTGATGAGTATTTTCTATATTTAAAGTTGATACGATTTTGTACTTTTTTCAGAGACACATCGGCGTGTTAGAAGAATGAGGACAAAAAACGGAGTAAGATACAGTAATAAAATACAGGGTGTTCACCTTCTATAATAATAAAAAAACGCCAAGAAACAGTCAAACTCCAAAAAATTAAGTATTTCAAATTTAAGTACAAAGAGATATAATTGAATACATGGCGGAATTTTCGACGATTCCCCTCTTCTTCACCGGTCATGTATGTATGTACCCGTAACAAAAAAACATATAAAACGAAAACAACCAAAAATAACAACAAATTATAAAATAGTGGATCCCCCAGGCTGTAGGGTCTTCCAAGGTCATACTATATATACTTAACCCGAAATAATTTTTGTAAAAAAAAAAAACAACAATCATGCCCCAGCTACGACTCCTTAAAGTAACCAATAATATCACATCAAACCAACCTTCACCCCTTGATAAAAAAGCTACTTAACTAAAAGCGCCATCCTCCTCCTCAGACTAGCGTCCGGAGGCAGCGCCAGTATCCACTTCCGCAGCCCCGTCAGCATGACCGAGCTCATCACCAGAATCGCCCCCCCTATCGAGTACCTGTTCGGTATCTCGTTGAAAAACAGGACCTGCCACACGAAAGCGAACACGATATCACTGCTCCTGGCTATCGCCACGGGCCCCGCCTGCTCCATCTGGAGCGCCAGCGTGAGCAGGATCTGCCCCAGGAAGCTGAACAGCGCCAACGCCACGATCAAGTACCTGTCGAGGCCGCAGGGGGGCAGACACAGGGCCCCGATCAAGTAAGTCACCAGCAGGCATTGGCACAGCGCGAACGAGCCGAAATTCGTCATGATCACCGAGAAGTGGATGCCCTTGAGGGCCCTCAGCAGCACGTAGGCGTTGGCCCCGAACAGCGTCGCCGAGAACGCCGCCACCGCCCCCCAGATCTCCGTCTTCTGGCCGGACTCCCCCAGCGAGTTGACCGTGGCGCCGAAGAGGCTGGGGGGGCGCGTTATGAGCACGACCCCGATGAGCGTGAGGACGACGGAGAAGGCGTTGAACAGGCCGCAGGGCTCCTTCAGGAACATCCGGGCGAAGATCCCGGTGAATACAGGCACGGAGAAGACGATGACTGAAGCGTCCGCTAAAGGCATGTGTCTGAACGCGTAGAAGCTGAGCATGAGGGCCGCAGTACCTGTGAAGGAGCGCAGCAGCAGCATGATGCGCTTCCCCGACGGAAACACGGGCTCCTGGCGGTATATCACGATGGGTATTGCTGGGAGGAGGACCCCGAGGTACCGATAAGCGGCGAGAGCCATGGGGTCCACGTCGGTCATCCACTTGACGATCACAGAACACAGAGAGAAGAACAGCGAGCTCAAGGTGGCGAGAATGAGCCCCAAGTAGGGGCACTTGCAGAATTTGAGTCGCCGGGGGTGGAGCTTGACGTCATGATCGGGCTCTTCGTCGACGAGTTGTTGGAGTTCGAGGTTTTCCGGCATGGTGGTCTAAAAATCCACAATTCTGTGTCAACAAGGGGGCTGCCAAAACACAACCCAACTTACAGCGGGGTGAGAATCAGTCTTGTTGGGGCCGTTCTTGCTATTTACGCATTGTTGAGTGTTTTCTTGTTTATTCGACGTTGATTATTGTGGCATGTTTGTGCCGGGTTTAGTATACACTGCACCAAAAATGCAGCAAATACGATTATTTTGATAAGCGATGACAGATGAAATGTCAACGTCAACGAATGACAGATGGGGTGGGCCGGATTTACATGCAACGAAAAAAGTCGGAGACATAAACCAAACACAAAAAACAAAACCAAAACAATACAAACCCTCAACAAACCACCCGATATCTTTATTTCATACAAACAACCACCCAAAACACCATTTTCAACAGTAAATAATAAAAAGCGCCCTCTACGTCACTTTCAACTACATAAAACCCGGCCTCTGCGAATTTAACCAAAACACAACAATTGCAAATTTCGCTCGCCAAATTCACAAATCCCGGTGAAAATTCACAGTAGCCCTCATTTCGGCCACTTTTCCTCCCTCCCACGTCACTCCAGCGACATTAATCATGATTCCGGTACCAGAGACAAGTGCGCAAAAAATATGAAAAATGGAAGTGTTAAGAGCCGTACTGAAATCCCAGATAGCGAAAATTCCCGTGTATTTAGCCGTCCCTAGTCGCTCGTACGCCAGGTGAGTCCCCAAATCCCGAAACAACGCAAAAACCATCGCAAAAAACGATAATCCTCGAAATGTCAAAAAAGTGAGGTTATGTGTCACACTTTTGCAATTTTTCCAGATTGGCCGAGGTGGGTCGCTTGGACGCCCCCAAAATCACAGGAAAGTATGAGACGGGGCAGCTGATCCTGCACCGGGTGTTCGGCTACCGGGGGGTGGTGCTCTTTCCGTGGTTGGCTCGGGTGTATGATAGGGATTTACCGCAGCACCGGACGGGGGATCTGGAGCCCAGTCCCGGAGTCGGGAAGGAAGTGAGGGGGCGCACGCACACCTTCTACCAAGTGCTCATCGATCAAAGAGACTGTCCCTATATTGTGAGTTTAGTTAGATTTTAGTGACAACTGTACAAATTTAAGTTTCAGAGGGCTCAAACTGAAGCTGTGACTTTCTTGGGTAATCAAGACTCCTCTAGAAGTTTGTATGCGATTCCGGGGCTCGATTATGTCGCACATGAGGATATTATACCCTACACGAGTGCAGAGAAGTCGCCGCTGCATCATGAATTGTTCGATAAGTTTTTGGCCTACGAGCCAGATAAAGGTGACCTTTATTATTTTTAGCCGTTGCACAATTGTGGTCAGATGCAGTTTTGCTGAGTAACGGTCGGTAAATTGCGCCTCAAAATCGTAAATTATTTATTAATTATGAGGAGCCCACTGATCGTGTTTTAATAAAAACCAATTTATTAGTGGGTTTTAGAAAAGCAAACGTGATTGTTACATAGGCAACCAAAAATACACGTGCGATTTAATGCACAGAATGTCCGCATACAGGCTGTTTCACTCAAGGTGGCTGCACGAGTGTCTCGTTGTTTCACTGCCGTTTTTTTTAACATTCGTACAAACCATTATTTTTTAACAAAAGTGGTGCTTTTTTATCAACCTGACTTAGTGAGAAATCGAATAAACTGACGAATATTGATAATTCGAAAATAAAACAAGACGAAACCTCGGAATGAAATGTACAAAAATTATCTTCAATGTATTCAAATTTTGCGACTTTTAAATACTTCCACTTTTGAATTTTTCGATTTTTCGTGTTTTTGACTTTTACTTCTTCGATTTTTCAAAATGTTGTTACCTTTTAAATCTTACATTTTTTGATTTTTCGATTTCTTGATGTTTTGATTGCTCGATTTTTAAAATTTTCAATTTTCCGAATTTGTAATTTTAGATTTTTCACTTTTTTGTTGTTTCTATTTCTCAATCTTTCGATTTTTTGCCTTCTCGTTTATACATTTTCCGATTTTTCGGAATTAATTTCTCAGTTTTTCAATACTTCGATTTTTCAATTTTCGATTTAACGGTTTTCTTTCGATTTTTCGCCTCTCCTTTTTAGATTTTCCGGTTTCTCAATTTTTCGGTATTTCGATTTTTAAATTTTGAGACTTTCTGTTTTTTTGATTTTTTACTTATTCGATTTTTCGACTTTTCGATTTTTCAATTTGTTTATGTTTTGATTGCTCGATTTTTTTTTATTTTAGATTTTTAACTTTTTTGTTGTTTTGATTTTTCAATCTCACACTTTTTTGCTTTCTCGTTTTTAGAGTTTTCGATTTTTCAATTTTTCGGAATTTCATTTTCTAGTTTTTCAATATTTCGATTTCGGGGTTCTCTTTCAAATTTTCGCCTTCTCGTGTTTAGATTTTCCGATTATTCAATTTTTCGGAATTAATTTTTCAGTTTTTCGATGTTTGGATTTTTCAGTTTTTGGTTTGTCTTTTTTGTTTTAAGTTATACATTTTTCAATTTTGAATTTTCCCATTTTTCGATTTTTACCCATTTCCATTTCTCAATTTTTCGATTTCTCGATTTCTCAGTTTTTCGGTAATTTTCCAATTTTCCAATTTTGGACAATTCCAAATTTTGGGTTTTTTCGATTTCTAAACTTCTCAATTTTTCGATTTTGAAATTTTCTGTGTTGAAGTTTTGGGATTTTTCAAAATGTATTTCGATTTTTAAATTTTCTGATTTTTTCATTCTTTGATGTTTTGATTGCCCGATTCTTTAAATTTTCAATTTTTCGAATTTTTAAATTAAACATTTTTCACATTTTTGTTGTTTCGATTTTTTGCCTTCTCATTTTTAGATTTTTCGGTTTTTCAATTTTTCGGAATTAATTTCTCAGTTTTTCGATATTTCGATTTTTCAATTTTCGATTTAGGGTTTTTTTTTCGATTTTTCGCTTCTCATTTTTGGATTTTCCGGTTTTTCAATTTTTCAGCTTTTCAATGTTTCGATTTTTCACTTTGTGATTTATCGTTTTTTTTATGTTAACAATTTTAAATTTTGAATTTTCCCATTTTTACCCATTTCCATTTCTCAACTTCTCGATTTTTTGATGTTTCGATTTCGCGATTCTTCAATTTTTGGCGTTTCTAAATTTTTGGATTTTTCGATTTCTCAATTTCTCGATTAATGAATTTCTTAATTTTTCGACTTTTCGATTTTTCGTCTTTCCGATTTCTCAATTTTTCGATTTTGAAATTTTCTGTGTTGAAGTTTTGGGATTTTTCAAAATGTATTTCGATTTTTAATTTTTCTGATTTTTCGATTCGTTGATGTTTTGATTGCTCGATTCTTTAAATTTTCAGTTTTTCGATTTTTCGGTAATTCATCTTTTCGATTTCTCAATTTTTCGATTTTTAAATTTTGAAACTTTGTTTTTTTGATTTTTTACTAATTCGATTTTTCAAAATACTGCGACTTTTTAAACCTTACAGTTTTCGATTTTTCAATTAGTGCATGTTTTGATTGCTCGATTTTTAAAATTTTCAATTTCTCGAATTTTTATATTTTAGATTGCTCATTTTTTCTTGTTTTAATTTCTCAATCTTTCAATTTTTTGCCTTCTCGTTTTTAGAATTTTCTATTTTTCAATTTTTCGGGATTTAATTTTCTAGTTTTTCAATATTTCGATTTTTCAATTTTCGATTTCGGGGTTTTCTTTCGAATTTTCGCCTTCTCGTGTTTAGATTTTCCGATTTCTCAATTTTTCGGAATTAATTTTTCAGTTTTTCGATGTTCGGATTTTTCACTTTTTGGTTTATCGTTTTTGTTTGAAGTTATAAATTTTTCAATTTTGAATTTTCTCATTTTTCGATTTTTACCCATTTCCATTTCTCAATTTTTGGATTTCTCAGTTTTTCGGTAATTCATTTTTTCGATTTTCCAATTCTTCAATTTTTGACATTTCCAAATTTTGGGTTTTTGCGATTTCTAAATTTCTCGATTAATGGTTTTTTAATATTTCGACTTCGATTTTTAAATTTTCTGTGTTGTTTTGGGATTTTTCAAAATCTATTTTGATTGCTTGATTCTTTAAATTTTCAATTTTTCGAATTTTTAAATGATACATTTTTCACTTTTTTGCTGTTTCGATTTTTTGCATTCTCGTTTTTAGATTTTTCGGTTTTTCAATTTTTTGGAATTAATGTTTCAGTTTGTCGATATTTCGATTTTTCAATTGTCGATTTAGGGGTTTTCTTTCGATTTTTCGCCTTCTCATGTTTAGATTGTCCGGTTTTTCAATTTTTAAATTTTGAATTTTCCCATTTTTACCCATTTCCATTTCTCGATTTTTTGATGTTTTGATTTCGCGATTCTTCAACTTTTAGCGTTTCTAAATTTTTGGATTTTTCGATTTCTCAATTTCTCGATTAATGATTTTTTTAATTTTTCGACTTTTCGGTTTTTTGTCTTTCCGATTTCTCAATATGTATTTCGATTTTTAAATTTTTATACTGTTTTTTTGATTTTTTAATTATTCGATTTTTCAATTATTTGATTTTCGATTCGTTGATGTTCTGATTTGTCGATTTTGTAAATTTTCAATTTTTCGAAGTTTTAAATTTTAGATTTTCTGTCTTTCGATTTTTGCCTTCTCATTTTTAGATTTTTCGATTTATTGGTTTTTTCAAGTTTAAATTTTGTAATATTGAATTTTTCCATTTTTCGATCTTTGGATCTCAATTTTTTGACTTCTCGATCTTTTGATGTTTCCATTTCGTGATTTTTCAATTTTTCGATTTCTCAGTTTTTCGACAATTCATGTTTTTGATTTTTCAATTTTTGGCGTTTCTAAATTTTTGGATTTTTCGATTTCTCAATTTCCCGATTAATGGATTTTTTAATTTTTTGACTTTTCGATTTTTCGTCTTTCCGATTTCTCGTTTTTGCAATGCTTAAGTTTTGGGATTGTTCAATATGTATTTCGATTTTTGAATTTTTAGATTTTTCGACTTTTTGATTTTTTACGTATTCAATTTTTTAAAATTTTTTTAAAGCTTACATTTTTCGATTTTTTAGTGTTTTGGTTTTTAGATTTGTTCATGCTTTGAATGCTCGATTTTTTAAATTTTCAATTTTTCAAATTTTTTTCATTTTAGACTTTTCTGTTGTTTCGATTGTTTACCTTCTCGTTTTTAGATTTTCCGGTTTTTCCATTTTTCGGAATTAATTTTTCAGTTTTTCGTTTCTTTTTCGAATTTCCACTTTTTAGTTGATCAGTTTTTTTAGGTTAAAATTTTTCAATTTTGAATTTTCCCCTTTTTCGATTTTTAGCCACTCCGATTTCCCAATTTTTCGATGTCTCAATTTTTCAGTAATTCGTCTTTTCGATTTTCTAATTTTTCAACGTTTTAGTTTTGGGATTTATGTAAATGTAAATTTTTCAATTTTTGGCGTTTCTAAATTTTTGGATTTTTCGATTTCTCGATTTTGCGATTTCTCAGTTTTTCGATTTTAAAATTTTCAATGTTCAAGTTTTGGAATTTTTCAATATGTATTTCGATTTTTAAATTTTTAGCTGTTTCGACTTTGTTTTTTTTTACATTTTTTACTTATTCGATTTTTCAAAATTTTCGATTTTTGAAATGTTATATTTACCGATTTTTTTTGATTTCTCGATTTTGTAAATATTCAATTTTTCGAATTTTTAAATTTCAGATTTTTCATTTTTTTGTTGTTTCGATTTCTGTCTTTCGATTTTTTCCCTTCTCATTTTTAGATCTTTCAGTTTTTTGTTGTTTCGATTTCTGCCTTTCGATTTTTTGCCTTCTCATTTTTGGATTTTTCAATTTTTCGGCCTTAATTTTTCAGTTTTTCGATTTTTCAATTTATCGGGTTAAGTTTAAATTTTTCAATATTGAATTTTCTCATTTTTCGATCTTTGGCTATTTCGATATCTCAATTTTTCGATTTTTCGACTTCTCGATTCCTCCGTCTTTTGAATTTTTCCATTTTCCGATTTAGAGCTACTTCTCTTCCTCAATTTTTCGGCTTTCGATCTTTTGAAGTTTCGATTTCGCGATTTTTCAATTTTTCATTTCTCAGTTTTTCGACAATTCATCTCCATTTTTCAATTTTTCAACGTTTAAGTTTTGGGATTTATGTATTTAAATTTTTCGATTTTTCAATTTTTGGCGTGTCTAAAATTTTGGGATTTTTCAATATGTATTCCGATTTTTAAATTTTTAGATTTTTTGACTTTTGTTTTTTTTTTGATTTCTTACTTATTCGATTTTTCAAAATTTTGCGATTTTTTAAATCTTATATACCGATTTTTCAGTTTTTTGATTTCTCGATTTTGTAAATTTTGAATTTTTCGAATTTTAAATTTCAGATTTTGCACTTTTTTTGTTGTTTCGATTTCTCAGTTTTTCGATTTTTTGCCTTGTCATTTTTAGATTTTTCAGTTTTTCAAATTTCCCAATTTTTCTAATTTTTAAATTTTAGATTTTTCCGTTTTTTGTTTCGATGTTTTGCCTTCTCATTTTTCGATTTTTCAGTTTTTCGGCCTTAATTTGTCAGTTTTTCGATGTTTCAGTTTATCAGGTTTTTTAAGTTTAAATTTTTCAATATTGAATTTTCTCATTTTTCGATCTTTAGCTATTTCGATATCTCAATTTTTCGCCTTCTCGTTTTTAGATTTTCCAGTTTTCCGCTTTTTGGTTTATCGGTTTTTTTAAGTTAAAATTTTTCAGTTTTGAATTTTTCGATTTAGAGCCACTTCTCTTTCTCAATTTTTCGGCTTCTCGATCTTTTGAAGTTTCGATTTCGCGATTTTTCAATTTTTCATTTCTCAGTTTTTTGACAATTCATCTCGCGATTTTTCAATTTTTCAATGTTTCAGTTTTGGGATTTATGTATTTAAATTTTTCGATTTTTCAATTTTTGGCGTGTCTAAATTTTTGGATTTTTCCGATTTCCCAATTTCTCGATTTTCAAATTTTCAATGTTAAAGTTTTGGGATTTTTCAATATGTATTCCGATTTTTAAATTTTTAGATTTTTCGACTTTTTTTTTTTTGATTTTTTACTTATTCGATTTTTCAAAATTTTGCGATTTTATAAATTTTGTATTTACTGATTTTTCAGTTTTTTGATCTTTCGATTTTGTAAATTTTCAGTTTTTCGAATTTTTAAATTTCAGATTTTTCACTTTTTTGTTGTTTGGATTTCTCAGTCTTTCGATTTTTTGCCTTGTCATTTTTAGATTTTTCAGTTTTTGAAATTTTTCAATTTTTCAAATTTTTAAATTTTTCAGTTTTTTGTTGTTTCGATTTCTGTCTTTCGATTTTTTGCCTTCTCATTTTTCGATTTTTCAATTTTTCGGCCTTAATTTTTTAGTTTTTGATTTTTCAGTTTATCGGGTTTTTTAAGTTTAAATCTTTCAATATTGAATTTTCCCATTTTTCGATCTTTAGCTATTTCGAAATCTCAATTTTTCCATTTTTCGACTTCTCCATTCCTCAGTCTTTCGATGTTTCAGTTTTGGGATTTATGTATTTAAATTTTTCGATTTTTAATTTTTTTTTTTTTTTGTTTCGATTTTTCACCTTCTCGTTTTTAGATTTTTCTATTTTTCAATTTTCGATTTAACGTTTTTTTTTTCGATTTTTCGCCTTCTCGTTTTTAGATTTTCCGGTTTTCCACTTTTTGGTTAATCGGTTTTCTTTAAGTTAAAATTTTTCAGTTTTGAATTTTTCCATTTTTCGATTTATAGCCACTTCTCTTTCTCAATTTTTCGGCTTCTCGATCTTTTGATGTTTGGATTTCGCGATTTTTCAATTTTTCATTTCTCAGTTTTTCGATAATTCGTCATCTCGATTTTTCAATTTTTCACGTTTCAGTTTTGGGTTTTATGTATTTAAATTTTTGGATTTTTCAATTTTTGGCGTGTCTAAAATTTTTGGATTTTTCAATATGTACATATTCCGATTTTTAAATTTTTCGACTGTTTTTTTTTTAATATTTTATTCGATTTTTCAAAATTTTGCGATTTTTTAAATCTTATATTTACCGATTTTTCAATTTTTTGATTTTTCGATTTTGTAAATTTTCAACTTTTCGAATTTTTAAATTTCAGATTTTTCACTTTTTTTGTTGTTTCGATTTCTGTCTTTCGATTTTTTGCCTTGTCATTTTAGATTTTTCAATTTTTTAAATTTTCCAATTTTTCTAATATTTAAATTTTAGATTTTTCAGTTTTTTGTGGTTTCGATTTTTTGCCTTCTCATTTTTCGATTTTTCAATTTATCGGGTTTTTTAAGTTTAAATTTTTCAATATTGAATTTTCTCATTTTTGGATCTTTTAGCTATTTCGATATCTCAATTTTTCGATTTTTCGACTTCTCGATTCCTCAGTCTTTCGATGTTTCAGTTTTGGGATTTATGTATTTAAATTTTTCGATTTTAATTTTTTTTTGTTTCGATTTTTCGCCTTCTCGTTTTTAGATTTTTCGATTTCCCAATTTCTCGATTTTCAAATTTTCAATGTTTAAGTTTTGGGATTTTTCAATAGGTATTTCGATTTTTAAATCTCATATTTTTTCATTTCTGGATTTTGTAAATTTTCAATTTTTCGAATTTTTAAATTTTAGATTTTTCACTTTTTTCTTGTTTCGATTGCGCATTTTTTCAATTTTTCGATTCCTCAGTTTTTCGATTTTTCGAGTTTCCAATTTTTCGACGTTTGTTTTATGTATTTAAATTTTTCGATTTTTCAATTTTTGTCGTTTATAAATTTTTGGATTTTTCGATTTCTCAATTTCTCGATTTTTTAATTTCTCAATTTTTCTATTGAAGTTTTGGAATTTTTCAAGATCGATTTTTAAATTTTTAGATTTTTCGACTTTCTATTTTTTGGATTTTTTACTTACTCGACTTTTCAAAATTTTGCGAGTGTTTAAATATTACATTTTTCACCATTTTCGTCTATTCGATATTGTAGTTTTTAGATTTTTGACAATATTTTGATTTCTCCCTCAAAAACGAAACATCACATATTTAAAAAAACACTAGGCGCCCGCAAGAAGGTCTCTTTTAAACGCAATTTTTTTTTTATTTTAATTAAATTATTTAGACGGATCTTCGTTCGCCTCTGAAGTAAAAATATACCATCAGTATGTGCTTAACTTCAATTGTTTATGTTTATACATCGAAAGAATGCGACAATTAAGCACGCAGCAAAATGTTTCCTCAAAAGGGAGGAAAAAATTATATTTCAATATTTTCAATTCCATTATTTTCCTGTATAAGAATTTAATCTCCAAATTTAAATACTTCTGTTCATTAATAAAAGCTAAATTTTGCTCTTTGTCCACTATAGTGCAACTACAACAAGTGGCTATGGGGTTATGAAACCCGCATAAGAGGCGGAGAATTCTAACACCTTAATGTTTTTCCGTTACAGACCCACCTTTCGTCCCTCAGGAAACCCTCAGAGCCTGGCAGAACAAAAACCACCCCTGGCTAGAATTGTCAGATGTCCACAAAGAAACGACTGAAAATATTAGGGTAACCGTAATCCCGTTCTATATGGGCTTCAGGGAGTCACACTCCACTTCAGTATACTGGGTATCCATTTCAAAACATTTTGATTTTTGGTAACAATTTTGCTTCCAGTGGAGATATTGTATAAGGTTAGAAAATTTAGGATCACTCAGTGTACAGCTACGGGAACGACACTGGAGAATTTTTTCTCTGTCTGGAACTTTAGAGACTGTGAGGGGGCGAGGGGTGGTGGGGCAAGAGCCCGCCCTCACCAGGACCCTACCGGCGTTCCAATATAGTAGTCACGTGAGCTTGCAAGCCCCTAGTGGACACATGTGGTACGAATTCTGATCATTGATTGGTTCAAAACTTATAAAAATATGTTGTAGGGGTACTTTCAGAATGGAACGTGAAGATGGCTACACTTTCGACTGTCGAATCCCGCCATTTTCGTTAGAAAGTAAACCCGATATAGTGCCAGCAGCGCCGCCTGGTGGAATTTGAGCAACTACTCCCTATGTAATACATTTGCGCAATTAAAGACGAAATTCGAGTGTTTTCCTAACGTTGAATTTAACATTCCGCCAAACTAACTGGGTCTGAGTCGGTGACACAGTGGCGTCCTTAAACGAAAATCGTGTTTTATTATAAAGTGAATTTAACAATTTTGTGGCCTAACTACACACAAGACGAACTTAAAAGTAAATTATAACTAAAAAAACAAATCACATTTCTTAAACGACAACAAATTATCGCTGAAAACTCCCGAAGCCTAGGCCTACTCCCCGCATCGTGTGCGTCGCCGTTCGGGCAACTTCGTACTGCTGCTCCATCGAACTGAACATCTCTTCTTGTTTCCGGAGGACGTCGACCCCTTGACCGCTGGCCTCCGTGTTGCCTCTGATCCCCATCAACCTTTTAAACTTACTGGCAACTTTGCCTGCAACCACAGGTCAATTTCATACACCGTTCACCCAACAGATGGACTACTACGTTTCGTAAAAAAACAACAACCACCCTCACCGTCCGTATCCTGCGCGAACGTCGTCGTCTCCCAGACCTTCTTGCTCTGCCCGTTCTTAGTGTCCTTCACGTCCACGTCCTTCTTCTGCCACAGCTGCTTCCTCCTCTCGATCTGATCCCGAAACCTGCCGGTGATCCCCGGCATGAAAAAGCGATCGTTCTCGCTCGTGTTGGTCCGCTTCTCCTCGTCGGCCGCCTTCTGCCGATCTGTCGACCAATCGTCACTCTCGGTTCGCTCTAGCCCCGCCCACACTCACCGTTCTTCTCCGCCGACTCGCCCTTGGCGCCGCGGTCGTACCGCTTCGCGTACTTCCGGGCCCTGTCGCGCGATCTCGAGCGCGAGCGTGAGTGCCTCGACTCGCGCTCGGGCCGCCTCGGCGAGCGGCTCCTCCGGCGCTCGCGCGACCGCCGGTCGCGCTCCTTGTCCCTGTCGCGCCGGCTGTGGTTGTATTTGCCGTCCTTGTCGCGGCTACCGCGTCGGTCCCTCTCGTAGCGGCCTCGGTAGTCGTCGGTGCGGTCCCTCGAGCTGCGCTCGCGCCGGTCCCTGGAGTCGCGGGATCGGTGCGCGGGCTCTTTTGTGTCGGGTTTGGAGTCGTTCGAGCCCTGTTGAAAAAGTGCGGCTTACAGGGGGACCAGCGGCGGGCGGTGGTGTTATGGGAGGAGTGGTTAAGGGCACTGACACCATAACCGTTTCACCAGATCGTTTTTTATTATTATAGTTATGAGTTTTTGAAAAATTATTTAAATAAATGAGGGCGGTTTCGGGGCTCTTGAATTAAGGACGCGGTCTTGAGGGGTATTTTTCAAAATTGGTTAATTAATTATAAGTAGGCATTGGATGTGCCGCCTCGTCCTGACTGTGTAATTAACTATAATTGTAAATGTAATAATTTTCGACCATTCTAAACTAAACACGTCGGTTTTATCGATTGGTGGAGTCAATTATCGTACAAATTTTTGAGGTTAGCAGAATCACGCAACAACGAAAATGGACCTAATGTTACTACCGCATAGAGGCGAAGCGACGTGTCACCGGAGTTGGCCGTGATTTCACGATAATTATAGTAAGTAATTTATCGCGGGGCTAAGCGTCCCTAATTTTCGAGGTTGAAACCCGGCCCTGATAATACAAAAATGCGTACTACTAAATTCATACAGTTACCTGCGTTGAAGTGAAAGTCAGGGGTAGCCCACCCCTGTATACTCACCCCACGTGAAGTTGTTGTGGTTTCAGTACGGTCTCGACGTTGAAATGCTCTCGATACCACTTACGTCTTTACAATATATTAACAGAGTGAGTTAATATCATACGTTTACTCAAGTTGTATTTGGTTACTTACAGAAAAAAAGCAAACAAAAAGTGAAAAAATTCTTTTGGGACGAATCCCAACTGTCAACTACTTTAGGAACACGCCACAGGGGCAATCTGGATCGGGGCCCGATCCAGACTGCCGATTTCTTAATGCAGTTGGCAATAGTGAGTTTAAAAATACTGAGTCGTCTTAAGGAGACATCCGCAAAGTTACTTTACCTCGCTCAGGTCCATTTGCACTTCTTCGTAGTTGGTGTCGGTCTGGCGGCCCGAGGAGCCCTGCTTGTCCTTGGCGGAAGTCCCACGCCAGTCCTGTTAAGCAAGGTCGATGATGATCGTACTACTTTGGCAAATAATTTGTTAATAACAGTAAACACTAACAATACGTGCAGATTCCATTACGTTGACGTCACTTTACGCGGTTTTAATGGAATTTGCCTTTGTTTTAAGAAAAAATTCTAAATTTAAGTGTGGTGGGTGTCGACCACGAAACTTATGAAAAAATTCTTTACCGTTTGTTTTTCTTCAGAGGAGTCGTCGTAGTCGTCGTCGCTTCCATAATTAACGAGGGAATTCATCGTTCTTCGCCCAAATAACAACAATTTTTGCGATTTTCGAGTGTAAATAACAGGCTTGTGATCTCAAGTTTCAAAATGGCGACGACGCATAGACCCGAAGTTGGCGCTGGAGAGTGACAGTTGTGGGTGAAGTTACCTTTAATTGTGAAAAAATCGGCTTTCAGCGGTTTCTATTTCACGAAAAGACTCAAATCGAGTTAAAATAGCACCCACTAACGTCTCGACTGGCACAATGTCACACGAGTTTCGTTTTTACGCATTTTGGCTAACTTGAGTGCTGCCAATATAACTAATACCAATCATAGTCACCGAAATGTCAAACACCCTAGTAGCGTTAGGCAACACATTATACAAACACCTTCTCTTATGTACAGAGTGTTTCATCTAGACTTGCCACTGGAGAGTCATTTCGTGTGACAAAAAACAATTTAAACTATCGTGAGAAACAACAAAACTTTATTTAAAATTAAAAACCAGTCTGAATTATTTACACCACCACCCCTACATGACGCTCAACATTCACCCTCTGTATTGATTTTCAGCCACGCTTCAAGCATCCATCTGTAGGTGTCGCCACGGCCGAATTTCGTTTGAAAATCCTTGTCGTTGCATCATGCAACTGTTAATTTGAACCCACCTCTATTCTAGTTACTCTTTTGTGTATTATCCACCAACATTCGTTCTCTCTGCTAAAAGTACGGTTATCTAATTTCGCTCTGTGCGTTTCAAGCTCGGCTGGCCGTTATTGGACAATGAAATTATTCCTCCTCCTTTTATTTTCAGTTGTTTCACAATCTAATTTGCTAAATTAATGACGGCGGTCGATTTTAAAGATGGGGCGGTTTATCGGTGCATATAATCCAATTTCAACATAATGACGTTCTTAATTGAAAATCAAGTAAAACAGATACATTTTTTCTTAAAGATCCACCAACACTAGTTTTACGGTTTCGGTTTCATCCACTTAGCTACCTTGAGTGGATCTCGGGGTCTCCAGGGGCGCGCGAACTTGAGCCGAATCAGCTCCCTTTCAATCACTGGGGTTGTTTTCGTAATGAAGTATCCCAGATTAACGCAAAATCCTGCTACACATCTAACCCATAATTGATTGTACCTAAGCTTAGCGAAAATGAAACTCAGCAAGATCCACCCTCAGCCGCAGGGAAAAAGAGGGTAGGTCAATTTCGGTAGCCCTAGCAGGATTTAAGCTCGTGTTTCGCTGGTTTCGTGCGGCCGTCGCAACCCTTTATTCTGAGGATATGAGTTGTTTTGGGGGTGGTTGGGAGACGAAGCGTGAAAGGGTGGTTATTGGGTGGTGGATGTTGTTGAGAGAAAAAACTGAGTTAAGGGTTTGTTAGTTGTGTTGACTTCCCTGACCGGAATCGGACATGTGAAAGATATAACATATTTTTGGAAGAAATGAAAAAACTAATGAATAAATAAAAGGAAAAAATTGTGTTAATGACATCGTCATAAATGAAGGATAAATCCAGACACAATGTCTGGAGAAGATGAACATAAACAATTTTATTAAATGTCAATTCACGTCTTCTCAAAAAAAAAGCGCCAATCGTAACTTTTTCGTTGTACTATTTGTTATAAAATTTATTTCTTATTTCAGAAGAAAAAAAATGAGAGAACGGGTGAGTGGGCGGGGCTAAATTTAACTTTTTCGTTGAGAGTCTTTTATACGAAAGCAGTAGGCCCGCCCACCCACCCCCTCTTCATTCTGGTGGCCACTCTTAATACTGTTAATTATTATTGACCATATTATTTTCTTATTAGAATCTTCGGCAATTTTATTAAACCTTTGGTGAGAAAACAGACAAATTGTTATTTTCCTCCTATAAAATATTCGATCTAGGTACACCATATATTTCTAAGTTTTTTTTTGTTTATAGTGATAGTGATAATGATGTTTTATTCGCCATATTACATGTACAACATAGGTTGATGGCAAATCAGATGAAAATACAAAAAATATAAGGTGTAATAAGGAAAATATAAAATATTAACAGTCTAAACCAACCAAAACTTTGGACAGTTTGTTATTAATTTTTAAATTCTCTAAATTTAAACTGTTATTATTTTATTTTAAACAATAAATTTCGTCTTCCTTCTGCTGCAATATATTTTGATAGTACTTTTTTTTATAAAATTAATCACCGAACTCGAGGCGGGTGGGTGGGCGGGGTAAGTTTTATGTTCCTGTTTAGAGTGAGAATGGTAAGTAACTGATGGAAACTAGGCGGAAAAAAAGGGCTAATCATAACTATTTTGTTGTACTATTTGTTATAAGATTTTTTTCTGATTTCAGAAAAAAAATAACAACTCTCAAAACTGTTAATTATTGACATATTATTATCCTATTAGAATCTTCCGCAATTTTTTTAAACCTTTGGTGAGAAAACAGATAAATTGTTATTTTCTTTCTATAAATTATGCGATCTACACCTTATATTTCAAGTGTTTTTTCTTCGTTTATATAACTACAACACAAGTTAATGAGACATGAGATAAAAATAGAAAAAATAAAATGTGAGATAAGGAAAAAATATAAAATATAAATGTAAATAGTCTAAACCAACCAAAAGTTTGAACAGTTTATTATTAATTTTTGGAATTCTCTAAATTTAAACTGTTATTTTTTTATTTTAAACGATAAATTTCGTCTCCTTTCTGCTGCAATAAATTTTGATAGTACATTTTTTTTATAAAATTAATCACCGAAATGGAGACGGGTGGGTGGGCGGGGTAAGTTTTATGTTCCTGTGTAGAGTGGGAATGGTAAGTAACTGATAGAAACTAGGCGGTAAAAAAGGGCTAATCATTACTATTTTGTTGTACTATTTGTTATAAGATTTATTTCTGATTTCAGAGGAAAAGTAATTATAGAACGGGTGGGTGGGCGGGGCTAAGTTTAACTTCTTCCTATAGAGTCTTTTATATTTAAGCAATTGGCCCGCCCACCCACCCTCTCTTTATTCTGGTGACAACTCTCAATACTGTTAATTATTGACATATTATTATCCTATTAGAAACTTCGGCAATTTTATTAAACCTTTGGTGAGAAAACAGATATATTGCTATTTACTTTCTATAAATTATTCGATCTACGCTTTATATTTCAAGGGTTTTTTCTTCGTTTATATAACTACAGCACAAGTTAATGAGACATGAGATGAAAATAGAAAAAATAAAATGTGCGATAAGGAAAAAATATAAAATATAAATGTAAATAGTCTAAACCAACCAAAAGTTTGAACAGTTTATTATTAATTTTTGGAATTCTCTAAATTTAAACTGTTATTTTTTTATTTTAAACGATACATTTCGTGTTCTTTCTTCTGCAATAAATTTTGATAGTACTTTTTTTATAAAATTAATCACCGAAATGGAGGCGGGTGGGTGGGCGGGGTAAGTTTTATGTTCCTGTGTATAGTGGGAATGGTAAGTAACTGATAGAAACTAGGCGGTAAAAAAGGGCTAATCGTAACTACTTTGTTGTACTATTTGTTATAAGATTTATTTCTGATTTCAGAGGAAAAATAATTATAGAACGGGTGGGTGGGCGGGGCTAAGTTTAACTTCTTCCTATAGAGTCTTTTATATTTAAGAAGTTGGCCCGCCCACCCACCCTCTCTTTATTCTGGTGACAACTCTCAACACTGTTAATTATTGACATATTATTATCTTATTAGAATATTCAGCAATTTTATTAAACCTTTAGTGAGAAAACAGATAAATTGTTATTTACTTTCTATAAATTATTCGATCTACACTTTATATTTCATGGGTTTTTTCTTCGTTTATATAACTACAACACAAGTTAATGAGACATGAGATGAAAATAGAAAAAATAAAATGTGCGATAAGGAAAAAATATAAAATATAAATGTAAATAGTCTAAACCAACCAAAGCTTTGAACAGTTTATTATTAATTTTTAAATTCTCTAAATTTAAACTGTTATTTTTTATTTTAAACAATGAATTTCGTCTTCTTTCTGCTGCAATAAATTTTGGTAGCACTTTTTTATTATAAAATTAATCACCGAAATGGAGGCCGGTGGGTGGGCGGGGTAAGTTTTATGTCCCTGTGTAGAGTGGGAATGGTAAGTGGACCCGCCCACCCACCCTCTCTTCATTCTGGTCACTACTCTTAATATTGTTATTTATTGACAATATTATTGCCTTATTTGAATCTTCCGCAAATCTATTAAACCGCTGGTGAGAAAACGGATAAATCGGATAAACCCAGGGACGGTTAAAAATTGGTTTGAAATTACTCAGAAAGAACGTTCTTCGCATCTGACGCACAATCAATTCTTCATACATTTTATTTTTATTATATATAATGTAAAAAATATCGTTCTGAAATTCAACAATTATCTAACAATTTTCTAAGATGTCACCAATTTTCTGGAGAAGATGAACATATAGGATTTTTCTAAATGTCAATTTACGTCTTCTCAAAAACAATGCCAATCGTAATTTTTTTGTTGTATTATTTGTTATAAGAGAGATTTCTTATTTCAGAAGAAAAAATGATAGAACGGGTGGGTGGGCGGGGCTAAATTTAATTTTTTCCAAGAGAGTATTTCATAGGCAAGCAGTAGGCCCGCCGACCCACCCTCTCTTCATTCTGGTCACTACTCTTAATACTGTGAATTATTGACAATATTATTGTCTTATTAGAATCTTCCGCAAATCTATTAAACCGCTGGTGAGAAAACAGATAAATGGGATAAACCCAGAGACGGTTAAAAATTGGTTTGAAATTACTAAGAAAGAACATTCTTCGCATCTGACGCACAATCAATTCTTCATACATTTTATTTTTATTATATGTAATGTAAAAAATATCGTTCTGAAATTCAACAATTATCTAACAATTTTCTAAGATGTTGTCACCAATTTCCTGGAGAAGATTAACATATAGAATTTTGCTAAAGGTCAATTTACGTCTTCTCAGAAAAAATGCCAATCGTAACTTTTTTGTTGTATTATTTGTTATAAGAGAGATTTCTTATTTCAGAAGGAAAAATGAGAGGACGGGTGGGTGGGCGGGGCTAAGTTTATGTTATTCCTAGAGAGTATTTCATAGGCAAGCAGTAGGCCCGCCCACCCACCCTCTCTTTATTCTGGTCACTACTCTTAATACTGTTAATTGTTGATCATATTATTGAATTCTTAGAATCTTCGGTGAGGAAACAGATAACTTTTTATTTTCCTTCTATAAATTATTCGATCCACACCTTATACTTTTTCTTCGTTTATAGTAATAATGATAGACATTTTTTTATTCGTCATATTACATATACAACATAGGTTAATGGCACATCAGATAAAAATACAAAAAATAGAATGTGTAATAAGAAAAATATAGAATATAAATGTAAATAGTCTAATCCAAGCAAAATTTTCAACAGTTTGTTATTAATTTTTAATTTCTCTAAATTTAAACTGTTAATTTTTTCTTTTAAACAATAAATTTCCTCTTTGCGTTAATAATTGTAAATAGTCTGTCGGTTATACCGAATTTTGAATCATGATATTTTTGCCATTAATTGTGTCTGTGAACTGATACTTTTAAATGGAGCTTTATAGTTGAAATCTTGGGCTTTAAATTATTTAACTACAGCGTTCTCTTTTAACTTTAAGTCGTGGACGGAATCTTCTCGATCAAAGTGTACCTTGAAAGATAATTTTTAAAACATATACATAAGAAAGAGCTTTACAGAGTTTTTGAGTTTTTCCTTAAAAAAATGACACTTTACTGGAACCCGTTGCAAAAATCATCCGGATATAGCCTCCTCCCAAGCTTTCCCAAGCAAAGCGAATCAAACATCTGTATCAGGAAATCGACATTTCCCTGTTTGTCGTTTCCATTACAGATGCCGTAGGAGGTTTGTTTGTTTTTGCGTTTTCGTTGCGACTGTCATCCAGAATATTAAAATCTCTGAATAGCGCGGTTTTCCGGGTTGGTGCTGTTGTTGACTTCGCCAGCGTGATTACGTAATATCCTCGCATGCATGAACTATCCTCCGGGGACACTTAATTTTCTTCGGTTCTCCATTTTCTCCCGTTTCGCGATGGTAATGGTGTCTCCAGCTCGCTATCCCGACCTCCCGGCCCATGCTCGACACAAAGGGCGCCCTTGCACGCCCGCAGCGCCGCCACCCAACTAAAAAAATTAATCACACAATTCCATTACGTGATTAATCGCAAAAATTCATCCCGTGTATAAAACAACAAATCAGTTCCTTCGTCCATTGTGCGCCACGAAAACCCGAAATCGCCCCCGCCCCCGATCCGAAAAACTCAATTACCCCTATTATTTCCGTCGTGCGTCTCGCTCGCGCGCGCCGCCGTCTCCGTCGGGACGCTGCCGGCGGCGGCATCCCGACGCCAGCCCGGTTCCTGTTCGGACGCTGGGTAAACATCGATCTTGAGATGCGGCGTGTTGATTGGACCTTGCGACACCTGACCGTTGCCAGGCAACGTCGCCCTCGGAGGGCGGCGACGTTGCTAGGTGACGTCGCCGCCACCCTCGGCGGCGGCGTCCCCGCGCGACCCGCTGTCGCCTTCGCCGTCGCGTTCGATCTTTTAATAACGCGCACCGATTCCCAAACGTCTAACGAGGAAGAAGGACGCTTGACGGGATGATTAAAAAATTCGTCAAGGATTAAACTGCTTGATAAACAGCGGGAGCGGCGGATGGGGCGGGGGCGGCCGGGCGCGCCGAACGGGGTGAAGTTGCGCATCCGCCCGAGTCTTGCAGAACTATTATTAAATAAACTTCCTTCAAAGTAATTCGACACCAATTGTTCCCTTTTATTTATTCATTTGTCTTTTCATTTCTTCTAAATATTCTATCATTACAGGAAAGTCATTAGATCGAGCTTATTCGATAAAAACAGTTAACTCAGTTATCTTTTAATCATCTCAATTATTTTTTTATTATAATTTATCTAAGAAAGCGAACTTGTTTAAAATTTCTGAGAAGGCGTAAATTGACATTTAATAAAATTTTATATGTTTATCTTCTCCAGAAAATTGGTGATAACATTTTAGAAAATTGTTAGATAATAATTGTTGAATTTCAGAACGATATTTACATCATATGTAATAAAAATAAAATGTATGAAGAATTGATTGTGCGTCAGATGCGAAGAATGTTCTTTCTGAGTAATTTCAAACCAATTTTTAACCGTCCCTGGGTTTATCCGATTTATCTGTTTTCTCACCAGCGGTTTAATAGATTTGCGGAAGATTCTAATAAGACAATAATATTGTCAATAAATAACAATATTAAGAGTAGTGACCAGAATGAAGAGGGGGTGGGTGGGCGGGCCTATTGCTTGCCTATGAAATACTCTTTAGGAAAAACTTAAACTTAGCCCCGCCCACCCACCCGTTCTCTCATTTTTTTTTCTAAAATAAGAAATCTCTCTTATAACAAATAATACAACAAAAAAGTTACGATTGGCATTTTTTTGAGAAGACGTGAATTGACATTTAGCAAAATTCTATATGTTCATCTTCTCCAGAAGATTGTTGACAACATCTTAGAAAATTGTTAGATAATTTTTGAATTTCAGAAATATATTTTCTACATTACATATAATGAAAATAAAATGTATGAAGAATTGATTGTGCGTCAGATGCGAAGAATGTTCTTTCTGAGTAATTTCAAACCAATTTTTAACTGTCCCTGGGTTTATCTAATTTATCTGTTTTCTCACCAGTGGTTTAATAGATTTGCGGAAGATTCTAATAAGACAATAATATTGTCAATAATTATATATTAAGAGTAGTGACCAGAATGAAGAGAGGGTGGGTGGGTGGGCCTACTGTTTGCCTATGAAATACTCTCTAGGAAAAACTTAAACTTAGCCCCGCCCACCCACCCGTTCTCTCATTTTTTTCTTCTGAAACGAGAAATCTCTCTTATAACAAATAATACAACAAAAAAGTTAAGATTGGCATTTTTTTAGAGAAGAAGTGAATTGACATTTAGCAAAATTCTATATGTTCATCTCCTCCAAAAAATTGGTGACAACATCTCAGAAAATTGTTAAATAATTGTTGAATTTCAGAACGATATTTTTTACATTACATATAATAAAAATAAAATGTATGAAGAATTGATAGTGCGTCAGATGCGAAGAATGTTCTTTCTGAGTAATTTCAAACCAATTTTTAACCGTCCCTGGGTTTAACCGATTTATCTGTTTTCTCACCAGCGGTTTAATAGATTTGCGGAAGATTCTAATAAGACAATAATACTGTCAATAATTAACAATATTAAGAGTAGTGACCAGAATGAAGAGAGGGTGGGTGGGCGGGCCTAATGGGTGCCTACGAAATAATCTCTAGGAAAAACTTAAACTTAGCCCCGCCCACCCACCCATTCTCTAATTTTTTTCTTCTGGAATAAGAAATCTCTCTTATAACAAATAATACAACAAAAAAGTTATGATTGGCATTTTTTTTGAGAAGACGTGAATTGACATTTAGCAAAATTCTATATGTTCATCTTCTCCAGAAGATTGTTGACAACATCTTAGAAAATTGTTAGATAATTTTTGAATTTCAGAACGATATTTTTTACATCACATATAATAAAAATAAAATGTATGAAGAATTGATTGTGCGTCAGATGCGAAGAAAGTTCTTTCTAAATAATTTCAAACCAATTTTCAACCGTCCCTAAGTTTATCCAATTTATCTGTTTTCTCACCAGCGGTTTAATAGATTTGCGGAAGATTCTAATAAGACAATAATATTGTCCATAAATAACAATATTAAGAGTAGTGACCAGAATGAAGAGGGGGTGGGTGGGCGGGCCTACTGCTTGCCTGCGAAATACTTTCTTGGAAAAACTTAAACTTAGCCCCGCCCACCCACCCTTTCTCTCATTTTTTCTTCTGAAATAAGAAATCTCTCTTATAACAAATAATACAACAAAAAAGTTACGATTGGCATTTTTTTAGAGAAGACGTGAATTGACATTTAGCAAAATTCTATATGTTCCTCTTCTCCAGAAAATTGGTGACGACATCTTAGAAAATTGTTAGATAATTGTTGAATTTCACAACGATATTTTTTACATTACATATAATAAAAATAAAATGTATGAAGAATTGATTGTGCGTCAGATGCGAAGAATGTTCTTTCTGAGTAATTTCAAAACAATTTTTAAGCGTCTCTGGGTTTATCCAATTTATCTGTTTTCTCACCAGCGGTTTAATAAATTTGCGGAAGATTCTAATAAGACAATAATATTGTCAATGATTAACAATATTAAGAGTAGTGACCAGAATGAAGACAGGGTGGGTGGGCGGGCCTACTACTTGCCTATGAAATACTCTCTAGGAAAAACTTAAACTTAGCCCCGCCCACCCAGCCGTTCTCTCATTTTTTCTTCTGAAATAAGAAATCTCTCTTATAACAAATAATACAACAAAAAAGTTACGATTGGCATTTTTTCTGAGAAGACGTAAATTGACATTTAGCAAAATTCTATATGTTAATTTTCTCCAGAAAATTGCTGACAACATCTCAGAAAATTGTTAAATAATTGTTGAATTTCAGAACGATATTTTTTTCCTTACATATAATAAAAATAAAATGTATGAAGAATTGATTTGGCGTCAGATGCGAAGAATGTTCTTTCTGAGTAATTTCAAACCAATTTTTAACCGTCCCTGGGTTTATCCGATTTATCTGTTTTCTCACCAGCGGTTTAATAGGTTTGGGGAAGATTCGAATAAGACAACAATATTGTCAATAATTAACAATATTAAGAGTGGTGACCAGAATGAAGAGAGGGTGGGTGGGCGGGCCTACTGCTTGCCTATGAAATACTCTTTAGGAAAAACTTAAACTTAGTCCCGCCCACCCACCCGTTCTCTCATTTTTTCTTCTGAAATAAGAAATCTCTCTTATAACAAATAATACAACAAAAAAGTTACAATTGGCATTTTTTTAGAGAAGACGTGAATTGATATTTAGCAAAATTCTAAATGTTCTCTTCTCCAGAAAATTGATGACAACATCTTAGAAAATTGTTAGATAATTGTTGAATTTCAGAACGATATTTACACTACATGTAATAAAAATAAAATGTATGAAGAATTGATTTGGCGTCAGATGCGAAGAATGTTCTTTCTGAGTAATTTCAAACCAATTTTTAACCGTCCCTGCGTTTATCCGATTTATCTGTGTTCTCACCAGCGGTTAAATAAATTTGCCAAAGATTGTAATAAGACAATAATATTGTCAATAATTAACAGTTTTAAGAGTAGTGACCAGAATGAAGAGGGAGTGGGTGGGCGGGTCTACCGCTTGTCTATAAAATACTCTCTAGAAAAAAGTTAACCTTAGCCCTGCCCACCCAGCAATTCTATAATTTATTTTTCTTTTAAGATAAGAAATAAATCTTATAACAATTAGTACAACAAAAATGTATTGTTTAAAAGAAAAAAAAAACAGTTTATATTTGGAGAATTTAAAAATTAATAATATTAAGAGTAGTCACCAGAATGAAGAAGGGGTGGGTGAGCGGGGCAACTGCTTGCTTATAAACTACTCTCCAGGGAGAAGTAAAATTTAGCCCCGCCCACCAACCCGTTCTCTCATTGTTTACGTCTGAAATAAGAAATAAATCCTATAAGAAACAGTACAACAAAATAGTTACGATTGGCGTTCTTTTTGAGGAGACGTGAATTAACATTTAGCAAAATTCTATATGTTCATCTTCTCCAGAAAATTGGTGACAACATCCTAGACAATTGTTAAATAATTGTTGAATTTCAGAACGATATTTAAATTACATCTAATAAAAATAAAATGCACGAAGAATTGAATGTGCGTCAGATGCGAAGAAAGTTCTTTCTAATAATTTCAAACTAATTTTTAACCGTCCCTGGGTTTATCCGATTTATCTGTGTTCTCACCAGCGGTTTAATAGATTTGCCAAAGATGCTAATAAGACAATAATATTGTCATAAATTAACAGTATTAAGAGTAGTGACCAGAATGAAGAGGGGGTGGGTGGGCGGGCCTACCGCTTGTCTATAAAATACTCTCTAGAAAAAAGTTAAACTTAGCCCCGCCCACCCACCCGTTCCATAAAAATTTTTCTTCTGAAACCAGAAAAAATTCTTATAACAAATAATACAACAAAATAATTATGATTAGGCCTTTTTTACCGCCTAGTTTCTATCAGTTACTTACCATTCCCACTCTACACAGGAACATAAAAATTACCCCGCCCACCCACCCGCCTCCATTTCGGTGATTAATTTTATAAAAAAAAGTACTATCAAAATTTATTGCAGCAGAAAGAAGACGAAACTTATTGTTTAAGATAAAATAATAACAGTTTAAATTTAGAGAATTTAAAAATTAATAACAAACTGTTCCAAAGTTTTGGTTGGTTTAGACTGTTTACATTTATATTTTATATTTTCTTTATTACACCTTGTATTTTTTGTATTTTCATCTGCCATTAACCTATGTTGTACATGTAATGTGGCGAATAAAACATCATTATCACTACCACTATAAACAAATAAAAAACCTTAGAAATATGTATATGGTGTAGATCGAATAATTAATAGAAGGAAAATAACAATTTGTCTGTTTTCTCACCAACAGTTTAATAAATTTGCGAAAGATTCTAATAAGACAATAGTATTGTTAATAATTAACAAAATTAAGAGTAGTCACCAGAAAAGGGAGGGGGGTGGGTGGGCGGGCCTACTGCTTGCCCATAAAAGACTCTCTAGGAAAAAAATTAACTTAGCCCCGCCCACCCACCCGTTCTCTCATTTTTTTCTTCTGAAATAAGAAATAAATCTTATAACAAATAGTACAACAAAAAAGTAACGATTGGTGTTTCTTACAGCCTAGTTTCTATCAATCAGTACCACTCCTATTCTGTAGAAGAACATATAATAAAGCCCGCCCACCCACTCGCCTCCATTTCGGTGATTAATTTTATATAAAAAAAGTACTATCCCAATTGAAGAGAAGAAGAAGAACCTTAAAACATGTTTAAAATAATAAATTTTTGTACGGAAATATGGTTTTTGCAATTAAACTCCACCCCTCTATCTGACAACGAATAAAAAATTTATTACAATTGCGATAGGGGCGGGTGGGTGGGGCTTAATTATTGGTTCTGTTTTCTTAAGATACACCTATTTTCGACAACACCAAATAGCATTTGATATTTTAAGTATTTTATTGTTGAAAGAAGACTATGTATATGTAAAAATAAAATAAAAAAAGTAGTATCCCGTTTCCGTCGATCTGTCTATCTGTTTGTCTGATGTCGTGTAGATGGTAAAATCGTTGACACCATCTTACAATTTTGCCGAATAAATGTAAAATATGCACAATGAATTTGTAGAAAGATTCCAAATGTTGTTAAAGCCCCAAATATTCTAACCCTTTCAAAGGTTTTAATGCTTTCAAGGATGCCAAAACCTCTAAGGACTACAATGATTTTAGGAATTTCAAAGAATTATAAAAAGCTAGAGAAGTCGGCAATTTAAAAATTCTAAAGGGATTTCAGGGATTTCGAAAATTCCGAACATTCCAGAGATTCCAAAAATATAATAATTGAAAATATGATAAAAATCTTTCAGATCTAAAAATATTTAACATTCTAGAGATATTGAAATATCTAAAAATAATGAAAATCTGAAAGCTCTAAAGATTATAGAAATTCTAGTGATTCTAGAATCTTGAGATTCTTAATATTCCAAAGTTTCCAGTGGTTTGAAAGATTCAAAAAGTATGAAAGCTTTCACGGGTTACATAGACTAGAAATTTCGAATTGTAAAAACACTTAAGATTCTAAATAGACTAATATAAATATAAAAAAGATTCAACAAAATCCTAGAAATTTTAAAGAACCTGGGGGTTTAGTGATCCTAGAAATTGCAGACTTTTTAGGTTTTATAAAACTCCTATAGTAATTCCCGAAGTGTGCAAAATTGCCATAGATTGGAAAGGCTCTAAAGTGTCTAAAGACTCTAAAGACTCTAAGGGGTCAAAAGCTAAAATTCTGTTCGAATACTTGAAAGATTCTAAAGGTTCTAGAGAAGTTCCAAAAATCCAAAATTTCTAAAACTTGTAAAAATCGCGAGAACTCTTAAAATGCCAAAGATTTTAAAAATTCCGAAGACTTAAAAGAAAACAAAAATCTTGACTAAAAAATCGTAAAGGCCGGAAAAATTTTTATAAATCCTAAAAGCACTGAAGGCTTTGAACACCCTAATTATTATCTTATAAAACTTGGAGACTGTAAAGATTCCAGAGCTTCCAAAAGTTCCAAAGGTTTAGACTCTTAAGATCTATAAATTTTAGAAAATCTAAAAAATTTAGAAAATTTGAGAAAAATGTGGTAGACCTAGAAATCTTGAAAATCTTGTAAATGGTTATATTTTAAAATTCTGGAAAATGTGGAAATTGTGGTCATTTTGGTTTCATTTGAAAAATCTTAAAGTTTTCGTACACTAGAATTTGCGAATTGTGAAGACACCAAAGATGCTAAATAAACTAAAGTTTTAGGTTCTAAATAGAAGAAACATCCAACAAAATCTTAAAAATTGTAAAGATCTTGGAAATATTAATGTTCCTAGAAATTATAAAAATTCTAAACTTTATAAAATTTATAGTAATTCTGAAGTATCCAAATTTCCAAAGATTGTTAAGACTCGAAGGACTCTGAAAAGTGTAAATATTCTAAATACTGTTTCCAAATATTACCACATGGACTTTTATCATGACAAAAATTTTAAAGATTCCAAAGACTCTAAACAAAACAAAATTCCTAAAATAAACTTAGCCCCGTCCACCCACCCGTTCTTTCATTTTTTTTATGAAATAATAAAAAACCTTGTAATAAATAGTACAACAAAAAAGTTACGATTTTTCTTAATGTATACCTATTTTCAACAACACGATATTTGGAACATGAAAAGTCTATGTAGCCCCACCCACCCGCCCCGATCTCAATTGTGATGAATTTTTTATTCGTTATGAGATTGAGGGGCGTAGCTTAACTGCAAAGTCCATATGTCTGAGGCACGATTGTATTGTAGAAAATAGACTATTTTGAGAAAAAATAGGGAATGAATATCCTTATTTTCTCAAAAATAAAAAAAGATCGAACGAAGAAAAGAAACTATACAAAAATAAAAATTTTAATATTCACAGCTTGACTTTGGTGTAAATTTGTAGCGCGAATCGGGAGATTGGCCAATACTGGTGACGCAGCTGGACATAATTCTAACCTCAAATTGTTTTGTCTTCCGTAATTTTTCTGATTTAACATATATAATCCTAGAAATTAACAAACTCATGCCTTTGAAGAATTGTTTGTATAATGTTGCGGGCTATATTTTGGCAAGAATTTTTCTAAAGACTTCTTCATAAATGTGTAATATGATTTTCGCAGCGATTTACCACTAAATGTTTAAACACTGAAACCCGAAAAAAGGCACACTTTTTTAATAAGATTTTTTTAAAAATGTCTAAGTGTGAAACAATTACAAACAAATTTGATACAATTTCCGGGACCGCCTGTATCATCCGCCACATATCCCTACACCGAAGACCTTTCAGATTATTTGTTGAATCAACACAAAACGCACAACAGCTCTTTGCCAACAACAAAAATAAAATTAAAGAAAATCTATTCACTCGATGATGGTCGTGAAGAGGTCTCAGCAACTGAATTTTCATCAATAGAAACGGAGGAATGGTACAGACAAATCCACTCTAATCTTTCACTACTTCTGCTGCTTTTTGTCTCCGAACAATGGCCGAGATAGCACTTGAATCCTGCTTGAAATTTTTTCTTTGTCCTTGCGGGCTGAAATGGATGCTACAGATCGCTGCTTTGCCGTCTGCCTACGCCGAACGAAGAGCTCCGGGGACCAGAAGTTTGCGTTTCCGGGGTTTTTGCTTAATTTTGGCGATTCCGTAAGGGTATTTGTTTTCGGGGAAATTAATTTTTACTGGGTAAATACATAATTCAGGCTGAAGAGACTGTCTACTCGAACTTAGTGTGATACGTTTTTATTTAGATTTTTCAGTGAAAAATCTTGGGTTATTTTTGCAGTGGTAGGTTGTGTTAATTTTACAACTAAGTCTGCGTGAAATCAAAATTTCACAAATGAAATATTAAAAAAACACCAAAGGGCTGATTCCAAAAATATAAAATGTTAATGGCTCCGGACCAAGATATGAGATTTTTTTTTAAATATATATTTTGAAATCGCGAAAAACGATCAAATTCATGTTCTGGAAGGTGTCTAATAATTCTGAAAAAATTTTTCAACTAGCTAATTCGAAAAACATAAATTTTTTAATTGTTTAGGAGAAGATTTTTGAAAAATTCGGTTGAAAAACGTTTTTTTTTTTTTTTAATATCCGGAAATCTCAAAAAACAGTCGCAAAATTCACTGAAACATTCTCAGATATGCACCTTGACGAAGTAATTCGGAAAGTGCTAGTGGCTCTGAAACAAGATTTTCGAAAAATCCGGTTGAAAATGGTATTGAAATCTCAAAAAACGGTCAAAAAATTCCGATGGAGATTTCAAAAATTTGAGATTTTTGAAAAATTGTCCAAAGTTCTCAAAATTTCTGAAAAATACATTGTTCCGACAAATTCGGTTTCGAAATGAAATTTTTAAAACTAAAAATCTCGAAAAACGGCGTGAATCGAAAAATTGAGAATATTTCAGTTACCTAAAAAAAATGTTTAGGATATTGTTTGAAAAACAAAATGGTTAATAGTCCTGGACAAAGATTTTCGAAAATTTCGGTTCTAAAATGGTTTCTTAAATCTCCAGAAATTTCAAAAACAGTCAAAAAACGATCGAAAAAATCACTGAAATACTGAAAATTTCGAAAAATTTTCCTAAAAATACTATAAATTTTTGAAAATAGACCTTGAAAAGCTGATTTGAAAAGACAAACTGTTTTTGGCTCCACACCACTTTTTAAATATCTTGAAATCTTGAAAAACGATAAAAATTTTTATTGAAGAAGTGAGATTTTTCAAAAATGGCCTAAAAATCCCAAAAAAGTTCTAGGAAATAACTTTAACGTGCCAATTCGAAAAATATAAAGTGTTTAATGGTCTCGGATAAAATTTTTTGAAAAATTCTATTCGAAAATGATTTTTTTAAATACCTCGAAGTTTCAAACAAACGGACTAAAAATCCACTGAAACATTGAAAATTTTGGAAAGGTGCCTAAAAATCCTGAAAAAAATCTGAAATATAGATAGATCCTGACGAGCTGATTCCAAAAATATAAAATGTTAATGGCTCCGGACCAAGATATTCGAAAAATTCGGCTTGAAAATGGCTTTTTAAATACATATCCTGAAATCGCGAAAAACGATCGAATTCATATTGTAGAAGTGAAATTTCTGAAAACATTTTTGGAAAGTATATTCCAACGAGCCAATTCGAAAAACATAAATTGTTTAATTGTCCCGGAAATGATTTTTGAAAAATTTCCCGATATTTAAAAAATTATTTTTTTATATATCAGGAAATCTCGAAAAACAGTTGAAAAATTCATTGAAACATTCTCAGATATGCACCTTGACGAAGTAATTCGGAAAATATAAAGTATTAGTGGCTCTGAAACAAGATTTTTGAAAAATCCGGTTTGAAAATGGTCTTAAAATCTCAAAAAACGGTCAAAAAATTCCGATGAAGATTTCAAAAATTTGAGATTTTTGAAAAATTGTTCGAAAGTTCTTAAAAATTTTGAAAAATACAGAGTTCCGACAAATTCGGTTTCGAAATGAAATTTTTAAAGAACTCAAAATCTCGAAAAATGAAAATCGAAAAATTGAGAATATTTAAGTCACCTAAAAATCCAAAAAAAAAAATGAAACAGAACCCTCGATGAGCTGATCCGAAAAACAAAATAATGAAGGTCCCGAGTCAAGATTTTCCAAAAATTCTGATTGAAAATGGGTTTTTTCAATACCTTGAAATCTTTAACAACTCCCAAAACGCAAAAAATTTTGAAAATACATTTCGAAGAGTTAATACGGAAAACAAAGTGTTTAATGGTCCTGGAGCGAGATTTTTTTAATTTCTCGAAGTTTCGAAAAACGGTCAAAAAATTCATACAGGGGAGTATTGGAAATTTGAAATTTATGTAAAGTCGTCTGAAATCTTCAAAAAATGTTCAGGATATTGTTCGAAATACAAAATGGCTAATAGTCCCGGACAAAGGTTTTCGAAAAATTCGGTTCTAAAATGGTTTATTAAATCTCCAGAAATTTCAAAAACAGTCAAAAAATCATCGAAAAAATCACTGAAATACTCAAAATTCCGGAAAATTTTCCTAAAAACCACATAAATTTTTGAAAATAGATCTTGACAAGCTGATTTGAAAAGACAAAATGTTTTTGGCTCCACACCACATTTTAAATACCTTGAAATCTCGAAAAACGATAACAAATTTTTATTCAAGAAGTGAGATTTTTGAAAAATGGCCTAAGAATCCCAAAACAATTCTAGGAAATAATTTTAACGTGCCAATTCGAAAAATATAAAGTGTTTAATGGTCTCGGATAAAATTTTTTGAAGAATTCAATTCTAAAATGATTTTTTTTTAAATCTCGAAGTATCAAACAAACGGACTAAAAATCCACTGAAACATTGCAAATTTTGGAAAGGTGCCTGAAAATCCTGAAAAAAATCTCAAATATAGATAGATCCTGACGTGCTGATTCCAAAAATATAAAATGTTAGTGGCTCCGGACCAAGATATTCGAAAAATTCGGCTTGAAAATGGCTTTTTTAAAAACATATCTTAAAATCGCGAAAAACGATCAAATTCATGTTGTAGAAGTGAAATTTCTGAAAAAATTTTTGGAAAGTATATTTCAACGAGCTAATTCGAAAAACATATATTTTTTTTAATGATCGCGGAGAAGATTTATGAAAAATTCGGTTCATAAATGATTTTTTTAAATTTCAAGAAATCTCGAAAAACAGTCGAAAATTAATCGAAAAATTCTCAGATATGCACCTTGACGAATTAATTCGGAAAATATAAAGTGTTAGTGGCTCTGAAACAAGAGTTTCGAAAAATCCGGTTTGAAAATGGCCTTGAAATCTCAAACAATGTTCAAAAAATGCCAATGGGGATTTCAAAATTTTCAGATTTTTGAAAAATTGTCCGAAACTTCTCAAAAATTCTGAAAAATACATAGTTCCGACAAATTCGGTTTCGAAATGGAATTTTTAAATAACTCAAAATCTCGAAAAACGAAAATCGAAAAATTGAGAATATTTAAGTCACCTAAAAATCCAAAAAAAAAATGGAACATAACCCTCAATGAGCTAATCCAAAAAACAAAATGATGAAGGTCTTGGGCAAGATTTTCCAAAAATTCGGATTGAAAATGGGTTTTTTAAATACTTTGAAATCTTTAACAACTCCCAAAACTCAAAAAATTTTGAAAAACACAGTTCGAAGAGTTGATACGGAAAACAAAGTGTTTAATAGTCCCGGAGCGAGATTTTTTGAATTTCTCGAAGCTTCAAAAAACGGTCAAAAAATTCATACAGGGGAGTATTAGAAATTTGAAATTTATTTAAAGTGGCCTGATAATCTTCAAAAAATATTTAGGATATTGTTCGAAAAACAAAATGGTTAATAGTCCCGGACAAAGATTTTCGAAAAATTTGGTTCTAAAATGGTTTTTTAAATCTCCAGAAATTTTAAAAACAGTCAAAAAACGATAGAAAAAATCACTGAAATACTGAAAATTTCGGAAAATGTTCCTAAAAATCCCATAAATTCTTGATACTAGACCTTGACAACCTGATTTGAAAAGACAAAATGTTATTGGCTCCACACCACATTTTAAATACCTTGAAATCTCGAAAAACGATAACAAATTTTTATTCAAGAAGTGAGATTTTTGAAAAATGGCCTAAAAATCCCAAAAAAGTTCTAGGAAATAATTTTAACGTGCCAATTCGAAAAATATAAAGTGTTTAATGGTCTCGGATAAAATTTTTTGAAAATTTAATTCGAAAATGATTTTTTTTTAAATCTCGAATTATCAAACAAACAGACTAAAAATCCACCGAAACATTGCAAATTTTGGAAAGGTGCCTGAAAATCCTGAAAAAAATCTGAAATATAGATAGATCCTGACGTGTTGATTCCAAAAATATAAAATGTTAGTGGCTCCGGACCAAGATATTCGAAAAATTCGGCTTGAAAATGGCTTTTTTAAAAACATATCTTGAAATCGCGAAAAACGATCAAATTCATGTTGTAGAATTGAAATTTCTGAAATAATTTTTGGAAAGTATATTTCAACGAGCTAATTCGAAAAACATAATTTTTTTAATGGTCGCGGAGAAGATTTGTGAAAAATTCGGTTCATAAATGATTTTTTTAAATATCAGGAAATCTCGAAAAACAGTCGAAAATTCATCGAAAAATTCTCAGATATGCACGTTGACGAATTAATTCGGAAAATATAAAGTGTTAGTGGCTCTGAAACAAGATTTTCGAAAAATCCGGTATGAAAATGGCCTTGAAATCTCAAAAAATGGTCAAAAAATGCCAATGGGGATTTCAAAATTTTCAGATTTTTGAAAAATTGTCCAAAACTTCTCAAAAATTCTGAAAAATACATAGTTCCGAAAAATTCGGTTTCAAAATGGACTTTTTAAATAACTCAAAATCTGGAAAAATGAAAATCGAAAAATTGAGAATATTTAAGTCACCTAAAAATCCAAAAAAAAATGGAACATAACCCTCGATGAGCTAATCCGAAAAACAAAATGATGAAGGTCCCGGGCCAAGATTTTCCAAAAATTCGGATTGAAAATGGGTTTATTAAATACCTTGAAATCTTTAACAACTCCCAAAACTCAAAAAATTTTGAAAATACATTTCGAAGAGTTAATACGGAGAACAAAGTGTTTAATGGTCCCGGAGCGAGATTTTTTTAACGTCTCGAAGCTTCGAAAAACGGTCAAAAAATTCATACAGGGGAGGTTTGGAAATTTGAAATTTATTTAAAGTGGCCTGATGATCTTCAAAAAATTTTTAGGATATTGTTCGAAAAACAAAATGGTTTATAGTCCCGGACAAAGATTTTCAAAAAAATCTTTTCTAAAATGGTTTTTCAAATCACCAGAAATTTCAAAAATAGTCAAAAAACGATCAAAAAGATCACTGAAATATTGAAAATTTCGGAAAACTTTCCTAAAAATCCCATCAATTTTTGAAAATAAACCTTGACAAACTGATTTGAAAAGACAAAATGTTATTGGCTCCACATCACTTTTTAAATACCTTAAGATCTCGAAAAACGATAAAAAATTTTTATTGAAGAAATGAGATTTTTGAAAAATGGCCTAAAAATCCCAAAAAAGTTCTAGGAAATAATTTTAACGTGCCAATTCGAAAAATATAAAGTGTTTAATGGTCTCGGATAAAATTTTTTCTACATTTTTCGTGATAATTGGTGAAAACCTTAATTTTAATGCAATTTTAATACAATTTTAATACACTTGGTTATTAGCAGTATGCAGGTAATACCCAAATTATAAGTGTTGTAAGAAATGAGAAATTTTTATTAAATAAAACTAAATTTGCTCTAGCAATTTTTCGGAAAGTTTCAGCGTTTCACCAAATTAACTAGATATCTATTTACTGTCATCTCACGCACAGAAAAAGCAAAAAATCCGTTGCCAACCGACGCACAAAATTTTCCAAAGCCGCCGCCCACGTGTGGGCTGTTCTTTATTACTCCGGCACACATTTTCCCTGAAAGGTTCGCGAATTGAATTTGAACGAGGCAAAAGGAGAGGAGATTGGCTTCGGAAAATGTGTTTCCTGCAGGGAACTGAACGGTAATGGATCGTCTATGTGGTGCAGTTCGTCGCATCGAAAATTAAATTTCTCCAAGAGGGAACGGTTTTTTTGTCACTTTTCATGTGAGCGCGCTTTTTCCGGGAAATGTGTGCCTTTCACAGGTGGCCTTTTCGCTCCGTCTCTGATGAATTAATTGAGTCTTGTTTGAATTTCTAGTTACATTTGACTCGGGGGCAAATAAACATAAACAACTGTTCAGTTTATCAGCGAACGAGCTGGGAAGCTTATCGGAAAAACAGGAATTTGTCGTCGGGAGTTGGAGAAGTTACAAATTAGTGGTACAAGTATGATCAAAAATTTTTAAAAGTAAATTTGGCTTTCGCAAAAGTTCACTTTGTCGTGAACCCTGTCCGTTACGGCCCTGCTCGGAAGGCGTATCTATTTCCCCCGTTTCCGAACACACAGATGTATAACATGGCAGGGGATAAACGTAAGTAAAAAGGGTGCCAAAGCACCGCATTCATGGCCAGCTCCGATGGGAGTTGCCAGTTGTAATGCTAATTAAAATGTTCATTATTGTGCACGTCGGGGGTGAAGTGGTCGTATTAGGTACACTCACTTGTTCCGTGTTCTTTTCATTATTGTTCCCTCTTTCTTCTTTTCGATTTTTAATGGCATCGGAACCGGGGCGCGGAAAGGGGGTTTGTTTTCATAACGTGCAAATGCAACGCATTTTCAATGGGAAAACATGGATGCTGGCTGCAGGCTGAATATGCAAAGTTTTGCCGATATTTACCAACATGGAGCGGAATTAATTAATCGGGCGGAAAGGGGCGAAGGGCGACAATTTTGGAGTTAAGTGGCTCGGAAAGGGATGGTAATGGGGGCGAGATTTTTCTTGCTAGGGCTTTGTATTTGGAGTGAGTGTTTCTGATGTTCTATGATTGCGTAACTACAAACAAAGAACACGAGAAATTTCTACAATTACTTTTTTTAATTCGTAGTTGTTATTTTTGAAAGTTAAGTTCTGATTTAATTTAGGACTGTTTAATAGCAATTAAATAAGAATATAACAAACAAATGCTTTAATTTTGTCAACATAGATAATTTGTCATTGTGACAGATTCACAGATCATTGCGACATTATTTAAGAAGAAAATGTCTAAAGTAGTTTTACTGCAGCAAAAAATTGCAATAAAAAGATGTTTTTTGCAGTTTCGAAAAGACAGGCCCGATGTTTCTTTCGAAGAAGTAACTATGAGGGTCTCGAACATATTTTCTGTAATGTAAAAATACGCCGTAAAATATTTTTTTAATTTTTTTTCTCATAGGTGGGAACATCAACTGTGGCGAAAATTTTTTCAACAGGGGACCAAAATTTAAAAACATCACTATCTGGCAAGCGAAAACCAACGGATTTATTTACAAATTATATGTTTCGGAAAGACCTGGAACGACAAATTTGGCAACTTAATGAAAAAAACGAATATTTCACTATAGATACTCTTTTGGCATTTTCTAGGGAACAGTTGGAATTTAAAGGGGGGCGAACCGCATTATACAAAATTCTTAAGTCAATGGGTTATAAACAAAGGGAAGTAAATGATCGCAAAATTCTATGTGAACAAAAACATGAAAATTACTTTTTTGAGAACATATTTACAGTTTCTAAATTCTTGTGAAAATTTGACTTTCGTGTATTTGGATGAAACATGGATCTATCAAAATGGTTCGTCCATTCGTCGCTGGGTGCACGATACTGATCTAAAAAGCAATCCCACCAAAATTAAAAGTGAAGGATCAAGGTTTACTATTCTACACGCGGGTTGTTCAACAGGGTTCTTGGATGGTTGTAACAATTTTTTAAATTCAAAAAATAACGATAGAGACTATCATAAAACGATGAACGGGACAATTTTTCAAAATTGGGTGGTTAATCAGCTCATTCCTGCTTTGGCAAAATTGAACCAAAAATGTGTGGTGGTCTTAGACAATGCACCGTATCATTCGGTTCAGTTGGATAAACCACCCACTTTTTCTGGTAAAAATTGTGAAATGCAGCAATGGCTCTTTAAACATAGTGTTGAATTTGACAAAAAATTTTCGAAGAAACAGTTGTGGGATTTAATAAACCCTTCAGAAATAATAGAAAAAAAGATATTTGGTAGACACGACATTACGAGAAAGTGGCCATGAAGTTCTTAGATTACCTCCGTACCATTGTCAATATAATCCAATTGAAATGGCGTGGGGATGTATATATTTCTGGCATATTTTTTAACCTTTAATTTAATAAAACGTAACTTAGCGAAAAAAGTTCAGGGAATTTTTATTCTTCTGCATCGAATACCACGAAACTCACTAGATTTTTATGGCCAACGCTACTGTATAAAGATCTTGAACGGATAATCTGTAACTCTTTTTATATTTTATTTCTCAGAGTCGTTAGGGACTATTTTGTCGAGACGTTTGCAAATGAGTGGATTGACAGAGGCAGTGTGAATGCATGGCCCCCTCGTAGTCCCGACTCAACACTTTTAGATTTCTTCCTCTGGGGGGTTGTAATATTTCACTTTTTCCTGTCTATTTTGCTCTAAAATCTGAAGTTTCTTTGTAATATACCGGGTGTCTGGAAAAATCCGCTACGCTCTTGACAATCAACTGGTGAGTTTGGGAAAAATAGTAAAAAAAATCCCTCTCACATTTTAGTAGACTTATAATGATTTTAAAATTGGTTCTTTTGCTACGTTTAACAACTAAACACGCATTTATTATCACAACAACTAGTATTAAAACTTTTAGTACTGGTGTTTTATTTTCAGATAAATTTAAAGGAATCTGGTGTTTTTTTTTGCTGGATGAACTTGAAAAAATCTTTTGAGCTTTCAGTGTTTTATTTTTTATTGAATTTGAAAAAGTCTTGAGTACCACAACGGTTTTTTTTTTCA
The DNA here is from genome assembly GCF_036711695.1 of Zophobas morio. NCBI lineage: Eukaryota > Metazoa > Arthropoda > Insecta > Coleoptera > Tenebrionidae > Zophobas > Zophobas morio. The sequence continues at coordinate 871,234 of NW_026972132.1, forward strand.
TTCGGGAGACTTTTGTGTAACCATGGTGGTTTTGTAAATTATTTAAGACAATTTTGGTTGAATTTGGTGTTCTATTTTTTGAAAATTCTGACCTGACCTGTTTTTGAGATAATTTTGGGACCCTGTTTTTTTTTTGAAAAATTGAAAACATTTTTGAGGTTCTACTTTGGAGCCTCTAGTGTCTTTTCTTATAATAGTTTAATTACATTTCTTAGAGGATACGTCATTTGCCAAAATCAGTCTTATCTTAGCTAGCCCCAGCCGCCCGCTCTCTATATCCTTAGAGATTATCTATTTATCAAAATCAGTCTTAACAGGTACTAGCCCTATCCACCCTCTCCATCTTTTCTTAGAGTGTATGTGATTTGCCAAAATCGGTTTTATTTTAACAGGTACTAGCCCTGCCCACCCACCCGTTCTTTTCTTAGAGAGTATCTCATCTGCCAAAATCACTCTTATCTTAGCAGGTACTAGCCCCGCCCACCCACCCTCTCTTTTCTTAGGGGGTATGTCATTTGCCAAAATCACTCTTATCTTAGTAAGTACTAGCCCCGCCCACCCACCCTTTCTTTTTTTAGAGGGTATCTCATCTGCCAAAATCAGTTTTATCTTAGCAAGCACTGATGATGATGACTAACTTTACAAAAAATGATTAAAATTTGGAAATATTACGAGCTTACTTATTTGCACAAGGCAGCAATTTTGAACATCTTCTCTAGTGTTTGGTTGGTTATGCTTTATTGGATTTGTCTTTGTTAGTTTTGTTTCTGTTTATAATTTATAAATGTTTCCTTAAGTATTTTTTTTTTTTTGTTTATTTACTAATGAAAAATAAGAGCTTGTTTTATTAATAATAATGGACAGCGATTAATGACTACTGGTTGTTATGATTATTGTCCTATTGATATTTTGGACACTTTAGAACAATTTGAAGCTTAAAATTTCCAGAATCTTTAAGGCTCTGTAGAATTTTTAGAAACTTTTAGGTCCTCAGGATTTATAAAATTTTATGATTTATTTCATTTTTTCCTTAATTTAAAGTCTTCGCTCAAGCTTATTTGCAATTTGTAATTTCTATGATCTTTCTAATTTATAGGATTTTTTAGAATGTTTGGAATCTATTGCTTCTTACCTTTTTTACATCCTAATTTTATTAGTTCCCACTCTCAATCTATGGAATAATATATATTTAACTACCGCCCACCCTCCCCGCGTCCATTTCACTGATTGTTTTTATCTGCTCTGATTGAAAGGTGCATCTTATACTGAACAATAATAAAATTAGTCGTTTGAAAAAAAGAGGGTGGGTGGGTGGGCATAGTACTTAATAAGATAAGACTGATTTTGGCAAATGAGATATCTTCCAAGAAAATAGAGGGTGGGTGGGTGGGGCTAATATTTGACAAGATAAAACTGATTTTAGCAAATGATACTAATGGAGTTTTCAGAATCATTGAAGATTTTGGACACTTTAGAATGTTAGATGTTTAAACTTTCTAGCATCTTAAGAACGATCAAAATCTTTCAAATTTTTAGGATTTTCTTTGATGTTTCTTATATTTTGAACCTTAGAATTTCAGTTTATTTACAATTTGGATTTTTTCTAATCTTTCTAATTTCTAGAATCTTTACGGTCTTTAGAATACCTGAAGTCTTTAGAGTCATTGCAGAATTTGGACGCTTTGAAAATAGAAGTTTAGAATTTCTAGGATCTTTAAAGCTCTCTAAAATTTATAGGAACTCTAGGACCCTCAGAATCTTTAAAATTTTTATATTTTTTTGTCTTTCTCATATTTAGAATTTTAGAATTTCAATTTATTTACAATTTAGAATTTCTCTAATCTTTCTAATTTATAAGATCTTTGAGGCCTTAGAATGAAGCACTTGAAAAATAAGACTGTGTCAAATTACATTCCCTCTAAAGTATTTGTTAAGATAAGACTGATTTTGGTAAATGACTGAACAATATTAAGAGTAATCTCTGGAATCAAGAGGGGGTGGGTGGGCGGGCCTATTGCTTCTTACTTTTTTTTACATCCTAATTTTAGTAGTGCCCACTCTCAGTCTGTGGAATAATATATAATTAATTACCGCCCACCCTCCCCGCCTCCATTTCACTGATTATTTTTATCTGCTTTGATTGAAACGTACATTTTATACCAAACAATGATAAAATTAGTCGTTAGAAGAAGAAGAGGGCGGGTGGGCGGGGCTAGTACTTGCTAAGATAAAACTGATTTTGGCAAATGACACTAATAGTAATCTTAGAAAAGTGAAAAAAGGAGTTGGAGGATACGGAAATGGGCTGTTCACAAAGGTCGAAATTTCCATTACTAAGAAGAGTGGGCGAGCAGAACGAACTGATGATTGAGAATTAAAGATGAGATGCTAAATGTGGCATGCGACAATAGTCGTATGTTGAACCCCCTTTCATGTCAAAACAATGTTTAAGTGAAATTTTAGTGTTTGTTCCTTACATATGAAATAAACACTTACAAAATGCCGAATAACTGTTTTAAATAGCGTAAAGTTTTATGCTTTCGAAGAAATGGATACCGTTAACTTGATCATTGCTACTGAAAACTGAAAGTATCGGCAAAAATGTTTATATTTCAGGCATATCTTTTAACTTTTAATTCAATAAAACATAACCTAACGAAAAAAGTTCAGGGAATTATTATTCGTCTGCATAGAATACCAACAAAACTCACTAGATTTTCATGGCCAACGCTACTGTATACAGATCTTGAACGGATAATCTGTAACTCTTTTTATATTTTATTTCTCAGAGTCGTTAGGGATTATTTTGATGAGACGTTTGCAAATGAGTGGATTGACAGAGGCAGTGTGAATGCATGGCCCCCTCGTAGTCCCGACTCAACACCTTTAGATTTCTTCCTCTGGGGGGTTGTAATATTTTACTTTTTCCTGTCTATTTTGCTCTAAAATCTGAAGTTTCTTTGTAATATACCGGGTGTCTGGAAAAATCCGCTACGCTCTTAACAATCAACTGGTGAGTTTGGGAAAAATAGTAAAAAAAATCCCTCTCACATTTTAGTGAAGTTATAATGATTTTAAAATTGGTTCTTTTGCTTCGTTTAACAACTAAACACGCATTTATTATCACAACAACTAGTGTTAAAACTTTTAGTACTGGTGTTTTATTTTCGGATAAATTTAAAGGAATCTGGTGTTTCTTTTGCTGGATGAATTTGAAAAAATCTTTTGAGCTTTCGGTGTTTTATTTTTTATGAATTTGAAAAAGTCTTGAGTGCCAGAACGGTTTTTTTTTTAATTCGGGAGACGTTTGTGTACCCATGGTGGTTTTGTAAATTATTTAAAACAATTTTGGGGGACTTTGGTGTTCAATTTTTGGAAAATTCTGACCTGACCTGTTTTTGAGATAATTTTGGGACCCTGTTTTTTTTTTGAAAAATTGAAAACATTTTTGAGGTTCTACTTTGGAGCCTCTAGTGTCTTTTCTTATAATAATTTAATTACACTTCTTAGAGGATACGTCATTTGCCAAAATCAGTCTTATCTTAGCTAGCCCCAGCCGCTCGCTCTCTATGTTCTTTCTCTATTTATCAAAATCAGTCTTAACAGGTACTAGCCCTATCCACTCTCCCCCTCTTTTCTTAGAGTGTATGTGATTTGCCAAAATCGGTTTTATTTTAACAGGTACTAGAACTGCCCACCCACCCAATCTTTTCTTAGAGGATATTTTATTTGCCAAAATCACTCTTATCTTAGCAGGTACTAGCCCCGCCCACCCACCCTCTCTTTTCTTCGGGGGTATGCCATTTGCCAAAATCACTCTTATCTTAGCAAGTACTAGCCCCGCCCACCCACCCTTTCTTTTTTAGAGGGTATTTCATCTGCCAAAATCAGTTTTATCTTAGCAAGCACTGATGATGATGACTAACTTTTACAAAAAATTATGAAAATTTGGAAATATTACGAACTTACTTATTTGCACAAGGCAGCAATTTTGAACATCTTCTCTAGTATTTGGTTGGTTATGCTTTATTGGATTTTTCTTTGTTAGTTTTGTTTCTGTTTATAATTTATAAATGTCTCATTAAGTATTTTTTATGTTTATTTACTAATGAAAAATAAGAGCTTGTTTTATTAATAATAATGCACAGCGATTAATGACTACTGGTTGTTATGATTATTGTCCTATTGATATTTTGGAAACTTTAGAAGAATTTGAAGTTTAAAATTTCCAGAATTTTTTAAGGCTCTGTAGAATTTTTAGAATCTTTTAAGTCCTCAGGATTTTTAAAATTTTATGATTTATTTGATTTTTTCCTTAATTTAAAGTCTTCACTTCAGCTTATTTGCAATTTGTAATTTCTCTGATCTTTCTAATTTATAGGATTTTTTAGAATGTTTGGAATCTATTGCTTCTTACCTTTTTTTTTACATTCTAATTTTATTAGTTCCTACTTTCAGTCTATGGAATAATATATAGTTAACCCCGCCCACCCTCCCCGCCACCATTTCACTGATTATTATTTTTATATGCTCTGATTGAAAGATGCGTCTTATACTGAACAATAATAAAATTAGTCGTTTGAAAAAAAAGAGGGTGGGTGGGTGGGCATAGTACTTGATAAGATAAGGCTGATTTTGGCACATGAGATATCTTCCAAGAAAATAGAGGGTGGGTGGGCGGGGCTAATATTTGACAAGATAAAACTGATTTTGGCAAATTATACTAATGAAGTTTTCAGAATCATTGAAGATTTTGGACACTTTAGAATGTTAGATGTTTAAACTTTCTAGCACCTTAAGAACAATCAAAATCTTTCAAATTTTTAGGATTTTCTTTGATGTTTCTTGTATTTAGAACCTTAGAATTTCAGTTTATTTACAATTTGGATTTTTTCTAATCTTTCTAATTTCTAGAATCTTTAAGGTCTTTAGAATACCTGAAGTCTTTAGAGTCATTGCAGATTTTGGACGCTTTGAAAATAATAGAAGTTTAGAATTTCTAGGATCTTTAAAGCTCTCTAAAATTTATAGGAACTCTAGGACCCCCAGAATCTTTAAAATTTTTATATTTTTTTTTGTCTTCCTCATATTTAGAATTTTAGAATTTCAGTTTATTTACAATTTAGAAATTCTCTAATCTTTCTAATTTATAGGATATTGGAGTCCTTAGAATGAAGCACTTGCAAAATAAGACTGTGTCAAATTACATGCCCTCTAAAGTATTTGTTAAGATAAGACTGATTTTGGTAAATGACTGAACAATATTAAGAGTAATCTCTGGAATGAAGAGGGGGTGGGTGGGCGGTTTTATTGCTTCTTACTTTTTTTTACACCCAAATTTTGTTAGTTCCCACTCTCAGTCTATGGAATAATATATAATTAATTCCGCCCACCCTCCCGCCTCCATTTCACTGATTATTTTATCTGCTTTGATTGAATCGTGCGTCTTACACTAAACAATAATAAAATTACTCGTTAGAAAAAGAAGAGGGCGGGTGGGCGGGGCTAGTACTTGCTAAGATAAAACTGACACTATTGAAGTTTTCAGAATCATTGAAGATTTTGGACATTTTGTAATTCTTAGAAGTTTAAAATTTCTTTGAATTTTTAGGATTTTGTTGGATTTTTTTTGCAAGTAGAATCTAAGCACACGTTTCTTGCGAAGGTCACATTTAATATTTCTGGTAACTACTAGGTAAGTATAAAGAAAGATAATCCGACAAAAGCATCTCAAACATAATTTGGCTTAGATAAAAACTCAATGGTTTGAAAAGCTGCAAAAAAATACCGGATACAAAGAGTTTAAAATATTACAAGCCGAAAATGTAGAAAAAGATTTAAAAACGAAACCCACTAAAATTTCTAATTTTAAATATTCGATTGGCTTTTTTAGCCTAAAACCCGCTCTTTATCCATCACCGCCTGGAATTTTCCCTAACTCTCAAAACCATCTCCTCCGATTTCACTTTTCAAAACTCAATTAACCCCTCTTGTTCGCAGAATCCAATCCATCCTCAAGTACGCAATACACTTAATGGGTTAAACACGTGACGGGACCCCGTTCCGGTGGCCGGCGTCCGCAGTCCGGCCCTGCCGCGACGCTCCAGTGACGCCCCGGCTGTCCGCAGCAGCCGCCATATTGGACGCCATCGCCGTCCTTTGTTAGGGCGCCCGCCTTTGTGCCGCGATGTCATCATACCATGTTGAAATGTGGCCCCCAGCGGCAGGTCCGCACACATCAATGCCGATAACACAAACTCACCCTCGCATTTCGCCCGTCGATATCGCAGCAAAATCCGACGTTTAATTAACGGAAGGAGTCGACTTGTCGGCCTAATTGGACCAGGAATTCCTGTTATTACATGTTAAGACCCGCACGAACAATACAGCGCTACACAAGCCCGCGCTGAATGCCGAATCGATGCGGGGGTGTGAAGCTCTGGAAATCGGGATGGAAGTTTTATTAGCGGAAATTTGGGATTTGCGATTTTTCAAAATTCATGGATGGGGTGCGGGGGCGCACGAAATTGGCGATTAAAGGGCGGAAATGGGGCATGCGTGACTTGAAAGTTAAATGGAAAACACACAGGGTAAAAAAAATCTATAAATTGGTGAAAATGTTAATTTTAATACAGTTGGTTATTGACAGTATGCAGGTAAATAATTACCGACGTTTTCCAGTAATGCGGACGGGTTTTTTCAAGACTTCAAGTATGAGCACCCCAATTATGCGTATTACTGGAATTCTTTATTTAGCGGCTTCTAAGTCATCAACATTTTTGCAAGGACACGTATATCAGTTGGGATAGATGTAGTGTAATACTAAGAATAAAATTATTGTATTCCCAAATTTTCGGGAAAATGAATTATGTCGTTTTAAATATTGATTTGTAATAATCAATAAAATAACGAAACAATTTACTCATGTATACGGCGCCGGCGTGTACTAAGAGAGGCAACTGAAAATCGTTTATGTATAAGCATTCTTAATTTAAGACGACAAGCGTAACATAACATACGTGAGAGTCAAACAGAGAAACTGTAAACAAAACCGATGGTCGTCTAGAGATTTTTATTGCTTCGACTTCCGCTTATTATATAAAACATTGGGTTTTATTTTAACTTTTGACGGTCGAATTCACAATTGGTTGATTATAAACATGTCTATACTACATTCGCGGAACCTAGTCAGCGCACAAAACAAATGCACGTTTGTAATGTTAAAGTAAATATAAATAAGCGTGCTACCCTTATGCTTCAACCGAGTTTTTACTTTACAAAATTTTGTGTCTACCAAATTGGGTTGGTCCAATGTAATACTAATAATAAGTGTTGCCTTTAATTTAATCAATAAAATAAATTGACTTCATTAATTTTTTTGAGCCACCTCTTAAGCAAATCTAAAAAAAATATATGAATGGAATGATAAATCACAAGTACAAACTCATCATATTTTTTGCATTTTAGACAGGATTTATTCAGCAAAATTTAGGGGTGACGTCATCAATTTTTTTAGGGGGGATAAACAAATGCATTTTGAAGAAAAGTTTACCATGCTTATGATAACTTTAAAATATCTCCAAGATTTCAAAGCATTCGGTTTTGTAATTCCTGATTAAATCGATAAAATAAATTCACGCATTCATTAATTTTTTTGAGTCACCCTGTAATGCAAATCCAAAAATATGAATGGAATGATAAATCACAAGTACAGACTCATCCTATTTTCTACATTTTCGATAGGATTTATTCAGCAAAATTTTGTGGTGATGTCATCAATTTTTTAGGGGGATGAACAAATACATTTTGATAAAAAATTTACCATGCTTATAATAACTTTAAAACATCTCCAAGATTTCAAAGCATTCGGTTTTGTAGTTCCTGAGTAAATCAATAAAATAAATTTTGCGCATTAATTAATTTTTTTGAGTCACCCTGTACATGCAAATCCAAAAAATATGAATGGAGTGATATATCACAAGTACAGACGCATCATATTTTGTACATTTTAGATGATTTATTCGGCAAACTTTTGAGCTGACGTCATCAAGTTTTTGGAGGGGATAAGCAAATATATTTTGACTAAAGATTTATGATGCTCTTTAGAGCCTTAAAACAACTGCAACATTTCAAAACATTCGGGTTAGCAGATTCAAAATTAAATTGGAAAATGTTGTTTTATAATTTTGATTTTTTTTCCAAAAATCTGGACGTTTCGTGTAAAAACTCAATTCGGAGTCGTAAACGACATGTGTAGGACTATGTTATTTTATACAGGGTCATTATAAAATATTGTAGTCGAAGAAGGCCATGATTTTGGTGACATTTTGTGCCGCCTTTTTCAGTTTTGTGGAAAGGATTACACTAATATTGGAATTTTTATTTTTAACGCCACATTAGTTGACATTAGCGGCTGCACTGTTTCAACGCTTCATCAAATTCTGTCAGATGTCAATAATTTTTTCGTTTGTACTGGTACGTTTTCCCTCACTTTGTGCGTTAATTGACTTGTCTTGTTTTCATTTTTGCTGTCTTCCCCTTTGTTAGAACTTTAATAAGTGTCTCAAAAAACAGTTTTTATCAAAACTACAGATCATTGTTGAATAATCTCAGGTAATGAACAGAGAGGAATAACTATGGTCAGTGTTACAAATGATTTTTTTAGTTCTTTGGCGCAATCATCATGCCTATTACCGTAATGGGGTGTTAAATGAGGATGGGGATGGAGTGTACTCTGTGGAGGCGTCTAAAAACGAGTATCTAGTGAAATGTTCTGTTGTCATTGACGAAGAATCTTTGAAGACGCTATATGGCGAATTATGGCCAGATTTAACGACACTGGTAGCATTTCTAAGTGAAAACCGACGGGGAGACCTCAAGTTAGTGAAGACGTTGTTGAAGATTTAAGGATGAGAATGGAACAAAGTCCGAATAAAGCTTTCTCAAAAATCTTTACTGTCCGGAGTACCATACAGCCCATGTCAGAAAATCGTAAAAGAGAAGTTACATATGCATCCATACAAGATTTTGTCGGTTCAGGAGCTGCAACCAGCTGATTTTCCTTGCCGCGTTGGGTATTGTAGTTGGTTTCAAGCTGATATGGACGATAACGGGATTCTCGAATTATATATTATTCCACAGACTGAGAGTGGGAACTAATAAAATTAGGATGTAAAAAAAAAGTAAGAAGCAATAGGCCCGCCTACCCACCCCCTCTTCATTCCAGAGATCACTCTTAATATTGTTCAGTCATTTACTAAAATCAGTCTTATCTTAACAAATACTTTAGAGGGCATGTAATTTGACACAGTCTTATTTTTCAAGTGCTTCATTCTAAGGCCTCAAAGATCCTATAAATTAGAAAGATTAGAAAGAAATCCTAAATTGCAAATAAACTGAAATTCTAAAATTCTAAATATGAGAAAAACAAAAAAATATAAAAATTTTAAAGATTCTGAGGGTCCTAGAATTCCTATAAATTTTAGAGAGCTTTAAACATCCTAGAAATTCGAAACTTCTATTATTTTGAAAGCGTCCAAAATCTACAATGACTCTAAAGACTTCAGGTATTCTAAGGACCTTAAAGATTCTAGAAATTAGAAAAATTAGAAAAAATCCAAATTGTAAATAAACTGAAATTCTAAGGTTCTAAATATAAGAAACATCCAAGAAAATCCTAAAAATTTGAAAGATTTTGATCGTTCTTAAGATGCTAGAAAGTTTAAAGATCGAACATTCTAAAGTGTCCAAAATCTTCAATGAATCTGAAAACTCCATTAGTGTCATTTGCCAAAATCAGCCTTAACTTATCAAGTACTATCCCCACCCACACACCCTCTGTTTTTTTCAAAAGACTAATTTTATTATTGTTCAGTAGAATTCGCACCTTTCAATCAGAGCAGATAAAAATAATCAGTGAAATTGAGGCGGGGAGGGTGGGCGGGGTTAACTATTTATTATTCCATAGATTGAAAGTGGGAACAAATAAAATTAGGATGTAAAGGTAAGAAGCAATTGATTCCAAACATTCTAAAAAATCCTATAAATTAGAAAGATCAGAGAAATTACAAATTGCAAATAACCTGAAGTGAAGACTTTAAATTAAGGAAAAAATCAAATAAATCATAAAATTTTATAAATCCTGAGGACCTAAAAGATTCTAAAAATTCTACAGAGCCTTAAAGATTCTGGAAATTTTAAGCTTCAAATTGTTCTAAAGTGTCCAAAATATCAATAGGACAATAATCATAACAACCAGTAGTCATTAATCGCTGTCCATTATTATTAATAATACAAGCTCTTATTTTTCATTAGTAAATAAACAAAAAAAAATACTTAAGGAGACATTTATAAATTATAAACAGAAACAAAACCAACAAAGAAAAATCCAATAAAGCATAACCAACCAAATACTAGAGAAGATGTTCAAAATTCCTGCCTTGTGCAAATAAGTAAGCTCGTAATATTTCCAAATTTCCATAATTTTTTGTAAAAGTTAGTCATCATCAGTGCTTGCTAAGATAAAACTGATTTTGGCAGATGAGATACCCTCTAAAAAAAGAAAGAGTGGGTGGGCGGAGCTACTACTTGCTAAGATAAGAGTGATTTTGGCAAATGACATACCCCCTAAGAAAAAAGAGGGTGGGTGGGCGGGGCTAGTACCTGCTAAGATAAGAGTGCTTTGGCAAATGACATACCCCTTAAGAAAAGAAAGGTGGGTTGGCGGGTTTAGTACCTTGTAAGGTAAGAGTGATTTTGGCAAATAAAATATCCTCTAAGAAAAGAACGGGTGGGTGGGCGGGGCTAGAACCTGTTAAGACTGATTTTGATAAATAGAGAAAGAACATAGAGAGCGGGCGGCTGGGGCTAGCTAAGATAAGACTGATTTTGGCAAATGACGTATCCTCTAAGAAATGTAATTAAATTATTATAAGAAAAGACACTAGAGGCTCCAAAGTAGAACCGCAAAAATGTTTTCAATTTTTCAAAAAAAAACAGGGTCCCAAAATTATCTCAAAAAGAGGTCAGGTCAGAATTTTCCAAAAATAGAACACCAAATTCAACCAAAATTGTCTTAAATAATTTACAAAACCAGCATGGGTACACAAAAGTCTCCCGAATTAAAAAAAAACCGTTGTGGCACTCAAGACTTTTTCAAATTCATAAAAAATAAAACACTGAAAGCTCAAAAGATTTTTTCAAGTTCATCCAGCAAAAAAAAACACCAGATTCCTTTAAGTTTATCCGAAAATAAAACACCAGTACTAAAAGTTTTAATACTAGTTGTGATAATAAATGCGTGTTTAGTTGTTAAACGTAGCAAAAGAACCAATTTTAAAATCATTATAACTCCACTAAAATGTGAGAGAGATTTGTTTTACTACAGCCGGTATATTACAAACAAACTTCAGATTTTAGAGCAAAATAGACAGGAAAAAGTAAAATATTACAACCCCCCAGAGGAAGAAATCTAAAGGTGTTGAGCCGGGACTACGAGGGGGCCATGCATTCACAGTGCCTCTGTCAATCCACTCATTTGCAAACGTCTCATCAAGATAGTCCCTAACGACTCTGAAAAATAAAATATAAAAAGAGTTACAGATTATCCGTTCAAGATCTTTATCCAGTAGCGTTGGTCATGAAAATCTAGTGAGTTTGTTGGTATTCGATGCAGAAGAATAAAAATTCCATGAACTTTTTTCGTTAGGTTATGTTTTATTGAATTAAAGGTTAAAAAATATGCCAGAAATATAAACATTGTTGCCGATACTTTCAGTTTTCAGTAACAATGACCAAGTTAACGGTATCCATTTCTTAGAAAGCATAAAACTTTACGCTATTTAAAACAGTTATTCGGCTTTTTGTAAGTGTGTATTTCATATGTAAGGAACAAACACTAAAATTTCACTTAAACATTCTTTTTATATGAATGGCGGCATGGCACATACGACTATTGTCGCATGCCACATTTAGCATCTCATCTTTAATTCTCAATCATCAGTTCGTTCTGCTCACCCACTCTTCTTAGAAATGGAAATTTCGACCTTTGTGAACAGCCTATTTCCGTATCCTCCAACTCGTTTTTTCACTTTTCTAAGATTACTATTAGTGTCATTTGCCAAAATCAGTTTTATCTTAGCAAGTACTAGCCCCGCCCACCCGCCCTCTTCTTCTTCTTCTAAAGACAAATTTTATTATTGTTTAGTATAAAATGTACGTTTCAATCAAAGCAGATAAAAATAATCAGTGAAATGGGGGGGGGGGGGAGGGTGGGCGGGATTAATTATATATTATTCCACAGACTGAGAGTGGGAACTAATAAAATTAGGATGTAAAAAAAAGTAGGAAGCAATAGGCCCGCCTACCCACCCCCTCTTCATTCCAGAGATCACTCTTAATATTGTTCAGTCATTTACCAAAATCAGTCTTATTTTAACAAATACTTTAGAGGGCATGTAATTTGACACAGTCTTATTTTTCAAGTGCTTCATTCTAAGGCCTCAAAGATCCTATAAATTAGAAAGATTAGAAAGAAATCCTAAATTGCAAATAAACTGAAATTCTAAAATTCTAAATATGAGAAAAACAAAAAAATATAAAAATTTTAAAGATTCTGAGGGTCCTAGAATTCCTATAAATTTTAGAGAGCTTTAAAGAACCTAGAAATTCGAAACATCTATTATTTTGAAAGCGTCCAAAATCTACAATGACTCTAAAGACTTCAGGTATTCTAAGGACCTTAAAGATTCTAGAAATTAGAAAAATTAGAAAAAATCCAAATTGTAAATAAACTGAAATTCTAAGGTTCTAAATATAAGAAACATCCAAGAAAATCCTAAAAATTTGAAAGATTTTGATCGTTCTTAAGATGCTAGAAAGTTTAAAGATCGAACATTCTAAAGTGTCCAAAATCTTCAATGAATCTGAAAACTCCATTAGTGTCATTTGCCAAAATCAGTTTTATCTTGTCAAATATTAGCCCCGCCCACCCACCCTCTATTTTCTTGGAAGATATCTCATGTGCCAAAATCAGCCTTATATTATCAAGTACTATGCCCACCCACCCACCCTCTTTTTTTCAAACGACTAATTTTATTATTGTTCAGTATAAGACGCATCTTTCAATCAGAGCAGATAAAAATAATCAGTGAAATGGAGGCGGGGAGGGTGGGCGGGGTTAACTATATATTATTCCATAAACTGAAAGTAGGAACTAATAAAATTAGAATGTAAAAAAAAGGTAAGAAGCAATAGATTCCAAACATTCTAAAAAATCCTATAAATTAGAAAGATCAGAGAAATTACACATTGCAAATAAACTGAAGTGAAGACTTTAAATTAAGGAAGAAATCAAATAAATCATGAAATTTTAAAAATCCTGAGGACCCAAAAGATTCTAAAAATTCTACAGAGGCTTAAAGATCCTGGAAATTTTAAATTTCAAATTATTCTAAAGTGTCCAAAATGTCAATAGGACAATAATCATAACAACCAGTAGTCATTAATCGCTGTCCATTATTATTAATAAAACAAGCTCTTATTTTTCATTAGTAAATAAACAAAAAAAAATACTTAATAAGACATTTATAAATTATAAACAGAAACAAAACTAACAAAGAAAAATCCATTAAAGCATAACCAACCAAATACTAGAGAAGATGTTCAAAATTCCTGCCTTGTGCAAATAAGTAAGCTCGTAATATTTCCAAATTTCCATAATTTTTTGTAAAAGTTAGTCATCATCAGTGCTTGCTAAGATAAAAGTGATTTTGGCAGATGAGATACCCTCTAAAAAAGAAAGGGTGGGTGGGCGGGGCTAGTACTTGCTAAGATAAGAGTGATTTGGCAAATGACATACCCCCTAAGAAAAGAGAGGGTGGGTGGGCGGGTTTAGTACCTTCTAAGGTAAGAGTGATTTTGGCAGATGAGATACCCTCTAAGAAAAGAACGGGTGGGTGGGCGGGGCTAGTACCTGTTAAAATAAAACCGATTTTGGCAAATCACATACACTCCAATAAAAGAGGGGGAGGGTGGATAGGGCTAGTACCTGTTAAGACTGATTTTGATAAATAGATAATCTCTAAGAACATAGAGAGCGGGCGGCTGGGGCTAGGTAAAATAAGACTGATTCTGGCAAATGACGTATCTTCTAAGAAATGTAATTAAATTATTATAAGAAAAGACACTAGAGGCTCCAAAGTAGAACCTCAAAAATGTTTTCAATTTTTCAAAAAAAAGCAGTGTCCCAAAATTATCTCAAAAACAGGTCAGGTCAGAATTTTCCAAAAATAGATCACCAAAGTTCCCCAAATTTGTTTTAAATAATTTACAAAACCACCATGCGTACACAAAAGTCTCCCGAATTAAAAAAAAACCGTTGTGGCACTCAAGACTTTTTCAAATTCATAAAACATAAAACACTGAAAGCTCAAAAGATTTTTTCAAGTTCATGCAGCAAAAGAAAACACCAGATTCCTTTAAATTTATCCGAAAATAAAACACCATTACTAAAAGTTTTAATACTAGTTGTTGTGATAATAAATGCGTGTTTAGTTGTTAAACGTAGCAAAAGAACCAATTTTAAAATTATTATAACTCCACTAAAATGTGCGGATTTTTTTTACTATTTTTCCCAAACTCACCAGTTGATTGTTAAGAGCGTAGCGGATTTTTCCAGACACCCGGTATATTACAAATAAACTTGAGATTTTAGAGCAAAATAGACAGGAAAAAGTAAAATATTACAACCCCCCAGAGGAAGAAATCTAAAGGTGTTGAGTCGGGACCACGAGGGGGCCAAGCATTCACACTGCCTCTGTCAATCCACTCATTTGCAAACGACCCATCAAGATAGTCCCTAACGACTCTGAAAAATAAAATATAAAAAGAATTACAGATTATCCGTTCAAGATCTTTATACAGTAGCGTTGGCCATGAAAATCTAGTGAGTTTGTTGGTATTCGTTGCAGAAGAATAAAAATTCCCTGAACTTTTTTCGTTAGGTTATGTTTTATTAAATTAAAGGTAAAAAATATGCCAGAAATATAAACATTGTTGCCCATACTTTCAGTTTTCAGTAGCATTGACCAAGTTAACGGTATCCATTTCTTAGAAATCATAAAACTTTACGCTATTTAAAACAGTTATTCGGCTTTTTGTAAGTGTTTATTTCATATATAAGGAACAAACACTAAAATTTCACTTAAACATTGTTTTTATATGAATGGCGGCATGGCACATACGACTATTGTCGCATGCCACATTTAGCATCTCATCTTTAATTCTCAATCATCAGTTCGTTCTGCTCACCCACTCTTCTTAGAAATGAAAATTTCGACCTTTGTGAACAGCTTATTTCCGTATCCTCCAACTCCTTTTTTCACTTTTCTAAGATTACTATTAGTGTCATTTGCCAAAATCAGTTTTATCTTAGCAAGTACTAGCCCCGCCCACCCGCCCTCTTCTTCTTCTTCTAACGACTAATTTTATTATTGTTTAGTATAAAATGTACGTTTCAATCAAAGCAGATAAAAATAATCAGTGAAATGGAGGCGGGGAGGGTGGGCGGGATTAATTATATATTATTCCACAGACTGAGAGTGGGAACTAATAAAATTAGGATGTAAAAAAAAGTAGGAAGCAATAGGCCCGCCTACCCACCCCCTCTTCATTCCAGAGATCACTCTTAATGTTGTTCAGTCATTTACCAAAATCAGTCTTATCTTAACAAATACTTTAGAGGGCATGTAATTTGACACAGTCTTATTTTTCAAGTGCTTCATTCTAAGGCCTCAAAGATCCTATAAATTAGAAAGATTAGAAAGAAATCCTAAATTGCAAATAAACTGAAATTCTAAAATTCTAAATATGAGAAAGACAAAAAAATATAAAAATTTTAAAGATTCTGAGGGTCCTAGAGTTCCTATAAATTTTAGAGAGCTTTAAACATCCTAGAAATTCTAAACTTCTATTATTTTGAAAGCGTCCAAAATCTACAATGACTCTAAAGACTTCAGGTATTCTAAAGACCTTAAAGATTCTAGAAATTAGAAAAATTAGAAAAAATCCAAATTGTAAATAAACTGAAATTCTAAGGTTCTAAATATAAGAAACATCCAAGAAAACCCTAAAAATTTTAAAGATTTTGATCGTTCTTAAGATGCTAGAAAGTTTAAAGATCTAACATTCTAAAGTGTCCAAAATCTTCAATGAATCTGAAAACTCCATTAGTGTCATTTGCCAAAATCAGTTTTATCTTGTCAAATATTAGCCCCGCCCACCCACCCTCTATTTTCTTGGAAGATATCCCATGTGCCAAAATCAGCCTTATCTTATCAAGTACTATGCCCACCCACCCACCCTCTTTTTTTTCAAACGACTAATTTTATTATTGTTCAGTATAAGACGCATTTTTCAATCAGAGCAGATAAAAATAATCAGTGAAATGGAGGCGGGGAGGGTGGGCGGGGTTAACTATATATTATTCCATAGACTGAAAGTAGGAACTAATAAAATTAGAATGTAAAAAAAAAGGTAAGAAGCAATAGATTCCAAACATTCTAAAAAATCCTATAAATTAGAAAGATCAGAGAAATTACACATTGCAAATAAACTGAAGTGAAGACTTTAAATTAAGGAAAAAATCAAATAAATCATGAAATTTTAAAAATCCTGAGGTCCCAAAAGATTCTAAAAATTCTACAGAGGCTTAAATATCCTGGAAATTTTAAACTTCACATTATTCTAAAGTGTCCAAAATGTCAATCGAACAATAATCATAACAACCACTAGTCATTAATCGCTGTGCACTATTATCAATAAAACAAGTTGTTATTTTTCATTAATAAATAAACCAAAAAAAAATATATTTAATGACACATTTATAAATTATATACAGAAACAAAACTAACAAAGAAAAATCCATTAAAGCATAACCAACCAAATACTAGAGAAGATGTTCAAAATTCCTGCCTTGTGCAAATAAGTAAGCTCGTAATATTTCCAAATTTCCATAATTTTTTGTAAAAGTTAGTCATCATCAGTGCTTGCTAAGATAAAACTGATTTTGGCAGATGAGATACCCTTTAAAAAAAGAAAGGGTGGGTGGGCGGGGCTAGTACTTGCTAAGATAGGTGTGATTTTGGTAAATGACATACCCCCTAAGAAAAGAGAGGGTGGGTGGGCGGGGCTAGTACCTGCTAAGATAGGAGTGATTTTGGCAAATGACATACGCCTTAAGAAAAGAAAGGGTGGGTGGGCGGGTTTAGTACCTTGTAAGGTAAGAGTGATTTTGGCAAATAAAATATCCTCTAAGAAAAGAACGGGTGGGTGGGCGGGGCTAGTACCTGTTAAAATAAAACCGATTTTGGCAAATCACATACATTCTAAGAAAAGAGGGGGAGGGTGGATAGGGCTAGTACCTGTTAAGACTGATTTTGACAGAGAAAGAACATAGAGAGCGGGCGGCTGGGGCTAGCTAAGATAAGACTGATTTTGGCAAATGACGTATCCTCTAAGAAATGTAATTAAATTATTATAAGAAAAGACACTAGAGGCTCCAAAGTAGAACCTCAAAAATGTTTTCGATTTTTCAAAAAAAAACAGGGTTCCAAAATTATCTCAAAAACAGGTCAGGTCAGAATTTTCCAAAAATAGAACACCAAATTCCCCCAAAATTATTTTTAATAATTTACAAAACCATCATGGGTACACAAAAGTCTCCCGAATTAAAAAAAAACCGTTTTGGCACTCAAGACTTTTTCAAATTCATAAAAAATAAAACACAAAAAGCTCAAAAGACTTTCCAAGTTCATCCAGCAACAGAACACCAGATTCCTTTAATTATCCGAAAATAAAACACCAGTACTAAAAGTTTTAATGCTAGTTGTTGTGATAATAAATACGTGTTTAGTTGTCAAACGTAACAAAAGAACCAATTTTAAAATCATTATAACTCCACTAAAATGTGAGAGGGATTTTTTTACTATTTTTCCCAAACTCACTAGTTGCTTGTTAAGAGTGTAGCGGATTTTTCCAGACATCCGGTATATTACAAAGAAACTTCAGATTTTAGAGCAAAATAGACAGGAAAAAGTGAAATATTACAACCCCCCAGAGGAAGAAATCTAAAGGTGTTGAATCGGGACTACGAGGGGGCCATGCATTCACACTGCCTCTGTCAATCCACTCAT
Source organism: Zophobas morio (assembly GCF_036711695.1). NCBI lineage: Eukaryota > Metazoa > Arthropoda > Insecta > Coleoptera > Tenebrionidae > Zophobas > Zophobas morio. The sequence goes on from NW_026972132.1 coordinate 889,425, forward strand.
TTGCAAACGTCTCAAGATAGTCCCTAACGACGAGAAATAAAATATAAAAAGAGTTAGAGATTATCCGTTCACGATCTTTATATAGTAGGGTTGGCCATAAAAATCTAGTGAGTTTTGTGGTATTCGATGCAGAAGAATAAAAATTCCCTGAACTTTTTTCGTTAAGTTACGTTTTATTAAATTAAAGGTTAAAAAATATGCCAGAAATATAAACATCCCCACGCCATTTCAATTGGATTATATTTACAATGGTACGGAGGTAATCTAAGAACTTCATGACCACTTTCTCGTAATGTCTTGTCTACCAAATATCTTTTTTTTTTATTAAGTATTTGTGAATGGTTTATTAAATCCCACAACTGTTTCTTCGAAATTTTTTTGTCAAATTCAACCCTATGTTTAAAGAGCCATTCCTGCATTTCACATTTTTTAATAGAAAAAGTGGGTGGTTTATCCGACTGAACCGAATGATACGGTGCATTGTCTAAAACCACCACACATTTTTGGTTCAACTTTGCCGAAGCAGGAATGAGCTGATTAAGCACCCAATTTTGAAAAATTGTCCCGTCGATCGTTTTATGATAGTCTCTATCGTTATTTTTTGAATTTAAAAAATTGTTACAACCATCCAAGAACCCCGTTGAACAACCCGCGTGGAGAATAGTAAACCTTGATCCTTCACCTTTAATTTCGGTGGGATTGCTTTTTAGATCAGTATCGTGCACCCAGCGACGAATGGACGAACCATTTTGATAGATCTATGTTTCATGCCAATACACGAAAGTCAAATTTTCACAAGAATTTAGAAACTGTAAATATGTTCTCAAAAAAGTAATTTTCATGTTTTTGTTCACATAGAATTTTGCGACCATTTACTTCCCTGTGTTTGTAACCCATTGACTTAAGAATTTTGAATAATGTGGTTCGCCCCCCTTTAAATTCCAACTGTTCCCTAGAATATGCCAAAAGAGTATCTACAGTGAAATATTCGTTTTTTTCATTAAGTTGCCAAATTTGTTGTTGCAGGTCTTTCCGAAACATATAATTTGTAAATAAATCCGTTGGTTTTCGCTTGCCAGATAGTGATGTTTTTAAATTTTGGTCCCTGTTGATAAAATTTTCGCCACAGTTGATGTTCCCACCTATGAGAACAAAATTAAATAATATTTTGCAGCGTATTTTTACATTACAGAAAATATGTTCGAGACCCTCATAGTTACTTCTTCGAAAGAAAGATCGGGCCTGTCTTTTCGAAACTGCAAAAAACATCTTTTTATTGCAATTTTGTGTTGCACTAAAACTATTTTAGGCATTTTCTTTTTAAATAATGTCGCAATGATCTGTGAATCTGTCACAATGACAAATTATCAATGCTGACAAAATTAAAACACTTGTTTGCTTGATGAAAAAAATGCGTCTAATAATTCTGATCTAATAAATGAAGTAGAAAAGTGGCAATCCAGCTCAAAGCAAATGTCAATCAGACTACTGACAGACAAAAAACTAAATCATCAAATCAGTTTATCCAACTTAAAAAAAATATCAAAGCCTACTTTACTATATTCAACAATGAACACTCGTTTTTTCTCTCCAAAAACCGCCCCTAAATCTCGATAACCCACTCCGGAATCGCTTCTTTTCGCCACGTTGCAAGTTTCAGCGCCATCCGAAAGCCGGAGCCAACAAAAGAGCGTTTAAAGCCGCAATCGTAAGAAAAATCAAAATTAAAAATCCGGCCGGAATTTTAGGGTGCGAATACTCCGGGCCCGTTGCCATGGCAACTTGCGGCACCCACGGCAAGGATCGAAGCTGGCCGTGTCAGACTTCCCACCCCGCAGTGTACATACGCCGGCTTGTACACTCACCCTCCTCCATTATGTACAGTGCGTGGCAGAAGCAGCAGATCAAAGGGATGGAGACGCTGCGCTGAAAAATGTCCTTAATCAAAGGAAGGTCGGGATGTTTGGGGGTTGTTAATTGGGTTTAGTGGATGGGGGCGGTTTTTAGTTGTATTAATAGGTATGGAGGGGTTTGTTGTAAGTGATGAAGATGTAATGAAGGGGTCGTTGTTTCTTTAAAAAATATTTCAATATTTCAAACTTGCTAATCCATTTCAAAATGTCCGAATATTCAAGAATAGATTCGCTTGAATTGTCTTTTCTCTGTGACTATTAGTGCCTTGACTAAACTATTAATTTCTCAATTATTATACTCTTGAGGCGTACTTGAGTTTTACTTGTTTGGAACTTGATCGATAAAGAGCGTTCTATAAATGTGTACCTGAGAAAAACCTTTTATTTGAGCCTTACACTTGAAATTTAGCTGGGTTTTAAAATTCTCTCTAGATTTTCTAGGAAGATTTTGATGTGTGAAATTTAAAGGTGTTAAATTGCAAATTTCCATAATAACGAGTTAAAATCCTAAATTCATCCGAAATGTACAAAACATCATGAGTTTTTACTTATTCATATTTTTTATATTTGCTTATACAGGTGACTCAAAAAAATTAATGAATGTATCAGTTTATTTTATTGATTAAACAACTCCATTTTGGGAATACATTACTGTTACTTTTAGTATTACAGTGCACCAATCCAAGTTGATTTGCAAAAATGTTGATGACGTCATCACTAAATTCTGTAAAGTAAAAGCTCAACTCAAAAATGCTGAATATCTTTCACTGTACTTTAGGTGCGAGGGAAGTTCTGTCGAAACAGCTTTGACCAATATTTTTCAGAGTAATTTATCTTCACAGGGAAATCTAGAACACTATAATAATAAAATCTAAGTAGCCTTGTTGACCATTAATTTTTAAATGTTTTTATGACACTAAATTAATTAAAACAGAACGTTCGACGAGTTGATTTGAAAAACATAAAGTGTTTATTGGAGCAAGATTTTCCAAAAATTAGGTTCGAAAATGGTCAAAAAATTCGTATTCGCGAGTATTGGAAAGTTGAATTTTTTTTAAAGTCGCCTAACAATCTTCAAACAATTTTTTGGATGTTGTTCGAAAAACATGAAGGTTTATAATTTCGGACCAAGATTTTCGAAAAATTCGGTTCCAAAATGATTTTTTAAACGATGGAAGAAAAATCCAATTTGAAAATGGTCTTGAAATCCAAAAAATGGTCAAAAAATTCATACGGGGGGTTTCGAAAAATTTTGATTTTTGAAAAATTGTCTGAAAGTCCTCAAAATTTTTAAAAATACATAGTTCTGACAAATTCGGTTTCAAAATGATTTTTTTAAATATCTCAAAATCTCGAAAAACGGTAAGAAATCATCCGGCTTGAATCGAAAAATTGAAAATATTTAAGCCGACTAAAAATAAAAAAAAGCTAAATATAGACCTCGATGAGCGATCCGAAAACAAAATGAATTTCCAAAAATTCGGATTGAAAATGAGATTTTTAAATATCTTGAATACTTCAACAACGGTAAAAAAATTGATCCGTGGGGTATCCAAAAATGAGATTTTTTAATGATTTCCCAAAACTCAAAAAATTCAGAAAAATACATTTTGACGAGTTAATTCGAAAAATAAATGATTCCGCAGCAAGATTCTCCAAAAATTACGTACGAAAATGACTGTTTTTTATTTTCCGAAGCTTCGAAAAAAGGCCAAAAAGTCATACAGGGAAAAATTGAAATTTTTTTAAAGTCGCCTGACAATCTTCAAACAATCTTTTGGAAATTGTTCGAAAAACATGAAGGATTATAGTTCCGGACCAACATTTTCGAAAAATTCGATTCTAAAATGATTTTTTAAGTCTCTGGAAGTTTCAAAAACCGTCGAAAAACGATCGAAGAAATCACTGAAAAATTTGCTTAAAATTTCCGAAAAATTTTGGCAAGCTGATTTGAAAATATAAAATGTTAATGGTTCCACACAAAGATCTTCGAAAAATTGGGTTTAAAAAAGTTCTAAGAAATAATTTTAATGGTCTCGGAGAAAAATTTTTGAAAAATTTGCTCCGATAATCATTTTTTTAAATATCTGGAAGTTGTAAACAAACGGACCAAAAATTCACTGATAAATTGAAAATTTTGGTGCCTAAAAATCCTGAAAAAATTCTAAAATATAGGTCCTGACGAGCTGATTCCAAAAATATAAAATATTAATGGTTCCGGGCCAAGATATTCGAAAAATTCGGTTCGAAAATGTCTTTTTTAAATATTTTGAAATCTCGAAAAAGAATCAAAAATTCATTCGCCAGAAGTGAGATTTTTAAAAAGGTGCCTAAAAATTCTGAAAAAAAAATTGAAAAATATATTTCAACGAACTAATTTGAAGAACATAAATTGTTTAATGGTCCCGGTGAAGATTTTTGAAAATTCGGTTTAAAAATGATTTTTTTAAATATCATGAAATCTCGTAAAGCGAATCTTCAAAAAATGTTCGGGATATTTTTCGAAAAACAAAATCGTTAATAGTTCCGGACAATGATTTTCGAAAAATTTCGTTCTAAAATGGTTTTTTTATATATCCATAAATTTCAAAAAACGATCGATAAATTGAAAATTTTGGAAAATTTGCCTAAAAATATAGACCTTGGCAAGCCGATTCGAAAATACAAAATGTTAATGGTTCCACACCAAGATCTTCAAAAAATTGAGTTTAAAAATGTTTTTTAAATATCCTGAAATCTCGAAAAACAATCAAAAATTCATACTGAAGAACTGAGATTTTTGAAAAGTTGTCGAAAAAGTTCTGGGAAATAATTTTCACGAACCAATTCGAAAACAAAGTGTAAAAATAAAGATTTTTGAAAAATTCGGTTCGAAAGTGATTTTTTAAATATCTCGTAGTTCAAACAAACGGACGAAAAATTCACTGAAAAACTAAACATTTTTGGAAAGGTGCCTAAAAATTCTAAAAAAAATCTATTAACTATCAAATGTTAATGGCTTCGGATTAAGATATTAGAAAAAGTTAGTTTGAAAATAGCTTTTTGAAATAATTATCTTGAAATCATATTGTAGAAGCGAAAATTTTAAAAAGGTGCCTAAAAATTCTGAAAAAATGTTTGGAAAATATATTTCAACGAACTAATTCCAAAAATATAAATATTTTAATGCTGCAGGAGAAGATTTTCGAAAAATTGTGTTCAAAAATGATTTTTTTAAATATCACGAAATCTCGAAAAACGGTGGAAAATCCACACTGAAAAATTCTCAGATGTGCACCTTGACGAAGTGATTAAAAAAATATAGTGTTAGTGGCTCTTAAACAAGATTTACGAAAAATCCAATTTCAAAATGGTCTTGAAATCCAAAAAACGGCCAAAAAATTCATACAGGGGAGCAGAAATACTGAAAATTTCGGAAAATTTTCGTAAAAATCCCATAAATTTTTGAAAATAGACCTTGACAAGCTGATTTGAAAGGACAAACTGTTATTGGCTCCACACCCCTTTTTAAATATCTAGAAATCTCGAAAAACGATAAAAAATTGTTATTGAACAAGTGAGATTTTTGAAAAATGGCCTAAAAATCCCAAAAAAATTCTAGGAAATAATTTTAACGTGCCAATTCGAAAAATATAAAGTGTTTAATGGTCTCGGATAAAAAATTTTGAAAAATTCAATTTGAAAATGATTTTTTTAAATATCTCGAAGTTTCAAACACACGGACTAAAAATCCACTGAAACATTGAAAATTTTGGAAAGGTGCCTAAAAATCCAGAAAAAAAATCTGAAATATAGATAGATCCTGACGAGCTGATTCCAAAAATATAAAATGTTAGTGGCTCCGGACCAAGATATTCGAAAAATTCGACTTGCAAATGGCTTTTTAAATACATATCTTGAAATCGTGAAAAACGATCAAATTCATGTTGTAGAAGTGAAATTTCTGAAAACATTTTTCGAAAATACATTTCAACGAGCTACTTCAAAAAACATAAATTGTTTGATGGTCCCGGAAAAGATTTGTGAAAAATTTCCTGATATTTAAGAAATGATTCTTTTAAATATCAGGAAATCTCGAAAAACAGGCGCGAAATTCACCGAAAAATTATCAGATATGCACCTTGACAAAGTAATTCGGAAAATATAAAGTGTTAGTGGCTCTGAAACATGATTTTCGAAAATTCCGGTTTGAAAATGGTCTTGAAATATCAAAAAACGGTCAAAAAATTCCAATGGGATGTCAGAAATTTTAGATTTTTGAAAAATTGTCCGAAAGTGCTCAAAAATTCTGAAAAATACGGAGTTCCGACAAATTCGGTTTCGAAATGAAATTTTTAAATAACTCAAAATCTCGAAAAACGGTGTGAATCGAAAAATTGAGCATATTTAAGTCATTTAAAATCTAAAAAAAATGGAACATAACCCCCGATGAACTAATCCGAAAAACAGAATGATGAAAGTCCCGGGTCAAGATTTTTCAAAAATTCGGATTGAAAATGGGTTTTTTAAATACCTTGAAATCTTTAACAACTCCCAAAACTCAAAAAATTTTGAAAAATACATTTCGAAGAGTTAATACTAAAAACAAAGTGTTTAATGGTCCCGGAGCGAGATTTTTTTAATTTCTCGAAGCTTCGAAAAACGGTCAAAAAATTTATACAGAGGAGAATTGGAAATTGGAAATTTATTTAAAGTGGCCTGATAATCTTCAAAAAATGTTTAGGATATTATTCGAAAAACAAAATGGTTAACAGTGCCGGACAAAGATTTTCGAAAAATTCGGTTCTAAAATAGTTTTTTAAATCTCCAGAAATTTCAAAAACAGTCAAAAAACGATCGAAAAAAATTACAGAAATACTGAAAATTTCGGAAAATGTTCCTAAAAATCCCATAAATTTTTGATAATAGACCTTGACAAGCTGATTTGAAAAGACAAAATGTTATTGGCTCCACACCACATTTTAAATACCTTGAAATCTCGAAAAACGATAAAAAAGTTTTATTGAAGAAGTGAGATTTTTGAGAAATGGCCCAAATATCCCAAAAAAGTTCTAGGAAATAATTTTAACGCGGCAATTCGAAAAATATAAAGTGTTTAATGGTCTCGGATAAAATTTTTTGAAGAATTCAATTAGAAAATGATTTTTTAAATATCTCGAAGTATCAAACAAACGGACCAAAAATCCACTGAAACATTGAAAATTTTGGAAAGGTGCCTAAAAATCCTGAAAAAATTCTGAAATATAGATAGATCCCGATGTGCTGATTCCAAAAATATAAAATGTTAGTGGCTCCGGACCAAGATATTCGAAAAATTCGGCTTGAAAATGGCTTTTTTAAAAACATATCTTGAAATTGCGAAAAACGATCAAATTCATGTTGTAGAAGTGAAATTTCTGAAAAAATTTTTGGAAAGTATATTTCAACGAGCTAATTCGAAAAACATAATTTTTTAATGGTCGCGGAGAAGATTTTTGAAAAATTCGGTTCATAAATGATTTTTTTAAATATCAGGATGTCTCGAAAAACAGTCGAAAATTTATCGAAAATTCTCAGATATGCACCTTGACGAATTAATTCGGAAAATATAAAGTGTTAGTGGCTCTGAAACAAGATTTTCGAAAAATCCGGTATGAAAATGGCGGGGAGAATTAGAAATTGGAAATTAATTTAAAGTGGCCTGATAATCTTCAAAAAATGTTTAGGATATTGTTCGAAAAACAAAATAGTTAATAGTCCCGGGCAAAGATTTTCGAAAAAATCGGTTCTAAAATGGTTTTTTAAATCTCCAGAAATTTCAAAAACGATCGAAGAAATCACCGAAAACTTGAGAATTTTGGAAAATTCGCCTAAAAATCCCGAAAAAATTTCGAAATATAGACCTTGACAAGTTGATTCGAAGATATAAAATGTTAATGGCTCCACGCCAAAATCTTTGAAAAATTGGGCTCAAAATGTGTTTTTTGAAATATCTTGAAATCTCGGAAAACGACGCATAATTCATATTGAAGAAGTGAGATTTTTGAAAAATTCGATTCGAAAATGACTTTTTTTATAAATATCTCGATGTTCCAAACCAACGGACGAAAAATTCACTGAACAATGTTGAAAAAGTGCCTAGAAATCGTGAAAAAATTCTGAAATATAGATCGTGATATAGATAATAAAATAAATAGACGTGTTTTTGAAATAATATAATGCCCCCCAACCCCCATCCCCAACTTCGCCACCCCACCGGTCCCTCCGTCGCCACCGTGCGCCCCCTAATTAGAGGAAACTGCTGAATTGGCCGTTATTCACACAACTACAAAGCCCCCAGCGGTATAAATGTCACAGACGAGACCGCACTTTGGTCGCGGCCGAATCGCCCTGAAAATGGCGGCGATCAAAGCGCGCCGCCATCTTTGTGCGCGGCTTCCGGTGAAACTCCAGCAACGATTGTGTTGTTTTTATTCCGACGCATAAAAGTTTCGATTCTTTGGAAGTTGCTTGTGAGCCAACATTATTATTATTAATAATTCAGTTATACGTCGAGGATTTACGTCTGACGGCTTTAGCGTTAGGTCCTTCCGTCGATGGGCCGCTGAATGGCCTATTTCACACAAGACCGGATACGTCAGTTTGGGTTACGTCATATTTTTATGATCGGTACGCGGACTATTGTTCTATTGGTGAAGAGATTGAGCGAGATTTTTAGATTTTGTGATTGTGTGTCGAAGCGGAATCGGCGAGGTGGTTTGTTACTTTGTACCTATAGGGGATAGGTGGGTTTTGTTTACAGCAGGTACAGGAAAAATAATATGGAATTAAAAGAAAAAATCTATAAAAAAAAAAGAGGGATTAGAAGACTTGGAAACAGTCATTACCATTTTTTTTACAAACCAGCGCATTATTAACCCCCTTGACCACACTTCTCTCCTACCCCAAACCCACCCACACTTTCGCATTCACAGTTATTAAAACCGAAATTTACCCGCCACCATTAACCCCTCTCCCTTTCCACAGCCCGCCGCCGCGTCAAAAACCTCTCCAAAAACTAATCCCGGCCAAATCCGCCCCACCTCTCACCCCGTTCCGGATGAATTCTTAAATTCCTCGTCCACCTAAAAAACCCCTGTGACATAATTAAAAAGCTCGGCGAAAGCTCAGCTCGCACATGACGTAACGCGACGCTTTCATCATCACGTCGCCCCTTCCCTGCGCCCATCCAGCCCTTTCATTAGTGCTGGCCCCCGAAAAAATTGTCAAGCTAATATAAACACTTGACAAAATCTGAGAGCGGCTTCGCCAATAGCGTCCTTTTGCCGTGCGTCACTATCATGGCGACTAATGCAATGAACGGGGAGCGACCCTCTGGGCCGGGGGTGATGTAATCTACCCTTCGGATCTGTCGGGATATGCTCGCGCTTTCCCCTTGTGAATTCATTATATGACTGGGAGGCGATATCACACGGTGGAGTGCTTGTTTTCGGGCTGGAACGCAGGGACGGATCGAGGGGCGAGGGATAGGGGCGCGCCATGTTAGGGCGCGGGGGGCGTTAGGGGTTAAAAGATCGCATAATGCGGTTGAATGGGTACGGGGTTTAGTGTTTTGTTGCTATTTTATGCAAAATGTTGTTATATAATAAAGAGCACATGAATTTTCATTTCGGTTGTACGCAAATGCATGAAAGTACAAACATTTACAACTTTAGACATATTTTAAGTTTCTTGTTGTCGAAATAAGTCTACACATGTTCAGAAAAAAAGGCAAAATATAAACCCCGCCCACCCACCCTGTCTCAATTGGAATGATTTTCTTTATTCGACGTGAGCCAAGAGGGCGGAGCTTAACTGCAAAATCCTTCTTTCCACACGGAAAATTAAAAACATATTTTTGAGTATCGTGTAATTCAAAGAATACTGTGTATATTTAGAAAATACACAATTTATATTTTGCCTCTTTTTCTTAGTGTACATAGTATTCTTTGAACAACGCAAAACTCAAAACATGTTTTTAATTTCTTGTAACGAAATAAGTATTTGGCATTTAAGCTCCGCCCCCTTGGTTCACGGCGAATAAAAAAAATCATTACAATTGAGACAGGGCGGGTGGGCGGGCTTACATTTTTTTTTTAATGTTCAAAAGTTGTATGCCAAATTTTAGTCAAAATTCGCTGAAGAAACGTTTGATAATTTTTTTCCAGTTGTCTACCAGTTAAAGGGGCTAAACTCTTCAATTTGATAGCACTGAAGGTCATTTGTAAACGGTCTTATGAAACTGCATTATCTTAAAAAAGAACGATAAAAATGCGAGCGCAGCGAGCACGTTCAGGTGTTATTAAAAATTACTCGTCAGTTTCCCTGGGAAAATTTGTATTGTCTAAAAATATTTGTGATTATCTGTTAAAATTTGGGAGATTTGCGCATTCCAAACGTGCTCGCTGCGCGCTCGTATTCTAACGGTGCGTGTTTTTTTAGGTTTATTAATTTACTGAGACTTTTTCCTGCTCTCTTCTAGGAGGATATAAAGTTGAAAAAAAAAACAGATTAAAATGCGAGCACAGCGAGCACGTTCAGGTGTAATTTAAAAAATTATTTATTGGTGTCCATGAGAAGTTAATATCAATTTAGTATTAATAGAATCCTTAGAGTTTTGACACCCTTTGAATCATCGAAATCTATGATTTTCTTAGTACATATATATAGACTTCTTTCAACAATAAAAATACTTAAAATATCAAATGGTAAATTTAAACTTAGAAAAGGGAGCTAATAATTAAACCCCACCCACCCGCCCATGTCTCAATTGTGATGAATTTTTTATTCGTAGTCAGATAGAGGGGCGGAGCTTAATTGCAAAATCCATATTTTTCTACAAAAATTTACTAAATATTTTAAACATGTTTTAAGTTTCCTGTTCTTGTTTTCTTCAATTGGGGTAGTTTTTTTTATACATAAAATTAATCACCGAAATGGAGGCTGTTGGGTGGGTGGAGTTTATTATATGTTCTTCTGCAGAGTGGGAGTGGTTAGTAACTGACAGAAATTAGGCTGTAAAAAGCGCCAATCGTAACTTTTTTGTTGTACTATTTGTTATAAGATTTATTTCTTATTTTAGAAAAAAAATTAAAGAACGGGTGGGTGGGCGGGGCTAAGTTTAACTTTTTCCAACAGAGTTTTTTATGCAGAAGCAGTAGGCCCCTTCTAAAAATTCTAGAAGTTTCAAATATTGCAAAAATTGTACAAATTCTAGAGGGATTCCACACGTTCCAGAGACTGTAGAAATTCTAAAGATTTCTGAAATTCTTGGGATTCTAAAATGTCCAAAATTTCCAAAGATTCGAAGGACTCAAAAAATTTTAAGAACATAAGCACTCTGAGGAATGTAGAAACTGTAAAGTCTGTAAAGACTGTAAATATTCTAAAGACTCTTGGAATTTTAAATAAACGAAAGTTCTAAAATTTCTAAAAATTCCAAAAATTTTAAATATTGCGAAATTTTTACAAATTCTTCAGGGATTCCACACGCTCCAGAGACTGTAGAAATTCTAAAGATTTCTGAAAACTCTACGTGATCCTGAAATGTTATTAAAGACCATGAGAATTCTAAAAGCTGTAGGGGTTCTAAAGATTCTAAAAATTCTAAACATTTCAAAGTGTCTAGCGATTATTAAAATTGTAAAGGTGATAAAATCGCCAAAGATCAGAAAAGTCTTAAAAATTCTAGAAATCCTCTAGCCGATCCAATTTCTAGACCGTAGGGATACTAGAAATTTAAAAGTTCTAAACATACTAGACATTCTATGGATTTTAAATATAACAAAATTTCGAAAATTTCGAAAGATTCGCCAGATTTCAAAGCGTTCAAACATACCAAAGATTCTAAAATTTCCAGATATTCTAAAGATTCTAAACATACATACATACAAGAAAGGTTAAAATTGTTAAAGATCCTGAAGATACTACAGATTCCAGAAATTCTAGACAGCCTAAAGATCTGAGGATTCTAGAAATTTGAAAGATTCTAGAAATCCTGGTGATCTTAAATTTTTCAAAAAAGTAAAGTTTTAAAAATTCTAATGGTTTTCTAGGTATACCAAAAATTCTAGAGATAATAAAGATTGGAAAAGTTCGAAAGATTAAAGGGTTTCAAAACTCTAATACAAGAAAAATTAAAAAAATCTTTAAAATCTTAAAAATCCCGGAGATAGAAATTGTCAACGTTTTAGAAACCCTAATGATCTAAAATTTTCAAAAAAATATAAAGACTGAAAAGACTGTAAAGATTCTAAAGACTAAGGATTCTAGGTAATTAAAAGTTCCAAAATTTGTAAAGATTCGAAAGACTCGAAAAATCCTAAAAATGTAAGCACTCTGAGGACTGTGAAAACGGTAAAGAGTATAAAGACTAAGGATTGCAGGTAATAAAAAATTCCAAAATTTCTAAAAATCCTAAAGATTTCAAATATGTACCCCAAAAATTCTTCAAATTCTAGAGGGATACCACTAATTCCAGAGCTTGCAGAAGATTCAAAAGACTCGAAAAATCGTAAGAACTCTGAGCACTCTGAAGACTATTAGTACTTTAAGGACTGTAAAACTGTAAAAATTGTAAAGATTCTAAAGGCTGTGAAATTCTAAAACTAAAGATTCTACATAATCAAAAGTTCCAAAATTTCAAACATTGTAAAGGTTTCTACCATTCCAGAAATTCTACAAGTTCTAGAGGGACTCCACAGATATCAGAGAATTTTAAAATTGTAAAGATGTTAAAATTCCTAAGATCCGTGGTCTTATCCAAATTTAGAGCTTGATTATTATTTCACGTAGGATAGAAATTATTTTTCCGAGATCTTTGCTAAAATGTTAAATAAATAGCGAATCTCAAGAATTTATTTTAGATTCGCTATATTTCATATTGTCATGAGTCACCCAAAGAAAAAATATTGTCCGAGGCGCAGTCGAGATTTGAAAAATATCCCAACATTTAGTTTCTGGAACTTCAATTAAAGTTTACCGAACGTTAAATAAGTAGATGGCGTACCTCAGGGATTTATGTTAAATTTCTCATATTTTCCATTTTCATTAGTGATGTAATTTGACATTAATATTCTACATAGGATGGAAGGTTCTAGTGTATGGAAATTTTAAGATTTTTAGAATATCTAAAATCTTAAGATTTTGTAAACTTTTGAAATTTTGAAATTTTGAGATTTAATATTTTTTATTTTCTTTTAATTTTTGGAAATTCTCGTAATTTGCAAAATTTTCAAAATTTCTAGAATGTTCAGAATTTCAAGATTAGCCCAATTTAGTTATATCCGAATTTTGAAATTCAACCGTTTCTAATATTTTCAAAATTTCTAGGTCCACCACATTTTTCCCGCTCTTTCTAAATTTTTTCTGATTTTCTAAAATTTATATATCTTGAGCGTTTAAATCTTTGGAATTTTTGGAATCTCTGGAAATCTCCAAGATTTATTTTGTTATTTAAGGTGTTCAAGGTCTTCAGTGCTTTCAGGATTGATAAAAATTGAAGAAAACATTTTTCCGATCTAAACGATTTTTAGGTCTTCAAGATTTTTGTTTTCTTTAAAATTATAAAATACTTAAAATATCAAATGGTAAATTTGAACTTAGAATTATGTTTTAAATATCGTGTTGTTGAAAATAGGTATACATTAAGAAAAGGAAGCTAATAATTAAGCCCCACCCACCCGCCCTATCTCAATTGTGATGATTTTCTTTATTCGTCGTGAGCCAAGAGGGCGGAGTTTAAGTGCAAAATCCTTATTTCTATACGGAAAATTAAAAACGTGTTTTTGAGTATCGTGTTCAAAGAATACTATGTATATTAAAAAAAAAATTCAAGCCAAAGATTAAGTCCCACCCATACCTGCCTTGATCTAAATATGTAGTAATGAAGTTTTCATCCGTTGCCAAACCTAGGGGCGGAGTCTAATTGCAAAATCCATATTTCCCTACAAAATTTACCATTTTAAAAAAACGTGTTTTAAGTTTCTAAGAATACAACAAATCATCACAATTGAGATGGGGTGGGTGGGCGGGGTTAATATTTTGTCTGTTTTTCTTAACATAAATAGTATTCTTTGAACAATGCGATAAAAACATGTTTTTAATTTCTTGTAACGAAATAAGTATTCAGCAATTTAGCTCCGCCCCCTTGGTTCACGGCGAATAAAAAAAATCATCACAAACGCGACAGGGCGGGTGGGCGGGCTTATATATATTTTTTTTATTGTTCAAAAGTTGTATGCCAAATTTTAGTCAAAATTCACTGAAGAAACGTTTGATAATTTTTCTTCCAGTTGTCCACCAGTTAAAGGGGCTAAACTCTTCAATTTGATAGCACTGAAGGTCATTTGTAAACGGTCTTATGAAACTGAATTATCTTAAAAAAGAACGATAAAAATGCGAGCGCAGCGAGCACGTTCAGGTGTTATTAAAAATTACTCGTCAGTTTCCTTGGGAAGCTAAATTACTAATAAAATTTGTATTGTCCAAAAGTATTTGTGATTATCTGTTAAAATTTGGAAGATTTGCGCAATCCAAACGTGCTCGCTGCGCTCGTATTCTAACGGTGCGTGTTTATTAATTTACTGAGTCTTTTTCCTGGATATAAAGTTGAAAAAAAAACAGATTAAAATGCGAGCACAGCGAGCACGTTCAGGTGTAATTTAAAAAATTATTTATTGGTGTCCATGAGAAGCTAATATCAATTTAGTATTAATAGAATCCTTGGAGTTTTGACACCCTTTGAATCATCGAAATCTATGATTTTCTTAGTACATATACATATATAGACTTCTTTCAACAATAAAAATTCTTAAAATATCAAATGGTAAATTTAAACTTAGAAAAGGAAGCTAATAATTAAACCCCACCCACCCGCCCATGTCTCAATTGTGATGAATTTTTTATTCGTTGTCACATAGAGGGGCGGAGCTTAATTGCAAAATCCATATTTTTCTACAAAAATTTACTAAATATTTTAAACATGTTTTAAGTTTCCTGTTCTTGTTTTCTTCAATTGGGGTAGTTTTTTTTTATACATAAAATTAATCACCGAAATGGAGGCGGTTGGGTGGGTGGAGTTTATTATATGTTCTTCTGCAGAGTGGGAGTGGTAAGTAACTGACAGAAATTAGGCTGTAAAAAGCGCCAATCGTAACTTTTTTGTTGTATTATTTGTTATAAGGTTTATTTCTTATTTCAGAAAAAAAATTAAAGAACGGGTGGGTGGGCGGGGCTAAGTTTAACTTTTTCCACCAGAGTTTTTTATGCAGAAGCAGTAGGCCCCTTCTACAAATTCTAGAAGTTTCAAATATTGCAAAAATTCTACAAATTCTAGAGGGATTCCACACATTCCAGAGACTGTAGAAATTCTAAAGATTTCTGAAATTCTTGGGATTCTAAAATGTCCATAATTTCCAAAGATTCGAAGGACTCAAAAAATTTTAAGAACATAGGCACTCTGAGGAATGTAGAAACTGTAAAGTCTGTAAAGACTGTGAGTATTCTAAAGACTCTTGGAATTTTAAATAAGCAGAAGTTCTAAAATTTCTAAAAATTCCAAAAATTTTTAATATTGCGAAATTTTTACAAATTCTTCAGGGATTCCACACGCTCCAGAGACTGTAGAAATTCTAAAGATTTCTGAAAACTCTACGTGATCCTGAAATGTTATTAAAGACCATGAGAATTCTAAAAGCTGTAGAGGTTCTAAAGATTCTAAAAATTCTAAACGTTTCAAAGTGTCTAGCGATTATTAAAATTGTAAAGGTGATAAAATCGTCAAAGATCAGAAAAGTCTTAAAAATTCTAGAAATCCTCTAGCCGATCCAATTTCTAGACCGTAGGGATACTTGAAATTTAAAAGTTCTAAACATACTAGACATTCTATGGATTTTAAATATAACAAAATTTCGAAAATTTCGAAAGATTCGCCAGATTTCAAAGCGTTCAAACATACCAAAGATTCTAAAATTTCCAGATATTCTAAAGATTCTAAACATACATACATACAAGAAAGATTAAAATTGTTAAAGATCCTGAAGGTACTACAAATTCCAGAAATTCTAGACAGCCTAAAGATCTGAGGATTCTAGAAATTTTAAAGATTCTAGAAATCCTGGTGATCTTAAAATGTCCAAAATTTTCAAAAATTCGAAAGACTAGAAAAATACTAAGAACTTTAAGCACATTTGGAACTGTAGAAACTGTAAACACTGAAAAGGGTCAAAAGATTCCAGAGACTGTAGAAATTCTAAAGATTCCTGAACTCCAGATGATTCTAAAATGTCTAAAATTTCCAAAGATTCGAAATATTCTAACAACTTTGAGGAGTCTGAGAACTCTGAGTACTATGGGGACTGTAAAAACTGTAAAAATTCTAAAGACTCTTAAGTGTAAAAATACTAAAATTTCTAAAGGTCCGTAAAGTTTTAAAAATTCTAATGGTTTTCTAGGTATACCAAAAATTCTAGAGATAATAAAGATTGGAAAAGTTCGAAAGATTAAAGGGTTTCAAAACTCTAATACAAGAAAAATTAAAAAATTCTTTAAAATCTTAAAAATCCCGGAGATAGAAATTGTCAACGTTTTAGAAACCCTAATGATCTAAAATTTAAAAAAAAATATAAAGACTGAAAAGACTGTAAAGATTCTAAAGACTAAGGATTCTAGGTAATTAAAAGTTCCAAAATTTGTAAAGATTCGAAAAACTCGAAAAATCCTAAAAACGTAAGCACTCTGAGGACTGTGAAAACGGTAAAGAGTATAAAGACTAAGGATTCCAGGTAATCAAAAATTCCAAAATTTCTAAAAATCCTAAAGATTTCAAATATGTACCCCAAAAATTCTACAAATTCTAGAGGGATTCCACTAATTCCAGAGCTTGCAGAAGATTCAAAAGTCTCGAAAAATCGTAAGAACTCTGAGCACTCTGAAGACTATTAGTACTTTAAGGACTGTAAAACTGTAAAAATTGTAAAGATTCTAAAGGCTGTGAAAATTCTAAAATTAAAGATTCTACATAATCAAAAGTTCCAAAATTTCAAACATTGTAAAGGTTTCTACTATTCCAGAAATTCTACAAGTTTTAGAGCGACTCCACAGATATCAGAGATTTTTAAAATTGTAAAGATGTTAAAATTCCTAAGATCCGTAGTCTTATCCAAATTTAGAGCTTGATTATTATTTCACATAGGATAGAAATTATTTTTCCGAGATCTTTGCTAAAATGTTAAATAAATAGCGAATCTCAAGAATTTATTTTAGATTCGCTATATTTCATATTGTCATGAGTCACCCAAAGAAAAAATATTGTCCGAGGCGCAGTCGAGATTTGAAAAATATCCCAACATTTAGTTTCTGGAACTTCAATTAAAGTTTACCAAACGTTAAATAAGTAGATGGCGCACCTCAGGGATTTATGTTAAATTTCTCATATTTTCCATTTTCATTAGTGATGTAATTTGATATTAATATTCTACATAGGATGGAAGGTTCTAGTGTACGGAAATTTTAAGATTTTTAGAATACCTAAAATCATAAGATTTTGTAAACTTTTGAAATTTTAAAATTTTGACATTTAATATTTTTTAATTTTTTTTAATTTTTGGAAATCCTCCTAATTTGTAAAATTTTCAAAATTTCTAGAATGTTCAGATTTTCAAGATTAGCTCAATTTTTCAGATTTTCCAAAGTACACAAAATGACCTGAATTTCCACATTTTTCCAAAATTTCTAAAGTTATCAGGCTCCAGTTGTGTCAGAATTTTGAAATTCAACCACATTTTTTCCGCTCTTTCTAAATTTTTTCTGATTTTCTAAAATTTATATATCTCGAGAGTTTAAATCTTTGGAATTTTTGGAATCTCTGGAAATCTCCAAGATTTATTTTGTTACGTATTTAGGGTGTTTAAGGCCTTCAGTGCTTTCAAGATTGACAAAAATTGAAGAAAACATTTTTCCGATCTTAACGATTTTTAGGTCTTTAAGATTTTTGTTTTCTTTAAAATAATAAAATACTTAAAATATCAAATGGTAAATTTGAAATTAGAATTATGTTTTAAATATCGTGTTGTTGAAAATAGGTATACATTACGAAAAGGAAGCTAATAATTAAGCCCCACCCACCCGCCCTATCTCAATTGTGATGATTTTCTTTATTCGTCGTGAGCCAAGAGGGCGGAGTTTAACTGCAAAATCCTTATTTCTATACGGAAAATTAGAAACGTGTTTTTGAGTATCGTGTTCAAAGAATACTATGTATATTAAAAAAAAAATTCAAGCCAAAGATTAAGTCCCACCCATACCTGCCCTGATCTAAATATGTAGTAATGAAATTTTCATTCGTTGCCAGACCTAGGGGCGGAGTCTAATTGCAAAATCCATATTTCCCTACAAAATTTACCATTTTAAAAAAACGTGTTTTAAGTTTCTAAGAATACAACAAATCATCACAATTAAGATGGGGTGGGTGGGCGGGGTTAATATTTTGTCTGTTTTTCTTAACATAAATAGTATTCTTTGAACAATGGGATACTCAAAACATGTTTTTAATTTCTTGTAACGCAATAAGTATTCAGCAATTTAGCTCCGCCCCCTTGGTTCACGGCCAATAAAAAAAATCATCACAAACGCGACAGGGCGGGTGGGCGGGCTTATATATATTTTTTAATGTTCAAAATTTGTATGCCAAATTTTAGTCAAAATTCACTGAAGAAACGTTTGATAATTTTTTTCCAGTTGTCTACCAGTTAAAGGGGCTAAACTCTTCAATCTGATAGCACTGAAGGTCATTTGTAAACGGTCTTGTTAAACTGCATTATCTTAAAAAAGAACGATAAAAATGCGAGCGCAGCGAGCACGTTCAGGTGTTATTAAAAATTACTCGTCAGTTTTCCTGGGGAAATTTGTATTGTCTAAAAATATACGTGATTATCTGTTAAAATTTGGGAGATTTGCGCAATCCAAACGTGCTCGCTGCGCTCGTATTCTAACGGTGCGTGTTTTTTAGGTTTATTAATTTACTGAGACTTTTTCCTGCTCCCTTCTAGGAGGATATAAAGTTGAAAAAAAAAAACAGATTAAAATGCGAGCACAGCGAGCACGTTCAGGTGTAATTAATCAATTTAGTATTAATAGAATCCTTAGAGTTTTGACACCCTTTGAATCCTCGAAATCTATGATTTTCTTAGTACAAATATATAGACTTCTTTCAAAAATAAAATTACTTAAAATATCAAATGGTAAATTTAAACTTAGAAAAGGAAGCTAATAATTAAACCCCACCCACCCGCCCATGTCTCAATTGTGATGAATTTTTTATTCATTGCCACATAGAGGGGCGGAGCTTAATTGCAAAATCCCTATTTTTCTACAAAAATTTACTAAATATTTTAAACATGTTTTAAGTTTCCTGTTCTTGTTTTCTTCAATTGGGGTAGTTTTTTTTATACATAAAATTAATCACCGAAATGGAGGCAGATGGGTGGGTGGAGTTTATTATATGTTCCTCTGCAGAGTGGGAGTGGTAAGTAACTGACAGAAATTAGGCTGTAAAAAAGCGCCAATCGTAACTGTTTTGTTGTACTATTTGTTATAAGATTTATTTCTTATTTCAGAAGAAACAAATTAAAGAACGGGTGGGTGGGCGGGCGGTGCTAAGTTTAACTTTTTCCAACAGAGTTTTTTATACAGAAGTAGTAGGCCCCTTCTAAAAATTCTAGAAGTTTCAAATATTGCAAAAATTCTACAAATTCTAGAACCATTCCACACATTCCAGAGACTGTAGAAATTCTAAAGATTTCTGAAATTCTTGGGATTCTAAAATGTCCAAAATTTCCAAAGATTCGAAGGACTCAAAAAATTTTAAGAACATAGGCACTCTGAGGAATGTAGAAACTGTAAAGTCTGTAAAGACTGTAAGTATTCTAAAGACTCTTGGAATTTTAAATAAGCAGAAGTTCTAAAATTTCTAAAAATTCCAAAAATTTTTAATATTGCGAAATTTTTACAAATTCTTCAGGGATTCCACACGCTCCAGAGACTGTAGAAATTCTAAAGATTTCTGAAAACTCTACGTGATCATGAAATGTTATTAAAGACCACGAGAGCTCTAAAAGCTGTAGAGGTTCTAAAGATTCTAAAAATTCTAAACGTTTCAAAGTGTCTAGCGATTATTAAAATTGTAAAGGTGATAAAATCGCCAAAGATCAGAAAAGTCTTAAAAATTCTAGAAATCCTCTAGCCGATCCAATTTCTAGACCGTAGGGATACTAGAAATTTAAAAGTTCTAAACATACTAGACATTCTATGGATTTTAAATATAACAAAATTTCGAAAATTTCGAAAGATTCGCCAGTTTCAAAGCGTTCAAACATACCAAAGATTCTAAAATTTCCAGATATTCTAAAGATTCTAAACATACATACATACAAGAAAGATTAAAATTGTTAAAGATCCTGAAGATACTACAGATTCCAGAAATTCTAGACAGCCTAAAGATCTGAGGATTCTAGAAATTTTAAAGATTCTAGAAATCCTGGTGAACTTAAAATGTCAAAAATTTTCAAAAATTCGAAAGACTAGAAAAATACTAAGAACTTTAAGCGCATTTGGAACTGTAGAAACTGTAAACACTGAAAAGGGTCAAAAGATTCCAGAGACTCTAGAAATTCTAAAGATTCCTGAACTCCAGATGATTCTAAAATGTCTAAAATTTCCAAAGATTCGAAATATTCTAACAACTTTGAGGAGTCTGAGAACTCTGAGTACTATGGGGACTGTAAAAACTATAAAAATTCTAAAGACTCTTAAGTGTAAAAATACTAAAATTTCTAAAGGTCCGTAAAGTTTTAAAAATTCTAATGGTTTTCTAGGTATACCAAAAATTCTAGAGATAATAAAGATTGGAAAAGTTCGAACGATTAAAGGGTTTCAAAACTCTAATACAAGAAAAATTAAAAAAATCTTTAAAATCTTAAAAATCCCGGAGATAGAAATTGTCAACGTTTTAGAAACCTTAATGATCTAAAATTTTCAAAAAAATATAAAGACTGAAAAGACTGTAAAGATTCTAAAGACTAAGGATTCTAGGTAATTAAAAGTTCCAAAATTTGTAAAGATTCGAAAGACTCGAAAAATCCTAAAAACGTAAGCACTCTGAGGACTGTGAAAACGGTAAAGAGTATAAAGACTAAGGATTGCAGATAATCGAAAATTCCAAAATTTCTAAAAATCCTAAAGATTTCAAATATGTACCCCAAAAATTCTACAAATTCTAGAGGGATTCCACTAATTCCAGAGCTTGCAGAAGATTCAAAAGACTCGAAAAATCGTAAGAACTCTGAGCACTCTGAAGACTATTAGTACTTTAAGGACTGTAAAACTGTAAAAATTGTAAAGATTCTAAAGGCTGTGAAAATTCTAAAACTAAAGATTCTACATAATCAAAAGTTCCAAAATTTCAAACATTGTAAAGGTTTCTACCATTCCAGAAATTCTACAAGTTCTAGAGGGACTCCACAGATATCAGAGATTTTTAAAATTGTAAAGATGTTAAAATTCCTAAGATCCGTAGTCTTATCCAAATTTAGAGCTTGATTATTATTTCACGTAGGATAGAAATTATTTTTCCGAGATCTTTGCTAAAATGTTAAATAAATAGCGAATCTCAAGAATTTATTTTAGATTCGCTATATTTCATATTGTCATGAGTCACCCAAAGAAAAAATATTGTCCGAGGCGCAGTCGAGATTTGAAAAATATCCCAACATTTAGTTTCTGGAACTTCAGTTAAAGTTTACCAAACGTTAAATAAGTAGATGGGGTACCTCAGGGATTTATGTTAAATTTCTCATATTTTCCATTTTCATTAGTGATGTAATTTGATATTAATATTCTACATAGGATGGAAGGTTCTAGTGTATGGAAATTTTAAGATTTTTAGAATATCTAAAATCTTAAGATTTTGTAAACTTTTGAAATTTTGAAATTTTGAGATTTAATATTTTTTATTTTCTTTTAATTTTTTGAAATCCTCGTAATTTGCAAAATTTTCAAAATTTCTAGAATGTTCAGATTTTCAAGATTAGCCCAATTTTTCAGATTTTCCAAAGTACACAAAATGACCTGAATTTCCACATTTTCCAAAATTTCTAAAGTTATCAGGCTCTAGTTATATCAGAATTTTGAAATTCAACCGTTTCTAATATTTTCAAAATTTCTAGGTCCACCACATTTTTCCCGCTCTTTCTAAATTTTTTCTGATTTTCTAAAATTTATATATCTCGAGAGTTTAAATCTTTGGAATTTTTGGAATCTCTGGAAATCTCCAAGATTTATTTTGTTATTTAAGGTGTTCAAGGCCTTCAGTGCTTTCAGGATTGATAAAAATTGAAGAAAACATTTTTCCGATCTAAACGATTTTTAGGTCTTTAATATTTTTGTTTTCTTTAAAATTATAAAATACTTAAAATATCAAATGGTAAATTTGAACTTAGAATTATGTTTTAAATATCGTGTTGTTGAAAATAGGTATACATTAAGAAAAGGAAGCTAATAATTAAGCCCCACCCACCCGCCCTATCTCAATTGTGATGATTTTCTTTATTCGTCGTGAGCCAAGAGGGCGGAGTTTAAGTGCAAAATCCTTATTTCTATACGGAAAATTAAAAACGTGTTTTTGAGTATCGTGTTCAAAGAATACTATGTATATTAAAAAAAAAATTCAAGCCAAAGATTAAGTCCCACCCATACCTGCCTTGATCTAAATATGTAGTAATGAAGTTTTCATCCGTTGCCAAACCTAGGGGCGGAGTCTAATTGCAAAATCCATATTTCCCTACAAAATTTACCATTTTAAAAAAACGTGTTTTAAGTTTCTAAGAATACAACAAATCATCACAATTGAGATGGGGTGGGTGGGCGGGGTTAATATTTTGTCTGTTTTTCTTAACATAAATAGTATTCTTTGAACAATGCGATAAAAACATGTTTTTAATTTCTTGTAACGAAATAAGTATTCAGCAATTTAGCTCCGCCCCCTTGGTTCACGGCGAATAAAAAAAATCATCACAAACGCGACAGGGCGGGTGGGCGGGCTTATATATATTTTTTTTATTGTTCAAAAGTTGTATGCCAAATTTTAGTCAAAATTCACTGAAGAAACGTTTGATAATTTTTCTTCCAGTTGTCCACCAGTTAAAGGGGCTAAACTCTTCAATTTGATAGCACTGAAGGTCATTTGTAAACGGTCTTATGAAACTGAATTATCTTAAAAAAGAACGATAAAAATGCGAGCGCAGCGAGCACGTTCAGGTGTTATTAAAAATTACTCGTCAGTTTCCTTGGGAAGCTAAATTACTAATAAAATTTGTATTGTCCAAAAGTATTTGTGATTATCTGTTAAAATTTGGAAGATTTGCGCAATCCAAACGTGCTCGCTGCGCTCGTATTCTAACGGTGCGTGTTTATTAATTTACTGAGTCTTTTTCCTGGATATAAAGTTGAAAAAAAAAAACAGATTAAAATGCGAGCACAGCGAGCACGTTCAGGTGTAATTTAAAAAATTATTTATTGGTGTCCATGAGAAGCTAATATCAATTTAGTATTAATAGAATCCTTGGAGTTTTGACACCCTTTGAATCATCGAAATCTATGATTTTCTTAGTACATATATATAGACTTCTTTCAACAATAAAAATTCTTAAAATATCAAATGGTAAATTTAAACTTAGAAAAGGAAGCTAATAATTAAACCCCACCCACCCGCCCATGTCTCAATTGTGATGAATTTTTTATTCGTTGTCACATAGAGGGGCGGAGCTTAATTGCAAAATCCATATTTTTCTACAAAAATTTACTAAATATTTTAAACATGTTTTAAGTTTCCTGTTCTTGTTTTCTTCAATTGGGGTAGTTTTTTTTTATACATAAAATTAATCACCGAAATGGAGGCGGTTGGGTGGGTGGAGTTTATTATATGTTCTTCTGCAGAGTGGGAGTGGTAAGTAACTGACAGAAATTAGGCTGTAAAAAGCGCCAATCGTAACTTTTTTGTTGTATTATTTGTTATAAGGTTTATTTCTTATTTCAGAAAAAAAATTAAAGAACGGGTGGGTGGGCGGGGCTAAGTTTAACTTTTTCCACCAGAGTTTTTTATGCAGAAGCAGTAGGCCCCTTCTACAAATTCTAGAAGTTTCAAATATTGCAAAAATTCTACAAATTCTAGAGGGATTCCACACATTCCAGAGACTGTAGAAATTCTAAAGATTTCTGAAATTCTTGGGATTCTAAAATGTCCAAAATTTCCAAAGATTCGATGGACTCAAACAATTTTAAGAACATAGGCACTCTGAGGAATGTAGAAACTGTAAAGTCTGTAAAGACTGTAAATATTCTAAAGACTCTTGGAATTTTAAATAAGCGAAAGTTCTAAAATTTCTAAAAATTCCAAAAATTTTAAATATTGCGAAATTTCTACAAATTCTTCAAAGATTCCACACGCTCCAGAGACTGTAGAAATTCTAACGATTTCTGAAAACTCTACGTGATCCTGAAATGTTATTAAAGATCATGAGAACTCTAAAAGCTGTAGAGGTTCTAAAGATTCTAAAAATTCTAAACGTTTCAAAGTGTCTAGCGATTATTAAAATTGTAAAAGTGATAAAATTGCCAAAGATCAGAAAAGTCTTAAAAATTCTAGAAATCCTCTAGCCGATCCAATTTCTAGACCGTAGGGATACTAGAAATTTAAAAGTTCTAAACATACTAGACATTCTATGGATTTTAAATATAACAAAATTTCGAAAATTTCGAAAGATTCGCCAGATTTCAAAGCGTTCAAACATACCAAAGATTCTAAAATTTCCAGATATTCTAAAGATTCTAAACATACATACATACAAGAAATAAAATTGTTAAAGATCCTGAAGATACTACAGATTCCAGAAATTCTAGACAGCCTAAAGATCTGAGGATTCTAGAAATTTTAAAGATTCTAGAAATCCTGATGATCTTAAAATGTCCAAAATTTTCAAAAATTCGAAAGACTAGAAAAATACTAAGAACTTTAAGCACATTTGGAACTGTAGAAACTGTAAACACTGAAAATGGTCAAAAGATTCCAGAGACTGTAGAAATTCTAAAGATTCCTGAACTCCTGATGATTCTAAAATGTCTAAAATTTCCAAAAATTCGAAATATGCTAACAACTTTGAGTACTATGGGGACTGTAAAAACTGTAAAAATTCTAAAGACTCTTAAGTGTAAAAATACTAAAATTTCTAAAGGTCCGTAAAGTTTTAAAAATTCTAATGGTTTTCTAGGTACTAAAAATTCTAAAGATAATAAAGATTGGAAAAGTTCGAAAGATTAAAGGGTTTCAAAACTCTAAAAAATTTCAAAGTTTCTAATAACTACAGGTATTCTAAAGACCTTGAAAACCCCATAAATTAAAAAATTTAGCGAGATTCCACTTCTAAATACAAGAAAAATTAAAAAAATCTTAAAAATTAAAAAAATCCCGGAGGTAGAAATTGTCAACGTTTTAGAAAGCCTAATGATCTAAAATTTTCAAAAAAATATAAAGACTGAAAAGACTGTAAAGATTCTGAAGACTAAGGATTCTAGGTAATTAAAAGTTCCAAAATTTTTAACAATTTTAAAATGTCCAAAATTTCTAAAAATATTGTCCGAGGCGCAGTCGAGATTTGAAAAATATCCCAACATTTAGTTTCTGGAACTTCAGTTAAAGTTTACCAAACGTTAAATAAGTAGATGGCTCACCTCAGGGATTTATGTTAAATTTCTCATATTTTCCATTTTCATTAGTGATGTAATTTGACATTAATATTCTACATAGGATAGAAGGTTCTAGTGTATATAAATTTTAAGATTTTAGAACACGTAGTCTTTGGAATTTTTTAAATATTTCAAACATTTGGAAACTTTGGAATTTTTGAAATATCTAAAATCTAAAGATTTTGTAAACTTTTGAAATTTTGAGATTTGATATTTTTTATTTTCTTTTAATTTTTGGAAATGCTCGTAATTTTCAAAATACACAAAATGGCCTGAATTTCCACATTTTCTAAAATTTCTAAAATTATCAGGCTCCAGTTATGTCAGAATTTTGAAATTCAACCGTTTCCAATATTTTTAAAATTTCTAGATCCACCACATTTTTCCCATTTTTTCTGATTTTCTAAAATTTATATAGGTATCTCAAGAGTCGCAATTTCTAGTGTATGTAATCCGTGAAAGCTCTTAAATTTTTTGAATCTTTCAAACCACTGGAAACTTTGGGATCTTTAGGATCTCTAGAATCTAGAATCACTAGAATTTCTATAATCTTTAGAGCTTTCAGATTTTCATTATTTTTAGATTATTTATTCGGCAAAATTGTATGATTTTCATCAGACATCTGTATTTTGGTTGGAGTTTTCAAAATTGATACAAACGACGGAAACAAGCGACCTATGTTTTCGTATTCTAGGGGTCATGAAACGTCTACAAACATGAATGTAGCAAGTCGCCCGATGGACTCGATTAAAATATCTATAATGTATTTAATTATAATATAATTCCGAACTTTGGAAATCGGTTTAATCTAGAAAAAATACTTCCAAACTCCAGGATTTGTTACGTGAACAACATATTGTTTTTAGCAGTTGGAGTACAATTTTGTTCAAGTTTCAGCCCGTACGTGTGTTTATAGCTTTCGGAAAACAACGCCATTATAGTTTAATTAATGAAATTACCTGGAAAATCTTCGTAGTAAAACCGAGGAGAAAGCGCGTTTTAGCGTAGTGATATTAATAGTCAACCATTTCGTCTTTATCAAAATAATCAGGTAAATGTAACAGCTTATATTGTCAATTTATCCGAACACAAAAATGTCTCTTTATATTATAGAAAAATATTCCATTAAAGATTTAATAAAACCTTAAAAGCAAAGTAGATACTTTCCGATACTATATACCTGTGTAACTTTTTTTTCAAACGAAAAACTAAAGACTTAAATAGAATTTGTTTCAAGCATAAAAGTCGCTTCATCCGTCGAGAGATATATAAATGATCAGTTTAATGTTAGCAATGTGACTGATAACGATTTTTTTAGTTAAACTTACATTTTTTCTGCACCCTCACTCCCGCTTAAGTTTCACTACCATTACGATTTATCAATTTTGACCCACAAACTCCGGCCCGTCGTTTCTCGACTAAACTAAACAGCCCCATCAAGCCCAGCACATCCACGAATTTCCTCCAGCAAGAGATACTAACCCCACTTAAAAATTACATAATAAGATCGCGATCCCATTGTAAATACATAAAGAAACGAAAGAAATGAGGCAGATGGTTTGTTCTGCCTACATGTACTACGCTCTCTATTATTTTTCCTCTTCTGTTGGGCAAAACCGTATCGTTTTCGAACATCAGATTAGGCCGGTTAGATATATTATTACCTCTGTTCCTTTCGCATTTGTTTGGTTTTATATTATTGTGCTTTTCGAACGGTTTTTGTTGCGTTTTCTCTATTTGAACGTTTCGTGCCGGCGGCGTCACGGCTTGTCTTCAGCGCTACAGAGAGGATGTTTGGTTTTGTGTTTTTTCATAAAGTTCATGCCGGCTTTGGTTCAATTAAAGAACCGGGAGCCGCAGGTGATTTCGGGAGTGTGTGAATGGGAAGAAATGGAAATGTGGGAGGATTAGCAAGTATGTTTATTGTTTTTGTGTGCTTTTTGGATTCCGCGGAATTTTGTTACAGCACGGAGGTCTTTAAACGAGTTAAAACATTTTTTTTTAATTAGAGCAAGCGGGGTTTTGGTTCTTTTGTTCGGGTGCGCTTTGTGTGCATGTGCATACGACAACGAAATTAGCTTTTTAGTTTGAGGGTGTTCTTGTCAAGGTGGAGGTGGTGGTTTGGGGGAAAAATAATAGGAGTCAGAGGTGTACACTTGGACATTTATTGTGTTAAAAAATTATCAATTATTATTAAAGTCCAGTGGTCACTGCAAATTTTAAACAGCTATGTAAACAGATTTTATTCATTTTTATTTATTATTTTTGAGTTGTTTGTATTTAATTGTCTATATTTTTTCCTATAATTGGACTTCTTTATAGGTTTACTTCTAAGTTTTATTTATTTTTTGAAATAGTTCTTGCTTTCAGCCATTTATTGCTTAGTACGTTTTTCTTTTCGCCACATTTACGATTTTGAGAAATTATTATTTTTGTATTTAATATTCTTAATTTTTTCTTTTTTCTATAAGTTTCTAGTTTCGGTTTTTTAATTAATTTTGTAAATTTTATTTGCTAACAAACATTAATTTGGGTAATTTGTGTCGAAATTTTGCTTATCTGTTAATATCTTCCAAATCGGTTTTGTTTATTTGCGATAAATCGACTTATGCTGGACAGTTGAGCATTTGTTGCTAGGTATATAACTGTAATTTTAGGGATTGATTTTCTGCCAGTTGTAGCTACTTTTAAGAACAGATTCGTTTAACATTTTTCAATTTCTCGTGAAATCTCGCTTTTCTATGGTGAGTGGACACAGCTGCCACAGTTGAACATTTGTTGTGTTATAAAAATTTTGATGTTTGGTCGTTCAATAAATCTTGTTCAAAAAGCAGCGACTTGTTATTTAGAAATTATTTAAAATTTGTTTTCATTAAAATTTAAAATTTCCGAATACTCAATAATTCATATTTTCCTTTTTCGCGACAACCGTGTTTTTTTTTTTTTAGAAAAATTTTTATACAACATGGTCCTGAATTCTTCTTCAGTATTGTAATTCCCAGACGTTGCTTCGATTTTTTTTTGTATTTAATATTCTTCGTTTTCCGCTTTCTTTACGCTTTTCTCCTCGGTTTTCCTTCTCTATAGTTTATACTTTTGGTTTTTGTTTATTTTTAAGATGTTTGCTTTTAGCCATGAAATTAGTTAATTTGTATGCAAAATTCGCTTATCGTTTAGAATTTTCTAAATCAGTTTTATTCATTTTCAACAAATAGGACTATATTGCACAGATGAGGATTTGTTGTTATATAATTGCACTTCTAAAGTTTGATTCTCCAGTTCTTGTCTTTACTTTTAAAAACAGAAGCAACTTGTTATTTAGAAATTATTTTAAATTTGTTACAATTAACATTTTTAGCTAGTTAATATTTGTTTTTCTTTTCGCCACATCTTCAATTTTGGAAAACTATTTTTCTATTTAATATCCCTAATTTCTTGTTTTTTCTTCCTTTTTCACCTTAGTTTTTCTTCTATGTAGCTTCTAGTTTTGCTTTTTAATACTATTTGGTGTAAATCAATAATTTGGATATTTGTATCGAAATTTCGCTTATCTGTTAAAATTTTCTAAATCCGTTTTGTATATTGCGGTAAATCGAACTATGCTGGACAGTTGAGCATTTGTTGCTAGGTATATAACTGTAATTTTAGGGATTGATTTTCTGCAAGTTGTAGCGACTTTTAAGAACAGATTCGTTTAACATTTTTCAATTTCTCGTCAAATCTCGCTTTTCTATGGTGAGTGGACACAGCTGCCACAGTTGAACATTTGTTGTGATATAAAAATTTTGACGTTTGGTCGTTCAATAAATCTTATTCAAAAAGCAGCGACTTCTTATTTAGAAATTATTTAAAATTTGTTTTCATTAAAATTTAAAATTTCCGAATACTCAATAATTCATATTTTCCTTTTTCGCGACAACCGTGTTTTTTTTTTTAGAAAAATTTTTATACAACATGGTCCTGAATTCTTCTTCAGTATTGTAATTCCCAGACGTTGCTTCGATTTTTTTTTGTATTTAATATTCTTCGTTTTCCGCTTTCTTTACGCTTTTCTCCTCGGTTTTTCTTCTCTATAGTTTATACTTTTGGTTTTTGGTTATTTTTAAGATGTTTGCTTTTAGCCATGAAATTAGTTAATTTGTATGCAAAATTCGCTTATCGTTTAGAATTTTCTAAATCAGTTATATTATTTTCAGTAAATAGAACTATATTGCACAGATGAGCATTTGTTGTTATATAATTGCACTTCTAATGTTTGAATTTCTAGTTCTTGTCTTTACTTTTAAGAACAGAAGCAACTTGTTATTTAGAAATTATTTTAAATTTGTTACAATTACCATTCTTAGCTAGTTAATATTTGTTTTTCTTTTCGCCACATCTTCAATTTTGGAAAATTATTTTTCTAATTAATATTCCTAATTTCTTGTTTTTTCTTCCTTTTTTCACCTTAGTTTTTCTTCTCTGTAGCCTCTAGTTTTGCTTTTTAATACTATTTGGTGTAAATCGATAATTTGGATATTTGTATCGAAATTTCGCTAATCTGTTAAAATTTTCTAAATCCGTTTTGTATATTTGCGGTAAATCGAACTATGCTGGACAGTTGAGCATTTGTTGCTAGGTATATAACTGTAATTTTAGGGATTGATTTTCTGCCACTTGTAGCTACTTTTAAGAACAGATTCGTTTAACATTTTTCAATTTCTCGTCAAATCTCGCTTTTCTATGGTGAGTGGACACAGCTGCCACAGTTGAACATTTGTTGTGCTATAAAAATTTTGACGTTTGGTCGTTCAATAAATTTTGTTCAAAAAGCAGCGACTTGTTATTTAGATATTATTTAAAATTAGTTTTCATTAAAATTTAAAATTTCCGAATACTCAATAATTCTTATTTTCCTTTTTCGCGACAACCGTGTTTTTTTTTTAGAAAAATTTTTATACAACATGGTCCTGAATTCTTCTTCAGTATTGTAATTCCCGGACGTTGCTTCGATTTTTTTTGTATTTAATATTCTTCGATTTCCGCTTTCTTCACGCTTTTCTCCTCGGTTTTTCTTCTCTATAGTTTATACTTTTAGTCTTTGTTTATTTTTAAGATATGGTTTGCTCTTAGCTATGAAATTAGTTAATTTGTATGCAAATTTCGCTTATCGTTTAGAATTTTCTAAATCAGATTTATTCATTTTCAATAAATAGAACTATATTGCACAGATGAGCATTTGTTGTTATATAATTGCACTTCTAATGTTTGTATTTCTAGTTCTTGTCTTTACTTTTAAGAACAGATTCAACTTGCTATTTAGAAATTATTTGAAATTTCTTCGATTTTGGGAAATTCTTTTTGTATTTACTATTCCTAATTTCTTCTTTTTTATTCGTTTTTTCAAATTAAATAACTTTAAAACGTTTGCAAGATTTTAAAGTATTCAGTTTTGCAATTCTTGATTTATTCAATAAAATAAACTGACTGATTTATTATTTTGTATGAGTCACTCTGTATAAGCAAATCTAAAAAATATGAATGATAAATTACAAGTACATATTGATCATATTTTGCACATTTTAGCTAGGATTTATTCGGCAAAATTTTGAGCTGACGTCATCAATTTTTGGAGGGGATAAGAAAATATATTTTGAATAAAAATTTATTAAGCTTATTATTTCAAAGCATTCGGTTTTGCAGATTCAAAATTAAGTTGCAAAATGTTGTTTTATAGTTTTCAATTTTTTTTGACGTTTCGTATTCTAGGGGTCATGAAAGGTCGAGAAAACGTAAAAGCACAGGGTCGGCTGACGGATTCGATTACAATACTTCCTTCGTTTACGTTCGGGAATTTCCAAAGAGAAATTCGAGAAAATACGAAATAATACGATGGGAATTCTAAGTACACCAAAATAACTAAAAACCGGGAGAATACATGAAAATCCGACAGAATCCGCAAAAATGAGGGAAAATTACAAAGAACCCGAAAAGGAAATTATCCATAAAAGAGAATCCAAAAATAATTCTAAAGAATCCGATAGAATGCGCCAAGAATTAAAAAAAAAACGAGGGAATTTAAGAGAATTTACCAAACTCCGGGAGAAACAAAGAGAATTCAGCCAAATACGGAGAGAATCTGGAAGAATCTGAAAAAAAACGAGAGAATCCAGAGGAAGGTGAAAGAATCCGAAAACAATACAAGAGAATATGAGAGAATCCGACTAAATTTCGGGACGGATCGGAGATAATCCGAGAGA
The DNA here is from genome assembly GCF_036711695.1 of Zophobas morio. Taxonomy (NCBI): domain Eukaryota; kingdom Metazoa; phylum Arthropoda; class Insecta; order Coleoptera; family Tenebrionidae; genus Zophobas; species Zophobas morio. The sequence continues at coordinate 921,391 of NW_026972132.1, forward strand.
ATACGAGAGAACCAGAGAATATCAGAGAAAATCTAAAAGAATACGCAAATAATCCGAAAAAAATCGTAAAAATACAAGAGAATACGAAAGAATACGAGAGAATTCGGCCAAATTATAGGACAACAGTAAAAAATCCAAAAGATTCCGAGAAAATCCAACAGAATTGGAAAGAATACGAGAGAATCCGGGAAAATGCGAGAGAAACCAAGGAACCTAGGAAACCTAAGAAACGAAAATTAAATTAACATATTTTAACATACTAGGGAATCCCAGGGATTCCAAAAAGACCCGCGAGAATCCGGAAGAATACGAAAAAAATGTGAATGAATACAATATAATATGAAAGAATCTCACCAATAAAGAGAATTTGGAAGAACCCGAACGAAACCAAAAAAATCCGAAAAAATCTAAAAGAGTCCTCAAAAATCTGAAAGAATTTGGGAGAACCCGAGAAAATCCAGCAGAATTAGAAAGTATCAGAGAAAATCCCACAGAATCCGAAAGAATAGGATAAGGATCGGAAGAACGCGAAAAACCCAAAAAAAAAACAAAGGATCGAAAAAATGTTCCGAACTTTCGAGAAAATGCGTTAAAAAGAATGAAAAACGTCTTATTTTACGCTCCGGAAATACAAATTTGTAACATTATTTTGACAGAACTTTCCTCGTTCCTTACAGTCCAACAAATTTAGCGTCTTCAAAAAATTATCAAATTTGTTCTGTTGTCATCGTATTTATTTTTGAGAATAGATTCGCTTATATCTTATTCAAAAAGCGGTAAATTGCTATTTATAAACTTTTAAAATTTGTTACAATTATTAACATTTCCAGCGACTGATTTTTTTTTATTTTCCCAACAAGTGTTTTTGTAAAAAAAATATATTTCATTCCAGTCATAAATTCTTCTTCCACATCTTCGATTTTGAGAAATTAATAATATATTTAATATCTCTGATTTTTTCTTTCCTCTTCGAAAAATCGCCTTAGTTTCTCTCCTCTATATCTCTGAGTTTTGGTTTTTGAATTACATAATTTTGTAAATATTATAATATATAAATATTTATTTTTATTATCTGATTACATTTTACATTTTCTGGAGTAGACTGATCGGATGATTTCTCAGTTTTGGAGTCTGCTGTATTTTCAGATCACGTGGGTCGTTTTTGAGACTTCTAAATAGCCAATGTCACAATAATCAGATTTTTCAACTTTCAGAATTTTTTTATTGGAGGTTGACCAAATTTTCTGACACTGATTAGTGTTTTCCAGTTGAAATTTGCACGATTGAATTTTTTACTTTTCAGAAATCTGACCCATTTTCTGGCAGTAATATGATGCAATTTTTCGCCCTCAGAAATCTGACGCCAACACAAGCAAGTTTCAAAAAAATTAAAGATTTTCTCTCAGTTTTAGAATCTGTTGCATTTTTAGATGATATTGAGATCTGATAGATTTTCTGTATAATAAATAATACACTGATCAGATTTTATCGTCAGATTTCTAAAACACGATGGAATTTTTCGCATTTCAGGAATCTGACACCAGCATCTGACTCATTTTCTAACAGTAATCTGAAGAAGCTTTCGCCCTCAGAAATCTGACACCAAATTGGGAAGTTTCACATACGCGAGCTATTTTTTTTTAAGTATTCTAAGTTGACCAGATTTTCTGTAAGGAATTTTGGAATCCGATTGTGTTTTCTGGATCCGACTGACCAGATGTTGTCAGTTTTAAAATCTGCTACATTTTCGGATGACGCTAGCCTTTTTTTAGACCTGACAGATTTTCTATATGGTAAACAATAGATTGATTAGATTTTATCATCGTATTTCTAAAACTGAAAAAACGCCAACGGATTTTCAGAAATCTGACCTCAAATTGGGAATTTTCACGTACATGGGCAATTTTTTAAAAACAATTCGAGGTTGGCCAGATTTTATGAAAGGATTTTAGGACACTGATTGTGTTTTCTGGACCGATCGGATTTTTCACTTTTCAGAAATCTGACACCAGTATCTGCCGCATTTTCCGGCAGTTCTCTGATGAGATTTTTCGCTGTCAAAAATCTGTCGCCAAATTGGGAAGTTTCACACGCACGAGCAATTTTTTAAAAAGTATTCGAGGTTGACCAGATTTTCTAAAAGGATTTTTGGAATCCGATTATGTTTTCTGAGACGGACTGTGTTTATTTGTGGTTAATAAGACTATGCTGGACAGTTCAGCATTTGTTGTTGTATAATTGCACTTCTTTTTTCGAGTCGAGACACTTGACATCGTTGAACATTTGTTGCAACGTAAAACATTTTGAATTTGTGATTTGTGATTAGAAATTATTTAAAATTTGTTACGATTAACATTTCTAACGAGTCAATATTTGTGTTTCTTTTCGCCACATCTTCGATTTTGAGAAATTTTTTTTTGGTATTTAATATTCCTAATATTTTTTTTGTTTTTCACTTTAGTGTTTCGCCTTTATAGTTCTGAGTTTTGGTTTTTTATTAATTTTGTAAATATTATTTGCTGTCAAACGTCAGCTAGTACCTTTTCTTAGAAGAATAGGTCATTTGTCAAAATGAGTCTTACCGTAGTGAGTGCTGCTAGATTTTTCAGTTTTTCGATTTTTCAATATTTCGGTTCGATAAATATGTTTTTTTAATTAAAAAGTCGAAAAATGACAAATCGTGAAAAGGAAAAATTTTAACTCGAGAACTTAAAAAATTAAAAATCCAAAAATTCCAAAATTGTAAAGATAAAACTTGAAAAATCAAAAGACTGCAAAATTGTCAAACAAATTATCAAATGGAATATTCAAAAGTAGAAAAATCTAAAACCTAAAAAAAAATTAAAACTGGAATTTCGAATTCGATTTTATAAGATTTGTTTTTTTCTCAATTTTTCGCTATCTCAGTTTTTGATTTCCCGACTATATAGTCGTACAATTTTCCGATTTCTTATTTATCCGATTTTTCAATTTGTCATTTTTTGATTTTTATTTTTTTTATTTTTAGCAAGTCGTCATTTGTCAAAATGAGTCTTATCGTAGCGAGTACTACTAGATTTTTCAGTTTTTCGATTTTCCAACTTTCGAATTTTTCAATTTCCCGTTTTTTAAATTTTCAATTTTTTGATCTGTCTTTCGATTTTTAATTTTACAATTTAGGCAGTTTTCCGATTTCTCAATTTTGATTTTTAAAAGTATCGAGAAAATAGATGTTTATTTTTTTAAATTTTCGATTTTTGATTTTTTGTCACCGAGTTTTTGGAAGGAAGTGAAAAGTAATTTTGAATAGCGATTGCCATGATGTAACTTTAAAACATCTGAAAATTTTGTTTCTAATTTTCAATTTGTGGATTTTTCGATTTTTCAAAATTTCGGTTGGAATAAATTTGTTCTTTTAGTTAAAAAGTCGAAAAATGACAAATCGTGAAAAGGAAAAATTTTAACTTGAGAACTTGAAAAATCGAAAGATTGGTATAAAAAAGTGCAAAATTGTCAAACAAATTATCAAATGAAATATTCAAAAGTTAGAAAATCTAAAAATAAAAAATTCGGAAAAAAGAAAAATTCAAAAAATACAAGAACTGAAAACTCGAAAAATTCAGAAATCGAAATGTATATAAAACAGTCGAAAATTGAAAAATCTAAAGTTTAAAAAACGAAAAACTGAAAATCCGAAAAATAAAAAATCGAAAAGTCGAAAAATAGAAATATCGAGAAATCCCAAAACTGAAACAAATATCCAAAATTGAGAAATTAAAAAATTAGCCACCGAAAAATCCAAAAATCGAAGAACTGAAAAATCGAAACTGCGAATTCGAGAAACGGGAAAATAAAAAAAAGATATATTAATTGAAAAATCGGAAAACTGAAAATTTAGCAACGTCAAAATTTGAAAAATTGGAAAATAGAAATATTGAAGAACTGGAAAATAAAAAAATCCAGAAATCGAAAAATCTAAAATTTAAAACATTCAACAATTGAAATATCGCAAAATTGAAAAATGGAGAAATCCAAACATCAAAGAATCAAAAAAGAAAAATTCGAAAATCTAAAACTCAAAAATCGAAAAACTGAAAAATCGACAAATCGAAACTCCAGAATTTAAAAAACTCGAAAAATCGGGTAACTGAAAAATCGAAACATCGAAAAATTGGAAAACCGAAAAACCAAGAAATCCAAAAATCGAAACATCGAGAAAAAAAAATTGAAAATTGATAAATTGAGAAATTGAACAATCAAAACATCCAAATATCTGAATTCGTTTAAATTTGTACCGAAATTTCGCTTATTTTTTAATTTCTTCTAAATCCGTTCTGTTTATTTGGGGAAATCGAACTATGCTTGACAGTTGAGCATTTGTGGCGATATAAAAATTTTGACGTTTGATATTCAATAGATCCTGTTCAAAAAGCAATAATTTGTTATTTATAAGTTATATAAAATTTGTTTCCATTAAAATTTCTGATAATTCAATAATTATTTCTTAATCAGTTTTCTTCATTTTCATTAAATCAAATTATATTGCGCAGTTGAACATTTATTGTTGTATAATTGTAATTTTGCATCAAATTTCGCTTTTTATTTCAAATCGGGACGGCACAGCTGACATAGTTGAACATTTGTTGCAACATGAGACATTGAAATTGTGATTTTCCGGTATATTTTGTTCAAAGAGCAACTAGTTATTTAGAAATTATTTTTAAAATTTGTTACGATTAACATTTCTAAGGAGTCAACATTTGTTTTTTTCGCCACAGCATCTTCGGCTTTGAGAAATTATTTTTCTATTTAATTTTCGTAATTTTTCCATTTTTCTTTGTTTTTTCATCTTGGTTTTTCCCCTCATAGCTCTGAATTTTGTTTTTTTCTTTTTTATTAATTTAGTAAAAATTATATGGTGTCAAACATCAATTTGGGTAATTTGTATAGAAATTTCGCTTATCTTTTCATATCGTCTAACTCAGTTTTATTTATTTGTTGTAAATCAAGCTATGCTGGACAGTTGAGCATTTGTGGCGATATAAAAATTTTGACGTTTGATCTTTCAATAGATCCTGTTCAAAAAGCAATAATTTGTTATTTATAAGTTATATAAAATTTGTTTCCATTAAAATTTCTGATAATTCAATAATTATTTCTTAATCAGTTTTATTCATTTTCATTAAATCAAATTATATTGCGCAGTTGAACATTTATTGTTGTATAATTGTAATTTTGCATCAAATTTCGCTTTTTATTTCAAATCGGGAGGGCACAGCTGACATAGTTGAACATTTGTTGCAACATGAGACATTGAAACTGTGATTTTCCGGTATATTTTGTTCAAAGAGCAACTAGTTATTTAGAAATTATTTTTAAAATTTGTTACGATTAACATTTCTAAGGAGTCAACATTTGTTTTTTTCGCCACAGCATCTTCGGCTTTGAGAAATTATTTTTCTATTTAATTTTCGTAATTTTTCCATTTTTCTTCGTTTTTTCATCTTGGTTTTTCCCCTCATAGCTCTAAATTTTCTTTTTTTCTTTTTTATTAATTTAGTAAATATTATATGGTGTCAAACATCAATTTGGGTAATTTGTATAGAAATTTCGCTTATCTTTTCATATCGTCTAACTCAGTTTTATTTATTTGTTGTAAATCGAGCTATGCTGGACAGTTGAGCATTTGTGGCGATATAAAAATTTTGACGTTTGATATTCAATAAATTCTGTTCATAAAGCAATAATTTGTTATTTATAAGTTATATAAAATTTGTTTCCATTAAAATTTCTGATAATTCAATAATTATTTCTTAATCGGTTTTCTTCATTTTCATTAAATCAAATTATATTGCGCAGTTGAACATTTATTGTTGTATAATTGTAATTTTGCATCAAATTTCGCTTTTTATTTCAAATCGGGACGGCACAGCGGACATAGTTGAACATTTGTTGCAACGTGAAACATTGAAGTTGTAATTTTCCGGTATATTTTGTTCAAAAGGCAGCTGATTATTTAGAGATTATTTAAAATTTGTTACATTTAACATTTCCAACTAATAAATCCATTTATTCTTTATCTAACTTAACTAAATCGGAACAGCCGACATAGTTGAACATTTGTTACATTGTAAAAAAATTGATTTATAGTTCAATATTGATGGAACTTTTTCAAACCCAGAAGGTCGCTCTTTCTGAAAAATTCCTTTATCCTTCCACTCCGCCTCTTTTTTCATAGTACCTCACATCAGCGCATTAATTTCCCATAAACTTTATTATTGTTGTTGTGAGTGCATGTTTTCCCACCAAATTTATTCTCCTACACGCTCTTCCATCCCGACCAGTTTTCACCTGTCCAATAAACCCGCTCGCCAGTTTTAATAAAAATTTATTTAATTAGAAGAAACAATGATTTACACTGCAATTTTTCGGAATTTAATCCTATTAATTAAAACCGGCTCGTAGTCATAAAATCGAACCATTAAAAACCCATAAAAGTCAAAATTTATTAGTTTGACTATGTAACCTACTTTTAATATCCACCATTCCCAACTCCACTCAATATCAATCCTTCCACACAATTTATTTACTCCGACAAAGCCTCTTACACAAAGACTTAAGCCTTCGCCAATTGCCCCGTTCTAATCTTGACAGGATTGACAGTTTGACTTCGTCATTCTTTCAGCGTCTCGGTCCTTAAGCAGCTTACTTTCGTCGTGTCGCGAACCGGCTGCTCACCCGGAACTAAAAACATTGTCGTTGCATTATGTTGGCACAATTGGTTCAGGATTCGCCAACAATGGACCATTATTGTGCCACTTTACAAAATCAGATATTAATCTGGCGGATCGGGTACCTACGTTTCGACCATTTCGCAACAACAGTATCAATTACAGCACTACAACAAAACGGTTTGTTAAAAGTAGCTCAGCGACGAACTACATTCATAGAAAATGACGGATTTCTGCTTGAAGGTGGGGAGCAGCGCTGACTCACTGGAGTTTCGACCGCTCAACATCAGAGGGCGTCGGTATTGATTGTGGCGCATTTTTACTCGAGAGGGTTGCAGAGGGTGAATTTTCTTGATGTTACTTTCAATAAAGTTCCACATCAGTTTTATGGCATAAAGGGATTTTATGGATGTTTCATGTTTGTTTTAGATTTATGGTTAAATGCTTTGGGGGCAGAGAGGGAGCGTTCAAGTCGGGGGTGGTGGTTTGAAATTGTCAAAACTATGTTTTTGCAGGTGTAGCTGAAGGGTCATTATGACTCGATGAGGGATTAAATAAGTATTCAAAAAATTAAAGAGTACAAAAACTTTAGTGTGAAATTTTGCTTTTCTTGCTTTTAAAGCAGCAAAGTTTCGTATTATCTCGGATAAATCAATCGAATCGGATGCTTCGCATTCAGTTGAAAGAATTCCTAAATTAGATAGACGCTCTGACCCAACGTCGATCCGAGGTAGTTTTTATTAATTTTATTTAACTCTGCTACACAGTTGAAGATTATTAGAATGCTCACTATTTGGCTATAAAGATCGTTATTATCAAATATTTTCGTTCCAAATTGTTTTTTTTGCTCGTTTTTTTCTCTGTTATTATTAGTGACTTAACTAAACTGTTAGTTTCATAATTATTACACTCCTGAGGCGCAGTCGAGTTTTGCTTGTTTGGAGCTTGATCGATAATCCCCGCATTTATATTTAATCCGCATGGATTATTAAATTCCAAGTGTCTTAAATGACCGGTAAATGTGGTTAAATGCCGCTTAATTTCCGGTTCTAATACTTTACTGACACCTTTAAAATCGTCTTTAGTTGGCTATGAACGATTTTTTTTTGTTCGAGGCGCAACCAAGTATATATAGTGTATCCACTTGAACACAAATAAAAAAATATGTTTCTGTCTAATCATCCCCACCAATAATGTAATGACGTCACCTCAAAATTGTACATAGTAATATTTTTTAGATTTTATCAAAAACACACTTCTATACCGGTAGTTTAAATTTAGATTTTCGGAAAAGGTTAGGTCAGCTGGAAAAAAGAAAATTAAAATGCGAGCGCCACGAGCACGTTGAGGTGTAACTTAAATGATATTTATTGCTGCTCTGAGAAGCTAAATTATTAAGAACAATTTTGCTGTTATTTAAAAAATGTCAGCTTAAAGATTACTTTGTTAACGGAAATTTCTACCGTTTTTCTAAAATCGCTAATTGAAATAGAGCAATTTTTAGAGTTTCGTCAAAATAGGTCTGTATAAAAATTTTGTAGATAAAAAGGAAATTATTATTAATTTTTGTTCCATTATTCCATTATTAGTTTCTACTCTCACCGGACAAAAGAACATAATTTGACCCGCCCACCCACCCTGACTCCTATGACTGATTTGGCAAATGGCATACATTCCAAGAAAATAGAGGGTGGGTGGGCGGGGCTAGTACTTGCTAAGACAAGAATGATTTTCGCAAACAATATATTTTCCAAGAAAATAAAGGGTGGGTGGGCGGGGCTAGTATTTGCTAAGATAAGACTGATTTTGCTATTTTTGACATTTTCGACAATTTTTCAACTATATCCAAAAATTAGTTGAAGTTGAATTAGTTCTTGTAGATTTCGATATGCAGAAGTCATTTTCGGCTTTGTTTCTTCGGAAATTTCTACCGTTTTTCTAAAATCGCTAATTGTAGATAAAAAGGAAATTATTATTAATTTTTGTTCCATTAGTTTCCACTCTCACTCGACCGAAGAACATAATTAGACCCGCCCACCCACCCTGACTCCTTTGATGATATACCTTCCAAGAAAATAGAGGGCGGGTGGGTGGGGCTAGTACTTTCTAAGATAAGACTGATTTTAACAAAAAAAAAATACGATTAGCACTTTTTTTATTTTTTTCACACCCTAGATTCTCTTATTATTAGTTTCCATTCCCATTCGACAGAAAAATATAATTAACCCCGCCCACCCACACTGTCTCCTTTTCAGTGATTGATTTTATCCGATCTGAATAAAATGAATGATCTTATACTAAACAGAAATAAAATTAGTCGTTAGAATGAGAAGAGGGGGGTGGGCGGGGCTACTACTTGCTAAGATAACACTGATTTTTCCATTTTTGACATTTTCGACCATTTTTCAACTATATCCAAAAATTAGTTGAAGTTGAATTAGTTCTTGAAGATTTCGATATTCAGAAGTCATTTTCGGCTTCGTTTCTTCGGAAATTTCTATGGTTTTTCTAAAATCGCCAATTTAAATACAGCAATTTTTAGAGTTTCGTGAAAATAGCTCTCTATAAAAATTTTGTAGATAGAAAAGGAAATTATTATTAATTTTTGTTCCATTGTTCCATTATTAGTTTCCACTCCTACTCGACAGAACATAATTTGATCCGCCCACCCACCCTGTCTTCTTTGATGATTTTGGCAAATGATATACTTTCCAAAAAAATAGAGGGTGGGTGGGCGGGGCTAGTACTTGCTAAGACAAGAATGATTTTCGCAAACAATATATTTTCCAAGAAAATAGAGGGCGGGTGGGCGGGGCTAGTATTTGCTAAGATAAGACTGATTTTGCTATTTTTGACATTTTCGACAATTTTTCAACTATATCCAAAAATTAGTTGAAGTTGAATTAGTTCTTGTAGATTTCGATATGCAGAAGTCATTTTCGGCTTCATTTCTTCGGAAATCTCTACCGTTTTTCTAAAATCGCTAATTGAAATAGAGCAATTTTAAGCGTTTCGTCAAAATAGCTCTCTATAAAAATTTTGTAGATAAAAAAGGGAATTATTATTAATTTTTGTTCCATTGTTCCATTATTAGTTTCCACTCCCAATCGACAGAAGAACATAATTAGACCCGCCCACCCACCCTGTCTCCTTTGATGATTTTGGCAAATGGCATACCTTCCAAGACAATAGAGGGTGGGTGGGCGGGGCTAGTACTTGCTTAAATAAGAATGATTTTAACAAAAAAAGTTACGATTAGCGCTTTTTCCGACTTTTTTCACATTCTAAATTCTATTATTAGTTTCCGTTCCCATTCGCTGCGCTCGCATTTAAAAGGTTGCTTTTTCAGAGTAATTTACCTTCACAGGGAGCTTTCGAGATCTATCATAATAAAAACTAAGTATCCTTGCTTATCGTTCATTCGTAAATGTTTTATGACACTAAATTAGTTAAAAAAAAACGTTCAGAGAGCGAGCGCAGCGAGCACGTTCAGGTATATTTGAAAAAATTCTTTATTGGTGTCCCTGAGAAGCTAAATTATCAAGAACACTTTTGTTGTCAATTAAAAATTTGAGTTTAAGGATTGTTTGTGTTCAATATAGTGTCTTTGGGGCTGAAATATCGTGAACGTGCTCGCTACGCTATCATTTTAGACGTTGATTTTTTCACAGGGAGATTTCGAGAATTATTATTATAATAAAATTTAAGTATCCTTGCTTATCGTTCATTCGTAAATGTTTTATGACACTAAATTAATTAAGAAAAACGTTCAGAGAGCGAGCGCAGCGAGCACGTTCAGGTATATTTGCAAAAATTCTTTACTGATGTCCCTGAGAAGCTAAATATCAAGAAAAATTTTGTTGTCAATCAAAATTGTGAGTTTAAAGATTGTTTGTGTTCATTATAGCATCTGTGGGGCTGAAATATCCTGGACGTGCTCGCTACGCTCGCATTTTAGACGTTGATTTCTTCACAGGGAAATTTTTAGAATTATTATAATAAAATCTAAGTATCCTTGCTTATCGTTCATTCGTAAATGTTTTATGACACTAAATTAGTTAAAAAAAAAAACGTTCAGAGAGCGAGCGCAGCGAGCACGTTCAGGTATATTTGAAAAAATTCTTTGTTGGTGTCCCTGAGAAGCTAAATTATCAACAACAATTTTGTTGTTAATTAAAAATGTGAGTTTAAGAATTGTTTGTGTTCAATATAGTGTCTTTGGGGCTGAAATATCCTGAATGTGCTCGCTACGCTCGCATTTTAGACGTTGATTTTTTCACAGGGAGATTTTGAAAATTATTATAATAAAATCTAAGTATCCTTGCTTATCGTTCATTCCTAAATGTTTTATGACACTAAATTAGTTAAAAAAAACCGTTCAGAGAGCGAGCGCAGCGAGCACGTTCAGGTATATTTGAAAAAATTCTTTATTGGTGTCCCTGAGAAGCTAAATTATCAAGAACAATTTTGTTGTCAATTAAAAATGTGAGTTTAAGAATTGTTTGTGTTCAATATAGTGTCTTTGGGGCTGAAATATCGTGAACGTGCTCGCTACGCTCGCATTTTAGACGTTGATTTTTTCACAGGGAGATTTCGAGAATTATTATAATAAAATCTAAGTATCCTTGTTTATCGTTCATTCGTAAATGTTTTATGACACTAAATTAGTTTAAAAAAACGTTCAGAGAGCGAGCGCAGCGAGCACGTTCAGGTATATTTGAAAAAATTCTTTATTGGTGTCCCTGAGAAGCTAAATTTTTTAGAACAATTTTGTTGTCCATTAAAAATGTGAGTTTAAAGATTGTTTGTGACCGACTCTACACGAGTTAGACGCAGCTAAAGGCCTCGTTAAATGCGTGATTAACTTATTAATCTCAGTTAGAATATGGTATAATCTGGTCCTGTATTAACTAAATTAGAATATTCAGGATGTAAGCCTAGCGAGCACGCTCAGTTGTAATTTAAGAAAATATTTATTGTTTAACAATTATATTTGATATTATTTAAAACATACATTACATAACGTCGCTGGGACTGAAACATTTTAGAGGTTGCTTTATTCGGATTAATTTACCATCGCAGGAAGTTCTTGCGAGCTACTTATTATAACAAAAATTAAATACCCTTGTTGACCGTTCATTCGTAATTAATTAAAAAAATATGATTCAGAATGCGAGTGCAGCGAGCACATTTAGGTGTTATTTAAAATTATTCCTGGGTGTTTCTGGGACACTAAATTATTATTAATTGTAAATTTATTAAAGTAATAAGTAAGTCTAGGGATATTATTAGGATGAAATATAGACAACTTCACTGAAAACAAATGATGTTTTTGGAATTTTAATGAAACTACCAAGAAAACCAAAGCTAGTAAAAAAATTGAGGAAGGTTATTTCGACAGAACTTCCCTTGTTCTTGAAGTATAGTCCGGCAAATTCCATTTCATTAAAAAATCATAAAATTAGATTTTGCGATTTTCGTTATGTGATAATTGTTAATCTCTATAAGCTGTTAAAAGAAAATGAAATTTGGATGATTTTGTGTTCTCAACGCAGAGGAAAGGACTAATTGATTAATTCAAAGTCTATTTTTTCCGGAAAACAATAACAAATTTGAAGACATTCGGCAAAAATGTAGTATGACGGATAAATTTTGATTAACGATTTGGCATGTTTTAAATAATATTAAAATATTTGCATGATTTTATAGCATTCGGTTTTTGCAATTTCAAAGTTAAATTGTAAAGTATTGTTACACAGGGTGAGTATTGTAATAACGGAACTATGACCAATTTTCAGTGCAAGGTATTATCCATTCACGATCTTTATATAGTAAAGTAGGCTTTGATATTTTTTCTTTAAGTTGGATAAACTGATTTGATAATTAGTTTTTTGTCTGTCAGTAGTCTGATTGACATTTGCTTTGAGCTGGATTGCCACTTTTCTACTTCATTTATTAGATCAGAATTATTAGACGCAATTTTTTAACCAAGCAAACAAATGTTTTAATTTTGTCAGCATAGATAATTTGTCATTGTGACAGATTCACAGATCATTGCGACATTATTTAAAAAGAAAATGCCTAAAATAGTTTTACTGCAACAAAAAGTGCAATAAAAAGATGTTTTTTGCAGTTTCGAAAAGACAGACCCGATTTTTCTTTAGAAGAAATAACTATGAGGGTCTCGAACATATTTTCTGTAATGTAAAAATACCCTGGAAAATATTTTTTTATTTTTTTTCTCATAGGTGGGAACATCAACTGTGGCGAAAATTTTATCAACAGGGGACCAAAATTTAAAAACATCACTATTTGGCAAGCGAAAACCAACGGATTTATTTACAAATTATATGTTTCGGAAAGACCTGCAACGACGAATTTGGCAACTTAATGAAAAAAACGAATATTTCACTGTAAATACTCTTTTGGCATATTCTAGGGAACAGTTGGAATTTAAAGGGGGGCGAACCACATTATACAAAATTCTTAAGTCAATGGGTTATAAACACAGGGAAGTAAATGGACGCAAAATTCTACGTGAACAAAAACATGAAAATTACTTTTTTGAGAACATATTTACAGTTTCTCAATTCTCGTGAAAATTTGACTTTCGTGTATTTGGATGAAACATGGATCTATCAAAATGGTTCGTCCATTCGTCGCTGGGTGCACGATACTGATCTAAAAAGCAATCCCACCAAAATTAAAAGTGAAGGATCAAAGTTTACTATTCTCCACGCGGGTTGTTCAACGGGGTTCTTGGATGGTTGTAACAATTTTTTAAATTCAAAAAATAACCAAAGAGACTATGATAAAACGATGGACGGGACAATTGTTCAAAATTGGGTGGTTAATCAGCTCATTCCTGCTTTGACAAAGTTGAACCAAAAATGTGTGGTGCTTTTAGACAATGCACCGTATCATTCGGTTCAGTTGGATAAACCACCTACTTTTTTTAGTAAAAAATGTGAAATGCAGGAATGGCTCTCTAAACATAGTGTTGAATTTGACAAAAAATTTTCGAAGAAACAGTTGTGGGATTTAATTAAACCCTTCAGAAACAATAGAAAAAAAAGATATTTGGTAGACGAGACATTAAGAGAAAGTGGCCATGGAGTTCTTAGATTACCTCCGTACCATTGTCAATATAATCCAATTGAAATGGCGTGGGGATTTTGTAAGAACTATTACAACAAGCATATAAATTCTCAACCTTCATTAAAAAATAGGGTGAAGAATTTATGGCTTGAGACGCTTTCTAAATGTACTCCAAGCATGTGGCAAAATTTTTGTAAACATTGTGAAAAACTTATTTTGGCAGATTGGGAAAAAATATGGGAAATCTTTCGTACGAATCTATACCTCCTTTCATTATTTCGCTAGGTGAATCTGATTCAGAATCTGAATTTGAAAATAACGGTGATGATACAGATTTTCATAGCGAAATAATGGAAATGGAGTGAATTGTAGCTTGTCGGGAGTTGATATTTTTACGCATCTTTCGTTCTAAATTTACCAAGATAGTGTGTGAAAAACTACCTGACGTACAACAAAATAAGTATAATTTTAGTTAGATCTTACACGTTGTTACTTTGCACCAAATTTTAAGCATTTTAATTTTTTTTTTGTAACTCTTCATGGACCTGGAGAAGGCGTATAGTAACGTTCTTATTAATAAGCGTTTGGAAGTACTTAGTAAAAGCAAATAAAGAGCACTTACGTAAGCATTAGTAATAGCTATATAGATAAATCATTCAATTTAAGGCCGGAAAAATGTTTCAGAAGAGCTAAACCCATCAAAGCACTAGAGCAAGGTTGTTGTCTTTTACCAACCCTTTTAGTAATCTTAGAAAAGTGAAAAAAGAAGTTGGAACTGATGATTGAGGATTAAAGATGAGATGCTAAATGTGGCATGCGACAATAGTCGTATGGTGAACCCCCATTCATCTAAAAACAATGTTTAAGTGAAATTTTAGTGTTTGTTCCTTACGTATGAAATAAACACTTACAAAAAGCCGAATAACTGTTTTAAATAGCGTAAAGTTTTATGCTTTCTAAGAATACCATTAACTTGGTCATTGCTACTGAAAACTGAAAGTATCGGCAAAAATGTTTAGGTATATTTCTGGCATATTTTTTAACCTTTAATTTAATACAACATAACCTAACGAAAAAAGTTCAGGGAATTTTTATTCTTCTGAATCGAATACCAACAAACTCACTAGATTTTCATGGCCAACCCTAATAAAATAACATGAGTTACAGATTTTGTGTTGCAAAAATCGGCGTGTCTGAGGTGACCGCTTTGAATATGAGCAAAATACTTCATAGTCATTAAAAACGGGAAATGATGTGTATTTCCCTAACTAAGTCTTGTAGTTACCAATCCAAGATAATTGTAACACGATCCCATCATTAAATCGTACGGTTTTTATTTAGCAATAGGTTTTGCAAGCAGTTTCACAATCAATGTAGAACAAAAACCGGGCAAACTTGATGCAGTAATAACACCTTCAACTAAGTGGACAAAAAGTAAAAGTAGCTAAATTAAATCGATAAAAATGAATTGTTATTATGAGTCAATAATAACGATTTTTTTGCAGGGATAAACAAAGAAAAATCGCGCTTAAACGCCGACTTCCTATCTGCGAAAAAGCGCAAGCCCTCGAACCCTCGAACTCCGTCCGAGACGCTCAGCCGAAACCCGATCTCCTAATAAAGGACAATAGAACGAAAAAGGAAAAAGTTTCTGCATAGTCATAATACGTTTTTAAATTGATAATGGCGTGCTAAGTTGTACCAACCTGGAGGCTTTTAATGGCGCCCTTCCACAAACGAAAGAGGGTTCCTCCTTATCGGGCAATATTAATCTATGAGCATTTAGCGTTCGATTTACATAATCCGGCAATAAACAATTTATTAACCGTATTTTTTCCGAAAAAGTTTAATCGATACGGGGCTGCCGCCCCCCGAGTCCGTTATTATTTGCGTTCGTATATTAATTGCGGTTGTTATTGTGTATCGGCGGCACGGTGACATCAAGAGGAAAGAATGAAATGCAAATTTTATTGTCCAATTACACGAATGTAAAATTTGGAGGAGGAAACGTCATCACGATTTAGGCGTTTCGATATAATAATAAAACTGATGACAACAGTTTGTATGATAATACGAACGGTAACCTCTCTTCGTACAAAATAAATTAGCGAGCAAATAGTTAAATAAATAAGGCATTTAATGCAACCTATCAAGACGTTTGATTTGTTGAACGTTAACACGATATCGGCTCTTCTCTTTTATATACATTATATGCGTGAGGAATTAATAACGACCGTAAGCTGAAGAGGTTCTGCGGAGGTTATTGCTGCTGCCATCGATTCCGATTTCGAATCGTTAGCGGACGATTTAATCGATGCTGCGTCGGATTAAAATACGTTCGCATGGTTTGCTTCCACGACGAACTCGGACTCGAAAATTTTGATTAGAGCGCGGGGCGACAGAGAGATGGTTGAGAATAGAGACACCTGGAATTAACAACACCTTGTGTGTTTATGTTGGTGAGTATGCAGGATATGTCATAAATTGCGCCAATTATGTAATAATGAAAAAGTTTTTTTTTATTTATGGGCACGTTTTCCTGGTAATTTCATTATTCTTAGGAATAATGAAATGATGAAGGAAGCTAATTAAATCTAATTAATTTATTGAAAGGGTGCTGTTATTGCAGACGAGTCCATTTGCATGGACGGGGTTTAAAAACAGAAATTTCAACTTCTAACTTTGGGTGAAACCACATGGAGTTCTGGGGGAAAAAAACCCGAAAGTTCCCAAGATTCTTTCATATCTTTCAATTAAAAATAAATAAATAAAAGAGACCCCTAAAGATCTTTTCATATTTAAAAAAAAAAAAACAATAGCGACCCCAAATATATTTTCATATTCTTAAAGAAGCCACCATAGGGATCCAAGATTTTTTCGTATTTAAAAAAAGCTACAAGGGAACTTCAAGATTGCTTCATATCCTTTAAAAGCTCCCAGGATTCTTTCAATTTCAAAACTGAAAGGAACCCTCAAGAAAATACACCAAAGGTCCCTAAAAAATTTTATCTCCTTGATTTTTTCCAAAGCTTCCCAGAGTAAAAAAGGACTCAAGGGACCTTCAAGACTATTTCATAGTCTCCCAAAAAAAAAACATTACGAGCTTTCAAGATTCTTTCAAATTAAAAAAATTATAATAAAATAAACCCTAAATATCCTTTCATCTTTTCTAAAAATGCCCCAAAGACCCCAAAGATTTTTTCACATCACTAAAAAGTCACTGGGGTTTCGAAGACTCTTTTATATCCTGAAATAACCACTAGGGAACTCCAAGATTCGTTCAAAACCTTCTGAGATCAAAACACGAGGAAACTCCGAGATTTCTTCAAATTCTTTAAAAAACAAACCAGAAGGAGTTCTGAATAATCTTTCATTTTCTAAAAAACACACGCCAAAGGTCCCCAAAATTCTTTCATATCCTTAAAAAAGACACTAAAGAACCCCAAGATTGATTCAAAATGTTCCAAGATCAAAAAAAGGCACAGAGGATTTTCAAGATTTTTTCATATTCTCCTAAAGAAAGCACTAGGAGCTCTCAAGATTTTTTCAAATTAAAAAAATAATAAAATGAACCCTCTCAAGACATTTTCATGTTTTTTTAAAAAATACCAGGGACCCCAAAAACACTCAGGAACTCCAAGATTCTTTCAAAACCTTCCGATATCAAAATACGAGGAAACTCCGAGATTTCTTCAAATTCTTTAAAAAACAAACCACAAGGAATTCTGAGGAATCTTTCATTTTCTAAAAAAAACACACCAAAGGTCCCCAAAGTTCTTTCGTATCCTTAAAAAAGACACTAAAGAAACCCAAGATTCATTCAAAGTGCTCCAATATCAAAAAAAGGCACAGAGGATATTCAAGATTTTTTCATATTCTCCTAAAGAAAGCACTAGGAGCTCTCAAGATTCTTTCAAATCAAAAAAATAATAAAGTGAACCCTCTCATGACATTTTCATATTTTTTAAAAAAGTACCAAGGATCCCAAAAATACTAAGGAACTCCAAGATTCTTTCAAAACCTTCCGAGATCAAAACACGAGGAAACTCCGAGATTTCTTCAAATTCTTTAAAAAACAAACCACAAGGAGTTCTGAAAAATCTTTCATTAAAAAAAACACACGCCAAAGGTCCCCAAAGTTCTTTCATATCTTTAAAAAAGACACTAAAGAACCCCAAGATTCATTCAAAATGTTCCAAGATCAAAAAAAGGTACAGAGGATCTTCAAAATTTTTTCATATTCTCCTAAAGAAAGCACTAGGAGCTCTCAAGATTCTTTCAAATAAAAAAAATAATAAAATGAACCCTCTCAAGACATTTTCATGTTTTTTTAAAAAATACCAAGGACCCCAAAAACACTCAGGAACTCCAAGATTCTTTCAAAACCTTCCGATATCAAAATACGAGGAAACTCCGAGATTTCTTCAAATTCTTTAAAAAACAAACCACAAGGAGTTCTGAAGAATCTTTCATTTTCTAAAAAAAAACACACCAAAGATCCCCAAAGTTCTTTCATTTCCTTAAAAAAGACACTAAAGAACCCCAAGAGTCATTCAAAATGTTCCGAGATCAAAAAACGGCACAGAGGATCTTCAAGATTTTTTCATATTCTCCTAAAGAAAGCACTAGGAGCTCTCAAGATTTTTTCAAATTAAAAAAATTATAATATGAACCCTCTCAAGACATTTTCATATTTTTTAAAAAAATACCAGGGACCTCAAAAACACTCAGGAACTCCAAGATTCTTTCAAAACCTTCCGAAATCAAAATACGAGGAAACTCCGAGATTTCTTCAAATTCTTTAACAAATAAACCACAAGGAATTCTGAAGAATCTTTCATTTTCTAAAAAAAAGACACGCCAAAGATCCCCAAAGTTCTTTCATATCCTTAAAAAAGACACTAAAGAACCCCAAGATTCTTTCACAATGTTCCAAGATCAAGAAAAGGCACAGAGGATCTTCAAGATTTTTTCATATTCTCCTAAAGAATGCACTACGAGCTCTCAAGATTTTTTCAAATTAAAAAAATAATAAAATGAACCCTCGCAAGACATTTTCATATTTTTTAAAAACATACCAAGGATCCCAAAATCACTAAGGAACTCCAAGATTCTTTCAAAACCTTCTGAGATCAAAACACGAGGAAACTCCGAGATTTCTTCAAATTCTTTAAAAAACAAACCACAAGGAATTCTGAAGAATCTTTCATTTTCTAAAAAAACACGCCAAAGATCCCCAAAGTTCTTTCATTTCCTTAAGAAAGACACTAAAGAACCTCAAGATTCATTCAAAATGTTCCAAGATCAAAAAAAGGCACAGATGATCTTCAAGATTTTTTCATATTCTCCTAAAGAAAGCACTAGGAGCTCTCAAGATTCTTTCAAATCAAAAAAATAATAAAATGAACCCTCTCAAGACATTTTCATATTTAAAAAAAAAACACCAAAGACCCCAAAAACACTCAGGAACTCGTAGATTCTTTCAAAATCTTCCCAGATCAAAATACGAGAAGACCCCGAGATTTCTTCAAATTCTTTAAAAAACAAACCGCAAGGAGTTTTGAAGAATCTTTCATATTCTAAAAAACACACCAAACGTCCCCAAGATTCTTTCGTATCCTTAAAAAAGACAGTGAAGAACACCCCAGATTCTTCCAAAATGTTCCGAGATGAAAAAAAAGCACAAGGGACCTTCAAGATTCATTCATATTCTCCAAAAGAAGACACTAGGAGTCTTCAAGATTCATTCAAATTAAAAAAATAATAAAATGAACTCTCAAGTTTCTTTCATATTAAAAAAAATACCAAGGACCCCAAAAACACTAAGGAACTCCAAGATTCATTCAAAATTTTGCGGGATCAAAAAAAGGTACTGGGAAACTTCAAAATTATTTCATATTCTCAAAAAAAAAAAACACTAGGAGCTCTCCAAATCGTTTCAAATTAAAAAAATAACACAATGATATCATTAAAAAGTCAGTGCTGTTTCGAAGACACTTTTATATCCTTAAAAAAGACACTAAAGAACCCCAAGAGTCTTTCAAAATCTTTGGAAATCAAAAAGGCACAGGAGAGCTTTAAGATTCTTCATATTTTCCAAAAGAAAAACACTTGGAATTCTCAAGATTCTTTCCAATTAAAAAAAAAACATTAAAACGAACCTTCAAGATTCTTTCATATTTTCAAAAAAAACGCACTAGGAGCTCTCAAGATTCTTTCAAATTAAAAAAATATTTAAAAAAATTAACCCTCAAGATTTTTTATATTTTTTTAAAAAATACCAACTACCCCAAAAACACTAAGAAACTCGAAGATTCCTTCAAAATCTTCCCAGATCAAAATACGAGAAGACTCAGAGATTTCTTCAAATTCTTTAAAAAACAAACCACAAGGAGTTCTGAAGAATCGTTCATATTCTAAAAAATACACCAAACGTCCCCAAGATTCTTTCATATCCTTAAAAAGGACAGTAAAGAACCAACCCCCAGATTCTTCCAAGATGTTCCGAGATGAAAAAAAAGCACAAGGGACCTTCAAGATTCATTCATATTCTCCAAAAGAAAACACTAGGAGTCTTCAAGATTCATTCAAATTAAAAAAAATAATAAAATGATCCCTCAAGATTCTTTTATATTAAAAAAAAATACCAAGGACCCCAAAAACACTAAGGAACTCCAAGATTCTTTCAAAATTTTGCGAGATCAAAAAAGGGTACTGGGGAACTTCAAAATTATTTCATATTCTCAAAAAAAAACACTAGGAGCTCTCCAGATCCTTTCAAATTAAAAAAATAACAAAATGATATAATTAAAAAGTCAGTGGTGTTTAGAAGAATCTTTCAAAATCTTTCGAGATCAAAAAGGCACAGGAGAGCTTTACGATTCTTTCATATTTTCCAAAAGAAAACACTTGGAACTCTCAAGATTCTTTCCAATTAAAAAAACATTAAAATGAACCTTCAAGATTCTTTCATGTTTTCCAAAAGAACGCACTAGGAGCTCTCAAGATTCTTTCGAATTAAAAAAATATTAAAAAAATGAGCCCTCAAGAATCTTTTATATTTTTTCAAAAAAATACCAACTACCCAAAAAACACTAAGAAACTCGAAGATTCTTTCAAAATCTTCCAGGATCAAAACATGAGAACAGTCCGAGATTTCTTTAAATTCTTTAAAAAACAAACCATAAGGAGTTCTGAAGAATCTTTCATGTTGCAAAGGACCCCAATATCTTTCATATCCTTAAAATCCGAAATCAAAAAGAAGACACAAGGGACCTTCAATGATCTTTCAAATTCTCAAAAAAAAAACACTAAGAGCTCTCAAGATTCTTTCAAATTAAAAAAATAATAAAATGAATCCTAAATAATCTTTCATCTTTTTTGAAAAAACACGAGACCTTCAAGATTCTTTCATATTCTATAATAAAAACACTAGCGACTTCTAGGAGTATTTAAAAAAAAACTAAAAGGCACCCTCTAGATTTTTTCAAACATTAGGGTTTCCAGAGGCATTTTCATATCGTTAAAAAGACACTGGGTTTTGAAGTTTCTTTCATATCCTTAGAAAAAGACACTAAGTAATGCCAAGATCCGTTCAGCCTTCCCGAGATATTAGGATTTCTTCAAATTCTTTCAAAAACAAAACACTAGGGCTCCTAGAGGTGCCTTCATGTTCTAAAAAAAGATACTAGGGACCCCCGAGCTTCTTTCAAAGCGTCCTGAAAGCAAACGACAAGAAATCCTGGAGATTCTTTCATAATTTAAAAAAAACTAGGTGTTTTTCGAGATTTCTCATTAAAAAAGGCCACAATTAACCCTCAAGATCCTTTCATATTGTTAAAAGAACACTTGGGATTTTTAAAAAAGAAAACATGAGAGATCCTGGATATGACTCCATATTCCAAAAAAAAAACACTAAGAGCTTCTTAAAAAAGTACTAGGAATCTCCGAAATTCTTTCAAAGTCTTCTTAAATATCCTTCTTAAATAATAGTTGTAATATTAAAAAAAGTAGGGTTTTTTCAAGATTTGCCACTAAAAAAGCCACAATTAACGCTCTTTAAAAAATACTTGGGATCTCCGAGATTCTTTGATATTTTTTAAAAAGCAACTAAGCAACTTCGAGATTCTTTAAAAAACCATGATTTTTTTTATATTAAAAAAAAAATACACTAGGAATTGTTTTTAAAATAACTTGATACAGCTCGCTGAAATAATGTAGAAAACCTTTCTCATTTTCACTTGGTCATTTCAGTTATATTTTTTAAATTATAAAAAAATCTTTAAATTTAGGAAATCAGCAAGTTTTTGAGGCGCAACATCAAACTTGGCATTGTCAAAATTATTCAAAAACGGCGTCAACTTCCGTCAAACGAAAAATAACCCGGTAAAACCTATTTCATAGTGTCCACCAAATCCAGCCACCACCAGCTCCCTCTCCACATCCAGCTTTCCCCGCGAGGAATTTCCAGCCGCATCCCGGCAAACTTTACGACCTCGGCGCGCCATAACAGCCAATTACCACCAATTATAATTTTTGCTCTTCGTCTTCTGGTCGTTTTTTCATCGACGTTAGCGCGAAAGTTAATTAGAACACACGCAAGTGGTAGCGCGCATCCGTTTTTTCGACATATTAATCATCGCTGGAAGTTGCAGCGTTGTCAATGCACAATTAAACGCAAACATGCAACTGTTGATAATAAATATCGCAAATATTGCCTGATTTCGAGGCGTAAATAACTTTATTTCCAAACGGTTACAGTGAAACGATTAATTATGAAATGAGTTGCCTTTGCAGGGGCCATTCGTTATCGGCCGATGCCGCAAGAAGGTGCTTTTTTCCGGACGCCGTGAGAACGCGGAGATGAGGCTACGCACGAGTGACAGCTAGCACTCTTGATTTTTTTTTAATTAATAATAATTAAACGGGTGATTAGATGGGGGGGGTATGATTATGACTTATGACTACGAGGGCTCACCCTCCCCTAGCGTCGTTAGCTTTTCTCCAGTCCTTTAAATTCCCCATCGATCGTCGAAGTTTTTCTGTTCTTTTTTTATTATGTGCGTTCGGAACACGAAAGACATGTATAATAATACGCTTTAAGAAGTCGTCTTTTACCCTAGTGACGTGAGCGGGGTGGGGGGAGGACATTATAAGGTAAATTATAAATCAACATTTGACAATCGGACGCCATTATATGCCGCGATGTCACCTCTTGCCTCATGTTATCTCCGTTTCGATTCAAATAGGTTTAAACGACAGTTGGGATATATGGCGAGCAGGGGTACCAAACAGGTGGATTCAATTTGGGGGTTTTGTGTTCGGGAGGATTGAAAGTTTTAAAAATTGATATTCGAATTCTGGGTTCGTGATTTCGACGGTGGGGTTGGAGAGAACTTTTTTCAGCCGGGATTAAAGCTCGGAATTATATGCAGAAATGTTACACCAATTACTTAATTCGTAGTTGTTATTTATGAAACTTGCTGCAGATGAACTATCATCAAATTTTGGCATGATTTCTAGAGAGCGGATTTATAAGCACAAAAAAAAATAAGCGCTTAAATAAGCACAACATTTTCAATAAAAAAGTTTTATTTTAAGCAAAAAAGCATTAAAAACATAATCATATTACAAATCAAAGAACACTTCTTAGAACTTTGGATAAAATATATATTATTACAATAATCCTAGACTTTATATTTCACACGTATTTCAGTTTTCTTTAAAACAGTTTATGATTGTAATATGTTCCAAGTTGTCCACTGTAAAATTTTTTCGCCGATCATTTAAAATGTGTTTAAAATTGGAGAATGTGCGTTCAACATCCACACTCGTTGTTGGCGCAAATTTGAATTTTGCAACTAATGTTGAATCTAACTCCAAATTTTCCACCTTCTGGCCTTGTAAAACATGAGCAACGTCGGAAAGAACACCGAAACCTGCATTTTTATTTAACACTTCGTCAAGTTTTTGAGATACTCTAGTACCAATATCACCCCTTACTGCGTTTGCTTGTTGTTTAAATTCTTTCACTAAGTTTATGGCATCTACCAACACCATGTTGGGTTTTTCTAACTTTTCTTTTACCTCACATACGAATTGATAATTGCTTCTTAGAAAAGCTAGATCTTGTCGCAAATCTTTGTTTTCCAAAATATTTATGCAATCTTTAATCGATTGAGAAGAATCTTCGCTAAACTCCCTAACTACTTCCTCAAATTCTTTGATATATTTGTCATAATAAAATGTGGCCTGTGACCATGTTCCCCACCTCGTTATAATCGGCTCTGGGGGCAATGGTATGTTTGGAAATTTTTCCTTAAAATGTTGCATTCTTAGTGGGGCTTTAACAAAAATCTTTTTACCATTTGCCACTAATTTATTAACAGTAGGAAACTGCAAACGTATTCCTTCACCCACTCTGTTTAAACCGTGGGCAACGCGAATAGAGTGAATTAAATTGGGGTACAATATTTTTAGATTATTCCCTGCTTTCAACATATAACGAGCTGCATCCGAGATCATCAATAAAATTTTCTTTGGCAAAAATAGTGACGTAAGACTGTCATTTACAAATCTGGTAATCGTATTGCCATTTGTTTTATCTAACATTTTCAAACTTACTACATACCCTCGACTAGGGAAATTTTCATTTAAGATTCCAACAATTAAACTTGCCACGTATCTTCCACAACTATCGGTTGTTTCATCGACAGCGAACCATAAATAATTATCTCCAATGCGATGTTTAATTTCGTTGTAAACTTGCTGAAACACTGGGCCTACATAATTTTTTCGGAGACTACTTTCAACCGGAATATGTAGATTGCAGTGTTTTTCAAGGAATTCTCGAAGAGGGCCTTTCTCCAATTTTTTTAAAGGTATATTGGACTGGATCATCATTTTACGTAAATCGAAATTAAACTGAAACTGCTCATCTTTTGTGGAAGTAGATGCAACAGATTCATGTATGGTCTGCTGTTTAATTTTAGAAACTTCAAACGTTTTCTTCCATTCTACTATGAAGAGTCGTTCTGACATGTTGCGTACGTTATATTTTTTATCACTTTGAATCTAAAACAACGTACATATACAGGATTAACAAAGGAAAATAGATAAAAAAAAATTAGTGGGCTTACGGTTTTCACACAAGCTCAGCAGAATATTTTGTTGTTTTCTAATTTTAATTCTGGAAAATCCCTTATCCACTCATCCGGCGTCGATTTTACTTTCGGCAGTCTTTTTAAATATTAGTAATATTACCAAAAAAACTCAACAAGGGAGAACTACGTATAACACTGTACTACGACAGATGCGATAGACTGATGGTTGTAAAATAAACGGTTCATTTACTTAAAAGTTTCCATTAGAAAAATTTTAAGGTAGGTAGTTGGGTACAATAATCCTTTTTTCTAGAAAATCTGGTTCAAAGCTTTAATTCATTATCAACGGAATTAAGGATTTAAAGTCATAAAATCTATGGAGTATTTTTCCAATCCTATAATAAAATTTTATTACCCAAACGACCGGAACCTATTCACAGAAAGGGTCTTGAGTAAGTGTACTTCAATGGTCAAGTCCAGGTAAAATGCATACGATACGATACGGCTAACTAACAAGTATTTGTCATCCCGACAAGGCCGGCATTTGAACAAAATATGCATTAAAACTCATATTCGTCGAAAAAAGCATTAAATAAGCATATAAGTTTTAATCTGCATAAAATTGAAAAAAAAAAGCAAATAAGCATAAAAAAAATGTGTCAAATGACTCCAAATTGTATCATAGTTACAGATATAAAAAAGTTTTGAAGTGCTTACATTTTCCACAAAAAGCATTAAACCTAGAAATCCGCTCTCTAATGATTTCTTTCATCTTACAGGAATATTTGAAATAAAATAAAGCTGCGTCAAGCCATGTACCCCATCGTGTAAAGACAGAGATTTGATGATTTAGTTTTTTGTCTGTCAGTAGTCTGATTGACATTTGCTTTGAGCTGGATTGCGACTTATTTACTTCATTTATTAGATCAGAATTCTTAGACGCAATTTTTTAATCAACCAAACAAATGTTTTAATTTTGTCAGCATAGATAATTTGTCATTGTGACAGATTCACAGATCATTGCGACATTATTTAAAAAGAAAATGCCTAAAATAGTTTTACTGCAACAAAAAATTGCAATAAAAAGATGTTTTTTGCAGTTTCGAAAAGGCAGGCCCGATCTTTCTTTCGAAGAAGTAACTATGAGGGTCTCGAATATATTTTCTGTAATGTAAAAATACGCTGTAAAATATTTTTTTATTTTTTTTCTCATAGGTGGGAACATCAACTGTGGCGAAAATGTTATCAACCGGGGACCAAAATTTAAAAACATCACTATCTGGCAAGCGAAAACCAACGGATTTATTTACAAATTATATGTTTCGGAAAGACCTGCAACGTCAAATTTGGCAACTTAATGAAAAAAACGAATATTTCACTGTAGATACTCTTTTGGCATATTCTAGGGAACAGTTGGAATTTAAAGGGGGGCGAGCCACATTATACAAAATTCTTAAGTCAATGGGTTATAAACACAGGGAAGTAAATGGTCGCAAAATTCTACTTGAACGAAAATATATCGTTACTTTTTTGAGAACATATTTACAGTTTCTAAATTCTTGTGAAAATTTGACTTTCGTGTATTTGGATGAAACATGGATCTATCAAAATGGTTCGTCCATTCGTCGCTGGGTGCACGATACTGATCTAAAAAGCACTCCCACCAAAATTAAAAGTGAAGGATCAAGGTTTACTACTCTCCACGCGGATTGTTCAACGGGTTCTTGGATGGTTGTAACAATTTTTTAAATTAAAAAAATAACGATAGAGACTATCATAAAACGATGGACGGGACAATTTTTCAAAATTGGGTGGTTAATCAGCGCATTCCTGCTTTGGCAAAGTTGAACCAAAAATGTGTGGTGGTTTTAGACAATGCACCGTATCATTCGGTTCAGTTGGATAAACCACCCACTTTTTCTAGTAAAAAATGTGAAATGCAGGAATGGCTCTTTAAACATAGTGTTGAATGTGACAAAAAATTTTCGAAGAAACAGTTGTGGGATTTAATTAAACCCTTCAGAAACAATAGAAAAAAAGATATTTGGTAGACGAGACATTAAAAGAAAGTGGCCATGCAGTTCACAGATTACCTCCGTACCATTGTCAAAATAATCCAATTGAAATGGGGTAGGGACTTTCATTAAAAAATAGGGTGGAGAATTTATGGCTTGAGGCGCTTTCTAAATGTACTCCAAGCATGTGGCAAAATTTTTGTAAACATTGTAAAAAACTTGTTTAGGCAGATTGGGAAAAAATATCGGAAATCTTTCGTACGAATCTATACCTCCTTTCATTATTTCGCTAGGTGAATCTGATTCAGAATCTGAATTTGAAAATGACGGTGATGATACAGATTTTCATAGCGAAATAATGGAAATGGAGTGAATTGTGGCTTCTCGGGGGATGACATTTTAACGCATCTTTCGTTCTAAATTTACCAAGGTACTATGTGAAAAACTACCCGACGTACAACAAAATAAGTATAATTTTAGTTAGATCATCCACGTTGTTACTTTGCAACAAATTTTAAGTATTTCTACTTTGGGGCCTCTAGTGTCTTTTCTTATAATAATTTAATTAAATTTCTTAGAGGATACGTCATTTGCTAAAATCAGTCTTATCTTAAAAGGTACTAGCCCCAGCCGCCAGCTCTCTATGTTCTCAGAGATTGTCATTTGCCAAAATCGGTTTTATTTTAGCAGGTACTAGCCCCACCCACCCACCCGTTATATTCTTGGAGAATATCTCATTTGCCAAAATCACTCTTACCTTACAAGGTACTAACCCCGCCCACCCACCCTTTCTTTTCTTAAGAGGTATGTCATTTGCCAAAATCACTCTTATCTTAGGAGGTACTAGCCCCGCCCACCCACCCTCTCCTTTCTTAGGACATATATCATTTGCCAAAATCACTCTTATCTTAGCAAGTACTATCCCCGCCCACCCACCCTTTCTTTTCTTAGGGGATATCTCATCTGCCAAAATCAGTTTTATCTTAGCAAGTACTGATGACTAACTTTTACAAAAAATGTTCAAAATTTGGAAACATTACGAGTTTACTTATTTACACAAGGCAGGAATTTCGAACATCTTTTCTGGTGTTTAGTTGGTTATGTTTTAATGTATTTTTTTTGTTAGTTTTGTTTCTGTTTATAATTTATAAATATATCTCATTAAATTTTTTTTTTTTGGTTTATTTATTATTAATGAAAAGTAACAGCTTGTTTTATTAATAATAATGCACAGAAACAGTTGTGGGATTGAATTAAAACCTTCAGAAACAATAGAAACAAAAAATATATTTGGTAGACGAGACATAAAGAGAAAGTGGCCATGAAGTTTTTAGATTACCTCCGTACCATTGTCAATATAATCCAATTGAAATGGCGTGGGGATTTTGTAAAAACTATTACAACA
The DNA here is from genome assembly GCF_036711695.1 of Zophobas morio. NCBI lineage: Eukaryota > Metazoa > Arthropoda > Insecta > Coleoptera > Tenebrionidae > Zophobas > Zophobas morio. The sequence continues at coordinate 949,721 of NW_026972132.1, forward strand.
AGCATATAAATTCTCAACCTTCATTAAAAAATAGGGTGGAGAATTTATGGCTTGAGGCGCTTTGTGGCAAAATTTTTGTAAACATTGTGAAAAACTTATTTTGGCAGATTGGGAAAAAAATATGGGTAATCTTTCGTACGAATCTATACCTCCTTTCATTATTTCCCTAGGAGAATCTGATTCAGAATCTGAATTTGAAAATGACGGTGATGATACAGATTTTCATAGCGAAATAATGGAAATGGAGTGAATTACCTATAGCTTGTCGGGGGGTGATATTTTTACGCATCTTTCGTTCTAAATTTACCAAGGTAGTATGTGAAAAACTACCAGACGTACAACAAAATAAGTATAATTTTAGTTAGATCATCCACTTTGTTACTTTGCAACAAATTTTAAACATTTTCATTTTTTTTTTGTAACTCTTCATGGACCTGGAGAAGGCGTATAGTAACGTTCTTATTATTAAGCGTTTGGAAGTACTTAGTAAAAGCAAATAAAGAGCACTTACATAAGCATTAGTAATAACTATACAGATAAATCATTCAATTTAAGGCTGGAAAAATGTTTCAGAAGAGCTAAACCCATCAAAGCACTAGAGCAAGGTTGTTGTCTTTTAGCAACCCTTTTAGTAATCTTAGAAAAGTGAAAAAAGAAGTTGGAAGATATGGAAATAGGCTGTTCACAAAGGTCGAAATTTCCATTTCTAAGAAGATTGGGCGAGCAGAACGAACTGATGATTGAGAATTAAAGATGAGATGCTAAATGTGGCATGCGACAATAGTCGTATGTAGAACCCCATTCATATAAAAACAATGTTTAAGTGAAATTTTAGTGTTTGTTCCTTACATGTGAAATAAACACTTACAAAAAGCCGAATAACTGTTTTAAATAACGTAAAGTTTTATGCTTTCTAAGAAATGGATACCGTTAACTTGGTCATTGCTACTGAAAACTGAAAGTACCAGGGAATTTTTATTCTTCTGCATCGAATACCAACAAACTCACTATATTTTCATGGCCAACCCTTCTATATAAAGATCGTGAACGGATAATAGGTAACTATGTTTGTACATCCCTGCCGCATTCCAGAATAGCATTTTTGCGATTTTCAATCCTTTTTCTTCCCTCCACCAATAAACCTTTAATCACTCCTTTAATTCAGCCCATTTCCAAGCTTTACCTTCGAGAATCACTTTTTAACAGCAACTTTTTATTTCAGAATATCTGCTCAGAAAACTTTTAGTTCGTTTATAAGGCCACTGATGATACTGCAAAAATTTTGCCAGATGCTACGAATTAAATAAAATGGTTAAAATACATACAAACCGTTTGACATAATTCTAACCTCAAATTCACCATTTGATATTTTAAATAATCTGTTGTTGAAAGAAAACTACATATATGAAGAAAACAAGCCAAAAATTAAGCTCCACCCATCCGCCCCGTTCTCAATTGTGATACATTTTTCATTCGTTGTCAGACCAAGGGGCGAAGTATAATTGCAAAATCCATGTTTCCTTACAAAATACGTATACTAAAAAAAAAAAGAAATACAAATAAAATATAAACCCCACCCACCCTGTCTTAATTGTGACGATTTTTTTATCCATTGTGGGTCGGGCCGTGGATTTTAATGGCCAAAATCCCTATTTTTCTACAAAAAATTACCATATAGAAGAGATTCTCAAGTAATCGTGTTGGTCAAAGAAAAATATATGTGTTAAATAAAAAAGAAAGCCAATTGTTCATTTGTTGTCAGACCCAGGGGCGTAGCATAATTGCAAAATCCATATTTCCCAACAAAAATTTACCATTTGAACGCGTTTGAGGTTTCTTGTTGTGAAAAGAAAAATCACAAGATAATCGCTTACAGAGAAATGAGAATTTTGCAAAGCAGCTCCGGCCCCCGATTCACGACGAATAAAAAAATCATTACAATTGAGATAGGGCGGGTGGGTGGGGCTTATATTTTTCTTTTTTGTTAATATACGTATATGAAACATGTTTTTGATGATTATGTTATTAAAAAAACTATATATATTAAGAAAAAAAAACACAAAGATTAACCCCTCCCCCATCTCAATTGTGATGAATTCGTTCGTTTTCAGACCAAGGGACGGAGTGTAATTCCAAATCCATATTTCCTTACAAAATACGTATACTAAAAAAAAGAAATACAAATAAAATATAAACCCCACCCACCCACCCTGTCTCAAATGTAATGATTTTTTTATTCGTTGTGGGTCGGGCCGTGGAATTTAACTGCAAAAATCCTTGTTTTTCTACAAGAAATTAGCAAACAGAAGATATTCTAATGTGTTAAATAAAAAAGGAAGCCAAAAATTAAACCCCACGTATACCCGTCCCTATCTCGATCCTGACGAATTTTTTATTTGTTGTCAGACCAAGGGGCGGAGCATAATTGCAAAATTTATATTTCCCAAAAAAAAACACCATTTGAATAATCGCTTGTTGAGAAATGAGAATTTTGCAGTTAAGCTCCGCCCCCTCGGTTCACGACCAATAAAAAAATCATTACAGTTGAAATAGGGTGGGTGGGGCTTATATTTTTCTTTGTTAATATAAGTATATGAAACATGTTTTTGAATATTGTGTTGTTTAAAAAACTATATGTATATATTAAAAAAAAAACACGAATATTAAGCCCCTCTCCGATTTCAATTGTGATGAATTCGTTCCTTTTCAGACCGAGGGACGGAGTGAAATTGCAAATTCCATATTTCCTTAGAAGATACGTATACCAAAAAAAAGAAATAAAAATAAAATATAAGCCCCACCCACCCGCCCTGTGTCAATTGTCATAATTTTTTTTATTCATTGTGGGTCGGGCCGTGGAATTTAATAGCAAAAATCTTTATTTTTCTACAAGAAATTACGATATAGAAAATATTCTTAAGTAATCGTGTTACTGAAAGAAAAATATTTACATTATGTGTTAATTCAAAAAGGAAACCAAAGATTAAACCCCACCTATATCCGCCCCGATCTCAATTGCGACGAATTTTTCATTTGTTGGGCGGAGCATAATTGCAAAATACATGTTTCCCAACAAAAATTTACCATAAGAACACGTTTGAAGTTTCTTGCTGTGAAAAGAAGAATTACAAGATAATCGCTTGTAGAGAAATGAGAATTTTTGCAGTTAAGCACCTCCCCCGCGGCTAACGACGAATAAAAAAAAATCATCACAATTGAGATAGGGTGGGTGGGTGGGGCTTATATTTTATATTTTTCTTTAATTAACTTACGTTTTCTTCTTTTCACAACAAGAAAACCAATATTGAACATGTTTTAAGTTTCTTGTTGTGAAAAGAAGAAAAAAAAAATTAAGAAAAAAGAGATAAAATAAAAACCCCACCCACCCGCCCTATCTCATTTGTAGTTATTTTTTTTATTCGCCGTGAGCCGGGAGGCGGAGCTTAATTGCAAAATTCTCAATTCTCTACTAGCAATTACCTTGCAAAACATATTTTTGAGTACGGTGTTATTAAATAAAAACAATATATATAAGAAAAAAAAATCCAAAAATTAAGCCCCACCCACCCACCCCTGTCTCAATTGTGGTGAATTTTTCATTGGATGCAAGACCAAGGGGCGGAGCATAATTGCAACATCCATATTTCCCACAAAAATTAACCTACCATTTGAACATGTTTAAAGATTTTTGTTCTCAAAAGATGAATCACAAGATAATTGCTTGTAGAGAAACGAAAATTTTGCAGTTAAGCTCCGCCCTTCGGCTAACGACCAATAAAAAAAAAATCATTACAATTGAGATAGGGTGGGTGGGTGTGGCCTATACTTTACCTTTTTCTTTTATTAACTTACATTTTTTTCTTTTCATAACAAGAAACTTAAAACATGTTCGAAATGGTAAAGTTAACAAAAATTGCAAAATCCATACTTTCCTAGAAAAATTTACCATTTCGAACACGTTTTAAATTTCTTTTAATATTCTTGTCTATATAGTCTATATTTCTCTAAATATAAGCCCCACCCACCCGCCCTGTCTCCGTTGTGACGATTTTTTTATTCCTCGTGCCCCGGGGGGGGGCGGAGCTTATTTGCAAAATCCTCATTTCTCTGCAACAATTACCTTGTGAAACATGTTTTTAACTATAATATGAAAAAAACAATTACGTACATCAAAAAAAAATTAAGCCCCACCCACCCACCCACCCTATCTCAATTGTGATTAATTTTTCATTTGTTGTCAGACCAAGGGGCGAAGCATAATTGCAAAATCCTTATGTCCCTACACAAATTTACCATTTTGGACACGTTTTATGTTTCTTATTGTGAAAAGAAACGTTAAGTTAAAAAAAATATATTTAAGCCCCACCCACCCGCCCTATCTTAATTGTGATGAATTTTTCATTTGTTGTCAGACCAAGGGGCGGAGCATAACTGCAAAATCCATATTTCCCAGCAAAAATTTACTATTAAAACACGTTTCTTGTTGTGAAAAGAAGAATTGTAGAATTTTCGGATTTTGATCAACTCAAGCTATCTCACTTAAACAGATCCAGATTTGTCTGAAAATTGTGCGCTTCCTTAATCCGAACCTCCTGAACACGAATTTGGTGTCAAAAAGGTTGCAGAACGGATCCTGATTTTTTAAATTTTTTTTTATATTCGAGTCTTCGGAAAATGACACCATCTGATAAATGTGTGCCTAGATTCTAAACGAACAAAGACTTCGATCTGAAAATTAACCAATTTGACTAGAAAATTCAAGAAAGTCGGTGATGAAAACCGGAACTCTGAATCTTAGCCGGTTCCAGAGTTATGGACTGTCAAACTCAAAATTTGATTTTTGAGTTTAGTTTAAAGACGGATTTCGTTTTCAACGACTGATGCCGGAAACGGACTCAGGAGTTTTTTTAGATTGTTTTTTATATATTCGATTTTCAAAATCCAGAAAAACTAGACGGTCAACTGCATCTGGTCGCGTTTAGCTTTATATAAACCACACCACCCTAGTTTAAATAAATAAATCCGAAAATTCCCCTCGTGTTTGCAATTAAAAGTAGCAAAAATGTTATTTTATCCGGGCAAATTTCCCCCGTAATCGAAATTCTCACCAAGCGCTTTTTTAATTCGCCCTGCATTGTTGTGAATTGTGATGATTTATCCGGCAAACGGAAATCGGTGTTTTTCAGTGAAAAAAATCCCAAACTAGAAACGCAAACATCCGCTTCCATTCGACGTCATAAACCAGATCACACGCGTCATACGAAGGTATTTTTCCGATCGATCTATATTTATCTATCCATAACGCCGTATAAGTGCAGCAATCACCGGTCCATCACACAGTTGTCAAACAAGCATATCTGTTATTAAATGAAATAATTTCATCTAGTTAACCGAGCTGAATAATGGAAAGTCGCCAATGGAGTGTGACCATTTAAAGAGCGTTCCCGCTCGTTTCGTCCTTATTAAGAGCATCAGCAATGTACAAATGCGCCATAAAAAGTAATGCAAAATAATCATCGACAAGATAGAAACACGCACGCCGTAATGAGGTTATAATTCAAAGTTTTCGGTTCGATACCGACGAAATTATGTTCATTACGCTTTTATTTTCGTGAGTGTTCGTACGATTTTTCCGCTGCCATTAGAGTAATGCGCCGGGTAAATTATTTATTTCGGGATAATTCCCGACGAATTGCCTAATAGTTGAGGACTGCAGGAAGCCACGATTATTTACCGAATGAATATTTAAGATGGAAGAAAATATTCATTAATATACATATTGCATGATAACCGATGACGTTCCATTTAGGAGACAGACGTTCATGCCATCAAATCACAAATACTAAAATTAAACTTATCGTTGGGGTTTCTCTTATATTGCGACTGTGACGTTTTTAATCAGACCTGAAAGCGCAACACACGGAAATGGGGAATAATTGCTGCGATAAACTTCCAGGATTATTACCGATCGCAAGGAGGAATACAGCTTGAGACGTCCAGACTCGCCGGGATGATTTCGGGATAAAGTTGCAGTTACTCGACTGTGCATCAAACGAAATTTCATGTAGATCTATCTTGAGAAGACAAACTCATTCAAATCGTACTAATTTCTACGTGACATTCTTTCGATGTAATAATTTAATTATGATCAAATAAGAATAATAATAATCATATTCAAACCATTTTGTTCCATTATGGCTTAATTAATAATTTTAGTCCTTTGTTTTGAGGAGACTACTCATTCAAATTAAACAAATTTCTACTTGATATTCTTTCGATGTACAAACATAAACCATCGAAGTTAAGCATGTATACTGATAATCTTTTCCGTTGGTTGTTTTGAATATGCATATTTCATGCTGTCACAACTGATTTTTAATATATAAAGGTTATCAGAAAACAAAAATTTCTTACTCTACTTCAAGGGCTAGGGAAGTTATGTCGGAGTAACTTTGGACCAATTTTTTTCTTGTCACAACAAGAAACTTAAAACATGTTCAAAATGGTAAATTTTTCTAGGAAAGTATGGATTTTCCAATTTTTGTAACTTTACCATTTCGAACATGTTCTGAGTTTCTTGTTGTGAAAAGAAGAAAACCTAAGTTAATAAAAGAAAAAGGTAAAATACAAGCCCCACCCACCCACCCTATCTCAATTGTGATGTTTTTTTTTTATTGGTCGTTAGCCGAGGGGCGGCGCTTAACTGCAAAGTTTTCGTTTATCTACACGCAATTATCTTGTAATTCTTTTTTGACAACAAAAATCTTCAAACATGGCAGCTTAATTTTTGTGGGAAATATGAATTTTGCAATTATGCTCCGCCCCTTGGTCTTGCATCCAATGAAAAATTCACCACAATTGAGACAGGAGTGGGTGGGTGGGGCTTAATTTTTGTGTTTTTTTTTCTTAATGTACGTAGTTTTTATTTAACACCGTACTGAAAAACATCTTTCGCAAGGTAATTGCCAATGGAGAAATGAGAATTTTGCAATTAAGCTCCGCCCCACGGCTCACGACGAATGAAAAAAATCATTAGAATTAAGATAGGGGGGTGGGTGGGGTTTATATTTTACCGTTTTTGTTTCTTTAATTTTGTTTGGTTCTTTTCACAACAAGAATCTTAAAATATGTTAAAAAAGGTAATTTTTTTTAGGGAAATACGGATTTTGCAGTTACTCTCCGCCTCTCGGTCTAACAACCAATGAAAAATTCACCACAGTGGAGATTGGGGCGGGTGGGTGGGTTTTTTTTTTCATGATGTACGTAATTGTTTTTTCACATTATACTTAAAAACATATTTCACAAGGTAATTGCTGGCACAGTAGTGAGGATTTTCAAATAAGCCCCGCCCCCCCGGGTCACGAGGAATAAAAAAATCGTCACAACGGAGATAGGGCAGGTGGGTGGGGTTTATATTTAAAGAAAGATAGACTATATAGAGAAGAATATTAAAAGAAATTTAAAACGTGTTCAAAATGGTAAATTTTTCTAGGAAACTATGGATTTTGCAATTTTTGTAACTTTACCATTTCGAACATGTTTTAAGTTTCTTGTTATGAAAAGAAAAAAACGTAAGTTAATAAATGAAGAATATAAAATATCAGCCCCACCCACCCACCCTTTCTCAATTGTGATGATTTTTTTTATTGGTCGTTAACCGAGGGGCGGAGCTTAACTGCAAAATGTTCGTTTCTCTACAACCAATTATCTTGTAATATTCTTTTTGGCAACAAAAATATACAATTCTGCTCCGCTCCTTGCTCTTCCAATGAAAAATTCAGCACAATTGAGGCAGGGGTGGGTGGGTGGGGCTCCATTTTATATATAGTTTTTATTTAACAACACCGTACTCAAAAACATCTTTCGCAAGGTAATTGCTGGTAGAGAAATTAGAAATTTGCAATTAAGCTCCGCCCCCCGGCTCACGACGAATAAAAAAAAATCATTAGAATTAAGATAGGGTGGGTGGGTGGGGTTTATATTTTAACTTTTTTGTTTCTTAATTTTTTTTCTTCTTTTCATAACAAGAAACTTAAAACATCTTCAATATGGTAATTTTTTTAGGGAAATATGGATTTTCAATTTTTGTAACGTTACCATTTTAAACATGTTTTAAGTTTCTTGCTGTGAAAAGAAGAAAATAATGTAAGTTAATAAAAGAAAAAGGTAAAGTATAAGCCTCACCCACCCACCCTATCTCAATTGTGATGATTTTTTTTATTGGTCGTTAGCCGAGAGGCGGAGCTTAACTGAAAGATTTTCGTTTCTCAACAAGCAATTATCTTGTGATTCTTTTTTTGACAATAAAAATCTTCAAACATGTTCAAATGGTAGGTTAAATTTTGTGGGAAATATGGATTTTGCAATTATGCTCCGCCTCTTGATCTTGCATCCAATGGAAAATTCAGTACAATTGAGAATGGGGTGGGTGGGTGTCGCTTAATTTTTGCCTTTTTTTTCTTAATATATATAGTTTTTATTTAACAACATCGTACTCAAAAACATGTTTCGCAAGGTAATTGCTAGTAGAGTATTGAGAATTTTGCAATTAAGCTCCGCCCTCCGGTTAACGGCGAATAAAAAAATCATTAGAATTGTAATAGGCGGGGTGGGTGGGGTTTATATTTTACCTTTTGTTTTCCAAAATTTTGTTTTCTTCTTTTTACAACAAGAAACTTATTTATTCCATATGGTAATTTTTTCTAGGAAAATATGGATTTTGCAATTTTTCTAACTTTACCATTTTGAATATGTTTTAAGTTTCTTGTTGTGAACAGACGAAAACGTAAGTTAATAATACAAAAAGGTAAAATATAAGCCCCACCCACGCACCCAATCTCAATTGTGATGATTTTTTTATTCGTCGTTAGCCGAGAGGAGGAGCTTAACGGCAAAATTTTCGTTTCTCAACAAGCAATTATCTTGTGATTCTTTTTTTGACAACAAAAATCTTCAAACATGTTCAAATAGTAGGTAAATTTTTGAGGGAAAAATGGATTTTGCAATTATGCTCCGCCTCCCGGCTCATTACGAATAAAAAAAAAGCTTGACCATTGAGATTTGTCGGGTGGGCGGAGCTTGTATTTTGCTCTTTTTTTTTCTTGGTAGACATCGTCATTTTTTCACAATAAGAAATTTAAAACATGTTCAGGATTGTAAGCTTGTGGATGGAAATATGGATTTTGCAATTACGTTCCGGCCCTTGGTCTTACATCGAATGAAAAATTCACCACAAAGGAGATAGGGGTAGGGGTGGGTGGGGCTTAATTTTTGGCTTTTTTTTCTTAATATATGCATAAATTTTATTTAGTACTCAAAAACATGTTTCGTAAGGTAATTGCTAGTGGAGAAATGAGAATTTTGCAATTAAGCTCCCCCCCCGGCTTACGACGAATAAAAAAATCACAATTGAGATAGGACGGGTGGGTGGGGTTTATATTTTACCTTTTTGTTTCTTAAATTTTGTTTTCTTGTTTTCACAACAAGAAAGTTAAAATATGTTCAAAATGGTAAAGTTCCAAAAATTGCAAAATCAAAAAATACCATCTTGAACATGTTTTAAGTTTCTTGTTGTGAAAAGAAAAAAATGTAAGTTAATAAAAGAAAAAGGTAAAGCATAAGCCCCACCCACCCACCCTATCTCAACTATAATGATTTTTGTTTTATTGGTCGTTAGCCGAGGAGCGGAGCTTAACTGCAAAATTTTCGTTTCTCTACAACCAACTATTTTGTGATTCTGTTTTTGACAACAAAAATCTTCAAACATGTTCAAATAGTAGGTAAATTTTTGTGGGAAATATTAATTTTACAATTATGCTCCGCCCCTTGGTCTTGCATCCAATGAAAAATTCACCACAATTGAGATAAGGGTGGGTGGGTGGTGTTTTGTTTTTGGATATTGTTTCTTAATATATATATACTTTTTTTTAATAACACGGTATTCAAAAAATGGTTCACAGGGTAATGGCTAGTAGAGAAATGAGAATTTTGCAATTAAGCTCGGAGGAGCAACAAATAAAAAAAGCATCACAATTGAGATAGGGCGGGTGGGTGGGGCTTATATTTTATCCACTTTTTTTCTTAAATTTTCTGAAACTTAAAACATGTTCAATATGGTAATTTTTTGTAGAAAAATATGGATTTCTCAGTTTTTGTAACTTCGCCATTTTGAAGATGTTTTAAGTTTCTTGTTGTGAAAAGAAGTAAACATAAGTAAAAAAAAAGACAAAGGCAAGATATAAGCCCCACCCACCCACCCTATCTCAATTGTGATGAATTTTATCACTGGTTGTCAGACCTAAGGGGCGGAGCGTAATTGCAAAATCCTTATTACCATAAAAAATTTACCATTTTGAACATGCTTTAAGTTTCTTGTTGTGAAAAGAAGAAAACCCAAGTCAATAAAAGAAAAATTGGTCGAAAGTTGTTTCGACAGAACTTCCCTCAGCCCTAAAATGCAATGAATCATGAATTCATCCGGCAAAATTTTGTGATGACGTTACCAATTTTTTGGGAGGAATAAACCGACATACATAACCTAGCTTTCTAATTTTCAAGTTCGTTACACTTCTCACCCTTACACACCTACTCCAGACTAGAATAACTTGCACTACAGTCGTTCTCATTACCCGAATCGAGTACCTCACAACCCTTTAATCACGCATTGACATCGTAATTGACATCGAGTGCGTGCCCGAAGACCATTTGCCAAAAAACATCCAATTTAACATAAAAGGGGAAATTTTAATAAACCTCTAGGTAATTGCGAAACCAAATTTCACTTCCTACTTTAATGAAATCCAAATCGCTCTCTCTCCTCGCCACAACCATCCCATCTCTACCCGCCATCTCCCACAATGCCGTCCTGCAAGCCGAAATTCCGCTGCTTCAGAAATCAAAGAATCCAGTTACTCATGATCGCGATAGACAGTTGACGAACGTCCAGCCGTGTGACAATTGCGCCTCGCACGTCCCCACATATTGCGTCTCTCTCGCACCCGCGGTCCCGAGCCGGCCGTCCGAGGCGACGTCGAGGCAGCGGCGAAATTCTTGTCAGAGGCGTTTTTTACCGCGTGTGCGTTCGCAGCCGCCTCCGATTCGGATAATATAAGACCGGCGGACGTGTTAAAATTGCTATTATACAGTTTGTTGGGACGTGGCCGTCATACTGAGCCGGTCGGGCGGAAAAAAGCGGCTTTCCCCGGGAAATCGACGGGGGCGTTTGGGTGAAGGGAACGCGCGGTATTCGGAATGGTTAATTAGTCGGATATGTCAGAACGTTGGGGATTTTTTGGTCCCCTTTCCCTCGGCGCGGTATTGAGATGTTCCGGCAAGAAGGGGAGAGTCGGATCATTGCATGGAAAATTAATTGAGCGCTTTTAGCGGGATCGATTCTTACGGAGTTCCCCTCGGATTTTAGGAGATATTAAAGCTACGGGGGCGGCGGGAAAGTCGCGGGTGGAGGTTGGAGTCACGCGCCATAGGCGGCTAAGCACTAAAAACGTGGAATCAAGCAACTCAGTCATATTTTGAAAGCAATTTTTTTTATTTCTGACAGATACGTTTCTGGTCAGTTTTAAAAATAGAAGTGAAAAATTATTGCTACTTTTTATTACGCTTCTGTATTGTACACAAAATTGTTGCCGTTTAATATGTAGGCTGTCCGTAATGCACCCATAACCGGTTACGTTAAAAAAAATAAATAAATAAAAACAGCATTTAGTCGTTTTTTCCAAATAATCTCCACGTTCGAAATTCGGAACTCCGGTACCACGGTCCTGTTAACCCGCTTTCGGGATTTTCATGTTTCACGGTTGGTAATTTATTCGAAAGCTCACGGTTCACACCTGCTCCGCAACCTCCATTCATATGGTAAATTGCTACAATTATGCGTCGTAAACTACTATTCTAATGTTTGCTTCCTCTTCCGTTTAGCCGATTACTTGATTGCGCTTGTTACGATCGCTCCAGTGGCGTGCGTCGCCGGGAATTTGCGCGGCGGCGGCGGCGGTACCAAAGATTATAATTAAATTCATGACATTATGATAAAGTGTGCTGAGGTCATGAAAATACCAAAAATTTACAATTTTATGTTTCCATAATGGCTGCATAAATAAGGTGAGGAGTTTTATGGCTATGCCGACAATATTAAACCTGTCAAGACGTCGTAAAATTTTTGTAAAATTTAATAAGTTCGGATTTTTGGCGATGACGACGCGGATTTCGGAGTGGCGTGCGTTCAGGCAAGGACGCGAATCCTTAATTAGAATATATTGCGCTTTGTTCGAGGTTCTAAAGTTTCTTGGTGAAACGTATTTTCAACAATGAGTTATAGTAAATTCTTTTTAAATTTTACAGCCCCATTAACGGACAATAGTGAATAATTGTCGCCTATTAGTGTTAGTAGGTACAAGTCAATTGAGTTTACTATAGTCTAAGCTCACTTGACATGTACTTAGTAAAACTTTTATGACTTAAGCGCCTTAAGCCAACTGTGGAGTTCAAGATGGCGACCGTCAATGTTACACCGAATCTTGATATTCCTGCTGATGGCGGGGTTTTATCTAATTGCAAGCATTGTAGAAAACTTATATCGAAGGAGAAAGTTTTGTGTGTAAAGTGCTTCAGTTTGTTCCACCCAGGATGTGTTAAGTTTGCCTTACAAGCGAAAAATCCCAAATGTAATCATGAATGGGAAAGTTCTCCAAAAATTGTGTGTAACAATAGTGAAGTTGAGACGGAAATTATGTATCTTAAGGAATTAGTGTCGGTGCTAAAAAGCAAGAACAATGTTTTAGAAGAAAATTGTGCTTTGCTGCGTGAGAAAAACTTGTATCTTCAGTCCGAAATTATGTCGTTGAAACAACAGCGCAAGTGTGTGTCCTCAGATAATATTATCGTGAATCCACTGTCAACATCGGCAAAAACTCTGAAGCATGATAATGAGAATGGTATCAGAAATGCCTGGTCGGCAAAGGTAAACAATGATACAATCAACATCAATGAGACCATTTCAACAGTTAGTAAGTCCAGTTTTGGTCACCAATTAGAAAACTATCAAACTAGTCTGATGAATGATATAATTAATCTTGACCCTATAAGTACTAAGGATGATATGAATATCTCTTCCATGGAGGGCACCGATTTTAAGTTAACTGATAAGGATAAAACTAAGATGGTTGATGTTATTCAAGATGATGGTTTTAAAAAGGTTATTCATAACAAGAAAAAAGTCAATATTATTAAAGGTAAACTTGAAGGGGGCAATTTGACCTTTAAAGCTGCAATTAAAAAACGATATATATATGTTGGCAATTTATCTCTAGATTGTAAGTCTAATGCAATTCAAGATTATCTCATGTCGAAATTTCCAGAAAGAAATTTTGAGGTTGAACAACTACCCAAAAGAGACTCAGCCAGGAGTATTGCGTTTAAAATAACTGTTGATGAGGACATGTTTAATAAATTACTTTGTGAAGATATTTGGCCTTCTGGAGTAGTTATAAAGAAGTTTCATTTTTTTCGCAGTATAAGAAAGGATCCAGTAATGTCATAGGTAACTCCTTACACAAAAGCAATTTTAGAGTATATTATCAAAATGTCAGGGGTTTGAACACTAAAATAAGTGATTTTTATTGTGAGTGTCTCTCTGAAGAATTTAGTGTAATTGTCTTGACTGAGACATGGCTTTATCCTGAAGTTAACAGTAGTGAGTTATTTGACAACAGATACGTTGTGTACAGGTGTGATCGTAACATGTTCAACAGTTGTAAAATGCGCGGAGGTGGGGTTCTCATAGCTGTTTTGAAGACATTTTTATCTAGTGAGATATTATTAAATGTAAATACTGTTGAGCAGTTATTTGTAAAAATAACTGTTGGTTCAGTTGACATTATTATAGGAACAGTTTACCTACCTCCTGATTCTGGAATTGGTAAATACGTAGTGCATACTGAAACAGTAAATGATATATGTGAAAAAAATGTCAGTTCTTATATTTTCCTGGTTGGTGACTATAATTTACCCAACATCGTGTGGCATCCTGATGATGAGTTTAATGGTTATGTTCCTTTTTCATCCGCAGGGCTATGTGAATGTCACATTTGCGATTCTTTCTCTGCATGTGGTTTACACCAGTTGAATTGTTTTAAAAATATAGCTGGTAATGTACTAGATTTATGTTTCACTAATTTAGATGATTGTAACCTGTCATTGTGTAATTCCCTTAGTATTATTGATGCTAGTCATCCACCTCTTTTGATTGAAGTTGTTCTTGACTGCTTCATTGATATGAATTGTAATAAAGTTGAATACTATTTTGACTTTAACTCTGCATCTTACGTTGATATTTGTAGCTATTTTTCTGGTATTAATTGGTATTCAATTTTTGATAATATCGTTGATGTTGATGATGCAGTAAATATTTTCTATGAACATGTACATGCTGCTTGTGAGCAATTTGTACCAGTCAAACGCAAAGTAACTTCTTCGTATCCCAAGTGGTTTAGTCGTGATATTATAAATCTTATAAAGGCAAAGAAAATTGCTCACAAGCAATTTAAAAGAACTAGTACTAATACAGACTATGTGAAATTTGTAAATTTGAGAAGTTTATGTAAAGTTATGATTAAGAGTGCGTATAGTGAACATATCTCTAATATTCAAAATGATTTGTTGTTAAATCCCAGTAACTTTTGGAAATTTATCCGCACAAAATCTAATTGTCAAATGCCACTGCCAATGAGATTGGGCAATGAAATTTTTTATAATGATATTGATATTTGTCAATGTTTTAGTAATTACTTTGGCTCTGTATATTGTAACGTTATTAATCCTAATTTTAATGCTGTTTTTGATTCAGTGGTTAATATTGATAAAATTAACATTCACTTGACAGATGTTAAAAGTGCGTTAGATATGATTGATTCTAACAAGGGAGCTGGTCCTGATTTCGTTCCTCCAAAATTTTATAAGAACTGTGGTAAGTCTTTAGCATTACCGCTGCAATTGTTGTTCAATTTATCATTACAATCTGGTAAGTTTCCGTCATTATGGAAGGTGACTCATGTTGTACCTATACATAAAGCAGGTAGTAAGTCTTCCATTGAAAATTATAGGCCTGTTTCCATCCTATCAACACCTTGTAAGATATTGGAATCGATAGTATACACTCATATTTCTTATGCTTTTAAAAATATTATCTCTTTGAATCAGCATGGTTTTTTTCGTAAAAGGTCAACTATAACTAATTTGTTAAGTTTTACTGATAACATTATTAAGTCATTTTCTGAGAGTGCTGAAGTTCACACTGTGTATACTGACCTCAGCAAGGCCTTTGACAAAATTAGTCATAAAATATTAATAAATAAACTTAGCGCTTATGGTGTCTCTGGTCATCTACTTCTATGGTTTACTAGTTACCTTGATAATCGATCCCAGATTGTGAAATTCAAAAATTGCTTCTCGTCTTCACAGATTATTACCTCTGGGGTCCCACAAGGGTCAATTCTCGGGCCTTTGCTCTTTTCAATTTATATAAATGATGTGTCTAATATACTCAAATGTAATTTTAGCCTGTTCGCTGATGACTTAAAAATATTTAAAACTATTAGGGATAGTAACGATATGTTTTTACTGCAAAGCGACTTAGATTCTCTCTCATTGTGGTGTAAGGATAACTTAATGAAATTAAATTATAGCAAATGTCAAGTAATATGTTTTAGTCGTAAAATTCTGGCATCAATTCCGTGTTATGCTATTGACAATAATTCCTTAAAAGTTGTTTCTTCCGTAAAAGACCTTGGTATCATTTTAGACAGCAAATTATCCTTTGTCCTGCATTGTGAATATATTGTTTCAAAAGCTAATAAAGTATTAGGGTGTATAAAGAGATACTGTCATGATTTTAATGATATTCGTACTTCTCTAGTATTATATTCATCATTGGTCCGTTCAGTCTTGGAATATGGGTGCATACTGTGGGATCCTATATATCAGATACATAAGAATAGAATTGAACGCATTCAAAATAAGTTTGTCAAATCTATTTTGTTCAAATTACCACTTAAGGTCTCTCATTCTACTAGTCTTAGTAAATCTTATTTGGGTTTGTCTTTATTAAGTGTACGTCGTGATTTTCACAAAATTTGTTTTATGTATAAACTTCTAAACAATATGTGCGATTCTGACATTCTTAATTCTATTAACTTCTATGTTCCTCAGTTCAATGTTAGACAAGCTCCCTTGTTCTACATTAAATTTAATTTTACGAATTATTTGTTGTTTTCACCACTTAATAATATATTATTTACTTGTAATTCTATTTATAGCAGAATTGATTTTTATTCAGATACATTTCCTAAATTTCAAACCAAGTTAAGGCAAATCTTATTTTAAAAATATTGTAACATTCTCATGTGATTTTATTATTTTTTCTTTGTATTGTTTAAGGATGTTTTTCCGTCAATAAAGTAAGTAAGTAAGTGTCAAACATTATTACTGTCCATTGTTGTCATAATGGTGTTGAAAAGATTTACTAGGTATATGTCAAGTGAATTAAGTATACTAATGAATCATTCAACAGTCATTATAAATAAAAAAAAAATTTAAACCGGGCTTTTCCCGTTATTTTGATTTTAAAAAAGTTTGAGAAGATCTTAGGGTCCCTTAGTGTCTTTTTTCTAAACATCGTTAAAGAATCTTAAGTAACACTGCTGTTTTATTTGAGAAGAAATTTTCAAGAATCTCGGGACTCCCTGGTATATTAAAAGAATTTTAAATATTTTGGTTTTGTTTTTAAAAGAGTTTGAAAAGATCTCAGGATCTATGGTATTATCTACTTGAAAGAGTTTGAAAGATTCTTGGAACCCCTGAGTATCTTTTTTTAAGATTGTGAAATAATCTTCCAGGGATATGTCGATTTGTTTTAGATTTTCTTAATCTAGGGTCTTTCTGATGTTTTGTTTTTGAAAGAGTTAAAAAGAATCTGCTCTTTTATTTTAGAAAAAAGTTTGAAGAATCTAGGGCTCCTTGAACTTTTATTTTATTAAGAATTTTAAGAATTTCAGAGGCCTCTGGTGTTTTATTTTTTTTTAATTTTTAAGAATTTCGGATTTATATGTAATTTTGTTTTTAAAAGAGTGAAAGAATCTTGGGACTCTTTCTTTTTTTGTGCTTTATTTTCAGAAGAATTTTATTTTATTGTCGAATTTTCTGTTTCACGATTTTCCGAATTTTTAAATTTTCCACTTTGGATTTTTCAATTTTTGAACTTTTAGATTTTTTGATTGTAAATTTCCAGATATTTCTCAATTTTTCCATGTTTCAGTTTTGAGATTTCTCGATTTTTCCATTTCTCGATATTTTACTTTTTCGATTTTTTAAATCATAGATTTTTTTATTTTTCGAGTTTTTTGATTTGTGAAATTTTAGATTTTTCGATTTTCAATTTTTTTATTGTTTCGATTTCTAGATTTTTTAATTTTTTGATTTTTTAATTTCTCGATATTTTAATTTTTCGATTTTTTTAAAGTTTAAATCTTTCGATTTTTCGAATATTCGTTTTTTCAGATTTTCATTTTTTTTCGACTTCTCAGTTTTTTTACTTTTCGATTTCTCGATTTTCCGATAATTCATTATTACGATTTTCAATTTTTGGGGTTTTTAAGTTTTCGATTTGTGGATTTTTTGGATTTTCTAGTTTTCCAATTCTTCGATTTTTTCAGGTTTTTGTTCTAAATTTTTTTTAAATTCTCGATTTTTCGACTTTTTGACTTCTTGATTTCTCAATTTTTTTCAGATTTGGGATTTCTCGATTTCTCAGTTTCTCGATTTTCCAATTTCTCGATATTTTACTTTTTCGATTTTTAAAATTTTTGATTTCACTTTTCAAATTTTGAATTTTTTTCAATTTTTTCATGTTTCAGTTTTGGGATTTTTCGATTTTTCGATTTTTCAATTTTTACATTTTTTGATGTTTCGATTTTTACATATTTCAATTTTTTGATTTTTTAATTTCTCAATATTTAAAATTTTTGATTTTTAAGGTTTAGATTTTTCGATTTCTCGGTGTTTTAGTTTTTCAATTTCTTTGTTTTTCAATTTTTCGAATATTCGTTTTTTCGGTTTTTCATTTTTTTGATTTCTCAATTTTTCGATATTTCAGTTTTGGAATTATTACTCGATCTTCAATTATTTGATTTTTTAATTTGTCAATAATTTATTTTTCCGATTTTTTAAATGTTAAACTTTTTAATTTGTCGATATTTCAATGTTTTAATTTTCTGGTTTTTAATTTTTCGACGTTCGATTTTTCAATTATTTCATTTTTTCAATTTTAGATCTTTCGACTTTAAATTTCTCAATGTTCAAATTTTTCTGTTCCAGTTTTGAGATTTTTCGTTTCTCGATATTTTAATTTTTCGATTTTTTAAAGTTTAAATTTTCGATTTCTCGAATATTCGTTTTTTCGGATTTTCATTTTTTTTGGTTTTTCAATTTTGCGATATTTCAGCATTGAGATTTTTCTGTTTTCTGATTCTCCAATTTTTCAATTTCTGGGTTTTCAATTTTTATATTACTCAATTTATCAATACATTTCACTTTTAGAATTTTTCAATTTCGCCCTTCGTCCTTTTCGTCGTTCGTCCTTTTCGTCTTTCGTCTTTTTCGCCCTTCGTCCTTCCTTCTCGATCTCTCGGTTTCTCGATTTTGCAATTTTTCGAATACTCGCTTTTTCGAATTTTCATTTTTTTTTGGTTTTTCAATTTTGCGATATTTCAGCATTGAGATTTTTCCGTTTTCTAATTCTTCAAATTTCAATTTCTGGATTTTCAATTTTTATATTACTCAATTTATTCCACTTTTGGAATTTTTCAATTCATAAATTCCATCCTTTTCGTCCTTCGTCCTTTTCGTCCTCCGTCCTTTTCGTCCGTCCTCCTTTTCGTCCTTCGTCCTTTTCGTCCTTCGTCCTTTTCGTCCTTCGTCCTTTTCGTTCTTCGTCCTTTTCGTCCTTTGTCCTTTTCGTCTTTCGTCCTTTTCGTCCTTCGTCCTTTTCGTCCTTCGTCCTTTTCGTCCTTCGTCCTTTTCGTCCTTCGTCCTTTTCGTCCTTCGTCCTTTTTCGTCCATTCTCGTCCTATTTCGTCCTTTTCGTTCTGTTTCGTCCTTTTTCACCCTTTTTCGTCCTTGTTCGGCCTTTTTCTTCCTTTTTCGTACTTTTTCGTCCTTTTCGTTCCTCGTCTTTTTTGTCCTTTTCGTCCTTTGTCGTTCGTCCTTTTCATCCTTCGTTTTTTTCGTATCTTTCGTCCTTTTCGTCCTTCCTCCTTTTCGTCCTTTGTTTTTTCGTTCTTCGTCCTTTTCATCCTTGGTCTTTCCTTCTCGATCTCTCGGTTTCTTGATTTTTCAATTTCTCGATATTTTACTTTTTCGATTTTTTAAATTTTAGATCTTTTTATTGTTCGATATTTCGGTTCTTTGATTTTTCTATTATTTAATTTTTCGAGTTTCGATTTCAAATGTTTGATTTTTGAAATTTTAGATTTTTCAGTTTTAAATTTTTGGATGTTTCAGTTTTGGGAGTTTCGATTTCTCGATTTTTCAATTTTTAGATTTTTTAACGTTTCGTCTTCTAATTTTTAAATTTTTTTATTTTTCCATTTATCGATATTTTAATTTCTCGATTTTTTAAAATTTAGATTTTTCAATTTCTCGAAAATTCGCTTTTTCGGATTTTCATGTTTTTTTTAGTTTTTCAATTTTGCGATATTTCAGCATTGAGATTTTTCTGTTTTCAATTCAATTCTTCAATTTTTCAATTTTTGGGTTTTCAATTTTTATATAACTCAATTTATCAATACTTTTGGAATTATTCAATTCATCAATTTCATCCTTTTCATCATTCCTCCTTTTCGTCCTTCGTCCTTTTCGTCCTCTTCGTCCTTTTCGTCTTTTTCTTCCTTCGTTCTTTGCGTCCTTTTCGTCCTTTTCGTCCTTCCTCCTTTTCGTTCTTCGTCCTTTTCGTCCTTTTCGTCCTTCGTCCTTCCTTCTCAATCTCTCGGTTTCTCGATTTTTCAATTTCTCGATATTTTACTTTTTCGATTTTTTAAATTTTAGATTTTCTTATTTTTCGATATTTCAGTTCTTTGATTTTTCCGTTATTCAATTTTTCGAGTTTCGATTTCAATTGTTTGATTTTTAAATTTTAGACTTTTCGATTTTAAATTTCTGGATGTTCCAATGTTGCTGTTTCAGTTTTGGGAGTTTTCCATTTCTCGATTTTCTAATTTTTAGATTTTTTAATGTTTCGTTTTCTAGATTTTTAAATTTTTTTATTGTTCAGTTTTACGATTTTTTAAAATTTAGATTTTTCGATTTTTCGATGTTTTAGTTCTAAGATTTTGCTGTTTTTCAATTTCTCAATTTTTTTCTCAATTTCTCGATTTTCCGATATGTCAGTGTTACGATTTTGAATTTTTGACATTTTTAAGTTCGATTTGTGGATTTTTAGATTTTCAGTTTTCCAATTCTTCAATTTTGCAGGCTTTTGTTCTAAATCTTTTGATTTTTAAAATTTTCGATTTTCCGACTTTTCGATTTCTCGATTTTTCAATTTTTCAATTTTTTGAATTTAAGGTATTTTGATTTCTCGATGTTTCAGTGCTATGATATTTCCGTTATTCAAATTTTCGAATTTTTAAATTTTCGACTTTCGATTTTTCAATAGTTTGATTTTGAGATTTTCGATTTTTCGATTTTAAAATTCCCATTTTCCATGTCGATTTAAAAAGTTGTAATTTTGTTTTCAAAAGAGTTTAAAAGAGTAAAAGAATCTTGGGACCTTCAGTTTTTTTTTATAAAAAAATGAAAGAATCTTTGAGGAAACTGTTGATTTTTTTTCAGAAAATTATTATTGAAAGAGTTTAAAAGAATCTTGCGACCCTTTTTTAAAGATTGTGAAAGAATCTTGACTAACGCTGTTCTTCTATCTTAGAAAAAAGTTTAAAGAATCTCGGGGGTCTTCGCTGTTTTATTTTGGAAAGAATTTTAAGAATCTCGGAATATATCTGGTGTTTTATTTTTTAAAGAATTTTAAGAATTTCGGATTTAGCTGTTATTTGGTTGTTAAAAGAGTTTGAAAGAACCTTTTGACCCCCTAGAATCTTGTTTACAAGAAATTGAAAGAATCTTTAAGGGATCAGTTGATTTGTTTCAGAAAAAGAAATTAAGGACTCTGGGTCTCTGGTGTTTGGTTTTTGAAAGAGTTTAAAAGAATTTTGTCACGCTTTAGAAGATTTTTTTTAAAGATTGTAAAAGAATCCTGAGTAACACTGATGTTTTATTTTAGAAACAAGTTGTAAGAATTTTGGGAATCCTTGGTGTATTAAAAGAATTGAAGAATCGTAGCTTTGTTTTTAAAAGTTTGAAAAGAATCTTGGGACTTCATAGTATCTTTTTTAAAGATTGTGAAAGAATCTTCAGTAACACTGTTTTTTGATAAAAAAAAAAATGTAGAGTCTCTGGTGTCTTATTTTTAAAAGAATTTTTAAAATAGGATAGTTAAGTATTGTAATAAGATTACAACAGTCACTCTGATGGTTAAATCGAAATTCGCGTAATTGACCCATCCACCCTCCACCCATAAATCTGCCCCTATTTTGACACCAACCACCCATTCGACCTCCACTCAAATTTACTTAAGTAACGCCATATGTAACGGCTATTACAAATGTCACGAGTCATTACCTCCGCCTCGTCCCCCGGCCCCTCTGCATCCTAATTTCCATCCTCCGGGAAATCCTCCTGCAAAAAATCGCCGAAAAACTGCCCTCCTGCACCGCCACATCCGCGTGATCGATGAGGGTGAAACAAACGACAGTCGGCGAATGTCGCTGGCAAGTGACCAACGTCCAAATACTGTAATTCCCTACATGATAGATACTGGGTCGGGTGCGGCGGCCCAGCGCGTTCCTGGGGGCGGCCGAGCACGTTCCCGGGGGCGGCTCGTCCGGCCGACTGGAAAAGTCGCCTATTAGCTAGATGGACCGTAACTGTACGAATTGCAGAATTTCCAACATAAATTGAATTTTCACTAGACTGCATTCTGCCATAGACACTTATACTTTCCATCTTGATTTCTGACTTAATTAGGGTTGGCGACCCTGCGCTGGAGCGGGGGTGGGTTCGATTAATAATTAGCGACAGGGTTAGGTATTGCTTCGGTGCTCCGAGACGGCTCAAAACCGAAAATCGGAAACGCCGTCTGGCTTAAGGGTTCTGCTCTCGTTTTTGGTAGAGTGGTGACACAAATTACCTCTTTGACAGTTTGATTGTGTGGTAATAGGAGCGAACCATCCGTAACGTAACGTATTAGTTCCGTCCATTCTTTAGGTCGCGTTGACGAGCCCTTTCAACGTCTGCAATCATGCTGGTAGTTTATTGTGCGATCGATAAAAAGCAAAAGTGTAGTCGTTTTCTCCTTCCACACACGTCCGCGTTACGGAAAACACCACAGAAGGCATTTCCGCCGTAGATGTGTCTTGTTACAAGACAACTCATTATATTCACCGAATCTCGCTGACGTATCAAAAGAACAAAAAAGTCGAGGAAAACATGCGAGATGGTGTGACTTGGCACGGAACATAATTCTTTTACTTAATTTCTCACCGACAATTCGTGATGCCGATGATATCTGCTCCGGCCCGACACTTCGCTACACGGGGAAATTGACTCCGGTCCGGCGCACACGCATCGACCCACTGTTTTTTATATTTCTGTTGTATGTATTATAGTTTAAGCACCCAAACTCAGCCACTGTCTATGATTCGAACGCATATGTAGCGAATAAACGCTACAATAGCTAAAAAATTGTGTTGTCGTGCTTGAAAATGAATGTTTAGAAACTTTAAGCAAATAAAAATGTGTAATTTCTTTGTCAGAAAATCTAATTTGTATTGGATTAATTATAGTATCAAAAATCTTGGAAAAGATGTTAAACAATGGTCACTGCATCTAAATTCCCGTAATTTACCAAAAGTTGTTTGCAACAGTTCACTAGCTTTGAGAATATCGGTGGAAGAACTTACTTTACAAAACATAAGCATAAAATCTTTGGAGCTTCTGGTTTTCTGCCTGAAAGATTCATAACTAATCCTGCTGAACCTGTGTTGAATTTTATCCCAGACATCGAGATATTTGGAAAAAAAATCAAAATTTTATATCTATAATGTACATAATACAATTTTTTTGCGGGTTTTATTTTCTTATTTCCCGATTTTCCGATATTTCAGCTTTGAGATTTTTCAGTTTTTTTAATTCGCCAATTTTTCAGTTTCTCGGTTTTCAGTTTTTAGATTACTCAATTTTTCCAACATTTCAGTTATTAGGACTTTTCAGTTCTTCAGTTTCTGGGTTTTCTAATTCTTCAATTTTCCTTGATTTTTTTTTTTAATATTTTTGATTTTCAAATTTTCGATTTTTCGAGTTTTCAATTTCTCGATGTTTCAGTGTCTCGATTTTTCGAATATTTTTTTTTTCAAATTTTCATTTTGTCCATTTCTCAATTTTTCGATATTTCAGCTTTATTTGAGTTTTTTAATTCTACTCTCAATCAATTTCTCGTTTTCAATTTTTAGATTTCCACACTTTTCAATATTTCAGATTTGGGATTTTTCAATTCTTCAATTTCTCAATTTTGTTATTTTTCCATTTCTAGATTTTCCAAAATTTCAGTATTACAAGTTCTAATTTTTGGCGTTTTTAAGTTTTCGATTTGTGGGTTTTTAGATTTTTCAGTTCTCCAGTTCTTCAAATTTTCAGGGTTTTGTTATACATTTTTTGATATTTTAAATTTTCATTTTTTCGATTTCTCCTTTTTTCCATATTTCAGTTTTGGGATTTCCCTATTTCTCGGTTTCTCGATTTTTCAATTTCTCGATATTTTACTTTTACGATCAGAATCTTTCAGTTTTTCAATTTTCCAGATCTTTGTTTTAAATTTGTTTGATTTTTAAATTTTCGATTTTTCGGGTTTTCAACTTTTCGAATTTTTAAATTTTCCGCATTCGATTTCCACTTGTTTGATTTTTGAAATTTTAATTTTAGATTTTTCCATGTTATATTTCTCGATGTTTTAATTTTTCGATTTCTCGATGCTTTATTTCTTTGATTTTTCTGTTTTTCAAATTACGAATATTCGTTTTTTCGGATTTTCGTCTTTTTGATTTCTGAATCTTCCGATATTTCAACTTTGAGATTTTTCAGTTTTTTTAATTCGCCAATTTTTCAGATTCTCGGTTTTCAATTTTTAGGTTATTCAATTTTTTTAATATTTCAGTTTTTAGGATTTTTCAGTTCTTCAGTTTTTGGGGTTTTCAAATTTTTAGAGTTTTCGGTTTTCTAATTCTTCAATTCTTCAAATTTTCGATTTTTAAAGTTTTTAATTTCTTGATGTTTCAGTGTCTCGATTTTTCGAATTTTTTTTTTTCAGATTTTGATTTTGTCCATTTCTCAATTTTTTGATATTTCAGCTTTATTTGAGTTTCTTAATTCTACAATTTATCAATTTCCCGTTTTCAATTTTTAGATTTCTGAATTTTTCAATATTTCAGGTTTGGGATTTTTCAATTCTTTAATTTCTCGATTTTTCAGATTTCCAATTTCTCATTTTTTTTATTTTTCGATTTCTCGATTTGCCGATATTTCAGTATTACGATTTTCAATTTTTGGCGTTTTCAAGTTTTTGATTTGTGGATTTTGTGATTTTTCAATTGTCCTATTTTCCAGTTGTCAGGTTTTTGTTCTAATTTTTTTGATTTTTCAAAATTTCAATTTTTCGATATTTCATTTTTCGGTTTTCTCGATGTTTCGGTTTCTCGATTTTTCAATTTCTCGATAATTCACTTTTTCGATTTTTTAAATTTTAGATTATTTATCGATGTTTCAGTTCCTTGATGTTTCTGTTTTTGAATTTCT
The DNA here is from genome assembly GCF_036711695.1 of Zophobas morio. NCBI lineage: Eukaryota > Metazoa > Arthropoda > Insecta > Coleoptera > Tenebrionidae > Zophobas > Zophobas morio. The sequence goes on from NW_026972132.1 coordinate 974,690, forward strand.
AAATTTTCGACTTTCGATTTTTCAGTTGTTTCATTTTTGAAATTTTCAATTTTTCGATTTTAAATTTCTCCGTGTTTCAATTTTTCCATATTTCAGTTTTGGATTTTTCGATTTCTCAATTTTTTAGTTTTTAGATTCTTCGGTTTGTAGATTTTTCCATTTTTTGATTTTTCAATTTCTCGATATTTTAGTGCTCCGATTTCTCAGTTTTTCAATTTTCGAATATTCATTTTTTCGGACTTTTCAATTCCTCAATTTCTCGGTTTTCGACTTCTCAAGTCTTTTATTTCAGTATAACGACTTTCAATTTTTGACGTTTTCGATTTGAGGATTTTTGGATTTTTAAATTTTTCAGTTTGCCAATTCTTCAGTTTTTTAGGTTTTCGTCTAAATTTTTTGATTTTTGAAATTTTCAATTTTCGATTTCCCAATTTTTCCATATTTCAGTTTTGGGATTTTCCGGTTTTTCGATTTGTCAATTTCTCGATTTTTCAAATTTTCGATTTTAAAAATTTTACATTTTTTCATTTCTCGATGTTTCAGTGCTTTGATTTTTCTGTTTTCAATTTTCCGAATTTTTAAATTTTTGACTTTCGGTTTTTTAATGGTTTGATTGTTCAATTTTAGACTTTTTGATTTTAAATTTCCCGAAGTTTCAAATTTTCTGCTTCAGTTTTGGAATTTTTCGATTTTTTTATTTCTAATTTTTAGATTTTTCTGTTTTCCAATTTTTGGAATATTTGATTTTTCGGAGTTGCATTTTTCATTTTTCAGTTTTTTAATTCTTCAGTTTTTCAATTCCTCGGTTTTCAATTTTTAGATTATACTCAATTTTTCAATATTTCAGTTTTGGGATTTTTTAATTCTTCAATTTCTCGATTTTTCTATTTTTAGATTTTTTGATATTGCGATTTCTACATTCCTTGTTTTCGATTTGTGGATCCTTAAATTTTTCAGATTTTAGAGTTTTCAAAATTTTTTCATGTTTTAAATTTTCGATTTTTCGACGTTTCAATCAATTTTTCGATTTTTCAATTTTTTGATATTTCGGTTTTAGGATTTCTCGGTTTTTCAGTCTCTCGATATTTCGCTTTTTCGGATTTTTAAATTAAAAATTTTTTGATTCCTGGATGTTTCAGGGCTTTGATTTTTCTGTTTTTCAATTACTCGAATTTTTAAATTTTCGACTTTCGCGATTTGAATTGATTTTTGAAATTTTCGATTTTTCGATTTTAAATTTCTCAATGTTTCAGTTTTTCAATGTTTCAATTTTTCGATTCTTTAATAATTCGATTCTTAAATTTTTTCATTTTTCAAATTTTTACATGTTTCAATTTTGGGATTTTTCGATTTCCCGATTTTTCAATTTTTAGATTTTTTGATGTTTCGGTTTCTACATTTTTCAATTTTCTAATTTTTCAATTTCTCGATTGATTTTTAAAGATTAGATTTTTCGAATTGTCGATGTTTTAGTTTCTGGATTTTTTGAATTTAAATTTTTAAAATTTGTCGATGAGTCAGTGTTTCAGTTTTGAATTATTCGAATTTTTAAATTTTTGACTTTCGATTTTTCAATTATTTGTTTTTTTTCAATTTTTGATTTTTGACTTTAAATTTCTAGATGTTTCAATTTTTCTGTTTCAGTTTTGAGATTTTTCGATTTCTTGATGTTTGGTTTTTCGATTTTTCTGTGTTTTAATTTTTCGATTATTATTCATTTTCTCGGATTTTAATTTTTTTTGATTTGCCAAATTTTCGATATTTCAGTTTTGGAATTTTTCTATTCTTCAATTTCTCGATTTTTCAAATTTTCGATTTACCGATTTTTGACGTTTTTAAGTTTTCGATTTGTGCATTTTTAGATATTTCAGTTTTCCAGTTCTTCAATTTTTCAGGATTTTGTTCGAAATTTTTTGATTTTTGAAATTCTCGATTTTTCGAATTTTCGATTTCTGGATTTTTTAATTTTTCGATTTCACAATTCTTGGATATTATAGTTTCGATTTCTCCATTATTTAGTTCTTGGATTTTTTCAATTTTTCGAATATTAATTTTTTCGGATTTTCATTTTTTTCATTTCTCAATTGTATGATATTTCCACTTTTGGTTTTTTTAGTTTTTTAATTTTTCAGTTTTTCAGTTTTTCGGTTTTCAATTGTTAGATTACTCAATTTTTCAATATTTCAGTTTTGGGATTTTTCAATTCTTCAATTTCCAGATTTTTTAATTTGTAGAATTTTTGATATTTCGACTTCTAGATTCCCTATTTTTTTATTTTTAGATTTCTCGAATTTCTGATATTCCAGCATACGATTTTCAACTTTTAGAGCTTTTAAGTTTTCGATTTGTGGGTTTTAAAATTTTTCAGTTTTTCGATTTTTCAATTTTTCAGGATTTTGCTCTAATTTTTTTTGATTTTTTAAATTTTCGATTTTTCGACTTTTCAATTTTTCCGTTCTTTAATTATTCGATTTTTAATTTTTTTAATTTTTCAAATTTTGATTTTTTTTCAATTTTTCCATGCAATTTTTAGATTTTTTGATGTTTCGATTTCTACATATTTCAAATTTTTAATTTTTTAATTTCTCAATATTTTAAATTTTTGATTTTTTAAAGTTTAGATTTTTCGATTTCTCGAAGTTTTAGTTTTTCAATTTTTCTGTTTTTCAATTTTTCGAATATTCGTTTCTTCGATTTCTCAATTTTTCGATTTTCAGTTTTGGAATTATTACTCGATCTTCAATTATTTGATTTTTCAATTTGTCGATATTTTATTTTTCCGATTTTTTAAATTTAAAATTTTTTAATTTCTCGATGTTTCACTGTTTGAATTTTCTATTTTTCAATTTTTCGAATTTTTAAATTTTCGACGTGATTTTTCAATTATTTGATTTTTTCAATTTTAGATTTCCCGATGATCCAATTTTTCTGTTTCAGTTTGGAGATTTTTCGACTTCTCTATATTTCAATTTTATTAGATTTTTTGATCTTTTGATTTCTAGACTTTCAGTTTTTTGATTTTTCAATTTCTGGATATTTTAATTTTTCGATTTTTTAAACTTTACATTTTTCGATTTCTCGATATTTCGGTATTTCAGTATCACGATTTTCAATTTTTGGCGTTTTCAAGTCTTCGATTTGTGGATTTTTCGATTTTTCGATTTTCCAATTTTCCAGTTGTCAGGATTTTGTTCTAATTTTTTTGATTTTTAAAATTTTCAATTTTTCGATTTCTCAATTTTTCGGTTTCACGATCTTTCAATTTTTCAATAATTTACTTTTTCGATTTTTTAAATTTTAGATTATTTATCGATGTTCCAGTTCCTTGATTTATCTGTTTTTCAATTTCTCAAATTTTTAAATTTTCGACTTTCGATTTTTCAATTGTTTCATTTTTGAAATTTTCGATTTTTCAATTTTAAATTTCTCCGTGTTTCAATTTTTCCATGTTTTAGTTTTGGGATTTTTCGATTTCTCAATTTTTCAGTTTTTAGATTCTTTGATGTCTCGATTTGTATTTTTTTTTCATTTTTTGATTTTTCAATTTCTCGATATTTTAATTTTTCGATTTATAGAAATCTTGAATTTTCGATTTCTCGATTTTCCGATATTTCGAATTTCAACGATTTTCAATTTTTGACTTTTTTTAAGTTTTTGATATGTGGATTTTTAAATTTTTCAGTTTTCCAGTTCTTCAGTTTTTCAAGTTTTCGTCTAAATTTTTTGATTTTTGAAATTTTCAATTTTCGATTTCCCAATTTTTCCATATTCCAGTTTTGCGATTTCCCGGTTTCTCGCTTTGTCAATTTCTCGATATATTAATATTTCGATTTTAAGAGTTTTACATTTTTTCATTGCTTTGATTTTTCTGTTTTGAATTTTTAGAATTTTTAAATTTTTGACTTTCGGTTTTTTAATTGTTTGATTATTCCATTTTAGACTTTTTGATTTTTAATTCCTAGATGTTTCATTTTTTCTGTTTCAGTTTTGGAATTTTTCGATTTTTTGATTTTTAATTTTCAGATTTTTCTGTTTTCCAATTTTTGGAATAGTTGACTTTTCGGAGTTTCATTTTTCATTTTTCAGTTTTTTAATTCTTCGGTTTTTCAATTTCTCGGTTTTCAATTTTTGGATTAGATACTTAATTTTTCAATATTTCAGTTTTGGGATTTTTCAATGCGCCAATTTGTCGTTTTTTCAAATTTTAGATTTATCATTTTTTTTATTTTTCGATTTCTGCATTTTCCGATATTTCAATTTTGGGATTTTTCGATTTCTTGGTTTCTCGAGTTTTCAATTTCTCGATATTTTACTTTTACGGTCTCTAAATTTTTCAATTTCTCAAGATTTCAGTTGTTCTATTTTTCAAAGTTTAGATTTTTCTATTTCTCGAAGTTTTAGTTCTTCCATTTTTCGAATACATTCGTTTTTTTGGATTTTCATTTTTTTTTCGCAATTTTTCAATATTTGAGCTTTGATTCTTTAATTTCTCAATTTGTCGGTTTAAATTTTTAGATTCCTCAGTTTTTCAATATTTCAGTTTTGGGACTTTTCAAATTTTCGATTTCTCAATTTATTTATTTTTCGATTTCTTCATTTTCCGATATTTCAGTATTACGGTTTTCAATTTTTGACGTTTTTAAATTTTTGACTTGTGGATTTTTTGATTTTTCAGTTTTCCAATTCTTCAGTTCTTCAGGTTTTGGGAATTTTTCAATTTTTGGAAAAAATCGAAAAATCAAACATTTCAAAAATCGAAAAATTGTAAAACCGGAAACCCAAAAAATCGAAGAATCTAACATTTAAAAATTGAAAAATCAATTATCTAAAAATGAAAAAAAAAACAGAAATTGAAAAATTCCCAAATCTGATATACTGAAAAATTGAAATACTGAGAAATCGAAAAGCCAAAAAAATCGGAAAACCGAAAAATCGAAAAATTGTATAATCGAAATATGAAATGATCGAAAAATCGAGAAACTCAAAAATCGAAATATCGAAATATTGAAACTTCTACATGTTAATGAATCAAGGATTTGTGAAATAAAAAAATTGAAAAATTGAAAAACCCAGAAAAACAAAAATTCCGAAAATTGAAATATTGAAAAATTGAGAAATCGAAAATTAGAAAAATCAAGCAATTGAAACATCAAAAAATCGTAAAATTGAAAAATTGAAAAATCGAAAAACAAAAAACAAGAAATCGGGAAATTGAAAAATTGAAAACTGGGAAATTGAAATGACAATATAGGAAAACCAAAAAATTGAGAAATTGAAAAATTCCCAAAACTGGAAAACTGAAAAATTGAGAAATTGGAAACTTGAACATTTTTTTATTTTTGAATTTTTCAATTTTTCGTTTAACCCATTTTTCAATTTTTCCATTTATAAAATTTTCTGATTCCGCGAGATTCCAATTTATTGTCACTCCGCTGTTTCAGTTTATCAACAGTCCAACGAGTGTAAATTAAGGAAGTACAGTAATTGAGTTCATCGGGCGACTTTCCACTTTCATGTTTTCTCGAGGTGTCATGCCCCTTCAGTACGAATAAAGTGGCCTCCCGTTTCCGTATGTCTGTCGTCTGTTTGTCTGTATCGATCTTTCTTAGACGATAATCTCGGTAAATCGTTAATCAAAATTTATTCGTTTATCAATTCTCTCAAAATTTTGTCGGATAAATCCGCTCTGAAAAATACAACCACAACTTCGACCAATTTCTTGGTGTTAAATTAACTATTTCGAAACGACGAAGCCATATTTCGTTAATCTCGAATAATTTCGTCCCGTGGGTTTATCTCCCCATCGTGAAATATGACGTTTGTTCGTTCGGTCGCACGATCACTTTCTACCATCCTCGCTCATATTTATGTTCATTAAACCCAGATAAACCAAATCCAACTTTTTCCCATTACGAAACCGCCACCCATCCCAGTTTCGGCGATCGCGATAATCCCACACTTATCGCTCCTGATGAAGCAATCAAATCGGTCCAGGTCATAAATTTTTTCCTTTTAATTTTAATATTCGCATTATCAATAATTGCTGTATCGCTATAACTCGCCGCGAGATAACATCTTGCTTATATGCAGTAAGTCAAAGCGCTGTCAACGCGCACCGCTACAATTTTCACGAGCTTTTTCGGATCAGGGGGGCGACGGGGGCGACCGACAGCTGCCAAAGCTAGCAGACATAAAATACACATAATAACGATAGTCCTGACAGCGTATTAGCTTTATTAAAACAACCAAAGACTTCTACAGGCCAGTGAAGCAGAACATTATTTTATTGCATCCTCTTAGACAGACCCTGAGTGTGGTCCTTATTCTCCTTATGCATATAACTATGGCGAGCTCAGGCTCATCGTTACAGGCAATTTAACATATGATAAACTGCTTGTGACATAACAATACTGTGTATTGCCGAATGCCGTGGGGTTTGTGCACGACGCGGCGGGCGGGGGCGGCGAGCCGCCGCCGAATCGCCATTACGGCGTAAAAATATTAGTACTAATAGTAACAAGTTTCTGTTATTTGCATTGTTAAGACCCATCACTGACCGGAAATGACCGGCATTCAGGCAAGACCAGGCGAATTTACCAAGAATCTGAATATCGAATCAGCATGTCGAGATCTACAGGGTGAGTATTATAATAATAATATGATAAGATAAGAAAATATCATACTCCTATACATGTGGTTCATGAATCCGCCAGATTTTCCTAAAAAATCCAAATGGCATTATCAAATTGTACGAATATACCCGTCTACGCGCACTGACGTGTGATAAATTCAGTGGTCGTGCCGTAAGAATGTTCAATTACTAACGCGAAGGTTGCGGGTTCGATTGTTAATAGGTCACAATTTTTTTTTATTGATCAAATAAAAAAAAATACCCTGTTTTCTCGAAATATCGATGTATAAAGATAAAAATCGAGATTAAGCATGTACTGATAATTGACCAGTAGGTACTTTTAACACTCCACAGATATCGTTATTTTAAGTTACAAGATTTGTCATAAAAAAAATTGATAAAATTAGTATTTTTAACTTTTTATTCGTTGTTAGATCAAGGGGTGGAGCTTAATTGCAAAATCCACATTTCTTTTCAAAAATTTACCATTTGAAACGTATTTTGGTTCCTTGTCGCGAAAAGATGACTACGTGTATTAAGAAAAAAGACAAAATATAAACCCCGCCCACCCACCCTATCTCAATCGTGATGAATTTGTATTTTGCGTTTTTTTCTTAATATATGTACATAGTTTTCTATTCACGACAAAAAACTGAAAAAAATGTCTAAAATGCTAAACGTGTAGAGAATTGTGTGGGAAAGAAACCATTTCATATTTTCCTGTTTTTTTTTTTCTTAATATACATAGTATTCTTTGAACAATACGATACTCTCAAACATATTTTTTATTTCTTGTAAAGAAATAAGTATTTTGCAGTTAAGCTCCGCCCTCTTAGTTCACAACGAATAAAAAAATTCGTCACAATTGAGATAGGGCGGGTGGGCGGGCTTACATTTTGCCTGTTTGTTTTAATATGTGTAGACTTCTTTTCACAACATGAGCTTTGAAATATGTTTAAAATGGGAAATTTATATGAGGAAATATCGATTTTGCAATTAGGCTCCGCCCCATAATAAGTTTCTTGTTGTGAAAAGATGACTACGTGTATTAAGAAAAACAAAGACAAAATATAAGCCCCGCCCACCCACCCCTTCTCAATTGTGACGATTTTTTTATTCATTGTGAGCCAAAGGGGCAGAGCTTAACTACAAAATCCTTATTTCCATACAAGAAATGAAAAACATGTTTTTGAGCATAGTGTTATTCAAAGAATACCATGTATATTAAAAAAAAATTAAAACCAATTTTTCGAATCAAAAAAAAGGAAAACTGTAAAATTGAAAATCAAAAGTAAGAAAACGAAAAAATATAAATTGAAAACATTGAAAAATTTAAAATTTTAAAAAACGAAAAATTTAAAAATAAAGGTAATGAAAAAACGAAAAATTGTGATATCAAAATATTGTAAAATCGAAAAATTGAAAAATTAAGAATCGAGAAAATGAGAAATTATAAATCAAGAACTTGAAAAATCGTAAAATTAAAATTAGGATTTATAAAAGGTGAAAAATCAAAAAAATAAACTGTAGAATCGAAAAATTGAAAAAATTAAACATGAAAAATCGAAAAAAAAAATGAAACCGAAATATTGAAAAATGGACTGACTGACTAACGACTGACCTAGTGACTCACTGACAGACAGACTGACTGAGCAATTAATAATAACTTAGTAGCTTAGCGACATAGTGACTGATCGACTGACTTCGTGACTTAGTAGCTTGGGAACGTAGTAACTGATTAATTGAATTAGTGACTATCAGACTAACTTAGTGGCTTAGCGACGTAGTAACCGATTGACTGAATTAGTAACTGACTGACCTAAATATTGACTTAGTGGCTTAGCGATGTAGTGACTTAGTGACTTGGCGACGCAGTGACTGATTCACTGAATTAGTGGGTAAAAGACTGAATTAGTAGCGTAATTGATTGACTGAATTAGTGACTGATTGACCTAATTATTGACAAAGTGGCTTAGCGACGTACTGACTGATTGACTGACTTAGAGATTTAATGGCTTAGCGATGTAGTAAATGATCGACTAACTTTATTACTTAGTAACTGAGTGTCTTAACAACGTAATGAATGATTGACTGACTTAGCCGACCTGACCAATGACTAACTGACTTAATAACTTAGTGACTTATTGCTTGGTAACTGATTGAGTGTCTTATTGACTTAGTGACTTACAAGCCTACTGTTTGGTGACCTAGAAACTTAGTGCTTTCGTGATTTACTTTGTGAATCATCACTAAGTCATTGACTGCCTTTTTTTGATCTTGGAACATTTTGAATGAATCTTGGGGTTTTTTAGTGTCTTTTTTAAGGATATGAAAGAACTTTGGGGACCTTTGGCGTGTTTTTTTTTAGAAAATGAAAGATTCTTCAGAACTCCTTGTGGTTTGTTTTTTAAAGAATTTGAAGAAATCTCGGAGTTTGCTCGTATTTTGATCTCGGAAGGTTTTGAAAGAATCTTGGAGTTCCTTAGTAGTTTTGGGGTCCTTGGTATTTTTTTTTTTAATATGAAAATGTCTTGAGAGGGTTCGTTTTATTATTTTTTTAATTTGAAAGAATCTTGAGAGCTCCTAGTGCTTTCTTTAGGAGAATATGAAAAAATCTTGAAGATCCTCTGTGCCTTTGTTTGATCTTGGAACATTTTGAATGAATCTTGGGGTTCTTTAGTGTCTTTTTTAAGGATATGAAAGAACTTTGGGGACCTTTGGCGTGGTTTTTTTTAGAAAATGAAAGTTTCTTCAGAATTCCTTGTGGTTTGTTTTTTAAAGATTTTGAAGAAATCTCGGAGTTTCCTCGTGTTTTGAAGGTGGAATGCTTAGACGAGTAAGTTTGAATTTGGTGCCAGCAATTCTTCCTAAAATCTCCAAAAATAGTGATTATCAATTTATTTTAAAAAATATACAAGTAGGTATTTATGTAACTACTTCTGCATGCTCTTGTTTAAAAAAGTCAAAAATATTACACTTAAAAATAACGTTAACTTAAACCTGAATTTTGACTAAAGTCCAACTACTCGAAAATATTTCTATTTTTTTGTTATTTATAAGTAGTTTATAATTATGTACTTAATATAATCTTTTTATTAATCCGTGCTTTTCAGTATTCTTTCGGATCCACTTGGGAGTCTCTCGGATTCTTACGAATTCTTTCGGAATTTTACCGTATTCTAGAAATTCTGGCTTTTTTTCTATTTGCCCGGATTCTTTCCGATTCTCTCGAGTTTGTACAGATTTTTTCGTATTCTGTCGTATTCTCTTGTATTCTTCCATATTCTCTCCAATTCTTCCGTATTCTCTCCGATCCTCTCGGAAATCCAAAAAAATACCCAACAATTCGAAAGAATCCAAGAGAATCGGAGATAATTCATTGTAAGATTTCCGAAAAAATCCGAGGGACTTTAAGAGAAACCAAGAGAACCGATAGAATGTGGAATAATACTAGAGAATATGATAAGAATCCGTAAAAATCGGAGAAAAGTCGGGAGAATCCGAGAGACTCCGAGAAAATTCGAAAAAATACAGAACAATTTGAGAGAATAGGAAAAAATTGAAGAGAATCTTCTCTCCGATTCTCTTGGATTCTTTCGAATTCTCTCCGATTCACTTGGACTTTATTCTGTATTCTTTCAGATTCTCCCGGATTTTGTCGGAGTCTTTCGACTTTTCATCGATTCTTTTGGATTTTTTTTTCATATCCTCTTGGCCTCTCAAAGTCCCTCGGATTTTTTCGTAAATTCTACAGTACCTATATTTTAGGATCCACTAACCTATTTTTAGAAGTTCTATATTTTTTAATTCTGTTTTTTTTTTTAGAAATTTAGGGGCCAATTCCAAGTTGGTGGCGCAAGTCACTGGTGCAGCGCAACTTTATAATGCTAATTTGGGTATCAAAGCCTGGTTGCTAGGGGTGACGGAATAAACAAGCGCAATTTTTCGAATTTTCCATTGAAATTTGCACCATGGAGTTGCGGCACCTCTAGTAGGCAGTGCAAGTTGGCGCAATTTATCTCGAAAAATTGCGCTTGTTTATTCCGTCACCCCTAGCAACCAGCATTTGATACCTAAATTAGCATTATAAAGTTGCGCTGCACCACTGACTTGCGCCAGCAACTTGGAATTGGCCCCTTAGACTTTTTTGAATTTCCCCGGATTCCTTCTTGGATTTTTTCGTATTCTCTAGTATTTTCTCGCATTCCGTCGGATTTTTTTGGTTTCTCTCAGAGTCCCTCGGTTTTTTCACAAATTTTACAATAATTTTTCGAACTACTAGACTATTTTTAGAAGTTCTTTATTTTTCATTTCTGGATTTTTTTAGAAATTTCCATTTTTTTTTAATTTCCCCGGATTATTTCGTATTCTATCGTATTCTTCCGTATTCTCCAGTATTCTTCCATATTCTCTACGATTATTTCGGATTATCTCGAATTATCCAAAATTCTCTCCGAATCTCTTGGATGTTTTCGTATTCTCTAGTTTTTTTTTTCGAGTATTCATTCCAATTCTTTCGGATCCTCTTGGACTTTTGCGTCGTTTTCGAATGTTTCCGTAGTATCTCGGATTATTTGAGATTCATCCGGATTCTATTGGACTCTTTCGGATCCTTTCTGATTCGTCCTGATTCTCTCAAATTTACACTAGACTATTTTTAGAAGTTCTAGATATTTTTTAGAAATTTTGACTCTTTTTTAATTTCCCCGGTTGTATTTGAATTCTATCAGATTTTTTCGTATTCTATAGTATTCTTCCATATTCTCTCGTATTCTCTCGTATTCTTCCATATTCTCTCTGGTATTTTCTCGTATTTTCACGGATTCATTCGGATTCTGCAGATCCTCTTGAATCTTTGCGTCGTTTTCGAATGTTTCCGGAGTCTCTCGGATTCTTTCAGATCCATCGGGATTCTCTTGGATTCTTTCGAATTTTCTCGGAGTCTCTAGAATTGTTTTGACTTTTTTCTGATTCTTCTGGCTTCTTTCATATTCTCTAATATTCTTCCGTATTCTATCGGTTTCTCTTCGTTTCTCTCAAAGTTCCTCTTATTTTTTCGGAAATTTTATAATATATTTTACGATCCATTAAACTGTTTTTTGAAGTTCTATATTTTTAAATTTCTGTTTTTTTTTCGAAATTTTGACTTTTTTATTATTTCCCCTGATTTTTTCGGATTCTCGAATTTGTTTGAATTCTATTGGATTGTTTCGTATTCTATAATATTCTTCCCTATTCTCTCGTACTCTTTCATATTCTCTCGCATTCTTCCAGATCTTCTCGAATTATCTAGAATTGTCTCCGATTCTTTTGAATTTTGTTGTATTCTGTAGTATTTTTTTGCATTCTCGCTGATTCATTCGAATTTTTTCACAAATTTTATAATACTTTTTACGACCCACAAGACTATTTTTAAAAATTCTGTGTATATTTTTCGTTCCAGGTTTTTTAGAAATTTTAACTTTTTTGGATATTCCCGGATCTTTCGGATTCCCTCAAACTTGTTTGAATTCTATCGGATTTTTTCGTATTTTATCGTATTCTTCCGTATTCATTCGTATTCTGCCATATTCTCTCGAATTCTTCCGGATTCCCTTGGATTCTTTCGAATTCTCTGCGATTCTCTTGGACTTTTTTGTATTCTCCCGTATTATTCTATATTCTTCTAGATTCTTCCGGATTCTCCTGAAGTCTCTCGGATTCGTTCTGATTCTCTCGAATTTTCTCCGATACCCTTGGATTTTTTCGTATTCTTTCGAATTGTTAAGTATTTTTTCGGATTTTCTCGAAGTCTTTTGGATTCTCTCGCCTTTTCTCCGATTCTTTTGGATTTTTTCATATTCTCTAATCTTCTTTCGTATTCTATCTGTTTCCTTGGTTTCTCTCAAAGTACCTCGTTTTTTTCGAAAATTTTACAGTATTTTTTACGACCCACTAGACTATTCCATATTTTTCATTTCTGGATTTTATTTGGAAATCCCCGGATTCTTTCGGATTTTCTCGAATTTGTTTGGATTCTATTGAATTTTGTGTATTCTTTCGTATTTTTCTCGTATTCTTCCATGTTCTCTAAAATTCTTTCGGATTATATCGAATTAACCAGAATTCTCTTTCATTCTTTTGGAATTTTTCGTATTCTCTAGTATTTTTTCGTATTCTCGCGGATTCTTTCAGATTCTTTCAGATCCTCTGGCATTTTTGCGACTTTTTCGATTTACTTGGACCTTTTTGTTTTCTCTCCTATTGTTCTATATTCTTTCAGATTCTTTCGGATTCGTCCTGATTCTCTCGAATTCTCTACGATTCTCTTGGATTTTTTCGTTTTCTCTCGAATTGTTCAGTATTTTTTCTAATTTTCTCAGTTTCCCTACTTTTCACCGATTCTTTTGAATTTTTTCATGTCCTCTAGAATTTTTCTGTATTCCATCGGCTTCTCTTGGTTTCTCTTAAAGTCCCTCGGATTTTTTCAGAAGTTTTACAATATTTTTTACGATCCACGAGACTATCTTTACAAGTTCTATATTTTTTATTTCTTGATTTTTTTTTTTAGAAATTTTGACTTTTTTTGGATTCTGTCGTATTCTTCCGTATACTTCCATATTTTGTCGAATTTTTCCCGTTTCTCTCGATTTATCCAGAATTCTCTCCAATTCTCTCGGATTCTCCCGGTGTCTCTCGGATTCTTTCGGATTCGTCCTAATTCTTTCGAATTGTTCAGTATTTTTTCGGATTTTCTGGGAGTCTCTTGGATTCTCTCGGTTTTTTTTTTCTGAAATTTTACAATATTTTTTACTATCACTAGACTATTTTTAGAATTTCCATTTTTTTTTTTAGAAATTTTGACTTTTTTTGGATTTCCCGGCATTCTTCCATATTCTCTCGAATTCTTCCGGATTTTCTCGAATTATCTAAGTATTTTCTTATATTCTCGCAGATTCATTCGAATTCTTTCAGATCCTCTCGGACCTTCATAATCTTTTGGAATGTTTGGAAACAGTATTTTCTGAAACTTCAGTGTTTTCTGAATAGTCAGAATCTTGAGAACCTTCAAAATTTCAGAATCTTTGGCATCTTCTCGACCTTCAGAAACTTCGGACTGTTCGGAGTCTTTGAAATTCTCGCAACCTTCGGAATCTTACGAATCTTCAAAATCATCGGAATCTTAAGAATCTCCAGAATCTCCAAGTTTTCAGAATCCTCAGAATCCTCACAAACCCTCAGAAAACCCTAGAATTTTCAGAATCTAAAGAATCTTTTTTACTATCACTAGACTATTTTTAGAAGTTCCATATTTTTTTTAGAAATTTTCTTCTACATCTATTCTGTCGAATTCTCCCGGATTTTCTCAAATTACCCAGATTTGTCTCCGATTTTCTTGGACTTTTTCGTAATCTTTAGTATTTCATTGTATTCTCGCGGATTCATCGAATTCTTGAGTCACTTCACTCTCTGAAATTTCTAGAATCTCTAGAACCTGTGAAACCTTTGGCCTCCCTAGAATACCTAGAAACCCTACATCCCTATAATTCCTAAAATCCCTAGAACACTAGAACATCTAGAACCTCTAGAACCCTCAAAATCTCTAGAATATTTATCTAGAATTTGTGTGACTAATCTATAAAATCTCCAAAATTTAAAAAGTTTTCTGAATCTTGAATTTTTAAAATATCCGAAATGTTTAGAATCTTCAGAATCTTCGGAACGTTCGGAGTCTTCGAAATTTTTGGAGTCTTCGGAATACTTACGATCTTAATAAACCTTTGAATTTTCGAATCCTTAGAATACTTAAAACAATTAAAATCTATAGAAACTCCAGAATCTCTAGCATCTTTAGAATTTCTTTAACCTCTGGAATCTCTGGATTCTCTGGAATTTCTAGAATCCGGATTCTCCCGACTTTCTGGAATCTCTTGAATTTCGGAACATTCGGAGTCTTTTGTAATCTTCGGAAGGCTTAGAATCTTTATAAACTTTAGAATTTTCGAATCCTTAGAATCCTTAACACAATTACAATCTCTAAAAAATCCAGAATCTCTAGAGTCTAGAATCTTTAGAATTTCTTTAACCTCTGCAATCTCTGGATTCTCTTGACATTCTAGAATCTCTTGAATATCTTAAATCACTGGAATCTCTTGAGTCTCTGAAGCCTCTTGAATCTCTTGAGTCTCTTCACTCGCTTGAATTTCTGGAATCTCCTGAATTTCTAGAATCTCCAGTATCTTCAGAATTTTCAGAATCTTTCTTTAGAAATTTTGTAATCTTTAGAATCTTCAGAATCTTCAGAATCTTCAGAATCTTCAGAATCTTCAGAATCTTCAGAATCTTCAGAATCTTCAGAATTTTTAGAATCTTCAGAATCTTCAGAATCTTGAGAACCTTCAGAACCTTCAGAATCTTCAGAACCTTCAGAATCTGTAGTTTCTTTTTTACCTTTAGAAACTTCGGAATATTTAGAATATTCGGAGTCTTTGAAATGCTCGCAACCTTCGGAATCTTACGAATCTTCAAAATCGTCGGAATATTTAGAGTTTTCATAATCTTTAGAACCACCGGAATATCCTAAATTTCAGGAATCTTAAGAATCTACAGAAACTCCAGAATATCCTCCGAATCCTCACAAACAATCAGAAAACCCTAGAACCTTCAGAATCTACAGAATCTTTCTACTATCACTAAACTATTTTTAGAAGTTTCACTTTTTTTTTAGATATTTTGACTTTTTTGGATTTTCCCGCATTCTTCCATATTCTCTCGAATTCTTCCGGATTTTCCAGAATTATCCAGAATTCTCCCCGATTCTCTTGGATTTTTTCGTAATCTCAAATATTTTCTTATATTCTAGCAGATGTATTCGAATTCTTTCAGATCCTCTTGGACCGTCATAATCTTTTGAAATGTTTGGAATTTTTGAAAATTTAAAAATACATAGTATGTCTAGAATTTCTAGAATCTCTAGAATCTGTAGAATCTCTAGGATCTGAAAATAGTAAAATCTAGAATTTCTAAAATCTCTAGAACAAGTATTTTCTGAATCTTCAGTATTTTCTGAATATTCAAAATCTTCAGAATTTTCAAAATCTTTATGTTCTTCTCTATCTTCAGAAATTTCGGAATATTCGGAGTCTTCAACATCATCGGAATATTTAGAATTTTCATAATCTTTAGAATCACCAGAATATCCTAAATTTCAAGAATTTTAAGAATTTCCAGAAACTCCAGAATCTCGAAGTCTTCAGAATCCTCAAAATCCTCACATACCCTCAGAAAACCCTAGAATCTTCAGAATTTATAGAATCATTTTACTATCACTAGACTATTTTTAGAAGTTCCATATTTTTTTTAGATATTTTGACTTTTTTGGATTTCCCCGGATTCTTCTATATCCTCTCGAATTCTTCCGGATTTTCTCGAATCATCGAGATTTGTCTCCGATTCTCTTGGATTTTTTCGTAATCTCTAGTATTTCCTTGTATTCTCGCGGATTCATTCGAATTCTTTCAGATCCTCTCAGATTCTTTCAGATCCATCCGGATTCTCGTGGATTCTTTCGAATTCTCTCCGATTCTTTTGGACTTTTTAGATTCTCTCGTATTATTCTATATTCTTCCAGATTCTCTCGGACTCCTTCGGATTCGTCCGAATTGTTCAGTATTTTTTCCACGATTCTGTCAACTTTTCTTCTATTATTTTGGATTTTTTCATATTCTCTAGAATTCTTCCGTATTCTATCGGTTTCTCTTGGTTTGTCTCAAAGTCCCTCGAATATTTTTGGAAATTTTACAATATTTTTTACGCTCCATTGGATTATTTTTAGAACTGTATTTTTAATTTCTGGATTTTTTTTTAGAAATTGGAGCTTTTTTCGATAGTCTGAAATTTCCAAAACTTCTCAAATGATCTTTAAAAATTTGAAAGTTTGACATATTTTAAATTTTCTGAGCCTCTTTCATAAAACTGTGTTTGTGATATTGATTTTGAAATTTGTAAAATGTTTTCAAGATACTGAGAGATAAGTGTTAAAATTATCTCAAAAAAAAAAACATTTTTATCGCCTATTTTAGTTATATGTTTTAATTTTTTAGCATCGTTTGTACAGGATGTTAAAACTAAATTTCACGCCGAATTCGTTGTAGAAGTGTGTTTTTCTGCTCGACTCGCTTCCGCTCCTCGCCTCCGCCTCTGGCCCACCTTCCCTTATCGGCGCTTCGATCAGAATGCGTGTCACAGCGTTTAGGCTCACTGTTTCGACTCGCACACATGTTAAATAGCGTAATTGTGGCCGAGTAGCCGCTCTTTTGTGTATTTTTTCCGCAGCGCATCGCCTCTTTTATTCTTGTTAGACGGAGCGCAAAGTGATGGTCTTTCATTGGAATAATTTCGTTGTCACCCGCATTTTATTTTATTATATTATACCTCCACACACGCATTTAACAGTCCACCATATCACTACAACTGCCACTTATCATGTCACATTAGAATGCGCCGCTTTGTTTAATTGTGAATAATTCGGGGCCGAGAGCGCGTTCACGACATCATTTTCGGTCTGTCTCTTCGCCTTTTTTATTTATTTTCGAATTATGCTCGTGGGCGACCCGAACAGGATGAAGTTAATTTGCTGCGATGATTATCGGAACGTTAAAACGATGGAAATGGGACTACAATTGGGATTATGGGTCCGATGCCGTGTGAAATCACAGATGGCGTGAGTCATGTGCGTTTTGGGTTAGAAGCTTTTCGGTAAAGGGTGATGGGAAGCGTCTTCCAAGACGCTTTGTCCAAGAAATAAAATTATTATTACAAGTATTTTGTTGAAATTTCGTAGATCTAATCTTAAGCTCCTCGGACTTAATTTAGGACGGCTCTAGCCCCTCCCGCGGCTTTAGTACAGACTGTATGGCCATAAACCATTCTAAGTACGTTTTAATGTTTATTTAATATTCTTTCCCTTTTCTCCTTTTTTTCGGCAAAACGAGAATTTTATGCGCCATAACTCTTGTTACGAAACATGACGACACTTCACGGTCGTTTTATTAATATTAATAAATTAAAAACAATAAATTATGAAATAATTAATTCTAAGGCGATAAATTTCGGCACTTTATCATAGTTCCCATCGGAAATATGATTTATTTAACCACACACCGACACTATCGGGATCGTATTTCCTTCTCAAAAACAAATCGCTTTTCTTCAAAACGAAATCGAATACTGTAATTAGGGAAGAGTGATGGCAGTGACGAATTAATTACGAGCGGAGCGAGAAAATTCGGGATTTTTGACATTCGTACGACGTTTTCGCAGTAGACAATTTGAACTAAAGTACTTTCAGTTGCAATTTGTCAACTCCAGCAACCTTCTGTGGCAACATTTCAGAAATTTATGAGTCGGCGGCGCCGGTTAAAATAAACATATAATTTATTTTATTTTAGCCACTCCGACACCTGAGCTATTCAAACTATCCCGACAATTTTTCCCAATCTAATCGAACCATCTCTTATTGATACCATCACCAACTTGCAATAAAACCAAAATCATAAATATATTTTATATTTAAGGACCCCGATAACTAGAGAGCGGATTCTAGGGCAAACGTTATGTGTTATTTTTTCACCTATTTTACCTTGAAAATAAGTTTTAAGTTTTAAAATTGCGTCATTGTACTCACAAACAAAAATTTTTTTCAACTGGAATTAATTCCGGAAGAAAAAAGTTCGTTAAATCTTCCGAATAAACCGTGTAATGGTGTTTTTATTAGTTTTTTCTAAAACATCTAGCTTCTTCTAATTAAATATGAATTAATTATAAGTTGTTAAGTACCCACGTAATTTTTTCTTAATGTACTCTCATCGGGAACTGACTTCATGGTACGCTTTTTAAGAAATGATCGTAGCTTGGGGTTATTCAGATCTGATAAAGGAAGCCCTGAGGATGTTTCACACAGTTCGAAACAATATTCTTGTTCATCTGACTAGAATCTCCAGAATCTAACATTTCCAGAATCTTCAGAATCTTCGAAACGTTCGGAGTCTTCGAAATTTTTGGAATCTTGGCATTCTTCGGGATCTGCGGAATCTTCAAAATCTTCACAATCTTGGGAATACTTAGGATCTTTATAAACATTGGGATCTTTAGAATTTCTTTAACCTCTGGAATCTCTGGATTCTCTGGCATTTCTAGAATCTCTAGAGTCTTCAGAATTTTTAGAATCTTTATAAAGAAATTTTAGAATCTTCAGAATCTTCAAAATCCTCAGAAAAAAAAATTCATGGTATGAATAGAATTTCATAGTAAACCTACAATCCCTAGAATTTCGAAAATCTCTAGGATTTATAGGATCTCTAGAATCTTTAGCAGCTGTGAAATCTTTGACCTCTCTAGAATACCTAGATACCCAAGCTCCCTATAATCCCTAAAATCTCTAAAACATTGGAACATCTAGAATCTCCAAAGTCTCTATAATGTCTAGAATCTGTATAATCTATAAAATCTCCAAAATTTTAAAAGTTTTCTGAATCTTCAGAATCTTCAGAGTAGAATTTTCGAATACTTGGAATTTAAAAAAAAATAAAATCTCTAAAAACTCCACAATCGCTTATTTTTTTAGAATTTCTTTCATGTCTGGATTCTCTGGAGTTTCTGGAATTCGGATTCTCTTTCTGGAATTTCTTGAATATCTTAAAACCCTTGAATTTCTTAAATCACTGGAATCGCTTGAGTCTCTTAAGCCTCTCGAATCTCTTGAGTCTCTTCACTCGCTTGAATTTCTGGAATCTCTAGAATCTTCAGAAGTTTTAGAATCTTTCTTTAGAAATTTTGGAATCTTCAGAATCTTCAGGATCTTCAAAATCTTTAGAATCTTCATAGTCTATAGAATTTTCAGAACCTTCAGAATCTTCAGAATCTTAAGAACCTTTTGAATATTTGAAATTTTTGAAAATTTAAAAATACATAGTATGTCTAGAATTTCAAAGTAAGCCTAGAATCTCTAGAATCTCTAGAATTTCTAGGATCTCTAGAATTTGCAGAATCTTCAGTATTTTCTAAATCTTCAGTGTTTTCTGAATATTCAGAATCTTCAGACTTTTTAGAATTTTTAGGTTCTTCTCGATCTTCAGAAACTTCGGAATATTCGGAATCTTACGAATCTTCAAAATCATTGGAAAATTTAGAATTTTCATAAGCTTTAGAATCTCCAGAATCTCCTAAATTTCAAGTATCTCAAGAATCTCTAGAATTTCCAGAATCTTCAGAATCTCCAAATCTTCAGCATTCTCAGAGTCCTCACAAACTCTCAGAAAACTTTAGGAAACCCCAGAATCTTTAAAATCTTCAGAATCTTCAGAATCTTAAGAACCTTTTGGAATATTTGAAATTTTTGAAAATTTAAAAATTCATAGTATGTCTAGAATTTCAAAGTAAACCTAGAATCTCTAGAATCTCTATTTTTTCTGAACATTCAGAATCTTCACGCTTTTTAGAATCGTTAGGTTCTTCTCGATCTTCAGAAACTTCGGAATATTCGGAATCTTACGAATCTTCAAAATCATTGAAAATTTAGAATTTTCATAATCCTTAGAATCTCCAGAATCTCCTAAATTTCAAGAATCTCGAGAATTTATAGAATTTCCAAATGTTGAAGAGAATCCGCAGAATCCTCACAAACCCTCAGAAAACCTCAGAATGTTTAGAATCTCCAGAATCTCCAGAATCCTCAGAAATTCTCAGATTTAAAATCTTCAGAATCTTCAGAACCTTTTGGAATAACTGCAGAATCTTCAGTATTTTCTGAATGTTCAGTGTTTTTCGAATATTCAGAATCTTCAGACTTTTTAGAATCTTTAGGTTCTTCTCGATCTTCAGAAACTTCGGAATATTCGGAATCTTACAAATCTTCAAAATCATTGGAAAATTTAGAATTTTCATAATTCTTAGAATCTCCAGAATCTCCTAAATTTCAAGAATTTCAAGAATTTCTAGAATCTCCAAATGTAGAGAATCTACAGAATCCTCACAAACCCTCAGAAAACCCCAGAATCTTTAGAATCTTCAAAATCTTCCGAATCTTCGGAATCTTCCGAATCTTCCGAATCTGCACTATCTTCAGTATCTTCAGTATCTTTAGAATCTGCAGAATCTTCAGAATCTCCAGAATCTCCAGAATCCTCAGAATATTTAAAATCTTCAGGATCTTCAAAATCTTTAGAATCTTCAGAGTCTTCAGAATCTTCAGAATCTTCAGACTCTTCTGGATTTCCTGAATCTTCTCAATCTTCAGAATCTACAGAATCTTCAGAATCTACAGAATCTTCAGAATCTTTTGAAATACTTGGAATTTAAATACATATTAGGTCTAGAATTACATAGTAAACCTAGAATCACTAGAATCTCTAGAATTTCTAGAATCTCTAGAATCTTTAGAATCTCTAGAATCTTTAGAATCTCTAGAATCACAAAATAGTAAAATCTAGAACTTCTCGAATCTCTAGAATCTGCAGAATCTTCAGTATTTTCAGAATTTTTAGGTTCTTCTAGATCTTCAGAAACTTTGGAATATTCGAAATATTCGCAGTCTTTGGAATCTTCGCAATCTTCAGAATTTTACGAATCTTCAAAATCATTGGAAAATTTAGAATTTTTATAACCATTAGAATCTCTAGATTCTCCTAAATTTCAAGAATCTCAAGGATCTCTAGAATTTCCAGAATCTTTAAAATCTTCTCGATCTTCAGAAACTTCTGAATGTTTGGAGATTTTGGAATTTTCGCACCTGCGGATTCATACGAATCCTCAAAATCATCGGAATATTTGGGATCTTTATAATCTTTAGAATCTGCATAGTCGTCAGAATCTTCAGAATCTTGAGAATCTTGAGAATCTTCAGAATCTTTAGAATCTTTTGGAATACTTGGAATTTTTGAAAATTTAAAAATACATATTAGGGCAAGAATTCCATAGCAAACCTAGAATCACTAGAATTCTAGAATATCCATAATCACAAAATAGTAAGATCTAGAACGTCTCGAATCTTTAGAATCTACAGAATCTTCAGTATTTTCTGAACCTTCTGCATTTTTTGAATATTCAGAGTCTTCAGAATCTTGAGAATCTTCAGAATCTTTTGGAATGTTTGGAATTTTTGAAAATTTAAAAATACATAGTAAGTCTAGAATTTCATAATAAACCTAGAATTCCTAGAATCTCTAGAATCTCAAGAATCGCAAAATAGTAAAGTCTAGAACTTCTCGAATCTATAGAATGTGCAGAATCTTCAGTATTTTCTGAATCTTCAGCGTTTTCTGAAAATTCAGAATCTTCAGAATTTTCAGAATATTTAGGTTCTTCTAGATCTTCAAAATCTTCGGAATATTCGAAATATTCGAAGTCTTTTGAATCTTTGCAATCTTCAGAATTTTGTGAATCTTCAAAATCATTGGAAAATTTAGAATTTTCACAATCTTTAGAATCTCTAGAATCTCCTAAATTTCAAGAATCTCAAGGATCTCTAGAATCTCCAGAATATTTAAAATCTTCTGGATCTTCAGAAACTTCGGAATGTTTGGAGATTTTGGAATTTTCGCAACTTCGGATTTTTACGAATCCTCAGAATCATCGGAATATTTAGGACCTTTATAATCTTTAGAATCTGCAAAGTCGTCAGAATCTTCAGAAACTTCAGAACCTTGAGAATCTTCACAATCTTTTGGAATGTTCGGAATTTTTGAAAATTTAAAAATACATAGTAAGTCTAGAATTTCATACTAAACCTAGAATTCCTAGAATCTCTAGAATCTCTAGGATCTCAAGAATCGCAAAATAGTAAAGTCTACAACTTCTCGAATCTATAGAATGTGCAGAATCTTCAGTATTTTCTGAATCTTCAGCATTTTCTGAAACTTCAGAATCTTCAGAATTTTCAGAATCTTTAGGTTCTTCTAGATCTTCAGAAACTTCGGAATATTCGAAATATTCGAAGTCTTTGGAATCTTCGCAATCTTCAGAATTTTACGAATCTTCTAAATCATTGGAAAATTTAGAATTTTTATAATCTTTAGAATCTCTAGAATCTCCTAAATTTCAAGAATCTCAAGGATCTCTAGAATTTCCAGAATCTTTAAAATCTTCTCGATCTTCAGAAATTTCTGAATGTTTGGAGATTTTGGAATTTTCGCACCTTCGGATTCATACGAATCCTCAAAATCATCGGAATATTTGGGATCTTTATAATCTTTAGAATCTGCATAGTCGTCAGAATCTTCAGAATGTTCAGAATCTTGAGAATCTTGAGAATATTCAAAATCTTCAGAATCTTTTGGAATACTTGGAAATTTTGAAAATTTAAAAATACATTCAGGGTCAAGAATTTCATAATGAACATAGAATCACTAGAATTCTAGAATCTCCAGAATCTGCAGAATCTTCAGTATTTTCTGAATCTTCAGCGTTTTCTGAATATTCAGAATCTTCAGAATTTTCAGAACATTTAGGTTCTTCTCGTTCTTCAGAAACTTTGTAATATTTGAAATATTCGAAGTCTTTGGAATCTTCGCAACCTTCGGATTTTTACGAATTTTCAAAATTATTGAAAAATTTAGAATTTTCATAATCTTTAGAATCTTCAGAATTTTCCGAATCATCAGAATCTTCAGAATCTTTAGAATGTTCAGAATCGTCAGAATCTTCAGAATCTTTTGGAATATTCTAATCTTTGAAAATTTAAAAATACATAGTAAGTCTAGAATTTCATAAAAAACCTACAATTCCTAGAATTTTTGGAATCTTTAGAATCACTAGGATCTCTAGAATCTCAAGAATCACAAAAGAGTAAAGTCTAGAACTTCTAGAATCTCTAGAATCTGCAGAATCTTCAGTACTTTCTGAATCTTCAGAATTTTCAGAATCTTCAGGTTCTTCTCGATCTTCAGGAACTTCGGAATATTCGGAATAATCATAGGAAAATTTAGGATATCTTTAGAATCTGTAGATTTCCCAGAATCTCCTGAATTTCAAAAAACTCAAGAATCTCCAAAATTTCCAGAATACTCACAATTCATAGTATGTCTAGAATTTCAATGTTAATTCAAATATAATAATACAGTCACATTATGGTCAACAGGAATCAAATACGAAAAATTAAAATTTCCACTAACGGTAGGCGTTGCATACATTGGTAAATATGGCAAAGGTCTATAAATATTTGATCCCAAGTTATTTAATGTAACATGTTTGGCGCAAGCCTTGAATTTAGTAGCTGAAATTATCCGGAATTAATACGAAGATATCAATGGTTTACTATCCAACGCAACGAAAATATTTCTTAAAGCTCATTTTAGGAGCCAAGACTTCCGGGAAGCCTTACCGGATTGTTCACTGTCTCCAGAACCTGTTCTAACAAGATGGGGTTCATGAACTGAAGCGGCAATAGTATTGCAATCATTTTGACGATATAAAAAAGGTTCGTTTATTGTTACATATCTATTCAGAATTTTGTTCTCCATCGCCCATGCTCAATACTATTTCCAACAAAAGCACCTCAAACGTAATATATAAAAAGCTATTTTACCCTCTTAAAAGCTTGTCTAAAGCGCCAATTTAGTGATTTTTTTTAGCCTAAAATCCGCTCTTTGCCGATATAATAATCATCTCCACCACACCATCGCCGCTCCAACTCCCCGATTTTCGTCCGCTGACATCCCGGATTTTTGGCGGGCACATTTTCCGGGCCACTAATTACGCGTGTGCCCATTTCCTGCCGGGTTAACCCAAAATGGACATGAATAATGCGGACGCAGCGCAACCCACACAGTGGCGTCGGAAAAAATCGCCAAACTTTAATTGGATGCGGACTTATAATGGTAAGTTATGTCTTCCTACGATGGGCCGGCATGTTTCGGCAATTCCATTCCAACATCCGGCCTTTCGCCACCGGCTACACGGAAAAAATCTCTTAATTAATGTGATAAATCAATAGCAAAGGTCGGCTTCAAACGGGAGCGGCGCCGGAGGTGGTTTCAATTATTGCAGATTTTGGCGGGCGGCGTCCGGAGTCGCTGACAAATTGGCACGCCACTGGAGCCCGGAACCGCAGACCTGCATTCTGCAAATTTTGATTTCAACAACCAAAATTTTCAGTAAAAATGTATCAACAGATAACCCACTGAACTATCGAACCGATTACTTGGAGACAATTCTGGCCACCTCGAAAGTCTCCAACGACTTACACTTTGACCTCTCGTATCGTAAATAATTTCGCTTTTATCTTTTCGGAGTGAAACTCGATCCGAGGATGTGTTAAGTGACGGTTTGACATCCGAAACCATCGAAATTAAAGCACGATAAGGCCGCGATGCCAGATAAAACGTCAATTACATCCACAAGTCCCCATAGACAAATTGTTATTGAGCAAATCCCGGATTATGGAAAATCGTTGGGGTCGAACGGTCACTGATACCCGGCGATACGAATTTCTGATAATAGAAAACGACGAATTTTATACAGCCGCAAGGACTAGGATGAATAATTGGGGATTTAGTGGAGGGTGATAAGACAGCGAGGGGAAGCGGCCATAAACTTCGCTAATTAGTTGTTTTGGTTTGGTGTTGCTTTATCCACTTTGAAGCGGCGGTGACGTCATCGATGCTCCAAAATGAGTGAGTTAAAGAAACTCGCTGGAGAAGGTTTAACAATTTTTATAAAATTTAAACTCTACCTTTAAATGTAAGCACTTCAAAACTTTTTTATATATGTAACCATAATACAATTTGGAGTCATTTGACACATTTTTTTTTATGCTTATTTGCTTTTTTTTCAATTTTATGCATATTAAAACTTATGTGCTTATTTAATGCTTTTTTCGACGAATATGAGTTTTAATGCATATTTTGTTCAAATGCCGGCCTTGTCGGGATGAAAAATACTTGTTAGTTAGCCGTATCGTATCGTATGCATTTTACCTGGACTTGACCATTGAAGTACACTTACTCAAGACCCTTTCTGTGCATAAGTTCCGGCCGTTTGAGTAATAAAATTTTATTATAGGATTGGAAAAATACTCCATAGATTTTATGACTTTAAATCCTTACTTCCGTTGATAATGAATTAAAGCTTTTAACCAGATGTTCTTTTTCGGCATTTTGCCACCACCACTCCCACTCTACAGAAGAACATATTATAAATCCCGCCCACCCACTCGCCTCCAGTTCGGTTATAGAAGAAGAATAAAATGTCTGTTTTCTCACCAACGGTTTAACAGATTTGTCGAAGATTCTAATAAGATAATAGTATTGTCAATAACTAACAGTAACAAGAGTGGTCACCAGAACGAAGAGGGGGTGGGTGGGCGGGCCTACTGCTTGCCTGTAAAGCACGCTCTTGGCAAAAGTTAAATTTAGCCCCGCCCACCCACCCGTCCTCTAATTTTTTTTTTAATGAAATAAGAAATAAATCTTATAACAAATAGTACACCAAAAAAGTTACGATTAGTGTTTTTTTTTACAACCTAGTTTCTATCGGTTACTTACGAGTCCCACTATAGAAAAGAATATATTATAAACCCCGCCCACCCACCCGCCTCCAGTTCGGTTTTAAAATAAAAATAAAATGTATATTTTCTCACCAACGGTTTAACAGATTTGTCGAAGATTCCAATAAGATAATAGTATTGTCAACCACTAACAGCAACAAGAGTGGTCACCAGAAGGAAGAGGGGGTGGGTGGGTGGGGCTACTGTTTGCCTGTAAAGGACGCTCTTGGCATAAGTTAAACTTAGCCCCGCCCACCCACCTTCCTCTAATTTTTTTTATGAAATAAGAAATAAATCTTATAACGAATAGTACAGCAAAAAAGTTACGATTAGTGTTTTTTTTACAGTCTAGTTACTTACGAGTCCCACTCTAGAGAAGAACATATTATAAACCCCGCCCACCCACCCGCCTCCAGTTCGGTTTTAAAATAAAAATAAAATGTATATTTTCTCACCAACGGTTTAACAGATTTGTCGAAGATTCCAATAAGATAATAGTATTGTCAATAACTAACAGTAACAAGAGTGGTCACCAAAAGGAAGAGAGAGTGGGTGGGCGGGCTTACTGCTTGCCTGTAAAGGACGCTCTTGGCAAAAGTTAAACTTAGCCCCGCCCACCCACCCGTCCTCTAATTTTTTTTTATGAAATAAGAAATAAATCTTATAACAAATAGTACAGCAAAAAAGTTACGATTAGTGTTTTTTTTTACAACCTAGTTTCTATCGGTTACTTACGAGTCCCACTATAGAAAAGAATATACAGTAGAGCTCTGTTATAACGTCCTTCACATAAAACGAACTCCTGCTTTTAACGAACGGATTTTTTGGTCCCGTCTAAAGACCCATATAAACAATGCATTTTTTAATCGCATACAACGAACATCGGTTTTAACGAACACCTGTTTATAACGTACGAAAATCAATAACTATACTGCTTATAACGAACTGTTGAACATAAGATCGGCTTTAAACTTCTTAGAAACAATTCCAGACGAAACACAACAACATCCGGAATGCAGCAGTCAGTTGTGTTTTAACTTCGTTAAGACAATGGGGCTTAATAACAGAAAAAGACTTTCGTTAACTTTGTCTACAAAAATAGATATAATCGAAAAACCAGAAAGAGGTACCTTTAATGTTGACCTCTGCAAAGAATTTCACCTATCCAAATCCTCTGTGTGAAGAACATGGGGACAACGAGAAAAGATCCGATCTGCAAACTCTAGTAAGAATTTGAAAAAACTTAAGCGGCTTTGTGATCCGGTGAGGAAAGACATAGATGGTGCTCTTCTAAAATAGTTTAGCCAGCAAAGAGCTTATAATGTTCCAGTAAGTGGAGAAGTTCTTCGGCAGAAAGCAGAAGACCTTGCAAAAGTAGTTGACAATTCACTAGGTGAGAAGATTTTCAGAACGGACTACAGTTGTTACAAATAGGATGTAAAAAACACTACTTATCAGAGTTAAGCATAACAGACTTTTTCAAAAAATAAAATTACATATTTAAAACTTTTTTTGTGCTAAACAATCTAGTTTATTACATCTTTTTTAAAGTTAGTGTTCAATAGCATATAAAACACAAATTTCTTTGGTTATACTTTTAGTACGTACAATCGTTTATTACGAACACGAATTGCTGTCCGTAGGTCGTTCGTTATACCAGAGTTTTACTGTATTATAAACCCCGCCCACCCACCCGCCTCCAGTTCGGTTTTAAAATAAAAATAAAATGTATATTTTCTCACCAACGGTTTAACAGATTTGTCGAAGATTCCAATAAGATAATAGTATTGTCAATAACTAACAGTAACAAGAGTGGTCACCAAAAGGAAGAGGGGGTGGGTGGGCGGGCTTACTGCTTGCCTGTAAAGGACGCTCTTGGCAAAAGTTAAACTTAGCCCCGCCCACCCACCCGTCCTCTAATTTTCTTTTATGAAATAAGAAATAAATCTTATAACAAATAGTACAGCAAGAAAATTACGATTACTGTTTTTTTTTTAAACTTAGTTTCTATCGCTTACTTACGAGTCCCACTATAGAAAAGAATATATTATAAACCCCGCCCACCCACCCGCCTCCAGTTCGGTTTTAAAATAAAAATAAAATGTATATTTTCTCACCAACGGTTTAACAGATTTGTCGAAGATTCCAATAAGATAATAGTATTGTCAATAACTAACAGTAACAAGAGTGGTCACCAAAAGGAAGAGGGGGTGGGTGGGTGGGCTTACTGCTTGCCTGTAAAGGACGCTCTTGGCAAAAGTTAAACTTAGCCCCGCCCACCCACCCGTCCTCTAATTTTTTTTTATGAAATAAGAAATAAATCTTATAACAAATAGTACAGCAAAAAAGTTACGATTAGTGTTTTTTTTTACAACCTAGTTTCTATCGGTTACTTACGAGTCCCATTATAGAAAAGAATATATTATAAACCCCGCCCACCCACCCGCCTCCAGTTCGGTTTTAAAATAAAAATAAAATGTATATTTTCTCACCAACGGTTTAACACATTTGTCGAAGATTCCAATAAGATAATAGTATTGTCAATAACTAACAGTTACAAGAGTGGTCACTAGAAGGAAGAGGGGGTGGGTGGGAGGACCTACTGTTTGCCTGTAAAGGACTCTCTTGGTATAAGTTAAACTTAGCCCCGCCCACCCACCCGTCCTCTAATTTTTTTTATGAAGTAAGAAATAAATCTTATAACAAATAGTACAGCAAAGAAGTTACGATTAGTCTTTTTTTTACAGTCTAGTTACGAGTCCCACTCTAGAGAAGAACATATTATAAAGTACGTGGTTCTCCCTTGTTACATGTTGAGTTCTTTTTGGTAATATTACTAATATTTTAAAAGAATGCCGAAAGTAAAATCGACGCCGGATGAGTGGATAAGGGATTTTCCAGAATTAAAATTAGAAAACAACAAATATTCTGCAGAGCTTGTGTGAAAACCGTAAGCCCACTAATTTTTTTTATCTATTTTCCTTTGTTAATCCTGCGTATGTACGTTGTTTTAGACTCAAAGTGATACAAAATATAACGTGACGCAACATGTCAGAACGACTCTTAATGTAGAAAGGAAGAAAATGTTTGAAGTTTCTAAAATTAAACAGCAGACCATACATGAATCTGTTGCATCTACTTCCACAAAAGATGAGCAGTTTCAGTTTTATTTCGATTTATGTAAAATGATGATTCAGTCCAATATACCTTTAAAAAAATTGGAGAAAGACCCTCTTCAAGAATTTCTTGAAAAACACTGCAATCGACATATTCCGGTTGAAAGTACTCTCCGAAAAAATTATGTAGGCCCAGTGTTTCAGCAAGTTTACAACGAAATTAAACATCGCATTGGAGATAATTATTTATGGTTCGCTGTCGATGAAACAACCGATAGTTGTGGAAGATACGTGGCAAGTTTAATTGTTGGAATCTTAAATGAAAATTTCCCTAGTCGAGGGTATGTAGTAAGTATGAAAATGTTAGATAAAACAAATGGCAATACGATTACCAGATTTGTAAATGACAGTCTTACGTCACTATTTTTGCCAATAAAATTTTATTGATGATCTCGGATGCAGCTCGTTATATTTAATTTAATTTAATTTAATTTAATTTTTAATTTGACGGGAAAACCCCAATTTACAATGCTATAAACTATACAAATTGAAATTATCTTAGAAAATACAGAAAAAAAAAAACAAACTAATTAAGTAAATAAAATCTATATACTTATAAACCCTTCACTAATAATTTTCTTAAAGAATTGAAAATGAATTAAACTTAAATACTAACATTCTATCATACACTTTAATTTACAGACCTAAAATACACTTAATTCTAGATTTGAATTTTGATCTGTCACAATCAAATAATAAAAATGTTGAATTGTCCGCCATCCTGTTAGCCGTTTCCATCATACGTTTGATCGGATGATTTTGCGATTTGTTAGTCGTGGACACAGGTACTCTAAATATCACTGTGCTACGAGTTTTTCTACTATTTAAAGGAGGAATTAGAAATGTTAGTTGACGCAACAAGCTAGGATTGTCTATGTAACCATTAACTAGCCCATGAAGAAAACAAACATCGTACATTTTACGTTGATCCTCTAATGACAATATTTTCAAATTACACATAATCCACGTATAATCCCCTCTTTGATGGACCCGATTAAGTTTGAATTCCAACAGTCGTAGAAATTTTTTCTGGACTCTTTCTAAAAGGTCGATATCTTTCTTATAAAATGGCGACAATACAGGAGAGCAATATTGAAGATTTGACTGCACCAAAGAAAATACAAGGTTTTAAGAGCAGAGACAGATAATGTTCGACAGTGACGCCAAATGAGCCCCAGCATGCTTATTGATTTATTGAATATATAATGAAAATGCTCCTTGAACGTAAGTTTGGAGTCTAGAATGATTCCTAAATCTTTGACTTCATTTACACGAATTACTGACGATTTCCCTAATTGGTAATCAAAATACAACACTGATTTGACATTAAAAAAAGAAATTATACAACATTTTTTCAAATTCAACGGAAGTAAATTGCTCACTGTCCATTTATGCAGAGTATTTAGGTCTAGTTGAAAATCTGAAGCATCATCAACAGATTGAATAGTTCTGAATAATTTCAGATCATCAGCATATAGTAAGAATTTAGAGTGCTGAAATCCAATTGTCAAATCGTTAACGAAAATTTGAAACAGTATAGGTCCACAATGTGAACCTTGTGGTACACCAAAAAATGCAAAGTATTGAGAAGACAAATGATTACCAATTTTAACTTGCTGAGATCTATTAAATAAAAACGATGTTAGCCACTTGATAGTCTTCCCACTGAAACCTAATTTAGTCATCTTAAAAATAAGTAACCTATGATTGACTTTATCAAACGCTTTTGAGAAATCAGCGTATAAAGAATCTATTTGACTTTTTCGAGAGAAAGCATCATTAAGATAACAGTAGTATTCCATCAAATTAGTTAATGTTGATCTGTTTTTATAAAAACCATTTTGTTTCTCAGAAATAAGAGACGAAGAAATCCACTGTAATTGTTTGGCCACAATAAAATCTAATATTTTTGGTATTACTGACTGATTACATACCCCCCTATAATTATCAATTTTACTCCGATTGCCTGATTTGAAGATGGGAGTTACATAGCTGTTTTTCCAAATTGTCGGAAAGTTCCCTAAAGATAAAGAAGTCTTAAATAACAAACACAATGGTAATGAGATTGAAAAAACACAGTTTTTTAGCAGAATACTAGGCACTCCGTCTGGACCAGGATTGCAAGAAGACTTTAATTGAGAGATATATTCAAATATTTCAGCAAGATTTACATTTAATCCACTATCGCATACTTCTCCATCAAGGCTGAAGTTAAAGTCTGAGTTACTATTGTCATCAATAACATACACTGATGAAAAGAATTTAGCGAATAAGTTAGAGATATTTTCTCCACCATTGGCAAACGTATGAAAAAGACTCATTTCATTCGGGATGCCACGAGACTGTTTCTTATCATTAACGAATTTCCAAAAATATTTCGGATTATCTGTAATACTATTATTTACATTTACCAGATACAAATTATAAAGACGTGCGCTAAGATCTTTACATCTACTTCTTAACGCTTTAAAATGTAAATAGTCCGCATATTTTCCAGATTTAATGTAGGTTGAATGAGCAACCTTTTTGTCTCGACACAAATTTATTAATTCTTTATTAAACCATTTAGGAAAAGACCTAGAACAATATTTAATAGTTTTTTTAGGAATGTATTTTTCAATGCCAGTGAAAATAATATTATAAAAGGTAGAAACCATCACCTCAAATTCAAGACCATCAAAAAGAAATTTCCAATCCACAGAAGCAATAAATTCATTGAGAAGATGATAATTACCATTTGCAAAATCAAAAATTACATATTCAGAAGTAACATTCTTAAAATCATATGATGAGTAGACTGACCAATGATATGGGATATGATGATAAGTTTCCGGGAGAATCGAATCAATGGCAGCGCAGACTTTTATATCTGTGATATTTGTAAAGATTAGATCCAAGAAAACGTTTCTATTATTTGGAATTTCGTTAACTTGTAGCAAGTTTAAAAAAGAGTATGTTGCATTAATGACATCATAATAATCCTTCGAGTTACCCAGCAAATCTAAGTTTACTTTGTTGTTTTCCCATACAAGATGAGCGAGATTATAATCCCCAGCAATTATAAACGAAAAATCTGAAAATTGAGAGTAGATGGTTTCCAACTCTGAACAGTGAGTATTATAAGTGTTAAGATCAGAAGCAGGAGGAATATACACGCCCCCAACAATCAAATTTAAATCACCAGTATTTATTTTAACATAAACGCTTTCAACACTGGTACCCAAGTAAACTTCAGATGAATTTAAACTCTTATTAACAGCAACCATCACACCCCCACCTCTTGATTTCATGGTCCTCTTCAAATCCCGATCCGTGCGATAAATATTATAATTACTTAGTTGCAATTCTTCATTTGATATTTCATCGAATAACCAAGTTTCTGTTATAATAATTATGTCATAAACACTAGAGTTAGCATTAAGAGAAAATTCCTTAAGTCTGCTTCGCATCCCACCCACATTGTGATAATAAAAATGAACTACTTTTTTGATGGACCTCCTTTTACATTTTGTTTAGCAATAAACGGGCAATTCTTCTTGTACTTTAAGACAATATCAGATTCTCCATTAGCAGTTCTATCAAGATATTCTTTTCTCACTCGATTATTGTAATCTCGTTGCAATACGGTTAAGTCTGGACGAAAATGATATTCCCGGTTGGGATTAGACTTATTTGACCTTAAAATTTCTCTTGCCGCAGTCTCAGAGTCGTAGATAATTTTTAGTGGCCTCTTTACGTTAGGTTTCTTGCTTCCAAGCCTAATCATTTTATTAGGCTGAGGAAACGTACCTAAGGGTGTTAAAATAGACATCACTTTTTGCAGATCTTCAGCAACTCTTCCTGCTAGTTCAGCAGCAGTCGATTCCGGGATATTATATGTTGAAAGCAGGGAATAATCTAAAAATATTGTACCCCAATTTAATTCACTCTACTTGCATTGCCCACGGTTTAAACAGAGTGGCTGAAAAAATACGTTTGCAGTTTCCTACTGTTAATAAATTAGTGGCAAATGGTAAAAAGACTTTTGTTGAAGCCCCACT
Organism: Zophobas morio; assembly: GCF_036711695.1. Taxonomy (NCBI): domain Eukaryota; kingdom Metazoa; phylum Arthropoda; class Insecta; order Coleoptera; family Tenebrionidae; genus Zophobas; species Zophobas morio. Next base: position 1,008,056 of record NW_026972132.1, read on the forward strand.
AAGAGTGCAACATTTTAAGAAAAAATTTCCAAACATACCATTGCCCCCAGAGCCGATTATAACGAGGTGGGAAACATGGTTACAGGCCACATTTTATTATGACAAATATATCAAAGAATTTGAGGAAGTAGTTACAGAGTTTAGCGAAGATTCTTCTCAATCGATTAAAGATTGCATAAATATTTTGGAAAACAAAGGTTTGCGACAAGATCTAGCTTTTCTAAGAAGCAATTATCAATTCGTATGTGAGGTAATAGAAAAGTTAGAAAAACCCAACATGTTGTTGGTAGATGCCATAAACTTAGTGAAAGAATTTAAACAACAAGCAAACGCAGTAAGGGGTGATATTGGTACTAGAGTATCCCAAAAACTTGACGAAGTGTTAGATAAAAATGCCGGTTTCGGTGTTCTTTCCGACGTTGCTCGTGTTTTACAAAACCAGAAGGTGGAAAATTTTGAGTTAGATTCAAAATTAGTTGCAAAATTCAAATTTGCGCCAACAACGAGTGTAGATGTTGAAAGCACATTCTCCAATTTGAAACACATTTTAAATGATCGGCGAAAAAAATTTTACAGAGGACAACTTGGAACATATTGCAATCATAAATTGTTTTAAAGAAAACTGAAATACGTGTGTAAAATATAAAGTCTAGGATTATTGTAGAATATTTTATCAAGTTGTAAGAAGTGTTCTTTGATTTGTAATATGATTATGTTTTTAATGCTTTTTTGCTTAAAATAAAACTTTTTTATTGAAAATGTTGTGCTTATTTAATCGCTTTTTCTTAATTTTTTTGTGCTTATAAATCCGCTCTCTAGTTATCTGTATATAACTAAATGATAATTTGAAAATCGGAGTGGTCCAGAGACCCAGCTGCGCTCCGCTATCTTTCACCACTTTTGCGAACGACCTCTTCGCCATTTCATGCAGCTCCCAGCATCACCCCTTTCAGCTCAAATTTTGTTTGTTTCTGTAAAATTCGTTCCTTCGCGTGCCTCGCCGCCCCCGGCCGTGTTTTCGTCCTTAACATAATTCGGAACGGCTGTCATCGAGCCCTTATGATTTAGTGCGTTCGAAATCGTGCGTCACGAGGCAGGTACAGCAGTCTTCTCGTAGATCTCGTTATCGATAAAATCCAGGATTGATGGGTGGCGAGATAGTGGAGCGGTCCGGTGACAAGTGTAGAATGGTCACCCGCCGCTAACCCCCGTCGGGAGGGTTTCCTCTCCTTGCATAAATTCCCTTGATGATTTTTAATGAGCCGGTCCTGTATTGACACGAGTGCGGTACAAAATGCAGGTGTATGGCGGTAGCCTTCGGGGGCAGGTCGTTGCAGCGAGGCTCTGCTTGTTTATGTGACAGGAGGTCTTTGAGCGGCCGAACCGCGATCTACGACTCGGTGGTGTCGTATAGCAATCAAAGGAGGAGAGGCGAGTCGCGGACACCGCCACCATGTGGCCGGAGACGGGGAAGTGGGAAATGATAAGTCAAAAATGACAATTCTAGACAAAAATATACATATACATTTGATTAGATAAATTCATTATTTAAATAATAATCGAGATAATTAACTTTAATTTTCAGTTGGTCGATCTTGCTATTAATGGGCGATGGGCGAAAAGTCACTTTTCCGGGATGATGGGGTCCGGAGTCGTTTAAGCGGTTTAAGAACCAGAAGCGTATTTTAATGCAGTTTATATCGGAGGTAAATCCCACAGGCAGCGGCCGCTCATCGAAATCCGGGAAGTAATCCAGATTTGATATCGGCTATGATATGTTGTGGTCAGGGAGATGTCAAGTCCCTGGAGTATCTGCGGGTATTTCCGTTTCGGTGGCGCTACCGCCGGAGATAAAACGAGCCTAGAGCGAGGGGAGCGCTGACTGAATTATTTATTTTTCGTTTGGAAATTTTGCCTTAAAAAAGACCAAGTGTGACGGTAATAATTGACGTGGATGTTGGTTCAGACTTGGGGGATACGGAAATGCAGGTTTCCGGTTCGGTTTGTCGAGCTGTGTGTCTAAGATAAAAACAAATTGGTCGAAAGAAATAAACACTGCTTCAATGAAAAATTACAAAATTTGATTTTGCGGAATTTTACTTTTTCGTGATAAATTCGAAGGAGTAAAAACAATATAAAAAGTACAGTCACAGTGTAATAAAAAAAATGAAGGTTTCACCTTCTTAAAAAAAGACAGTTGGGAGCGGCAACAAGATTTAATATTGTTAAAAAAATGGTTTCCCCGAGAAGGTTTTACATTTTTAAAAAAGACAGTTGGGAGCCTCGAGAAGATTTCACATTCTTAAACAAACACGTTTGGGGCGCCCGAGAAGCTTTTATATTAAAAAAAAAAAAAAAACAGTTGGAACCCCCGAGAAGGTTTTACATTTTTAAAAAAATACGTTTAAGGCCCCCGACAAGGTTTTACATTTTTAAAAAAGACAGTTGGAACCCTCGAGAAGATTTCACATTCTTAAACAAACAGTTTGGGGCGCCCGAGAAGCTTTTACATTAAAAAAAAACAGTTGGAACCCCCGAGAAGGTTTTACATTTTAAAAGAAGACAGTTGGGACCCCCGAGAAGATTTCACATTCTTAAAGAAATACGTTTGGGACCCTCGAGAAGGATTCACATTTTTAAAAAAATACGTTTGGAGCTCCAGTGAAGGTTTCACATAAAGAAAAAACATTTGGCGGGCCTGAGAAGGTTTTATAATTCTAAAAAAGACAGTTGAGAACCTCGAGAAGGTCTCACATTCTAAAAAAATACGTTTGGGCCCCCCGAGATGATTTCACATAAAGAAAAAACATTTGGCGCCCCTGAGAAGGTTTTACATTTTTAAAAAAGATAGTTGGGACCCCCGAGAAAGTTTTACATTTTAAAATAAGACAGTTGGGACCCCCGAGAAGGTTTCACCTTCTTAAAAAAATACGTTTGGAGCCCCGAGAAGGTTTCACATAAAGAAAAAACATTTGGAGCCCCTAAGAAGGATTTACATTTTTAAAAAAGACAGTTGGGACCCCCGAGAAGGTTTTACATTTTAAAATAAGACAGTTGAAACCCCCGAGAAGGTTTCACCTTCTTAAAAAAATACGTTTGGGGCCCCCGAGAAGGTTTCACATAAAGAAAAAACCTTTGGCGCCCCTGAGAAGGTTTTACATCTTTAAAAAAGACAGTTGGGACCCCCGAGAAGGTTACACATTCTTAAAAAAATACGTTTGGGGCCCAAAAGAGGGTTTTACATTTTTAAAAAGACATTTGGCGCCCTCAAGAAGATTTCACATTCTTAAAAATAGACATTCGAAGTTCCTGAGAAGGTTTCACATAAAAAAAGACATTTGGAGCTTCCGAGTAAGATTTACATTTTAAAAAAAGATATTTGGGACCCCCGAGAAGGTTTCACATTAAAGAAAAAGGACATTTGGGGGTCCGGGAGGGTTTTATATAAAAAAGATAGTTGGGACCCCGAGACGGTTTCACATTCTTAAAAAAATACGTTTGGGGCCCCCGAGAAGGTTATATATTTTTAAAAAATACAGTTGGGACTCTCGAGAAGGTTTCACATAAAGAAAAAATATTTGTCGCCTCTGAGAAGGTTTTACATTTTTAAAAAAGACAGTTGGGACCCCCGTGAAGGTTTTATATTTTAAAATAAGACAGTTGGGATCCCCGAGAAGGTTTCATATTCTTAAACAATACGTTTGGGCCCCCCGAGAAGGTTTCACATAAAGAAAAAACATTTGCACCCCTGAGAAGGTTTTACATTTTTAAAAAAGATAGTTGGGACCTTCGGGAAGGTTTTACATTTTTAAAAAAGACAGTTGGGACCACCGAGAAGGTTTTACATTTTAAAATAAGACAACTGGGACCCCCGAGAAGGTTTTACATTTTTAAAAAAGGCAGTTGGGACCCCCGAGAAGGTTTTACATTTTAAAATAAGACAATTGGGACCCCCGAGAAGGTTTCACATATTAAAAAAAATGCGTTTGGAGCCCCCGAGAAGGCTAACACAATTTTTAAAAAGACAGTAGGGTCCCCCCAGAAGTTTTCGTATTCTTAAAAAAATACATTTGGGGCCAAAGAGAGGGTTTTCACTTTTAAAAAAGGCATTTGGTGTCCCCGAGAAGATTTCACATTCTTAAAAATAGACATTTGAAGTCCCTGAGAAGGTTTCACATAAGAAAAGACATTTGGAGCCCCCGAGAAAGATTTACATTTTAAAAAAGAAATTTGGGACTCCCGAGAAGGTTTCACATTAAAAAAAAGTCCATTTAGGGACCACGGGAAGGTTTTACATTTTTAAATTTCAGTTAGGACCCCTGAGGAGGTTTCGAGTTCTTACAAAAGATATTTGGGGCCACCGAGAGAGATTTACATTTTTATAAAAGACAATTGGGAAACTCGAGAAGGTTTCACATTGAAAAAACGACATTTGGGGGCCCGGGAAGGTTTTACATGGAAAAAAATAGTTGGAACCCCAGAGAGTTTCACATTTAAAAAAAATACGTTTGGGGCCCCCGAGAAGGTTTTACATTTTTAAAAAATACAGTTGGGACCCCCGAGAAGGTTTCACATAAAGAAAAAAGATTTGGCGCCCCTGAGAATGTTTTACATTTTTAAAAAAGACAGTTGCAACCACCGAGAAAGTTTTACATTTTAAAATAAGACAGTTGGGACCCACGAGAAGGTTTCACATTCTTAAAAAAATACGTTTGAGGCCCCCGAGAAGGTTTTACATTTTTAAAAAAAGACAGTTGGGACCCCCGAGAAGGTTTCACATTCTTAAAAAAAATACGTTTGGGGCCTCCGAGAAGGTTTCACATAAAGAAAAAACATTTGGCGCCCCCGAGAAGTTTTTACATTTTTAAAAAAGACAGTTGGGACCCTCGAAAATGTTCCACATTCTTAAAAAAATACCTTTGGGGCCCCCGAGAATGTTTTACATTTCTAAAAATGACCGTTGAGACCCCCGAGAAGGTTTCACAATTTTAAAAAAGACATTTGGGTCCCCTGAGAAGGTTTCATATTCTTAAAAAATACATTTGGGGCCCAAGAGAGGGTTTTATATTTTTAAAAAACACATTTGGCGCCCTCGAGAAGATTTCACATTCTTAAAATAGACATTCGAAGTTCCTGAGAAGGTTTCACATTAAAAATTTAGAATCTGCTAAGATAAGATTGATTTTGGTAAATGACAGACCCTCAAAGAAAATAAATGGGTGGGTGGGAGGGGCTAGTACTTGCTAAGCTAAGACTGATTGTGGCAAACAATATACCTTCTAAGAAAATAGAGGGTGGGTGGGCGTTACTAGTACTTGATAAGATTTCTTTTAAAAATTGTTATTTATTTTTATAAAATTATGTTCGATGTATTTATTAGGTTCTTCTGACGTGTGTAAAATTTTTTATTAGCACAAATAAAGATTTATTATATTTATAAGGTTTATTTTGGCAAATGCCATATCCTCCAAGAAAAATATGGGTGGGTGGGCGGGGCTAAAACTTGCTAAGGGTAGTCACTGGAACGAAGAAGGGGTGGGTGGGCGAGACTACTGTTTTTTCATAAAACTAGAAAAAATTTAAATTTAGCCCCGCCCACCGCCTTTCTTCATTTCACTGAATTATTTTGTTTAGTGTAAAATAGAAATTGACAAATAACAATATTGTGCTCCCAAAATTTACTACGAAAATGGAGTAAGCTGCTCCTAGTTTAATCAATAAACTAAATTGACTCATTCATTAATTTTTTGAAGCCACCTCTTTAACCAAATCTAAAAAATATTAAAATTATAATTTTGGGTAGATTTTATAAGGCAAAATTTTGAGATGACGCCATCAGTTTTTTAGAGGGAATAAAGAGATATATTTTGATTAACAATTTACCATGCTAACAACACCTTTGAAACGACTGCAAGATTTATTTAAAGCATTCATATTTTTAATTTATGAACATTTTCGCTCTTCTTCGACCACTTTCGATAATTTCCCAAAGAATTTTTTTGTAGATTTCAACTTCCAAAAGTTACTTTCAACCTTATTTATTCGAAAACTCCTACGTTTTCCAGAATTACCCAATGAAAAATGATAATAATTTAAAAAACAAAAGTTTTTCAAGGTAAATATTGTTAAAATCTTAATCCAGGGTCACAAATATTTGAATTTTTTGAGGATTTTTGGACATCTTTTTCGAAAGCTCAGTTCAACTTGTAACAAATTAGGTTTTTTTTAACCACAATTCGAAAATTACTCAAGCAGAATTTATTGTTAAAATCTTAATCCAGGGTCACAAATATTTGTTTTTTTTTTAGGATTTTTGGACATCTTTTTCGAAAGCTCAATTCAACTTGTAACAAGTTAGGTTTTTTTCCACCACAATTCGAAAATTACTCAAGCAGAATTTTTTGAAGATTTCGCTTGTCAGAAGTTACTTTTGGTATCAATTCTGCGAAAACTCCTAATTTTCCAGAATCGCTCAAGGGTAATTTATTGCTTTAAAAAAATTGATTTTCAAGCGGGATAAAATCTTGATCAGCCATCAAAAACATGATATATTTTTGGCATCAGCACTCCGAGATCTACATCCCAGAATTTTTTGAAAATTAATTAATTAATTAATAATATAATTAATTTTTTGTTGGTTTCGACTTCCAGAAGATACTTCCGGCCTCATTTCTTCGAAAACATCTATCGCCTGTACAGAATCACCCAATGAAATACGGAAATGTTTACGATTGAAGCCCAATTTTTCCAAACTCCGCTCCGGCTGCATGAAAATTTTGACCTTTTTCGACCACTTTTGAAAATTACCTGAAGAGACTTTTTGTATATTTCGATCTCCGTAAATTAAACTCCTACCATATTTCGAGAATCGCTCAATGGAATATGGCATTAAAAAAAAAAGTCCCCGGAACCGAATATTTCTAAAAACATTTTATATTTTTCGAACTTTTTCACAAAAGTTCAAATACCTCCTTACGAAAATTTGGCCCATTTTTCGGCCACCTTCGAAAATTACCTAAAGGGATTTTTGGCAGATTTTGATTGAGGAAAGATAAGCTTCTCCGTAGTCTAGTGGTAAGGGCACCCGCCCGGCAAGCGGCAAATTTTTCTATTTCCGCTCCAACCTGGTTTTATAAAAGGACGATCTGTTGAAACTAACTTGTGGCTGTTCAGGCAATTTGTAACGGAAAGTCTAGATTTGATGCTGGAGCTCAAGTGGATACTATTTACACAGACTTTTCAAAAGCGTTCTATTAATTGGATCATTATTAACATCTTAACAAATTAAACTCGTGCGGTTTTTCGGATAATAATTTAATAAAATTTTTACATCAGGAGTGTGGAGTGCTTCCGGGATCTATATTTAGGGGGGCGTTTTTCCTTCGCTTTGTAAATGACATCGATAATAACCTGTCCTGACGGTTTAGTTCCATCCACACGACTTAAAATTTTTCAAAAAATGTTATTATTCGTAGTAGTAAAAATTTCTTCCCTAAATCTCAATCGTCCGCTCCTCGCTGTCGCCGGCAATAAATTAATTTCTCGGAGCGTTCAAGTGCGCAGCTTAATAAATTTTCACCCTGTTAAATGCCGGGATCGAAATATATGCCGGCGTTGAAAAACGCCGACAGATGGTGTTTTAAGAGCGCCCACAAAACCCAACGAAGCTCGAAAATGCCCCGTCGCATCATAATTTAACTGCGCCGTAAGTAAATTACAGCGCGAGACAAAGAGCATTTTTAGCTTTACATTGTTATGGACTAGACCAAGGGGTGTCGCAACGGCCGACTTCGGGGTTATGTTAAATGGTGCGATTTTAAAGGAATTTTAAGCGCGACTCGCTCATGGACCATTTGAGGTCATATACGGACACCCACCGCGCCGAGAATGCGTCATAAGTCATAATACCCATAATAGTTCCGCCGGGGAAAATCAGAGTTACGGCGTCGCAAAAATGGGGGTAAGATGTTTGAATTTGGGCGATTCGAGGCGGCGAAAAATGCAAGATTAGCGCGCGATTGACCTGTTCCGAAGCGCAAAATTAGAAAAAGTCCAGGACGGGATTTATGGACCTCCCCGGGACGTTTTTTCCCGGGAATGGTTTATGTGGCACGCCGGTTATAAGTCCGGCTGTAATCAATTCGGTATATCTTGATTTCGCGGAAAGCTCAGCTATGTGGCTACCGTTTGAATTCTTCGACTAATTCTCTCTTTCCTATTCAATAAAATAAAAACAAATGCGTCGTCCGAGTCGAACGTCCGGAGCCGGTTTTACTATTATGTGACAGCGGTTCTGGCACTAATCCGCATAAATCTCCATCAGAAATAATGTTAATAAGAACCGAAAATTGGCTGGAGGCGTTCGCGCAACTCGAGCGTTCGGACGTCAGGTGACAAGATGACGCGCACCTGCCATAGTCATAATTGCACATGGCCGACTTAGACAGATTTCTGGAAAATTTATGGCTGGTACTAACTAACCGAATATGCTGGAGAGCTGGATGGTTTCATCCGTACTACCTTAAATACAGTCGGGTTGACAGATAATTGACGTTTGACTTAAAAGATTTCCTACGCTTTTCGCTATTCATTATTATTTCATTTTTTGCTTTGTTTGCGTGATAAAAATCAGTTCTTTGAAGAACTAGTGTGTGAGTTTTGCTGTTTACGACGTTTTTCTCAAGACTGGTTTTTTGAACATCACAAAATAATCATAACTGAAACATACCAAGGCGAAATTTTAATACCATTTTATTTAACTGATGATTATGTGTTAGTTTATGATTATTTTCAGCAGTATGGTGCCACTGCTCACACTCAGAGCAACCTGATGCTTGCCAAAATCGAAGAAGTGAAAAAAAAAAAACTGAAAAATTCAATTTTTTAATATTCCATTTTTTTGATTTTTCAATTTCAAGATTTCTTAATTTTTCGTTTTCTCAACTTTTCCATTTTCAGTTTCTCGATTTTTGGTTTTTTCAGTTCCCAGTCTTTCGACTTCAAAATTTTAAAATTTTCGATATCTCAGCATTAGAATTTTCGATTTTCTAGTTTTCAGTAATAACAATTATACCTAATGCAAATTTTTTACTTTACAATTTTTAAATATTTTCATTATTGGTTTTTTCAACGTTCCGGTTTTCAGTTTGTGGGTTATTCTATTTTTGATTTGCAATTTTTTGATTTTTTAATTTTTCTTTTTTTCAATTTCAAGATATTTTCATTTTTCCTCTTCTCAATTGTTTTTACTAATAAATTCTAAAATTTTTAGTTCTGTTCAATTTTTCATGTTCGGGATGTTTTGGTTTTTCTTTTTTTCAATTTTTCGAATTCTCAGTTTTTCGATTTTCCAATTTTTTGATTTGAAATTTTTCCAACTGAAACATTTTCAATTTTTCCATCTTTTGAGTGTTTCAATTTTTAATTTTTCAATCGTTTAATTGTACAATTTTTCAATTTCTGGGTTTCTAAGTTTTTCGATTTTGAGAATGAAAGGAATGAAAAATTGGAAAATTCAGTCAGTTTCATTTTTCGATTTTCAATTTTTAAATTGCTTGAATTTTAATATTTCGATTTCTCTGTTTTCATGTTTTGATTACTTGTTTTTTGAATTTGTCGATTCTTCTTTTTGTCGATTTTTAATTTTTGGATTATTCAGTTTCTCGATATTTTACTTTTATATTTTTCTATTTTTCGATTTCCCAGTTTTCACTATTAAATTTCAAAATACGTATTCGGTTCTGCGTTTTTTCAATTTTTCTTCAATTTTTCAATTTCAAGATGTTTTAATTATTTGTTTTTCAATTTTTTGATTTTTTTTGTTTCACGATTTTTTGAGTGTTCGGTTTTAAAATTTTCCATTTTTCTTCAACTTTTCAATTTCGAGATGTTTCAATTTTCTGTTTTTTCGCATTTTCGATTTCTTAGTTTCCTGATTTTTAAATTTTTTGATTTGCAATTTTTGCTTTTTGAATAATTCAATTTTTAACTTTTCGACTGTTTAATTTGACATTTTTTTAATTTCTCGATTTTCGAGCCTTCAGTCTCTATGTTAATTTTTCAGTTCACAATTTTTTGATTTTTTTAATGTTTCTATTATTGAACTTTTCAATTCTTCGATTTTCAGTTTTACAATTTTTCAATATTTCGATTTGAATTTTTCGAGTTTGCAATTTCACAAAAAAAGAAATAGAAAATGCGAGTGCAGCGAGCACGTTCAGGTGATATTTAAAATATAGTTGTTGGTATCCCTGACAAGCTAAGTTATTAAGAACAATTTTGTTGTAATTTAAATGCGTAATTAATAAGGGTGATCGAGAAATTGAAGAAGTGAAAAGTTGAAAAATCGGGAAAAAGATATGGAAAATTGAAAAATTCAGTCATTTTTCGATATTTCATTTTTCGATTTTTAGAGGTTTCAAATTTTTCGATTTGCAATTTTTAAATTTCACGATTTTTAATATTTCGATTTTTCAGTTTTCAAGTTTTAATTATTCGTTTTTTCAATTTTTCGATTTTTCAGTTTGTCGAATTTTTAATTTTTCAATTTTTCAGTTTCTCGGTATTTTATTTTCAGATTTTTCTAAATTTCGATTGGCGAGTTTTCCACTATTAAACTTTAAAATATTCGATTTTGCGTCTTTTCAATTTTTTTTCTAGATTTTTGATTTTTGATTTTTCAATATTTTGACTATTGAATTATAATATATTTTTTTTAATTTTTTTGACTGTTTAGTTTTAAAATTTTCAATTTTTCTTCAAATTTTCAATTTCAAGATGTTTCAATTTTTTGTTTTTTCACTTTTTCGATTCCTTAGTTTCCTGATTTTTCAATTTTTTGATCGCAGTTTTTTAATTCCTCGCTCTTTGAATATTTCAATTTTTAACTTTTCGATTGTTTAATTTGACAATTTTTTTAATGTTTCGGTTTTCAAGCTGTCATTTTATTAATTTTTCAGTTCAAAATTTTTTTATTTTTTAATTTTTCGATATTTGAATTATTGGATTTTTGAATTCTTCGATTTTCAGTTTTACGATGTTTTAATTTTTCGATTTGAATTTTTCGAGTTTGCAATTTCACAAAAAAAGAAATTTAAAATGCGAGCGTAGCGAGCACGTTCAGGTTTAGATTAAAAAATTACTTATTGGTGTCCCTGAGAAGCTAAATTATTTAGAACAATTTTTTTTTGTTATTTAAATACGTAATTTTAATTTATAAGTGTGATGGAAAGATTGAAGAAGTGAATAATTGGAAAATCGGAAACCAAAACCTGAAAAATTCAGTCAGTTTTTCAATATCTCATTTTTCGTTTTTTAGAGTTTTCAACTTTTCGATTTGCAATTTTTAAATTTCTCGGTTTTTAATATTTCGATTTGTCAGTTTTCAACTTTTCATTATTTGTTTTTTTAATTTTTCGATTCTTCAGTTTGTCGATTTTGAATTTTCGATTTTTCAGTTTCCCAATATTTAATTTTAAGATTTTCCTATTTTTGTGAGTTTTTCTCTATTAAATTTCAAAATATTCGGTTTTGCGTTTTTTCAAATTTTCAATGTCGATTTTTGATTTTTCAATTTTTTGACTATTTTACAATTTTGGAATTATTGGATTTTTGAATTCTTCGATTTTCAGTTTTACAATTTTCAATTTTTCTTCAACTTTTCAATTTCGAGATGTTTTCAATTTTTGTTTTTTCAATTTTTCAATTTTTTAAGTTTCCTGGTTTTTCAATTTTTTGATTTGTAATTTTTTAATTCCTCGCTTTTTGATTATTTCGATTTTTAACTTTTCCATTGTTTAATTTGACAATTTTTTTAATTTTTCAGTTTTCGAGCTTTCAGTCTATATAATGTTAATTTTTCGGTTCACAATTTTTTGAGTTTTTAATTTTTCGATATTTGAATTATTGGACTTTTCAATTCTTCGATTTTCAGTTTTACGACTTTTCCACTATTCATTTCAAAATATTTGGATTTGCATTTTTTCAAATTTTCAAATTTTTGATTCTCGATTTTTGGTTTTTGTTTTTTCAATTTTTTAATTTTTTTGTTTCACGTTTTTTTTTGTCAAAACGTGTTTTATTTATTTTTTTTTTGATTTGCAAATTTTTCAATTCCTCGCTCTTTGATTGTTTCAATTTTTAACTTTTCCATTGTTTAATTTGACAATTTTTAAAATTTTTCGGTTTTCAAGCTTCCAGTCTCTATAATGCTAATTTTTCAGTCTATAATTGTTTGATTTTTTAATTTTTCGATATTTGAATTATTGGACTTTTTAATTCTTCGATTTTTAGTTTTACGATTTTTCCACTATTAAATTTCAAAATATTCGGTTTTGCGTTTTTCAAATTTCCTATTTTTTGTTTATCGATTTTTGATTTTTGATTTTTAGATTTTTTGACTATTAAATTATAAAATTGTCAATTTTTCTCCAAATTTTCAATTTGGAGATGTTATATTTTTTGTTTTTTAAATTTTTGATTTTTTTGTTTTACGATTATTTGATTTTTCGATTTTTCGATTCTTCAGTTTGTCAATTTTTAATTTTTCGATTTTTCAGTTTCTCGATGTGCGAGTTTTCCATTATTAAATTTCAAAATATCCGATTTTGCGCTTTTTCAATTGCCCAATTTTTTGTTTCTTGATTTTTGATTTTTGATTTTTGACTTTTATGACTACTAAATTACAAAATTTTCAATAACAATTTTGTTGTTATTTAAAATACGTAATTTATAAGAGTGATTCAAAAAAGTGAAGAAGTGAAAAATTGGAAAATCGGAAAAAAGGAATGGAAAATTGAAAAATTTAGTCAGTTTTCAACTTTTCGATTTGCAATTTTTAATTTCTCGAATTTTAATATTTCGATTTGTAAGTTTTCAAGTTTTAATTATTTGTTTTTTAAGTTTTTCGAATCTTTAGTTTGTCAATTTTTCGATTTGCAAGTTTTCCACTATTAAATTATAAAATTCTCAATTCTTCTTAAAATTTTCAATTTGTTTTCTTCAGTTTTTCGAATTTTTATTTCACGATTTTCTTCGAATATTCAGCTTTTAACATTTTCAATTTTTCTTCAGCTTTTCAATTTAGATATATTTTAATTTTTTGTTTTTTCTATTTCTCAGTTTCATAGTTTCTTGATTTTTCAATTTTTTGATTTGCAATTTTTCAATTCCTCGCTCTTTGAATATTTCAATTTTTAAATTTTTGAATGTTTAATTTCACATTTTTTAAATTTTTAGGTCACAATTTTTTGATTTTTTAATTTCTAGGTCACAATTTTTTGATTTTTTAATTTTTCGATATTTTAATATGTTAAGGATGTTTCAATTCTTCGATTTTCAGTTTTACGATTTTTCAATATTACAATTTGAATTTTTCGAGTTTGCAATTGCACAAAAAAAGAAATATAAAATGCGAGCGCAGCGAGCACGTTCAGGTGTAATTTAAAAAATTCTTTACTGGTGTCCCTGAGAAGCTAAATTATTAATAACAATTTTGTTGTTATTTAAATACGTAATTTATAAGGGTGATCAAAAAACTGAAGAAGTGAAAAATTAGAAAATCGGAAAAAAAGAATGGAAAATTGAGAAATTTAGTCAGTTTTCAATATTTCATTTTTCGATTTTTAGAGTTTTCAACTTTTCGATTCGCAATTTTTAATTTCTCGATTTTTAATATTTCGATTTGTCAGTTTTCAAGCTTTAATTGTTTCTTCAGTTTTTCGATTCTTTAGTTTGTCAATTTTTCGATTTGCAAGTTTTCCACTATTAAATTTCAAAATATTCAGTTTTTCGTTTTTTGTTTCTGGATTTTTGGTTTTTGATTTTTCAAAATTTTGACTATTAAATAATAAAATTTTCAATTCTTCTTCAAATTTTCAACTTGGAGACGTTATATTTTTTGGTTTTTTCAATTTTTCGGCTTTTTTGTTTCACGATTTTCTTCGAATATTCAGCTTTTAACATTTTCAATTTTTCTTCAGCTTTTCAGTTTAGATATATTTTAATTTTTTGTTTTTTCTATTTTTCAGTTTCATAGTTTATTGATTTTTCAATTTTTTGGTTTGCAATTTTTCACTTCCTCCCTATATTCAATTCAATTTTTTTCAACTTTTCGATTGTTTAATTTCACATTTTTTTTAATTTTTAGGTCACAATTTTTTGATTTTTTTAATTCTTCGATGTTTTAATTGTTATAGGACTTTTCAATTCTTCGATTTTCGGTTTTACGATTTTTCAATATTACGATTTGAATTTTTCGAGTTTGCAGTTGCACAAAAAAAGAAATATAAAATGCGAGCGCAGCGAGCACGTTCAGGTGTAATTTAAAAAATTCTTTATTGGTATCCCTGAGAAGTTAAATTATTAAGAACAATTTTGTTGTTATTTAAATACGTAATTTATAAGGGTGATCAAAAAACTGAAGAAGTGAAAAATTAGAAAATCGGAAAAAAGAAACGAAAAACTGAAAGATTCAATTTTTTGATATTTAAATTTTTGGATTTTTCGGTTTTTAAATTTTAAAATTTTCGACATTTTATTTCATGTTTTTGATTTTTCAATTTCAAGATTTCGTAATTGTTCATTTTCTCGATTTTTTCGTTTTCAGTTTCTGGATTTTTTATTTTTTCAGATTGCAGTTTTTCGTTCCTATCTAAAATGTACTGTTGAGTCTATGATTACTGTGATTTATCACTGCATAAATATTTTTTAGATTTGCTTATACGGGGTGTGTGAAAAGAATTAATGACTGAGTCAATTTATTTCATACTTTGAAATACTACTAATATTAATAAATTCCATCCAAAATGTGCGAAATATGATGAGTCATTTTGTCGAGTGTAACTTACTATTTAATAGTTTTGATAATCTGTTTTGAGGCGACGAACTCTTTCGAATCAAACTAATTTCTACGTGACATTCTTCCGATGTACAAACATAAACAACTTGAACTTGTTTTTCTTATTCAGAAAAAGGTAAGAACGTACAGTGCTGGAATCCATCGGGCAATTTGGTACTTTTATATTTTCTTGATATTTCATAACCCCTAGACAAGGACATAGCTAGGGGGAGCTAGGGGTGCTGAACCTCCCCTAGATCTAGACAAGTTATAATTAACCAAATGTGAATTACTACATCGAAAATCAAAATAAAATGTAGTGTTTTATTCAATAAGCGGAAATGAGAGCAATAAAAAAGTCTGGACCGTCGGCATTGTGATCCGGTTATTGCAATTTGTAGAAAACATCTTTTAGTTTACTTTCTATAACCACGTTTCTTCACCTTTATTCAAACATTAGATCCTTCTCAAAATAAAATCTTTTAAATTTTCGAAAAAATTTTGTATTTCAATAGTCGTCGTTAAATCTTAAATACCGATTTCGACACAGACATACAGACACACTTTTCCGCACCATCGGCAATCTATTAAGATTCGGGGTCGCTCGCACGCCTCCCAGCCCCCGATCTCGCTTTCAAAACAACCAAAAACTTCATCTCCAAACAGCGGCCCCCTCCCGAGCCTCTAATTCCACTTAGCCCCTATCCAGCTCCGCTCCCAAAGCCCGCATCTAGAATGTCATCCGGTCAAGTGGTCCATGTCTCTGCAAACAAAACTTCGAGCCGAAGACCGAAATTCGCCCCACGCCCTCGCATTACATAAATCGAAGGAAAAGCCGTTACGACAGCGTCGCATATGGCGACGTTTCCTGCAGGAACGTCACCTATAAATCGCCGATTCCGCTAAACGGTGTCGTTTAGGTGTTTCATGCCACTCTAGCTCGTGTCTAGCACCTGGGGCCCGCCGAGGAATCGATCCGACCCGACTTTTTCCAAATACGGGAATTTTGGGCCGGGTTATTACGGACGGCTGGCTTTTACCGTGGTCATTTATGGAAAAAAGCCACAGGCCTATAATAAAATGGCATTTATCCGTCATTACTGGCCTCAACAAAAACGATTCCTGAATTTAGATCAGGAATTATACACACCCTCGCGGAACCCCATGCTGATGATGCGGGATCGATAGAGCACTGATCGGTTTTTTAATGAGGGAGAGACTCGTGGACTGGAGAGTGATGAATGGAGGTCGCGAGGCATGAATGAGGCTGGATTAGCCGGAGTGAATTAATTTGACCTTTTTTTCTTAAAGAGTGGTTACTTGGTCTCCACCAAAAGGTTTTTTCAGCGAATTTTTCAACAATGTTGAAATTGATCATTTTTACTTTACAAGTATTGTAACCGAATCTGTCGGACGAGCTTCTACTTTTACGTTTTTTCGACCTGTCATGACCCCTAGAGTACGAAGAAATAAGTCTCCGATTTCCGTATTTGCTCATCCCCCCTAAAAATTTGATGACGTTTCTGAATAAATCCTGTCTTAAATGTGCAAAGTATGATACTGTGTGTCTATGGTTCTGAAGCAAAATTTTACAAATATTCGGTTCGAAATCAACCCTGGAAAAACGGTAGGATTTTTCGAAGAAATGAGGCCGTAAGTTATTTTTTTAAACTCCTAAAAATTACTATAAAAAATTTTGTTTGAGTAATTTTCGAAAGTAGACGAAAGAAGCCCAAATTTTTATGAAAGGGAACTCCCAAAAATATGAGCTTTTGTAAAAATTGCCTGTAATTCCAGAAAAAATTCAAGGATATAGATTTTGAACTGCTGATTGGTACATTTCATTGGGACAATCTGGAAAAAGGATCAAAGTTTCCGAAGAAATGAGACCGACAGTAACTTCTGGTTGTTGAAATCTACTAAAAAAAATTTGTTTAGGTAACTTTCGAAAATGGTCGGAGAAAAGCCGAAATTTTCATAAATTATTAAAGAACTGTGCTTTTCAAAAAGTTACCTAAATGAAAACAACAAAAAAATAAAAAGTGTCCTAATGACCCCGGAACAAGAATCTGGAAATATGTATATTCTTTGAAAGTCAATTTTTAAAAACATTCAAAAAATGTCATTGGGGGATTCTGGAAAAATGGTAGAAGTTTTCGAAGAATTGCGGCCGAAAGTAAGGTCGAGAATTCAAAATATACAACAAGTAATAGTAATATTACAAAAAATTCACAAAAATTTAGGGTTGTAGACTTCGAACAGCTGATTTCAAATATATAAAATGTTTACGATTTGGAATTAAGATTTTAAAAATATTCGACTTGAAAATCAATTTCTTTTATCCTAAAATGGCCATATTTCATTGGAAAATTTTGTGGAAACGGTAGGGGTTTCGAAGAAATGAGGCTGAAATTATGTTATGGAGGTCTAAATAAAAAAAAACTGTTTCGGTAATTTTCAAAAGTGGACAAAAAAAACGAAATTTTTATAAAGGATAATGATTAAAAAAATGGGCTTTTGGAAAAGTTGTTTAAAATTCTACAAAAACTTTTAAGATACAGAATCAAGTTTTAAAAAATTTTAAAGTATTTTTTTTAAATTCCTAAAAACTGCTATATTTTATTGGGAAATTTTGAAAAAAGGGTAAAAGTTTCGAAGAAATGAGAGGAACAGTAACCTCTAGCGGTTGAAATTTACAAAAAAATATGTTTGAGTAATTTTCGAAAGTGGACGAAAAAGCCCAAATTTTTATAAAAGAGAACTTTCGAAAAAGTCCCTAAAATTCCACAAAAAAATCAGGGATATAAACCTTGAAGTGTTGATTCGAAAAATATAAAATTTAAAAAATTTGAAAGTCATTTTTTGTTAATTTTAAAAATTGGCCTATTTCGTTGGGACAATCTGGAAAAAAGGTAAAAGTGTTCGAAGAAATTGACCCAAAAGAAACTTTTGGAGAATCGAATCCATAAAAATTTTGTGTTGCGTAATTTTCAAAAGTGGACGGAAAGAGCTGAAATTTTTATGAAAAGAAATTATCGAAAAAACGAGCTTTTGAAAAAGTTGTCTAAAATTACACAACAAATTCTGGAATGACCTCAAGGTGTTGATTCCCAATATATAAAATGTTTGTGACCTCGGATTAAGCTTTTAAAAATGTTCGGCTTGAAAATATATTTTTTAAATCCTAAAAAATGCGATATTTCATTGGTCGATTTTTGAAAAACGGTAGGAATCTTCGAAGAAAGATCGCCGAAAGTATCTTCTGAAGGTCAAACTCAACAAAAAAATCTGTTGGAATAATTTTTGAAACTGGACGAAAAAAGTGAAGTTTAAATAAAATAATATATCAAAAACATGAGACTTTGAAAAGTTGTCTAAAATTCTATAGAAACTTCTAGGATATAGACCTCGAAGTGTTGATTCGAAAAACATAAAAATACTACATTTCATTGGGCAATTTTAGAAAAAGGGTACAAGTTTTCGAGGAAATGAGACGAACAGTAACTTCTAGTGGTGGAAATTTACAAAAAAATCTGTTTGTATAATTTTCGACAGTGGAAGAAAAAGACCGAAAATTTTATAAATGGGAGATTTTGGAAAAAATCCATAAGACCTTACAAAAAATTCAAGGATATGGACCTTGAAGTGCTGATTCGAAAAATATAAGATTTAAAAAAATTGAAAGTCGTTTTCTTAATCCTAAAAATTGTTATATTTCGTTGGGACAGTTTGGAAAAAGGGTAAAAGTTTTCGAAGAAATGGAGAAAAAAGTAACTTCTGGAGATTGGAATTCACAAAAAATCTGTTTGCGTAATTTTGAAAAGTGGACGAAAAAAGTGAAATTTTTATAAAGAGAAATTATCGAAAAAATGAGCCTTTGAAAAAATGTTCTAAAATTACACGAAAATTCTGCTGATCCAAAATATATAAAATGTTTATGATACCGGATTAAGATTTTAAAAATACTCGGCTTGAAAATATTTTTTTTTAATCCTAAACATTGCTATATTCCATTGGGCGATTCTGGAAAATCATTAGGATTTTTTTAAGAAATACCTTCTGAAGGTTAAAATCAACAAAAAAATCTGTTTGGGTAATTTTCGGAATGGAACGAAAAAAGTAAAAATTTTTACAAAACTAAATTATAAAAAATGGGCATTTGGAAAAGTTGTCTAAAAATTTTGCCAAAATGTATGAGATATAAATTTCGAAGAGCTGAGTCGAAAAACATGGCCTGTGGATGGACGCATAGCAAAATTTTTGAAATTTTTTGTTAGAAAATCAAATTTTTAAAAATATCACAAAAATATCACAAAATTTTCCTTACTACATACATTTTGGCGATTCTGTAAACATAGGTGAACCTTTCGTAGAAACGAAGACGAAAATAATAATCAGCAAAAAATTCTGTTCATTCTCGAAAAAGATCAACAATTCCATAAAATTGAGCTTACGCCTAAAAATCTACAAATAGATTTGGACGAGCTGGCTCGTGATAGCTCTACACCAAAATTTTTGAAATGTTCGGTCTCAAAATCCAATTTTTAAAACATCAAAAAAATTTTCTTGGTGTAATTTTGGAGACCCCGGAAAATGATCAAAAGTTTCTAAAATTTGAGCGTTTGGCAAAGTTGCCGAAAAATTCACAAAAATATCTGGGAAATAAATTTGGACGAGCTGATGGATGAACCCAGGCCAATCTTTATTAAATTTTCGGTTTCAAAATCAAATTTTTTAACTTATTTAAAAAATATCCCAAAAACTGCCATACTATTTTTTGGAAATCCTGAAAACATGACTGAAACTTTCGTAGAAATGAAAACTTAAATGACTCCTACTTGTCGAATTCAAGAAAAAATTCTTCAAGGTTAACTTCGAAAATGTTCAAAAAAAGGTCAACAATTTGTAAAAATTGAGCTTTTGGCAAAGTTACCGAAAAATCCACAAAAATATCTAGGAAATAAATCTGGGCGAGCTAATTTGAAACCATGATCTTTGATGGATCCAGACCAAGATTTTTTAAACTTTCGGTTTCAAAATTAAATTTTTAAAAGTGTTCCAAAATTATCACAAAAGTCTACATCTTAGTAATTCTGAAAATGTGGTTTAAACTTTGGTAGAACTGGAGACGAAGATGACTTTCGCAAGTTGAAATCAACAAAAAATTCTCGTTGAGTAATTTTCGAAAACGCTCGGAAAAAGATCTCTTTCTAAAAATTGAGCTTTTGATAAAGTTCCCGAAAAATCCACAAAAAAAATCCGATATATAAATTTGGACGAGCTGATTTGGAAAATATGGCCTGTTGATGGACCTAGCCCAGGATTTTTTAAATTTTTGGTTTCAAAATAAAATTTTTAAAATATGACAAAAATATCGCGAGAATTGACATACTATATCCTGGTATTTCTGAAGAAATGAAGACGAAAATAACTTCTGCAAGTTGAAGTCACCAAGTTCTCTTTGGGTAGTTTTCAAAAAAAATCGGAAAAAGATCAAAAATTTCTAAAAGTCGGGGTTTTGAAAACCAAAATTCTTGAAATTCTTGGTTTGAATTTAAAATTTGTAAAAATATTCCAAAAATATCGCAAAATCTGCCACACTCCATCGTGACGATTGAAACTTTCATAGAAATGAAGACGAAAATAACTCGGGAATCCAATTTAAAAAAAATCTCGGAAAAATATAAAACATTTCTTTGTAAAAATTTACTTTTCGATACAGTTGCCGAAAAATCCACAAAAAAATCAAATTTTTAACAATATTCCCAAAATTTCCCAAAAATTGCCATACTACATCTTAGCAATTCTGAAAACTGGTTAAAACTTTCGTAGAAATGGAAACGAAAATAACTTCTGCAAGTCGAAGTCACCAAGTTCTCTTTGGGTAATTCTCAATAAATTTCGGTGAATGATCAAAAATTTCTAAAAGTCGAGGTTTTGACAACCAAAATT
Source organism: Zophobas morio (assembly GCF_036711695.1). Lineage (NCBI taxonomy): Eukaryota > Metazoa > Arthropoda > Insecta > Coleoptera > Tenebrionidae > Zophobas > Zophobas morio. The sequence continues at coordinate 1,028,844 of NW_026972132.1, forward strand.
CTTGAAATTCTTGGTTTGAATTTCAAATTTGTAAAAATATTCCAAAAATATCGCAAAATCTGTCATACTCCATATTGACAATTGAAACTTTCATAGAAATGAAGACTAAAATAACTCGGGAATCCAATTTAAAAAAAATCTCGGAAAAATATAAAAAATTTTTTTGTAAAAATTTACTTTTCGCTACATATAACTTCTGTAAGCCGAAATCAACGAAAAATTCTGTTTGAGTAATTTTAGAAAAAGCTCGGAAAAAGATAAACAATTTCTAAATTTTTTTTTAATAAATTTTCGGTTTCAAAATCATTAGTAAATTATCAATTCTGCAATTCTTCAGGATTAAGCTGGTCAATAAATTCCTGCAGCATAGTCTGATATCCCGCAGCTGCAACTGAGTCTTCGAAAAAATGGGTCAAAATAGTCGTCTTCGAGAAACCGCACACCAAAATCCAATTTTCTTCAAAAAAGTCTTGCTGCCAAAGCCTTAAAGATGTATGACGAATTAGGTAATTTTTGAAAGTGAAGTGATAGAAAAAGGTCACAAAAGGGAAGGGATTATTGAAAAACTGAGGCTTTCAAAAAGTTGCTTAAAAACCCACAAAAAAGTTTATAATCAGGGGTTAACATTTTAAAAATATTCGGCTTAAAACACAATTTAAAGAAAAATCTAAAATTTCAAAAATTGCAATATTTCATGGGCGATTCACTTCCAAAAGTACAATGTAAAATAACTAAATACAAAAAATTGCAAAAATTAGGATATTTCCAATTTTAGATTCAATGAAATCACACAATATTTAGTTACGTAATTTTTCTTAAAGTTAATTCCTCAGGAACATTATTTTTGCACTTTCTCTGCTGCCAGCAAAAAAATTGTCAGACTTTAAAATTTCATCTCCTCGATTTGCATCCGCTCCACCTTGCCGTCCTCTCCCCTGCCGCTCGCAAAAAATCCCACATTATCTTTTAATGAGTCGACTTTGAGGAATGCCTTAATGCGGAGTTTGTGTGTCGATTTGCGAAATGTGTAGAAACGTCCGATGGCAGTTACTTAATGCAGTCGGTTCCTTTGGTCAAACTCAACATGTCCACACCTCAGCTGTTAAAGCCTCACACCTTTCGCGGCTACCAGTTTCACTTCATTTCAGGAATAACTCAGACCTTGTTCTGGTCTTGTTTTTTTCTCCACTCTCCGCACAAGAACAAAGCTCGGAAAAGTACGCGAAATGCAAATCGGCGGGAAGTGTGCAAAAACGACAAGTAATTAACGGGCTTAAGTGGAGGGCCATTGTATGGGCGCACTCAATTAACAAAAACACGCTTCCGATTAATGGCCGCGGAGGAACGCCCTGTATATGGGCTGCGATGAGTCGCCGCAGGCTTTTTCAATATTTAAGTTTCATTTAGTAGACTGACATTAATTTAATTGTGCAGCAACACAATGGGGTAAATATTGTGGCGAGTTTTGTTTTATTCATCCCTTTGGAAAAACGTGACGTCATGGCGGACGTCACCTGGCTACCAATTATCCTCGCCGGTAATCGAATCGTGCATACGTGGAAGAAAAGTTGGAAATGCCGGGAATGCGCCAGATAAGGAGCACAGGGACATTCCAATAACCAGAAGCTGCGTTATCTGTGGATTGTATCGTTATCTGGGTTGTGTGTTTCGTGGACAGCTACATCTATTAAAATAGATATCTGCACCTACATGTCAAAGATTGGGACAGGGGTCGGTGATAAAGCGACCAGTTTAATTGTCTCAAGGGAGTGATGGGAGATGCTTGATAATTTTTTAAGGGGTTTGGGGAGCTGAAGTTGATGGCCGTGAGGTCAGCGAGTTGACCGGTGGGATCAGAATTCGATACGTTTTGAGATAGAGTGCAGAAAAAATCGGTCGAAAGAATTTATACTATTAATTTATTTTGCTGATTTCGACTGCAGAAGTTATTTTCCGCTTCATTTCTACGAAAATTTTACCCATATTTGCAGAAGAAAATTATTCAAAGACAATTTTTTGTTGATTTCGACTGTTAAAACTATTTTCGTCGTCATTTCTACGAATGTTTCAACGATATTTACAGAACGGCCAATTTTTGGATATTTTTGAAATATTTTTAACAATTTCGAAAGTCTTGGTCTGGCTCCTCAACAGGCCATGTTTTTTTTAACTTAATTCGTTCAAATTTCTTTTTGTGCCAAAGCTCGAATTTTTGAAATGTTTTCTTTTTCCGAGCTTTTTCGAAAATTACTTAAACAGAATTTTTCGTTGATTTCGAATTGCATTAATAAAATTTATATCTCGGATTTTTTTGTGGATTTTTCGGCAACTTTACCAAAAAGTCAATTTTTACAAAGACAGTTTTTTACAAAAAAATTAATTTTATTTATTTATTATATTTTTTAATTAAATTCGAGATTCCCGAGTTATTTTCGTCTTCATTTCTATAAAAGTTTCAATCGTCAAGACGGAGTGTGGCAGATTTTGCGATATTTTTGGAATATTTTTAAAAATTTTAAATTCAAACCAAGAATTTCAAAAATTCTGGTTTTTAAAACCCCGACTTTTAGTAATTTTTTATCTTTTTCCGAAATTTTTTGAAAATTACCGAAAGAGAACTTGGTGACTTCGACTTGCAAAAGTTATTTTTGTCTTCATTTCTACGAAGGTTTTAACCATATTTTCAGAATCGTGAAGATGTAGTGTGGCAAATTTTGGGATAAATTTAAAATTCAGATATTTTTGTGGATTTTTCGGCAAGTTTGTCAAAATCTCAATTTTTGGAAACTTTTCTTTTTTCTCCGACTTTTTCAAAAATTACACACAATTTTATGAAAGTTTCAACTACGTTTACAGAATCGTCCAAATTATTTCTCAGATGTTTTTTGTGGATTTTTCGGCAACTTTGCCAAAAAGTCGGTAGAAATTTTTGATCTTTTTCCGAGTTTTTTTCGAAAATTTAAATTACTTGTAGAGATGTTATTTTCGTCTTCATTTCTACGAAAGTTTCAATTATGTTTTCAGAATACCCAAGACAAAGTTTTTGGGGTATTTTTGGAGGATTTTTAAAATTTCGATTTTCGAACCGAAAATTTCAAAAATCGCGGTTTGAGTTCATCAACAAGCCTTGTTTTTCAAATCAGCTCGTCGAAATTTATATCTCGAAATTTTTTTGTGGATTTTTCGGCAATTTTGCCAAAGGTTCAATTTTTCCAAAGAAATTTTTGATTTTTTTCTAGGTTTTCGAAAGTTAGCCAATGTGAATTTTTTGTTGATATCCACTATCAACAAGCCATGTTTGTCGAATCAGTTCGTGAAACTTTATTTCTCAGATATTTTTGTGGTTTTTTCGGTAATTTAGTCAAAAGTTCAAATTTATAAAATTTTTGATCTTTTTCAATTCGTTTGCGAAACTACCCAAGACAATTTTCTGTTGATTTCGACTTGTAGAAGTTATTTTCGTTCTCATTTCTACAAAAGTTTCAACCATGTTTTCAGAATCGCTAAGAAGTAGTATGGCAATTTTTAGGAGATATTAAAAAAATATTTTGAAAATGAAAATTTTCAAAATCTTGGTCTGGATCCAATAACAGACCAAATTTCTCGATTCAGCTTATCTAAATTTATATCTCAGATTTTTTTTTAAGCTTTTTCGGCAATTTTGCCAAAAGTTCATTTTTATGAAATTTTTCATCTTTTTCGGAACGGTTCCAAAATTATCCAAAAAGAATTTTTTTGTTGATTTCGATTTTTTTTATTTTTGTCTTCGTCTCTACGACAGTTTCAACCGTGTTTTCAGAATCGCCACACGTAGTATGGCAATTTTTAAATTTTGAAAAGAAAATTTCAGAAATTTTGGTCTGGATCCATCACGATCAGCTCGTCCAAATTTATTGCTCAAACTTTTTTGTGGATAATTCCCCAACTTTTCCGAAATTTACCTAAAGAGAATTTTTTGTTGATTTCGACCTGCATAAATTATTTTCGTTCTTATTTCTACGAAAGTTTCAACCATATTTTCATAATGGCCAAGATGTAGTATGACAATTTTTGGTGATAAGTTTGGAATATTTAAAAAAAAATTTTTGGAACCTAGGATTTCAAGTGACATGTTTTTCGAATCAGCTCGTCCAAATCTGTATCTCAGAATTTTTTTGTATATTTTTCAACAACTTTGTCAAAAGTTTAATTTTATGGTATTTTTGATCTTCTTCCGAGCGTTTAAAAAATTAACCAACGAGAATTTTTCGTTGATTTCAACATGGGAACTTATCTTTGTCACCATTACTAAGTAACTTTCAACCACGTTTTCAGAATCATCAAGATGCGATGTGGCAGATTTTGGGATAATTTATTTTTCAGATATTTCGGTGGATTTTTCGACAACTTTTCCAAAATCTCGATTTTTAGAAATTTTTGAGTTTTTTCGAAAATCACTCAAAGATAATTTTTCGTAGATTTGGACTTGCAGAAGTTATTTTCGTCTTCATTTCTACGAAAGTTTGAACCATGTTTTCAGAATCGTTAAGAATGGAAATATTTTTGGGATATTTTAGAATATTTTCAAAAATTTGAAGTTAAACCAAAAATTTAAAAAATTTGGACTGGATCTCTCAAGAGTCGAATCAGTTCTTCCAAATTTATGTCTTAAATTGTTTGTGCGTTTTTGGGCAACTTGGGCAAAAAGCTCAATTTTACAAATTTTTGATCTTATTCCGAACATTTTCGAAATTAATCTACAAGAATTTTTTCTTGAATTCGACAAGTAGAACTCGTATTAGTTTTCATTTCTATGAAAGTTTCAACAATGTTTTAACGATTTCCAAAAAGTAGTATGGCAACTTTTGGGATATTTTTTCATATGGTAAAAAAATTATTTTTAAACCGAAAATTTTATAAATCTTGGCCTGGCTTCATCAATCAATTCGAATCAGCTCGTCCAAAGTTATTTCCTAGATATTTTTGTGCAGTTTTCGCCAAATTTGCCAAAGCTCGATCTTTAGAAATTTGTTGTTTTCAAAATCCTCAAGAATGACAATTTTTTTATAATTTTGGAACATTTTTAGAAATTTGATTTTTAAATCAAACATTTTAAAAATCTTGCCCTGGGTCCATCCCCAGGCAATGTTTTTCGATTCAGTTCGTCTAAATTTATATCTCAATTTTGTTTTAAAGATTTTTCGGTAGTTTTGCCAAAAGCTCATTTTTATAAATTTTTGATCTTTTTCCGGACATTTTCCAAAATTATACAACGGGAATTTTTTTGTTGATTTCGATTTGCATAAATTATTTCCGTCTTCATTTCTACGAAAGTTTCAACCATGTTTTCACAATCGCCAGGTGTAGTATGGCAATTTTTGGGGCTAATTTTGGAATATTTTTAAAAATTTTATTTTGGACCCTAAGATTTGGTTTTCAAATTAGTTCGTCCAAATTTGTATCTTAGAATTATTTTGTATAGTTTTCGACAACTTTGACAAAAGTCCAATTTTATCAAATTTTGATATTTTTCAGAGCTCTTTTGTTGATTTTGATTCCCGAGTTATTTTCGTCTTCATTTCTATGAAAGTTTCAATCGTTAAGATGGAGTGTGGCAGATTTTGCGATATTTTTGGAATATTTTTAAAAATTTGAAATTCAAAACCAAGAATTTCAAAAATTTTGGTCTTCAAAACGTCGATTTTTAGAAATTTTTGATCTTTTTCCGAAAGTTTTTGAAAATTACCCAAAGAGAACTTGGTGACTTCGACTTGCAGAAGTTATTTTCGTTTTCATTTCTACGAAAGTTTCAGCCATGTTTTCAGAATTGCTCACATGTAGTATGGCAATTTTTGGAAAATTTTGGGAATATTGTTAGAAATTCAATTTTTTGTGGATTTTTCGGCAACTTTACCAAAAAGTAAATTTTTACAAAGAAATTTTTTATATTTTTCTGAGCTTGTTTTTAATTCGATTCCCGAGTTATTTTGGTTTTCATTTGTATGAAAGTTTCAATCGTCAAGTTGGAGTGTGGCAGATTTTGCGATATTTTTGGAATATTTTTAAAAATTTGAAATTCAAACCGAGAATTTCAAGAATTTTGACTTTTAGAAATTTTTGATCTTTTTCCGATTTTTTTTTAAATTACCCAAAGAGAACTTGGTGACTTCGACTTGCAGAAGTTATTTTCGTCTTCATTTCTACGAAGGTTTCAACCATGGCAATTTTTGGAAATTTTTTGGAATACTTATTTTTCGAATCAGGTCGACTAAATTTATTTCTCAGCTTTTTTTGTGAATTTTTTGACAATTTTGCCAAAACTCAATTTTATAAAATTTTGGTCTTTTTCAATAGAAATTTTTGTTGTTTCTTTGCGAAACTTACCCAAGAGTCTATTGATTTCGACTTGCAACAGTGATTTTGGTCTTCATTTCTGCCAAAGTTCCAACCATGTTTACAGAATCGCCAAGATGTAGTAAGTCAAGTTTTTAGTTAGTTTGGAATATTTAAAAAAAATTATATTGAAACTGAAAATTTCAAAAATCTTGGTATGGATCTATCAGCACACCATATTTTTCGATTCAGATTGTCTAAATTTATATCTCAGACTTTTTTTAAGTTTTTCGGAAATTTTTCCAAAAGCTTATTTTTATGAAATTTTTTATCTTTTTCCGAACGATTTCCAAAATTATCCAAAGAGAATTTTTTTGTTGATTTCAATTTGCTCAAATTAATTTCGTCTTCATTTCTACGAAAGTTTCAACCATGTTTTCAGAATCCCCAGATGTAGTATGGCAATTTTTGGCATAATGTTGGAATATTTTTAAATTTTCGATTTTGAAACCGAACATTTCACAAATTTTGGTTTGGTTCTATCACGAATCAGCTCGTGCAAATTTATTCCTCAAATTTTTTAATATACTCTTCAGCAAATTTGCTAAAAGCTCAATTTTGTCAAAATTTTTGAGCTTTTTCTTAGCTTTTTCGAAAATTACCCAAAGAGAGTTTTTTGTTGATTTCGACCTGCAAAAGTTATTTCCGTCTTCATTTTTCGCTTTCAGGATTACTGAGTTGTAATATGGTTGTTTTTGGAATTTTTATAATATTTAAAAAAAAATTGATTTTGAAACCGAAAATTTGGAAAATCTTGGCTTTGGCCATATTTTTCAAATCAGCTCGTCCAAATTTATCTTTGTGGATTTTCCGCCAACTTGGCCATAGCTCGAATTTTAGAAATTTTTGATCTTTCTCCGAGCTTTTTCAAAAATTACTCAAATAGAATTTTTCGTTGATTTTGACTTACAGAAGTTATTTTCGTCTTCATTTCTACGAAACTTTTATCATGTTTTCAGACATACCCAGATATAGTATAGTAATTTTTGGTGTATTTTTGCCATATTTTAAAAATTTCATTTTGATACCAAAAATTTGAAAAATCCTGGGCTGGGTCGTCAACAGGCCATGTTTTCCGAATCAGCCCTTCCAAATTTATATCTCGGAATTTTTTAGTGCATTTTTCGGCAACTTTGCCAAAAGCTCAATTTTTCCAAAACAATTTTTGAATTTTTTCCGATCAATTGATTTCTACTGCGAAAGTCATCTTCGTCTCCAGTTCTACCAAAGTTTCAATCACGTTTTCAGAATCACCAAGATGTAGACTTTTGTGATAATTTTTGAACACTTTTAAAAATATGATTTTGAAACCGAAAGTTTCAAAAATCTTGGTCTGGATCCATCAACAGGTCATGGTTTCCAAATTAGCTCGCCCAGATTTATTTCCTAGATATTTTTGTGGATTTTTCGGCAACTTTGCCAAAAGCTCATTTTTTACAAATTTTTGACCTTTTTTTGAACATTTTCGAACTTAACCTTGAAGAATTTTCTCTTGAATTCGACAAAAATCCTTGTCTAGGTTCATCGAAAGACCATGTTTTTTTGGTTCGACTCGTGCAAATTTATATCTCAAAATTTTTTGCAGATATTTCGACAACTTTTCCAAAAGCTCAATTTTATGAAATTTTTGTTTTTGACGACCTTTTTCGAAATTTACCCAAACATACTTTTTTGCTGATTTCGATTTGCAGAAGTTCTTTTCGTCTTCATTTCTATAGCAGTTTCAACCATGTTTACAGATTCATCAATATGTAGTATGGCAATTTTTGGAATAATTTTGGAATATTTTTGAAAATTTGATTTTGAAATCGAAAATTTCAAAAACTCTTGGCATGGGTCCATCAACAGGCCATGTTTTTTGAATTAGCTCGTACAAATTTATTTCTCAGATCTTTTTGGTGGGTTTTTCGGCAACTTTACCAAAAGCTCAATTTTTATAAAAAAAATTGTTATATTTTTCCGAGCTTTTTTTTAAATTCGATTTCCGACTTATTTTCGTCTTCATTTCTATGAAAGTTTCAATCGACAAGATGGAATGTGGCAGATTTTGCGATATTTTTGGAATATTTTTAAAAATTTCAAATTCAAACCAAGAATTTTAAGAATTTTGGTTTTTAAAACCTGAACTTTTAGAAATTTTTGATCTTTTAGCGAAATTAATTGAAAATTACCCAAAGAGAACTTGGTGACTTCGACTTGCAGAAGTTATTTTCGCTTTCATTTCTACGAAAGAATTTTTGAGATATTTTGGAATATTAAAAAAAAATATATTAAAACTGAAAATTTCAAAAATCTTGGTCTAGATTCATCAGTAGACCATGTTTTTCGACTCAGCTTGTCTAAATTTATGTCTCAGATTTTTTGTTTCAAGTTTTTCGGAAAAATTATTAAAATTAATTTCGTCTTCATTTCTAGGGAAGTTTTCAAAATCACCAGATGTAGTATGACAATTTTAATAAAATTTTGGAATATTTTTAACCATTCGATTTTGAAACAGAAAATTTCAGAAATTTTGGTCTGGTTCTATCACGAATCAGCTCGTCAAAATTTTTTCCTCAAATTTTTTAATATAATTTTCAGCAACTTTGATAAAAGCTCAATTTGGATAAAATTTTTGAGCTTTTTCCTAGCATTTTCGAAAATTACCCAAAGAAAAATTTTTTGTTGATTTCAACCTGCAGAAGTTATTTCTGTCTTCATTTCTACGAACACGTCGGCCATGTTTTCGGGATTGTCAAGCAGTAGTATGGTAATTTTGGGAATATTTTAAAAATTTCGATATTAAAAACAAAAATTTCAAAAATTTAGACCAGGTCCATCAACATGGCATATTTTTCGAATCAGTTCGTCCAAATTTATTCCCGACAACTTTACTAAAAGCTCAAATTTTAGAAACTATTGATCCTTTCCCGGGTGTTTCCAAAATTACCCCAAAAAGATGTTTTTGAAGTTTTAAAACATTGGATTTTGAGACCAAAAATTTCAAAAAAATTTGTTGTGGAGCTATCACGAATCAAATTGTACAAATTTATTTGTATATTTTTAGGCGAAAGCTCAACTTTATGGAATTGTTGATGTTTTTCTAAAATTAACAAACAGAATTTTTTGATACTTTCGATCCCGAAGTTATTTTCGTCTTCATTTCTACAAAAGTTTTTGCTTTTTTGACGAGTTTTTTCGAAAATTACCAAGAGACTTTTTTGCTGATTTCGATTTGCAGAAGTTCTTTTCGTCTTCATTTCTACGACAGTTTCAACGATGTTTACAGATTCATCAATATGCAGTATGGCAATTTTTGGAATAATTTTGGAATATTTTTGAAAATTTGATTTTGAAATCGAAAATTTCAAAATTCGTGGCATGGATCCAACAATAGGCCATGTTTTTCGGATTAGCTCGTACAAATTTATTTCTCAGATAGGTATTTTTGTAGATTTTCGGCAACTTCGCCAAAAGCTCAAATTTTAGAAACTGTTGAAACTGGAATAAATTTGTAATATTTTTGAAAATTTGAAACTGAAATCGAAAATTTCAAAACTCCTGGCCTGGGTCCATCATCGAAATTTAAATCTCTGATATTTTCGTGAATTTTTTGTCAACTTTCATCTCTTCCAGAGGTTTTTCGAAAATAACCTTCAGAGAATTTTTCGGCGATTTTTACTTGTAGAGGTTATTTACTTGGAATATTTTTAAAAGTTTGGTTTTGAAACCGAAAATTCCAAAAAACTTGGTCTAGGTCAATCAACAGTCCATATTTTTGAACTAGGCGTTCCAAATTTATTCCTCAAATTTTCTTGAGGATTTTTCGGCAACTTTTTGTTAATTTTTAAGCTCTTTTTTCCTTCTCGAAAATTACCAAAAAGACAGTTTTCTGTTGTTTGCAACTAGCAAAACTTATTTTCGTTCATTTCTAGGAAACTTTCAGAATATCAAGAGGCAATTTTTGGGATATTTCTAAAAAAATTGATTCTGAAACCAAAAATTTCAAAAATCTTGTATGGGTCCATCAACAGGCCATGTTTTTCGAATTAGAATGTCCAAATTTATTTCTCAGAGAAGCAAGGAAAGAATTGTCTATCACAAAATTCACCCTAAACCCTAACTGGAAAATCAAAATAATATTTTCAGTGTATTTCGACAAGTCGGCCACGTCGCTCCGAACAAAGAACTTATCTAATGAAGAAATATAATTTGATAAATAGTGAGCACGTCACCAGAGCAGATGTCTACCTGCCACGAAAATTAATTTAAGTAATAAATATTCAAACTGGAACCATTTAAATATGTTCTAGATGGATTAGATACGGAATTATGGCAATTTTTCAAATAATAGCTTAATCGAAACGCATCGATTTCTCCGCATTCCCGGTTAGGTCATCGATAAATCCACTTGTAGATAAATCAATCACAGCCCAATTACTCTCCTAGAATCAATTAAACCGAATTAAGCAATTATCCTCCACAGTGAACGTATCCCCGAAGGAAAAATTTCAAAATTCGTGTCATCTGAAGAAACCCGTTAAGGAAACTAATTAGTAGAACAGGTGGCACCTCTTAATTTATTAATTTTTTAATTACCGCTTTTCCGTTGCGTATTATACAGAGAAAGAAAAACTGGCGCACCGTTTAAAGACAATCGCGCAATTAGCACACAATCCTTTAATTCTTCACTGTGACATTTTCATAAATTACCATAACGTTTTAATTAATGCGATCTAATCGAGCATTGAGCCAAGATTTATGTTTATTCTATAGAATTATCATGATCGTTAGTTCAAATTAATAGCGATGCCATTTCGAGACTCGTGTTAGATAACGCCGCCAATAGCCAGAAGGTTGGAGCTGTTGGTAATATTGATTCGGACATAAATCACAGACAACAATGCAAGGACACTCTTGTACTTTGCTAATATCTAATAACAATAACCTGCTATAAATTACTTGGCGATCGTAAGGAGGAAAACTGCGGCGGAGGCTCGAGCGGTGAAGTAATTAGGTTTTATTGCCCACTGCGAGAAATTACGTCTCTATTTCGCAACGGCCGCATAAAACGAATTTAATATGAATATTACACTTATTTGGGTGTTGGTCACTTGCGCGCCGCGGTCACCAGCTGCATATACCACAAGGAGTTCTGCGAAAACGTACCCAGTGCCCGTATGTCCAGCAATTTCATCGAGTTAGTTTTTCCCTACCCACATTGCCAGAAAAAAAACAATAAGAAACATTCTCCAAAAACCAAAAATCAACACAATAAAATTCCAACTTTCCCACACCTCGTTTCGTCAGCGAGTCTCCTTGTCGTCTTTTTCCCCTCAATTATTCTGACACGGCCGGACGAATTATCGTTCCAACACCAGCCGTGTAAAGTTGGTTAGTTATTTTCTCGCCAAGCGTTGGCAATGCCGATTGTCTTCGATTGACAGGCCACGAATAATGTTTACAAAAAAGGCGTAAAAATGCGGCTTTCAGGCGGCCGTTTTCGCCGCCTCGGTCGCGATTTTTACGTCGTGCCCTTGTTATTCCGCTTCCTTCGCATTATTATATGTTATATCGGGCATTTTTCATCTTCATTTTTTCTTCTTCCGATCGCAACGACCTGCCATCGCACACGTAACGAGCTCGATGGTGGATCGATGGAATGTCGGGTCGTTAGTGCCATTTGTGCTCTTGTCCGGCTCGGTAAGCGCTATAAAAACATATCGCGGCTAATTGGGGAAAACTGTGTCAGCGGTTTTCTCCAGCACCTGACGCTAAAATCGGCGGGCTGGGGGCGATTTCTAAGCCGAAAGGATGGTGGAGGGAATTTTTTAAGGACGCTCAATTATGTGAGGAAATGGTTTCGTGGAACTGGCAGCATTAAGAGGAAATCAGGAAGTCGCACATTGACTAGACGGACTCCAACCCGAGTTTTGGGTAAAAAGGGCCGTTAGCAAAATGACGACAATTCAGTAACCAAAATCTCAATTTCTCGGTTAACCATCAAAGTACAAATTTTATTGCACAGCTAAGTAGGTACATACAAAAAAGACAGTTTTCACATTCTAAAAAAAAGACATTTAGCGCCCCCGAGAAACCTTTACAGTTAAAAAAATACAGTTGAGATCCCCGAGAAGGTTTCACATTATAAAAATAGACAGTTGGCGCCCCCGAGAAGGTTTTACATTAAAAAAAGGCAGTTGGGACCCCTGAGAAGCTTTTACATTCTACAAAAAAATAGATTTGAAGCCCCCGAGAAGGTTTCAGATTATAAAAAACGACAGTTGGCGCCCCCGAGAAGGTTTTAGATTAAAAAAAAGGCAATTGGGAACCCTAAGAAGGTTTCACGTTAAAAACAGACAGTTGGGACCCCAGAGAAGGTTTTACATTAAAAAAAAGACAGTTGGAAGCCCCGAGAGGGTTTCACATAAAAAAAAATACATTTAGCACCTCCGAGAAGCTTTTACATTTTCAAAAAAGAGAGTTAGGAGCCCCGAAAAGGTTTCACATTATAAAAAAAGACAGTTGGCGCCCCCGAGAAGGTTTTATATTTAAAAAAAGGCAGTTGGGACTCCCAAGAAGATTTCACGTTAAAAACAGACAGTTGGGATCCCAGAGAAGGTTTTATATTATAAACAAGACAGTTGGGACCCCCGAGAAGGTTTTACATCCTACAAAAAAATAGATTTGAAGCCCCCGAGAAGGTTTTATATTTTTAAAAAAGACAGTTGGAAGCCCCGAGAGAGTTTCACATAAAAAAAATACATTTAGCGCCCCCGAAAAGCTTTTACATTTTCAAAAAAGACAGTTAGGAGCCCCGAAAGGGTTTCACATTATAAAAAAAGACAGTTGGGGCCCCCGAGAAGGTTTTATATTTAAAAAAAGGCAGTTGGGACCCCCAAGAAGATTTCACGTTAAAAACAGACAGTTGGGATCCCAGAGAAGGTTTTATATTATAAACAAGACAGTTGGGACCCCCGAGAAGGTTTTACATCCTACAAAAAAATAGATTTGAAGCCCCCGAGAAGGTTTTATATTTTTAAAAAAGACAGTTGGAAGCCCCGAGAGAGTTTCACATAAAAAAAATACATTTAGCGCCCCCGAAAAGCTTTTACATTTTCAAAAAAGACAGTTAGGAGCCCCGAAAGGGTTTCACATTATAAAAAAAGACAGTTGGGGCCCCCGAGAAGGTTTTATATTTAAAAAAAGGCAGTTGGGACCCCCAAGAAGATTTCACGTTAAAAACAGACAGTTGGGATCCCAGAGAAGGTTTTATATTATAAACAAGACAGTTGGGACCCCCGAGAAGGTTTTACATCCTACAAAAAAATAGATTTGAAGCCCCCGAGAAGGTTTTATATTTTAAAAAAAGACAGTTGGAAGCCTCGAGAGAGTCTCACATAAAAAAAAAACATATTTAGCGCTCCCGAGAAGCTTTTACAATTTCAAAAAAGACAGTTGGGAGCCCCGAGAAGGTTTCACATTATAAAAAAAGACAGTTGGCGCCCTCGAGAAGGTTTTATATTAATAAAAAGGCAGTTGGGACCCCCAAGAACATTTCACGTTAAAAACAGACAGTTGGGACTACAGAGAAGGTTTTACATTAAAAAAAGACAGTTGGGATTCCAGAGAAGGTTTTATATTATAAACAAGACAGTTGGGATCCCCGAGAAGGTTTTACATCCTACAAAAAAATAGATTTGAAGCCCCTGAGAAGGTTTTATATTTTTAAAAAAGACAGTTGGAAGCCCCGAGAGAGTTTCACATAAAAAAAACATATTTAGGGCTCCCGAGAAGCTTTTACAATTTCAAAAAAGACAGTTGGGAGCCCCGAGAAGGTTTCACAATATAAAAAAAGACAGTTGGCGCCCTCGAGAAGGTTTTATATTTAAAAAAAGACAGTTGGGACCCCCAAGAAGATTTCACGTTAAAAACAGACAGTTGGGACGACAGAGAAGGTTTTACATTAAAAAAAGGACAGTTGGGATTCCAGAGAAGGTTTTATATTATAAACAAGACAGTTGGGACCCCCGAGAAGGTTTTACATCCTGCAAAAAAATAGATTTGAAGCCCCCGAGAAGGTTTTATATTTTTAAAGAAGACAGTTGGAAGCCCCGAGAGAGTTTCACATAAAAAAAAACATATTTAGCGCCCCCGAGAAGCTTTTACAATTTCAAAAAAGACAGTTGGGAGCCCGGAGAAGGTTTCACATTATAAAAAAAGACAGTTGGCGCATTCGAGAAAGTTTTATATATAAAAAAAGGCAGTTGGGACTCCCAAGAATATTTCACGTTAAAAACAGACAGTTGGGACCACAGAGAAGGTTTTACATTAAAAAAAAAGACAGTTGGGATCCCAGAGAAGGTTTTATATTATAAACAAGACAGTTGGGACCCCCGAGAAGGTTTTACATCCTACAAAAAAATAGATTTGAAGCCCCCGAGAAGGTTTTATATTTAAAAAAAGACAGTTGGAAGCCCCGAGAGAGTTTCACATAAAAAAAACATATTTAGCGCCCCCGAGATGATTTTACAATTTCAAAAAAGACAGTTGGGAGCCCCGAGAAGGTTTCACATTATAAAAAAAGACAGTTGGCGCATTCGAGAAGGTTTTATATTTAAAAAAAGGCAGCTGGGACCCCCAAGAAAATTTCACGTTAAAAACTGACAGTTGGGACCACAGAGAAGGTTTTACATTAAAAAAAAGACAGTTGGGATCCCAGAGAAGGTTTTATATTATAAACAAGACAGTTGGGACCACCGAGAAGGTTTTACATCCTACAAAAAAATAGATTTGAAGCCCCCGAGAAGGTTTTATATTTTAAAAAAAGACAGTTGGAAGCCCCGAGAGAGTTTCACATAAAAAAAACATATTTAGCGCTCCCGAGAAGCTTTTACAATTTCAAAAAAGACAGTTGGGAGCCCCCAGAAGGTTTCACATTATAAAAAAAGACAGTTGGCGCCCTCGAGAAGTTTTTATATTTAAAAAAAGGCAGTTGGGACCCCCAAGAAGATTTCACGTTAAAAACAGACAGTTGGGACCCCAGAGAAGGTTTTACATTAAAAAAAAGACAGTTGGGATTCCTGAGAAGGTTTTATATTATAAACAAGACAGTTGGGACCCCCGAGAAGGTTTTACATCCTACAAAAAAATAGATTTGAAGCCCCCGAGAAGGTTTTATATTTTTAAAAAAGACAGTTGGAAGCCCCGAAAGAGTTTCACATAAAAAAACATATTTAGCGCCCCCGAGAAGCTTTTACAATTTCAAAAAAGACAGTTGGGAGCCCCGAGAAGGTTTCACATTATAAAAAAAGACAGTTGGCGCCCTCGAGAAGGTTTTATATTTAAAAAAAGGCAGTTGGGACCCCAAGAAAATTTCACGTTAAAAACAGACAGTTGGGACCACAGAGACGGTTTTACATTAAAAAAAGGACAGTTGGGATCCCAGAGAAGGTTTTATATTATAAACAAGACAGTTGGGACCCCCGAGAAGGTTTTACATCCTGCAAAAAAATAGATTTGAAGCCCCCGAGAAGGTTTTATATTTTTAAAGAAGACAGTTGGAAGCCCCGAGAGAGTTTCACATAAAAAAAAACATATTTAGCGCCCCCGAGAAGCTTTTACAATTTCAAAAAAGACAGTTGGGAGCCCGGAGAAGGTTTCACATTATAAAAAAAGACAGTTGGCGCATTCGAGAAAGTTTTATATATAAAAAAAGGCAGTTGGGACTCCCAAGAATATTTCACGTTAAAAACTGACAGTTGGGACCACAGAGAAGGTTTTACATTAAAAAAAAGACAGTTGGGATCCCAGAGAAGGTTTTATATTATAAACAAGACAGTTGAAACCCCCGAGAAGGTTTTACATCCTACAAAAAAATAGATTTGAAGCCCCCGAGAAGGTTTCATATTTTAAAAAAAGACAGGTGGAAGCCCCGAGAGAGTTTCACATAAAAAAAACATATTTAGCGCCCCCGAGAAGCTTTTACAATTTCAAAAAAGACAGTTGGGAGCCCCGAGAAGGTTTCACATTATAAAAAAAGACAGTTGGCGCCCTCGAGAAGGTTTTATATTTAAAAAAAGGCAGTTGAAACCCCCAAGAATATTTCACGTTAAAAACAGACAGTTGGGACCACAGAGAAGGTTTTACATTAAAAAAAAGGCAGTTGGGATCCCAGAGAAGGTTTTATATTATAAACAAGACAGTTGGGACCCCCGAGAAGGTTTTACATCCTACAAAAAAATAGATTTGAAGCCCCCGAGAAGGTTTCATATTTTTAAAAAAGACAGTTGGAAGCCCCGAGAGAGTTTCACATAAAAAAAACATATTTGGCGCCCCCGAAAAGCTTTTACAATTTCAAAAAAGACAGTTGGGAGCCCCGAGAAGGTTTAACATCATAAAAAATACAGTTTGCGCCCTCGAGAAGGTTTTATATTTAAAAAAAGGCAGTTGGGACACCCAAGAAGATTTCACGTTAAAAAGCAGACAGTTGGGACTACAGAGAAGGTTTTACATTAAAAAAAGACAGTTGGGATTCCAGAGAAGGTTTTATATTATAAACAAGACAGTTGGGACCCCCGAGAAGGTTTTACATCCTACAAAAAAATAGATTTGAAGCCCCTGAGAAGGTTTTATATTTTTAAAAAAGACAGTTGGAAGCCCCGAGAGAGTTTCACATAAAAAAAACATATTTAGGGCTCCCGAGAAGCTTTTACAATTTCAAAAAAGACAGTTGGGAGCCCCGAGAAGGTTTCACAATATAAAAAAAGACAGTTGGCGCCCTCGAGAAGGTTTTATATTTAAAAAAAGACAGTTGGGACCCCCAAGAAGATTTCACGTTAAAAACAGACAGTTGGGACGACAGAGAAGGTTTTACATTAAAAAAAGGACAGTTGGGATTCCAGAGAAGGTTTTATATTATAAACAAGACAGTTGGGACCCCCGAGAAGGTTTTACATCCTGCAAAAAAATAGATTTGAAGCCCCCGAGAAGGTTTTATATTTTTAAAGAAGACAGTTGGAAGCCCCGAGAGAGTTTCACATAAAAAAAAACATATTTAGCGCCCCCGAGAAGCTTTTACAATTTCAAAAAAGACAGTTGGGAGCCCGGAGAAGGTTTCACATTATAAAAAAAGACAGTTGGCGCATTCGAGAAAGTTTTATATATAAAAAAAGGCAGTTGGGACTCCCAAGAATATTTCACGTTAAAAACAGACAGTTGGGACCACAGAGAAGGTTTTACATTAAAAAAAAAGACAGTTGGGATCCCAGAGAAGGTTTTATATTATAAACAAGACAGTTGGGACCCCCGAGAAGGTTTTACATCCTACAAAAAAATAGATTTGAAGCCCCCGAGAAGGTTTTATATTTAAAAAAAGACAGTTGGAAGCCCCGAGAGAGTTTCACATAAAAAAAACATATTTAGCGCCCCCGAGATGATTTTACAATTTCAAAAAAGACAGTTGGGAGCCCCGAGAAGGTTTCACATTATAAAAAAAGACAGTTGGCGCATTCGAGAAGGTTTTATATTTAAAAAAAGGCAGCTGGGACCCCCAAGAAAATTTCACGTTAAAAACTGACAGTTGGGACCACAGAGAAGGTTTTACATTAAAAAAAAGACAGTTGGGATCCCAGAGAAGGTTTTATATTATAAACAAGACAGTTGGGACCACCGAGAAGGTTTTACATCCTACAAAAAAATAGATTTGAAGCCCCCGAGAAGGTTTTATATTTTAAAAAAAGACAGTTGGAAGCCCCGAGAGAGTTTCACATAAAAAAAACATATTTAGCGCTCCCGAGAAGCTTTTACAATTTCAAAAAAGACAGTTGGGAGCCCCCAGAAGGTTTCACATTATAAAAAAAGACAGTTGGCGCCCTCGAGAAGTTTTTATATTTAAAAAAAGGCAGTTGGGACCCCCAAGAAGATTTCACGTTAAAAACAGACAGTTGGGACCCCAGAGAAGGTTTTACATTAAAAAAAAGACAGTTGGGATTCCTGAGAAGGTTTTATATTATAAACAAGACAGTTGGGACCCCCGAGAAGGTTTTACATCCTACAAAAAAATAGATTTGAAGCCCCCGAGAAGGTTTTATATTTTTAAAAAAGACAGTTGGAAGCCCCGAAAGAGTTTCACATAAAAAAACATATTTAGCGCCCCCGAGAAGCTTTTACAATTTCAAAAAAGACAGTTGGGAGCCCCGAGAAGGTTTCACATTATAAAAAAAGACAGTTGGCGCCCTCGAGAAGGTTTTATATTTAAAAAAAGGCAGTTGGGACCCCAAGAAAATTTCACGTTAAAAACAGACAGTTGGGACCACAGAGACGGTTTTACATTAAAAAAAGGACAGTTGGGATCCCAGAGAAGGTTTTATATTATAAACAAGACAGTTGGGACCCCCGAGAAGGTTTTACATCCTGCAAAAAAATAGATTTGAAGCCCCCGAGAAGGTTTTATATTTTTAAAGAAGACAGTTGGAAGCCCCGAGAGAGTTTCACATAAAAAAAAACATATTTAGCGCCCCCGAGAAGCTTTTACAATTTCAAAAAAGACAGTTGGGAGCCCGGAGAAGGTTTCACATTATAAAAAAAGACAGTTGGCGCATTCGAGAAAGTTTTATATATAAAAAAAGGCAGTTGGGACTCCCAAGAATATTTCACGTTAAAAACTGACAGTTGGGACCACAGAGAAGGTTTTACATTAAAAAAAAGACAGTTGGGATCCCAGAGAAGGTTTTATATTATAAACAAGACAGTTGAAACCCCCGAGAAGGTTTTACATCCTACAAAAAAATAGATTTGAAGCCCCCGAGAAGGTTTCATATTTTAAAAAAAGACAGGTGGAAGCCCCGAGAGAGTTTCACATAAAAAAAACATATTTAGCGCCCCCGAGAAGCTTTTACAATTTCAAAAAAGACAGTTGGGAGCCCCGAGAAGGTTTCACATTATAAAAAAAGACAGTTGGCGCCCTCGAGAAGGTTTTATATTTAAAAAAAGGCAGTTGAAACCCCCAAGAATATTTCACGTTAAAAACAGACAGTTGGGACCACAGAGAAGGTTTTACATTAAAAAAAAGGCAGTTGGGATCCCAGAGAAGGTTTTATATTATAAACAAGACAGTTGGGACCCCCGAGAAGGTTTTACATCCTACAAAAAAATAGATTTGAAGCCCCCGAGAAGGTTTCATATTTTTAAAAAAGACAGTTGGAAGCCCCGAGAGAGTTTCACATAAAAAAAACATATTTGGCGCCCCCGAAAAGCTTTTACAATTTCAAAAAAGACAGTTGGGAGCCCCGAGAAGGTTTAACATCATAAAAAATACAGTTTGCGCCCTCGAGAAGGTTTTATATTTAAAAAAAGGCAGTTGGGACACCCAAGAAGATTTCACGTTAAAAAGCAGACAGTTGGGACTACAGAGAAGGTTTTACATTAAAAAAAGACAGTTGGGATTCCAGAGAAGGTTTTATATTATAAACAAGACAGTTGGGACCCCCGAGAAGGTTTTACATCCTACAAAAAAATAGATTTGAAGCCCCCGAGAAGGTTTTATATTTTATAAAAAGACAGTTGGAAGCCCCGAGAGAGTTTCACTTAATAAAAACATATTTAGGGCTCCCGAGAAGCTTTTACAATTTCAAAAAAGACAGTTGGGAGCCCCGAGAAGGTTTCACATTATAAAAAAAGACAGTTGGGGCCCTCGAGAAGGTTTTATATTTAAAAAAAGGCAGTTGGGACCCCAAGAAGATTTCACGTTAAAAACAGACAGTTGGGACCCCAGAGACGGTTTAACATTAAAAAAAAAGACAGTTGGGATCCCAGACAAGGTTTTATATTATAAACAAGACAGTTGGGACCCCCGAGAAGGTTTTACATCCTACAACAAAATAGATTTGAAGCCCCCGAGAAGGTTTTATATTTTTAAAAAAGACAGTTGGAAGCCCCGAGAGAGTTTCACATAAAAAAAAACATATTTAGCGCCCCCGAGAAGCTTTTACAATTTCAAAAAAGACAGTTGGGAGCCCCGAGAAGGTTTCACATTATAAAAAAAGACAGTTGGCGCATTCGAGAAGGTTTTATATTTAAAAAAAGGCAGTTGGGACCCCAAGAAAATTTCACGTTAAAAACAGACAGTTGGGACCACAGAGACGGTTTTACATTAAAAAAAGCACAGTTGGGATCCCAGAGAAGGTTTTATATTATAAACAAGACAGTTGGGACCCCCGAGAAGGTTTTACATCCTACAAAATAGTAAATTTGAAGTCGCCGAGAAGGTTTTATATATTTAAAAAATACAGTTGGAAGCCCCGAGAGAGTTTCACATAAAAAAACACATTTAGCGCCCCCGAGAAGCTTTTACAATATCAAAAAAGACAGCTGGGAGCCCCGAGAAGGTTTCACATTATAAAAAAAGGCAGTTGGCGCCCCCGAGAAGGTTTTATATTATAAACAAGACAGTTGGGACCCCCGAGAAGGTTTCACATCCTACAAAAAATAGATTTGAAGCCCCCGAGAAGGTTTTATATTTTTAAAAAAGACAGTTGGAAGCCCCGAGAGAGTTTCACTTAAAAAAAAACATATTTATACGGGCTCCCGAGAAGCTTTTACAATTTCAAAAAAGACAGTTGGGAGGCCCGAGAAGGTTTCACATTATAAAAAAAGACAGTTGGCGCCCTCGAGAAGGTTTTATATTTAAAAAAAGGCAGTTGGGACCCCCAAGAAGATTTCACGTTAAAAACAGACAGTTGGGACCACAGAGAAGGTTTTACATCCTACAAAATAATAGATTTGAAGTCGCCGAGAAGGTTTTATATATTTAAAAAATACAGTTGGAAGCCCCGAGAGAGTTTCACATAAAAAAACACATTTAGCGCCCCCGAGAAGCTTTTACAATATCAAAAAAGACAGCTGGGAGCCCCGAGAAGGTTTCACATTATAAAAAAAGGCAGTTGGCGCCCCCGAGAAGGTTTTATATTATAAACAAGACAGTTGGGACCCCCGAGAAGGTTTTACATCCTACAAAAAAATAGATTTGAAGCCCCCGAGAAGGTTTTATATTTAAAAAAAGACAGTTGGAAGCCCCGAGAGAGTTTCACATAAAAAAAAACATATTTAGCGCGCCCGAGATGATTTTACAATTTCAAAAAAGACAGTTGGGAGCCCCGAGAAGGTTTCACATTATAAAAAAAGACAGTTGGCGCATTCGAGAAGGTTTTATATTTAAGAAAAGGCATGAAGATTTCACGTTAAAAACAGACAGTTGGGACCACAGAGACGGTTTTACATTAAAAAAAAAGACAGTTGGGATCCCAGAGAAGATTTTACATTATAAAAAAGACAGTTGTGTCCCCCAAGAAGGGTTCACATTAAAAAAAAGACAGTTGGGGCCCCCGAGAAGATTTTACATTTTTAAAAAGACATTTGGGACTCCCGAAAGGGTTTCACATTAAAAAAAGTCAGTTACTGCCTTCGAGAATGTTTCACATTCTTAAAAAAAACCTTTGGCGCCCCCGAGAAGGTTTTACATTTTAACAAAGGACAGTTGGGACCCCAGAGAAAGTTTTACATTAAAAAAAAGACAGTTGGGATTCCAGAGAATATTTTACATTCTTAAAAAAAACAGTTAATGCCCCCGAGAAGGTTTTACATTAAAAAAAACCCTTGGAACCCCCGAGAAGGTTTTACATTAAAAATAAGACAGTTGGAGCCCCCGAGAAGATTTTACATTCCAAAAAATTTGGGATCCTACAGAAGATTTTACATTATAAAAAAAGACAGTTGGGGCCCCCAAGAAGGTTTTACATTATAAAAAAAGACATTTGGGACCCCCAAGAAGGTTTTATATTATAAAAGAGACAGTTGGGACCCTCGAGAATGTTTAACATTCTTAAGACTGACATTTGGTGCCCCCGAGAGGGTTTTACGCTCTTATAAAAGACAGTTGGGACCCCCGAGAAGGTTTCACATTGTTAAAAAAAATATTTGGGGCTCCCGAGAAGGTTTTACGTTAAAAAAAAAGACAGTTGGGACCTCCGAGAAGGCTTTGCATTCTAAAAAACAGACAAGTAGGGGCCCCGAGAAGGTTTTACATTAAAAAAAAACACACAGTTGGGACCCTCGAGAAGGTTTCACATTATCAAAGAAAAACAGTTGGGGCCCCCGAGAAAGGTTCACATTTTTAAAAAAGACAGTTGGGACCCTCGAGCAGGTTTAACATTCTTACGAAAAACATTTGGGGCCCCGAGAGTGTTTTACATTTTTAAAAAAGACAGTTGGGACCCCAGAGAAAGTTTTACATTAAAAAAAAGACAGTTGGGATTCCAGAGAATATTTTACATTCTTAAAAAAAACAGTTAATGCCCCCGAGAAGGTTTTACATTAAAAAAAACCCTTGGAACCCCCGAGAAGGTTTTACATTAAAAATAAGACAGTTGGAGCCCCCGAGAAGATTTTACATTCCAAAAAATTTGGGATCCTACAGAAGATTTTACATTATAAAAAAAGACAGTTGGGGCCCCCAAGAAGGTTTTACATTATAAAAAAAGACATTTGGGACCCCCAAGAAGGTTTTATATTATAAAAGAGACAGTTGGGACCCTCGAGAATGTTTAACATTCTTAAGACTGACATTTGGTGCCCCCGAGAGGGTTTTACGCTCTTATAAAAGACAGTTGGGACCCCCGAGAAGGTTTCACATTGTTAAAAAAAATATTTGGGGCTCCCGAGAAGGTTTTACGTTAAAAAAAAAAGACAGTTGGGACCTCCGAGAAGGCTTTGCATTCTAAAAAACAGACAAGTAGGGGCCCCGAGAAGGTTTTACATTAAAAAAAAACACACAGTTGGGACCCTCGAAAAGGTTTCACATTATCAAAGAAAAACAGTTGGGGCCCCCGAGAAAGGTTCACATTTTTAAAAAAGACAGTTGGGACCCTCGAGCAGGTTTAACATTCTTACGAAAAACATTTGGGGCCCCGAGAGTGTTTTACATTTTTAAAAAAGACAGTTGGGAACCCCGAGAAGGTTTCACATAGTTAAAAAAAAATTGGGGCCCGCGGGAAGGTTTTACTTGAATAAAAAAGACAGTTGGGACCTCCGAGAAGGCTTTACATTCTAAAAAAGAGACATGTAGAAGCCCCGAGAAGGTTTTACATTAAAAAAAGACAGTTGAGGCCCTCGAGAAGGTTTTACATTAAAAAAACCTCTTGGAAGCCCCGAGAAGGTTTTACATTAAAAATAAGACAGTTGGAGCCCCCTAGAAGATTTTACATTCCAAAAAATTTGGGATCGTGGAGAAGGTTTTACATTATAAAAAAAGACAATTGGGACCCCCAAGGAGGTTTTACATTATAAAAAAAGACATTTGGGACCCCCAAGAAGGTTTTATATTATAAAAAAAGACAATTGGAACCCTCGAGAAGGTTTAACATTCTTAAGACAGACATTTGGTGGCCCCGAGAGGGTTTTACGCTTTCAAAAAAGACGGTTGGGACCCCCGAGAAGGTTTCACATTGTTAAAAAAAATATTTGGGGCTCCCGAGAAGGTCTTACGTTAAATAAAAGACAGTTGAGACCTCCGAGAAGGCTTTGCATTCTAAAAAACAGACAAGTAGGGGCCCCGAGAATGATTTATATTAAAAAAAAAACACACAGTTGGGACCCTGGAGAAGGTTTCAGTTTATCAAAAAAAAAACAGTTGGGGCCCCCGAGAAAGGTTCACATTTTAAAAAAGGACAGTTGGGACCCTCGAGAAGGTTTAACATTCTTACGAAAAACATTTGGGGCCCCGAGAGTGTTTTACATTTTTAAAAAAGACAGTTGGGACCCCCGAGAAGGTTTCACATAGTTAAAAAAAAATTGGGGCCCGCGGGAAGGTTTTACTTGAATAAAAAGACAGTTCGGACCTCCGAGAAGGCTTTACATTCTAAAAAAGAGACATGTAGAGGCCCCGAGAAGATTTTACATTAAAAAAAAGACAGTTGGGGCCCTCCAGAAGGTTTTACATTAAAAAAAGCCCTAGGAAGCCCCGAGAAGGTTTTACTTTAAAAAAAAGACAGTTGGAGCCCCCGAGAAGGTTTTACATTCCAAAAAATTTGGGATCCTAGAGAAGGTTTTACATTATAAAAAAAGACAGTTGGGACTCCCAAGGAGGTTTTACATTATAAAAAAAGACATTTGGGACCCCCAAGAAAGTTTTATATTATAAAAAAAAGACAATTGGGGCCCTCGAGAAGGTTTAACACTCTTAAGACAGACATTTGTTGCCCCCGAGAGGGTTTTACGCTTTTAAAAAAGACAGTTGGGACCCCGAGAAGGTTTCACATAGTTAAAAAACAATTGGGGCCCGCGGGAAGGTTTTACTTGAATAAAAAAGACAGTTGGGATCTCCGGGAAGGCTTTACATTCTAAAAAAGAGACATGTAGGGGCTCCGAGAAGGTTTTACATAAAAAAAGACTGTTGGGGCCCTCATGAAAGTTTTACATTAAAAAAAGCCCTTGGAACCCCCGAGAAGGTTTTACATTAAAAATAAGACAGTTGGAGCCCCCGAGAAGATTTTACATTCCAAAAAATTTGGGATCCTAGAGAAGGTTTTACATTATAAAAAAGACAGTTGGGACCCCCAAGAAGGTTCTACATTATAAAAAAGACATTTGGGACTCCCAAGAAAGTTTTATATTATAAAAAAAGACAATTGGGACCCTCGAGAAAGTTCAACATTCTTAAGACAGATATTTGGTGCCCCCGAGAGGGTTTTACGCTTTTAAAAAAGACAGTTGGAACCCCCGAGAAGGTTTCACATTGTTAAAAAAAATATTTGGGGCTCCCGAGAAGGTTTTACGTTAAAAAAAAAGACAGTTGGGACCTCCGAGAAGGCTTTGCATTCTAAAAAACAGACAAGTAGGGGCCCCGAGAAGGTTTTATATTAAAAAAAAACACACAGTTTAGACCCTCGAGAAGATTTCACATTATCAAAAAAAAAAAATAGTTGCGGCCCCCGAGAAAGGTTCACATTTTTAAAAAAGACAGTTGGGACCCTCGAGAAGGTTTAACATTCTTACGAAAAACATTTGGGGCCCCGAGAGTGTTTTACATTTTTAAAAAAGACAGTTGGGACCCCCGAGAAGGTTTCACATAGTTAAAAAAAAATTGGGGCCCGCGGGAAGGTTTTACTTGAATAAAAAGACAGTTCGGACCTCCGAGAAGGCTTTACATTCTAAAAAAGAGACATGTAGAGGCCCCGAGAAGATTTTACATTAAAAAAAAGACAGTTGGGGCCCTCCAGAAGGTTTTACATTAAAAAAAGCCCTAGGAAGCCCCGAGAAGGTTTTACATTAAAAAAAAGACAGTTGGAGCCCCCGAGAAGATTTTACATTCCAAAAAATTTGGGATCCTAGAGAAGGTTTTACATTATAAAAAAAGACAGTTGGGACTCCCAAGGAGGTTTTACATTATAAAAAAAGTCATTTGGGACCCCCAAGAAAGTTTTATATTATAAAAAAAGACAATTGGGGCCCTCGAGAAGGTTTAACACTCTTAAGACAGACATTTGGTGCCCCCGAGAGGGTTTTACGCTTTTAAAAAAGACAGTTGGGACCCCGAGAAGGTTTCACATAGTTAAAAAACATTTGGGGCCCGCGGGAAGGTTTTACTTGAATAAAAAAGACAGTTGGGATCTCCGGGAAGGCTTTACATTCTAAAAAAGAGACATGTAGGGGCTCCGAGAAGGTTTTACATAAAAAAAAGACAGTTGGGGCCCTCATGAAAGTTTTACATTAAAAAAAGCCCTTGGAAGCCCCGAGAAGGTTTTACATTAAAAATAAGACAGTTGGAGCCCCCGAGAAGATTTTACATTCCAAAAAATTTGGGATCCTAGAGAAGGTTTTACATTATAAAAAAAGACAGTTGGGACCCCCAAGAAGGTTCTACATTATAAAAAAGACATTTGGGACTCCCAAGAAAGTTTTATATTATAAAAAAAGACAATTGGGACCCTCGAGAAGGTTCAACATTCTTAAGACAGATATTTGGTGCCCCCGAGAGGGTTTTACGCTTTTAAAAAAGACAGTTGGGACCCCCGAGAAGGTTTCACATTGTTAAAAAAAATATTTGGGGCTCCCGAGAAGGTTTTACGTTAAAAAAAAAGACAGTTGGGACCTCCGAGAAGGCTTTGCATTCTAAAAAACAGACAAGTAGGAGCCCCGAGAAGGTTTTACATTAAAAAAGAACACACAGTTGGGACCCTTGAGAAGGTTTCACATTATCAAAGAAAAACAGTTGGGGCCTCCGAGAAAGGTTCACATTTTTAAAAAAGACAGTTGGGACCCTCGAGCAGGTTTAACATTCTAACGAAAAACATTTGGGGCCCCGAGAGTGTTTTACATTTTTAAAAAAGACAGTTGGGAACCCCGAGAAGGTTTCACATAGTTAAAAAAAATTTGGGGCCCGCGGGAAGATTTTACTTGAATAAAAAGACAGTTCGGACCTCCGAGAAGGCTTTACATTCTAAAAAAGAGACATGTAGAGGCCCCGAGAAGATTTTACATTAAAAAAAAGACAGTTGGGGCCCTCCAGAAGGTTTTACATTAAAAAAAGCCCTAGGAAGCCCCGAGAAGGTTTTACATTAAAAAAAAAGACAGTTGGGACTCCCAAGGAGGTTTTACATTATAAAAAAAGACATTTGGGACCCCCAAGAAAGTTTTATATTATAAAAAAAGACAATTGGGGCCCTCGAGAAGGTTTAACACTCTTAAGACAGACATTTGGTGCCCCCGAGAGGGTTTTACGCTTTTAAAAAAGACAGTTGGGACCCCGAGAAGGTTTCACATAGTTAAAAAACAATTGGGGCCCGCGGGAAGGTTTTACTTGAATAAAAAAGACAGTTGGGATCTCCGGGAAGGCTTTACATTCTAAAAAAGAGATATGTAGGGGCTCCGAGAAGGTTTTACATAAAAAAAAGACAGTTGGGGCCCTCATGAAAGTTTTACATTAAAGAAAGCCCTTGGAAGCCCCGAGAAGGTTTTACATTAAAAATAAGACAGTTGGAGCCCCCGAGAAGATTTTACATTCCAAAAAATTTGGGATCCTAGAGAAGGTTTTACATTATAAAAAAAGACAGTTGGGACCCCCAAGAAGGTTCTACATTATAAAAAAGACATTTGGGACTCCCAAGAAAGTTTTATATTATAAAAAAAGACAATTGGGACCCTCGAGAAGGTTCAACATTCTTAAGACAGATATTTGGTGCCCCCGAGAGGGTTTTACGCTTTTAAAAAAGACAGTTGGGACCCCCGAGAAGGTTTCACATTGTTAAAAAAATATTTGGGGCTCCCGAGAAGGTTTTACGTTAAAAAAAAAGACAGTTGGGACCTCCGAGAAGGCTTTGCATTCTAAAAAACAGACAAGTAGGAGCCCCGAGAAGGTTTTACATTAAAAAAGAACACACAGTTGGGACCCTTGAGAAGGTTTCACATTATCAAAAAAAAACAGTTGGGGCCTCCGAGAAAGGTTCACATTTTTAAAAAAGACAGTTGGGACCCTCGAGCAGGTTTAACATTCTAACGAAAAACATTTGGGGCCCCGAGAGTGTTTTACATTTTTAAAAAAGACAGTTGGGAACCCCGAGAAGGTTTCACATAGTTAAAAAAAATTTGGGGCCCGCGGGAAGGTTTTACTTGAATAAAAAAGACAGTTGGGACCTCTGAGGAGGCTTTACATTCTAGAAAAGAGACATGTAGATGCCCCGAGAAGGTTTTACATTAAAAAAAAGACAGTTGTGGCCCTCGAGAAGGTTCCACATAAACAAAAGACATTTGGCGCCCTCGAGAAGGTTTTACATTAAAAAAAAGACAGTTGGGGCTTTCGAGAAGGTTTTACATTTAAAAAAAAAACACACAGTTGGGACCCCCGAGAACGTTTCACATTCTTAGAACAGACATTTGGGGCCCCCGAGAAGGTTTTGCATTTCTAAAAAAGACAGTTGGGACCCCCGAGAAGGTTTCACATTAAAAAAAAAGACAGTTGGGGCCCCCGAGAAGATTTTACATTATTAATAAAACACAGTTGTGAACCCTAAGAAGGTCTGACATTGTTAAAAAAGATAGTTGGGACTCCCGAGAAGGTTTCACATTCTTAAAAAAATACATTTGGAGCCCCCGAGAATATTTTACATTTTAAAAAAGACAGTTGGGAACGCCGAGAAGGTTTTACATTTTAAGAAAATTGGTTGACTGAACTTTCCTCGCACCGAAAGTACAATGAAACAGATCTAGCATTTTCGAGTTGAGTTTTTACTCTACACAATTTTGTATTGGTGCAGTGTAGCTTGCTAAGATAAGACTGATTGTGGCAAATCACATACCCTCTAAGAAAATAGAGGGCGGGTGAGCGGGGCTGATCTGCTTGTTAAGATAAGATTGATTTTGGTAAATGACATACACTCTAAGAAAATAAAGGGTGGGAGAGAGGGGGGGGGGCTAGTACTTGCTACGATAAGACTGATTGTGGCAATAAACAATAGAGGGCGGGTGGGCGGGCCTAGTACTTGCTAAGATTAGATTTATTTTGGTAAATAACATATTTTCTAAGAAAAAGGAGGGTGGGTGGGCGGGGCTAATACTTGCTAGGTTAGGACTGAACAATATTAAGAGTAGTCACTGGAACAAAGAAGGAGTGGGTGTGCGGGGCTACTACTTGTTCATAAAACTAGAAAAAAGTTAAATTTAGCCCCGCCCAGGCCTCCTTTCTCCATTTTTCTGACATATTGTATTTGGTGTAAAATGGAAATTGAAAAATAACAGTATTGTATTCCCAAAATTGTCTTGGAAAATAAAGTGAGACGTTCCTGATTTAACCAATAAAATAAATTGACAATGATAAATCACAAGTAAAAACTCATCACATTTTGCACATTTCGGGTAGAATTTATTCGGCAAAATTTTAAAATGATCTCATCAATTTTTTGGGGAATTAAACAGATATATTTATTCTGATTAATAATTTACCATGCTTCCAAGTACCTCAAAGCGTCTGCAAGATTTCAAAGTATTCAATTTTGCAGTTCTTGATTTAATCAATAAAATACATTTGACTCAGTCATTAATTTTTTTCAAGCACAAAAATATTAATGCTGTGATAAATCACATCATATTATACACATTTAAGATTTTGTTAGCAACATTTTGAGGTGACGTCATCAATTTTTTAGGGGGAATGAGCAAAATAAATACATTTTCTTCAAAAATTTTCCATGCTTATGATAATTTTAGACATCTCCAAGATTTCAAAGCATTGGGTTTTGCAGTTCCTGATTAAATCAACAAAATAAGTTCACCCATTTATTAGTTTTTTCAGCTACCCTGTATAAGCAAATCCAAAAAATATTAATGAAATGACAAACGGGTGGCCAAATTTTGAATCGAACGCGCGACGTCCAGTCGGCATTCCTGACTCGTAACTACTATAAACTGTTATACCGTGGATTACGTTTTTGCAAAAATTTGGACGGCTACGGAAAATCGCAAATCGGTTTCGTAAACCACACTTATAGGACCATAATATTGTTGTATAGCAGTTAAATCAACTAAACACAGAATTCTTTAAAATTATGTTATCAAATTTTGGTGGGGATGATTAACACAATTTGACAACAATCGGCCGAGCAGATTTTATTTTATAAAAACGCAATAAAAAAAAATCCACGTCATAATTGATCTGTTTGCTGAAAAAATAATACAATTTACCTTAAAATAGACGAAAAAACTGGTAAAAAGAGGTGAAATAGATGAGATTCCTCTATACAGGCCTGCAACAAATAAGTCCATTCACTATCAACTCCCAAATTCGAACCCACCTTTTCGCCAAATTAAGCCCCCATGTCGTAATCGCCTCCACTTTTCCCTACTCTTCACTTCAATTTTCCCGGAACAGCACTCACCTTGCAGCGTTGATAAGAATAATGCATACCTCGCCAACATCGTTCACTGTCCACACTGGTTATAACGCGTCAAGATTCGTAATTCCTGATAATCCACACGTAACCAGCGTTGACGTAGCCCTCACCAAAGCCAGCAAGAACCGACCGACCAAGAAAAGATCGTCAAAATCGTCAAAACAATCAACCTCCACGCAAAATTAATTAACGAATCGCTTCCAGGCCAATCCGTCCGGTCTCGAATCAGTGTCGTACATGTTACATAATAAAGAAAAACCGTAGCGATCAATTATCCTTTCCCCGGCTTTGTGGCTCGCCGCCGCTCACCGTCCTCGTCGCACTCGTACAAAAGATCTCGAATTTAGATCATGTCGCAGGGCACGAAAGCGGCATAGATAGTTAGTCCTTGTATTTGTCACCTGCCGGATTTTTACCGAAAATGCCCGATCTTGATAAGCGGCAACATCCATCCAGTGGCAAAACCAGGTAAACGAACCTTTTATACGAAGTCGGAGCGGCGATTAGGTCGGCTGGCGAGCGATGGTTAAGGGAAGTGTTTACTCACCTCCTTCGAAAAAATAGTGACGTCAAAAATTATCAAAAAATTCTGAAGGCTTATTCAAGTTTTGTCAAGTACAGTGAGCTGTTGCTCCATCTTGTTGAACGTAACCATTTTCAATTTAACCGTTATTGAGTTCATTCTCAAATGAAGTCAAAATATCTTGTTGATATCGAATTTAAATTTTCTTAAAATATCAGAAACAGAAAAAAACGACAAGAATAAAACGAAAAAAAAGCTATAATAGAAAATCAATAAGCAAAAGATATTGGTCGGGTCAAGGTAGGTCAGGTCAGATCAAATTTTTGAATTTTATTAATGCCATCGCAGTTAAATATTTAAAGCAAAAAAGGGACAATCAAAAAAAACCTTTAACAAAGACAACACAACAAACAAAGCAATAAAACTTGAAGTCGTTTTTGCTGTATTTCTTTAAATTACTAAGAAAGTCAATATTTAAAAAAATTGATCATTATTGAACAGAAAATTTTCCGAAAATAAAAAAATGGCCTTATACGAATCTCAAGAAGTTTTACACGACAGATTTTTTGGAACACAAAGGAAGTCGTTTTGTGGTAGCTCTTTAAATACCTAAGGAAAAGAAGAAAACATTTTCGAAAAGTTAAAAAAAAGGTCGTGCTTTCTTTATTTAAATTGCAAAATAAAAAAAAATGGTCTTATTCGAACCTAAAGAAATTTTAATAAGCACAGATTTTCTTCAAATAACAAATCTGAAATCTTTTTTGCAGTGGCTCTTTAAATTTCTAAGAAAAATAAACATATTTTCCAAAATTTGTTCAAAAAAATGATTAAAAGTCGTCGAAATTGAACTAGAGAACTCCAAAAAACTTAACTGCCGGGAAATAAAAAAGGCATTTTGTTGGTAAATTTTTCGAACAGTCTGATCGTGTTGGTCAGATTAGGTCAGGTCAGGAGGAGTTAGGTCAATTCTTGGAATTTTATATCACCGGGATTTAAAATAATGGAAAAATCCTGAATATTAAGTAAACTAGATAAATAATAGACAAAAAACAAAAAAACACGATACAAGAGGGAGAGACAAAAAAGGAAAAAAAACACCTTAAAAGAAGACAACAAAAACAAGACAATGAAAAAGTTACAAAAAATGCCAGACAATACGATAAAAAACGACAATAAACAACAAAGTGTAAAAAATGTAACTGACAAGAAAAGGTATAAAAATAAAAAACGACAAAATAAGTTAAAAAAACAGGAGACGACAAAAAATGCCAAAAAAAACGGAAAAAAGAAGGTGACAAAATGCTACTGAAAAGACAACAAAAATACGTAGACACGTTACAAAAAGACTAAAAAATTAAAGAACAATGAAACAGGTACAAAAAAAAAATCACAAAAGAAGTAAAAAAAATTGCTCTAAAGAGTTTAGACAGTACTTCCCTCGCTGTCGGAAACGTGACGACTGCATGCCTATTATGTTTTTTTTTCTTAGTAGATTTCCAAGCATTCGGTTTTATAGTTCCTGAGTAAATCAATAAAATAAATTTACGCATTCATTTATTTTTTTTGAGTCACCCGGTATATGCAAATTCAAATAATATGTATGGAATGATAAATTACAAGTTCAAACTTATCATATTTTGTACATTCTAGATTTCAAAGCATTCGGATTAGCAGATTCAAAATTAAATTGCAAAATGTTGTTTTATAATTTTGATTTTTTTCCAAAAATGTGGACGTTTCGGGTAAAAACTCAATTCGGAGTCGTAAACTACATGTTTAGGACTATATTATTTTATTTAAAACCTATTTACTATGTACAATTTTGAAGTGACGTTATCACATTAGTGGTGGGGATGATTAGACAAATTTTGGTTAGCGTTTTACCATCTACATGATATTCCTAATATAAGTACAAAATTTCACAACAATCGGTCCAGTACTTTCGGAGATTATCTGTTTAATAAAAATCCGGGACGGCAGACAGACGGACAGACGGACGGACAGACGGACAGACGGAAATGGGAGACCTATTTCTTCGTCTTCTAGAGAGTCGGCCGACGGACTCGATTACAATACTTCCTTTGCTTACGCTCGGGAAGTAAAAACTAGAAGAAGCTCTGGAATGTACAGAATGTTTCATAGATTACGAAGTTGAAGTCGTTTTTGATGTATTTCTTTAAATTACTAAGAAAGTCAATATTTAAAAAACTTGATCATTATTGAACAGAAAATTTTTCGAAAATAAAAAAATGATTTTTTAGAACACAAATCGGAAGTCGCTTTTGTGGTAGCTCTTTAAATACCTGCGGAAAAGAAGAAAACTTTTCGAAAAAAGAAAAAAAAATCGTCGAAATCAAACTGGAAAAAACTCCAGAATTGATAGAATTCCTCAGAAAATACGAACTTGAAAAAGTTTTTGCTTTTGAAAATTTTCCAAATGGTCTTATTCGAACCTAAATAAATTTTAATATGCACAGATTTTGCTCAAATAACAAATCTGAAATCGTTTTTGCAGTGGCTCTTTAAATTCATAAGAAAAATAAGAAAATATTTTCCAAAAATTGTTCAAAAAAATAATTAAAATTCGTCGAAATTGAACTAGATGAAACAGACACGTGACAAGAAACAAAAACCGAACAAATGAAAAATTACGAAAAAAATGACAAAAAAAGGAAAAAAAAGACTACAATAAAAACACGACAAGAAAAACGTTAGGCCAATTCTTGAAATTTTATATCACCGCAATTTAAAATAATGGAAAAATCCTGAATCTTAATTAAACTAGATAATTAATAGACAAAAAATAAAAAAAAACGATACAAGAGGGAGAGACAAAAAAGGAAAAAAATACCTTAAAAAAGACAACAAAAACAAGACAATGAAAAAGAGATAAAAATAGTGGCTAAAAAAGTTACAATGACAATACGATAAAAAACGACAATCAACAACAAAGTGTAAAAAATGTAACTGACAAAAAAGATATAAAAATAAAAAAACGACAAAAAAGGTATAAAAGAATGTAAAAAAATAAATGAAACAAAACACGACAAAAAAACAAAGAACAATGAAAAAAGTTAAAAAAAGCATAGAAGAAGTAAAAAAAGAAACTGAAAACACGACAGAAACCCCAAAAAAGCTTAACTACCGAGAAATAAAAAATGACATTTTGTTGGTAAATTTTTCAGAGTGATGGTGTTGCTCAGGTCATAGTAATAGACAAAAAGCAAAAAAAAAGTTAAGAAAGAGGGAGAAAAAACAGGCAAAAAATGCTCTAAAAGGGGACACAAAAACAAGGTAATAAAAAAGAGGCAAAAAGGGCGATTAAAAAACTATAAAAAATGCTAGATAACAAATCGATACAAAACAACAATAAAGAACAAGATGTAAAAATGAAAAATCTGCCAAAAAGGGTATAAAAATACAAAAGTGACAATATAAGTTAAAAAAAAACACGACAAAAACTACCAAACAAAAAGGGGAAAAAGAAGGCGATAAAAACAAGAGGCGCAAAAAAATACATAAACAAGACAACAAAAAACGTGACAGGAGAGAAAGGACAAAAGAAATAACGAAAAAACAGTTAAATAAACGACAACAAAACTACAAAAACAATTTTAAAAGAGATTACAAAAAACACAAAAAATGGAAAAAGTTTCGTGGTGGGGAAATAAAAAATTTGGCTTCTTGTTCGTAAATTTTTCGAACAGTCTGATCATGTTGATCAAAGGTCTGGTCAAGCCGACTCAGGTCAATATTCTTCATATTTTGTCACCACAAGTAAAATAATGGAATAACCTTGAACATTTATTACATTATTTAAAGGCAAAAAATGCAAAAAATCGATAAAAAAGGGCGACAAAAACAAAGCGACAAAAAATAGACACAACGATCAGAAAAGACGATGAAAAACGAACAAAATAAGCTTCCAAAAAAGCGCCAAAAACGGTGTTAAAAAAGTTATAAAAACAAAAAGGGAGAAAAAAACTACAAAAAAAACTAAAAAAAAGTTGGATAGAAGCAACAAAAAAAGGCAACCACAAAAAGAATAAAAGGTGACAAAAAAGTGACAAAAGAAAGGGAAAAAATGCGACACGAAGCTACATGAAAAAGACAATAAAACAAAAATGCTACCACAGAAACTTCGAAAATACCGAAAACAATTAAAAAAGACAAGAAAACGACGAAAAAAAGTGAAAAAAAACTTATAAAAACCCGACAAAAAAAAACAAAAAAAGCTTGCAATAATGGAAATATATTTAACAAAATGAACAAAAACGAAAAAAGTAGAGAAAAATAACCAAGAAAAATGATAAAATAAGGACAACAAAAACCAAGGCAATAAAAAAACAACAAAAAAAAGCAATTTAAGAAACTAAAAAATAAACTACTTAAAAAAATATAACAATGCATCAACAAAGAATGACGAAGAAGAAGTCGTCAACAAAATGTGACTTAAACAAGAGGAATTAGAAAAATGTGACAAAAAAGGCATTAAAATAGAGTACTAAAAAATAGCTCCAGAAGAAAAGTGGTAGAAAATTAGCAAAAAAAGGTGACAAAAATTTACATAAGAAAGGTGGCAAAAAGAGTGTGACCAAAACACAAAAAAAGTGACAAAAAACTAGGACCTCGCGGGATTCTTCCTTTTAAAAACAAAACGCCAAGATTTTCTAATGTTTGTATATTCTTTCAAAAATAAAGCAAGAGGCTTCAAAGATTTTTCCACATTCTTAAAATAAAACGATTAGGAATCACTGAAATTTTTAAAACTTTTTCAAAATTAATAGATAAGTCTTTCCGGAAATTTTTCCAAGTAAAAAACACCCTAAGATCCTCCGAGATTGTTTGAAACACTTTCAAAAACACCAGGATCTTCGAGATCTTTCCACATGCTTTAAAAACAAAGGGTTTCTGCGATTTTTTCAAAATCTTTCAAAAACTAAACACCTGAAATTTCTAAGGTCTTTTCAAAGTGTTTCAAAATCCATATAACAGGACCCCCGAAAATTCTCTCACATTCCTACAGTAAATATATATCTAGAATTTGAAAAATAAAAATAATTAAATTTCAAGTGTTCTTTCTTTGTTTTTGGTTGAAACAGTGTTCACTTGCTCCACTTTCCGCGCCTGTCCCCTACGAAAATGTGCTAGAAAACACTACAGGTGTGCGCGTAAACCGGTAGCTCCTACTCTCCGTCCGAAAAAAAACCTGGTGATAAAACCTTATCGTCAATCAGCTTTTTTGTATGTGTGTGTGCGCGTTCTCTCATCTGCATTCAAATTGAGTCGAAGGCGCCCAAAAATTCCTTAAATAGACAACTCGTCTGCTCGGGAGAGATGTATGAAAACGAGAGGAAGATGTGAAACCCACACACGTATGATCTCTATCGCCGCTTCATGCCGAAATGACCATTCTTGGTAATTGGATGAGAATGGGAGATTGTGGAAATGGAGGAGATGATTCATGGTTATGAATTTTCAGTTTTTAGTGGGTTTGAGCCGGGAGAGGATTTTGTTACGATTTGGAGGTGCATCAGATTGCGGACGGGAAGTGAAAGTGTCGAGGAAACGATAAGAGGATTTATGGGCTAATTTGGCACGAGATGATCAGTTGCAAATTCGGCGATGGTTTGGAGTTCCCACGATGAGTGTCGAGGAGAACGAGCCAATTAGGCGGTTACGTGTACGAAAAGTGGAAAGAAAACGGGCCAAGTGCGAACCCTTGAATTACGCCGAGAATTTATAATTGAATCTATTGGCTACCTCGTAATGATATGCTAAAAGTGGCTTCTGCAGACGTACACTTAGTACTTAGTGTAACTAAGCATTAACCCATCATGCTGGCAAATGATGTGGTGTAGCATTTTTGCTCATTTCAATCACCATCTGGTGGTCATTGGAGTGAGGCTTTACTACTTCTTAGTCCTGGATTGAAATGAAAATGGGATGATTGTAAGAATAGGGCGTCTTACAGGACGCAATAAAAATAAATTACCCACATGCAAGTGGTACATATTTCGAAAAATGTGTCTTCAACTCTAATAAAAACAGATTTTGTGAGATGGACAGATGCGTTTTATGAAGAAGAATTTTTGTGGCTTATTTTTGACTTAACTGAACAGACTGACTTAAGGTCAGCCCAATGGTCTCTAATCCAGTTATACTTGTTATTAAGATGGTAAAATGGGTCTTCACATAAGGCGTAATAACCTAAAATGTTTCATTTAATATAGAATTACACAACGAAATTATGAAAAGCAGTAAATGGACTTTTTTATATTGTAAATGGCAAATGATATACCATCTAAGAAAAGAGAGGGTGGGTGGGCGGGGCTAGTACCTGCTAAGATAAGACTGACTTTGGCAAATGACGTATCCTCTAACTAATTTAATTAAATTATTCTAAGAAAAGACACTAGAGGCTTCAACCAAAGCACTGTCAAATTTTTAAACTTTCTAGGAAATTTAGAACTCTTAGCATCTAAGAATTTCAGTTTATTTACAATTTGGAATTTCTATAATTTTTCTAATTTCTAGAATCTTTAAGGTCTTTAGAATATCTGAAGTCTTTAGAATCATTGCAGAATTTGAACACTTTGGAAATAATTGAATTGGTAGGATCTTTAAGACTCTCTAGAATTTCTAGGAATTCTAGGACCCTCAGAATCTTTAAAATATTTAGGATTTTGTTGTCTTTTCTCATATTTAGGTTTTCAGAATTTCAGTCTATATCTCCCAAAATAGTGATCATAAATTTATTCGCAAAAATATACGAGAATTAAATTATTTCTCCATTCACTTGTTTTAAGAAGTCAAAAATATTACACTTAAGCCAATCTACTTGAAAATATTTTTTATTTTCTTTGTTGTCTATAAGTGATTTATAATTATGTAATATAATAATATAATCAATATAATTAATATATTTACATAAAAAATAATATAATCTCTGGAAAACTTTCGAATTCTTCCGGAATTCTCCCACATATATTTTAAATTGAGTAGACTATTTTTGGAACTTCTATATTTTTCATTTCTGGATTCTTTCGGATTCTCTCGTAATTCTTTGAATTCTATCGGATTTTTTCGTATTCTGTCGTATTCTTCCATATTTTCCAAATTATCCAGAATTCTTTCCGATTCTCTTGGATTTTTTCGTATTCTCTCGACTTTTCGTGTTGTCCAGTATTGTTCCGTATTCTATTAGTTTCTCTTAATGGTCTCTCAGATTTTTTTGTAAAATTTACAATATTTTTTACTATCCACTGCATTATTTTTAGAAGTTCTGTTTTTAATTTCTGGATTTTTTTTTAGAAATTTTGACTCTTGGATTTCTCCGTATTTTTTCGAATTTTCTCGAATTTGTTTGAATTCTATTGGATTTTTTCGTATTCTTTCGTATTCTTTCGGATTCTCACGTATTCTTTCAAATTCTCCCGGAGTCTCTGGAATCCTCTCCAATGCTCTCCAATTCTCCTGAGTTTTTTTTTTTTAGAGATTTTAACTTTTTTGGATTTTCTCGGATTTTTTCGAATTCTCTCGAATTTGTTTGAATTCTATTGGATTTTTCCATCTTCTATCGTATTCTTCCATATTTTCTCGAATTATTCCGGATCTCTCGAATTATCCAGGATTCTATCCGATTCTCTTGGAATTTTTCGTTTTCTCTAGTATTTCCTCTTATTCTCGTGGATTTATTCTGATTCATTCAGATCCCTTCGGATTTTGGCGTCTTTTTCGAATGTCTTTGGAGTCTCTAGGGTTCTTTCAGATCCATCCGGATTTTCTTGAATTCTTTAGAATTCACTCTGATTCTCTTGGATTTTTTTGTATTCTCGCCAATAGCTCAGGATTTTTTGGGATTTCCGCGGAGTCTCGGATTTTCTCGACTTCTCTCAGATTCTTTTGGATTTTTTCAGAAATTTTACAATATTTTTTACGAACCACTAGATAATTTTTAGAAGCTCTATGTTTTTAGTTTCTAGATTTTTTTTAGAAATCTTGTTTTTTTTCTCTTGAATTTCTTTGAATTCTATTGGATTTTTCCATATTTTATCGTATTCTTCCATATTCTCTCGAATTATTCCGGATCTCTGAAATTATCCAGGATCCTATTCGATTCTCTTGGAATTTTTCGTTTTCTCTAGTATTTCCTCTTATTCATTCGGATTTGTTCAGACCCCTTCGGATTTTTGTGTCTCTTTCGAATGTTTTTGGAGTCTCTAAGGTTCTTTCAGAACCATCCGGATTCTTTTGGATTCTTTGGAATTCACTCTGATTCTCTTGGACTTTTTTGTATTCTCTCTTATTGTTGTATATTCTTTCAGATTCTTCCGGATTCCCTTGGAGTCTCTCGGATTCTTACGGATTCGTCCTGATTATCTCGAATTCTCTTCGATTCTCTTGAATTTTTTCGTATTTTTTCGAATTGTTCAGTATTTTTTCGGATTTACGCGGAGTCTCCAGGATTCTCTCGACTTTTCTCCGATTCTTTTGGATTTTTTCATATTCGCTAGTATTATTCCATATTCTATCGGTTTCTCTTGGTTTCTCTCAAAGTTCCTCGGATTTTTTCGGAAATTTGACAACATTTTTTACGATCTACTGGACTATTCTTAGAAGTTCGAATTTCTGTATATTTTATTTCTGGATGTTTCTTATAAATCTTGATTTTTTTTGGATTTTCCCGGATTCTTTGGAATTCTCTCGAATTTATTTAAATTATACCGTATTCTTTCTTCCATATTCTCTCGAATTTTATAGAAATCTCTCCGATTCTTTTGGGTTCTTTCGTATTCTCGCGGATTCATTCGCATTCTTTCAGATCCTCTTGGATTTTTGGGTCTTTTTCGAACGTTTCTTGAGTCTCTGAGATGCTTTAGATTCATCCGAATTTTCTTGGAGTCTCTTGGATTTTTTTGTTTTCTCTCGTATTGTTCTATATTTTTCAGTTTTCCCGGATTCTCTCGGAGTCTCGGATTATTTCGGATTCGTCCTTGTTCTCTCGAATTCTCTCCAATTTTCTTGGGTTCTTTAGTATTCCTTCAAATTGTTCAGTATTTTTTCGGATTTTCGCAGTCTCGCATATTCTCTTGACTTTTCTCAGATTCTTTTGGATTTTTTCATGTTCTCTAGTATTCTTCCGGATTCTACCGATTTCTCTTAGTTTCTCTCTGTCTTTCAGATTTTTTCACAAATTCTACAATATATTTTACAATCCATTAGACTATTTTTAGAAGTTTTATATTTTTCATTTCCGGATTTTTTTTTTAGAAATTTTGACTTCTTTTAGATTATCCCGGATTCTCTGGAATTATCTAGAATTCTCTCCGATTCTCCTAGATTTTTTCATATTCTCTAGTATTTTCTCGTATTCTCGCTAATTCACTCGAATTCTTTCAGATTCTCGCGGATTCTTGCATCTTTTTCGAATGTTTCCGGATTCTCTTAGATTCTTTCGAATTCTCTCCGATTCTCTTGGACTTTTTTGTGTCGTCTTGTTTTGTTCTATATTCTTTTAGATTCTCCCAGATTCTCTCGAAGTCTCTCGGATTCTTTCGGATTGGTCCTGATTTTCTCTCCGATTGTCTTGGGTTTCTTCGGATTCTTTCGAACTGATCAGTATTATTTGAATTCTCTCGACTTTTTTCCTATTCTTTTGGATTTTTTCATATTCTCTAGTATTCTTCGGTGTTCTATCGATTTCTCTTGGTTTCTTTCAAAGTCTTTCGCATTTTTTCGGAACTTTAACGATATTTTTTACGATCCTCTAGACTATTTTTAGAAGTTCTAAATTTTTCTTTACTGGAATTTTTTTTAGAAATTTTGACTTTTTTTGGATTCCCCTGATCTTTCGAATTCTCTCTAATTTCTTTTAATTCTATGGATTTTTTTGTATTCTTCCGTATTCTCTCGAATTCTTTCGGACTCACTCAAATTATCCAGAATGCTTTCCGATTCTCTTGCATTTTTTCGTATTCTCTAGTATTTTTTCGTATTCTCGCGGATTCATTCGGATTCTTTCAGATCCCCCTCAGATTTTTGCGTCTTTTTCGAATATATTCGGAGTCTCTAGGATTCTTTGAGATCTATCCGGATTCTTTTGGATTCTTTAGAATTCACTCCGATTCCCTTGGACTTTTTGTATTCTCTCGTATTGTTCTATATTCTTTCAAATTCTTCCAGATTCTCTCGGAGCCTCTCAGATTTTTCCGAATTCGTCCTGATTCTCTCGAATTCTCTCCGATTCTCTTGGATTTTTTCGTATTATCTAGTATTCTTCCGTATTCTATCGTTTCTCTTGGTTTCCCTCAAAGTCCCTTGGAGTTTTTCGGAAATTTTACATTATTTTTTACGATCCACTAGATTATTTTTGGAAGTTTTGTCTTTAGTTTCTGGATTTTTTTTAGAGATTTTGACTTTTTTGTATTTTTCCGGATTCTTTCGAATTCTCTCTAATTTGTTTGAATTCTATAGGATTTTTCCATATTCTATCGTATTCTTCCACATCCTTTCGAATTATTCCGGATCTCCTGAATTATCCAGGATTCTATTCGATTCTCTTGGAATTGAATTTTTCGTTTTCTCTAGTATTTCCTCTTATTCATTCGGATTCGTTCAGATTCCTTCGGATTTTTGCGTCTTTTTCGAATGTTTTTGGAGTCTCTAAGGTTATTTCAGAACCATGCAGATTTTCTTGGACTCTTTAGAATTCACTCCGATTCTCTTGGACTTTTTTGTATTCTTTCGTATTGTTCGAATAAAACTAAGTATGTGTATATTATTAAATGAAAAAAAGCCAAAAATTAAAACACACCTGTACCCAGCCTAATCCTAGTTGTGATGAATTTCTTAAAATTAAATCATTAAAAATCCATATTTCGCAACAAAAATGAAGGAAACGTAAGTGGAGAAGAAAAGATAAAATTTAAGCCCCGCCCACCCACCCTATCTCAATTGTGATGAGTTTTTTATTCGACGTGAGCCAAGGGCGGAGTTTAATTGCAAAATCCCTATTACTCTACAAACAATTACCATGTGAAATGTTTTTAAGTATCGTGTTATTAAAATATGCAATTGTACCAGGGATTCTCACAGTATCGACAAAAAAGGGAATATAATAAGCCAAGAAAGTACCTGCAAATAGGATAAATGATACTGAATGAAATATTTCTTTTGAAAATTACGTTTGTTAATTACAAATATTGACCTCGCGCAGAGTATTATACGTAGAGGTTTCCTTCGAGTGAGAGTGAAATAAACTTATGGCAAAAATCGTTTAAATCAGACAGATTTAAATATAAAGAGCAACGTGGTCAATGACCACGTCCTACCGAAGATCAACGATTTTTCAGTTGCGTTCGGCAACCCTTCTGAAGACAACTTCATGTCTAATTCCTCCTCTTTTGGTGATGACTGAAGGCCCACAAAGTTTGAAAAATGCTCAAAATCGAAACTTGCTTCCAAAGCCCGAAAGAACTCATCGTTGCAAGAATTCCTGCAGCTCCGAACCGGAAGACCTGCACATCGTCTTCTGCTCCCAAGCCTCGTCTAATTAGATTGGATTCCCAGCAACGCAACCACTAAACCCAGTTAACGATTCTTCATTACCACCATGTCCGATGATTAGCGCGCTACCGCGGATCGGTCACTCCTACTCCTTCGTTAGTGACTAATCTCCCGATTTGAACCTCATCGCGTCCATAAAATCCCTTCCGAAGCGATCAAAAAATGATTCATTGCCGCGTCCGCGGCCCATAAGAAAATAATTAATAAAACGAGCCGTGAGCCGAGGTATTAGCATAAACAATTTTTCCATCGGCCTTCTTTGTACCAATCCTCGCTTCTGTACGTGCTGGCTTCGCGAAATAATTAATTAACGTCGGCTGGCCGTTGTTTGATAATAATAAAATGAATAAGAAAACGAAATCAATTACCAAGTTAACCGGCACAAAGTAGTCTGAAGTGTTTCCCAAATAAACTGCAATCTTCATAGAGTGGCTGTAATAACAGAAGCGGTCACCATCAAAGGATTCCACGGCCGGATAAGAACATTGTCAAGTAAGAAAGTCAATTAATGAATAATTACCTGGCTCTGCGGCGGCAATTAGTTAAGTATCTCGGAAAAAATTACGGTATCTGCGAGATTGCCGGCCGGGTTTATGTACACACGTGTTGGGAACATTCGCTATGATTTATTCCGAGCTCGAACCACACGAGAGATTTTTTTTTCTTTTGCTTTTTTTTTAATATACTTAGTAAACATCCAATGTGTCTTCCACGCCAAAAGATCGAGATTGGCGGCTTTAGTGGTGCCAAATGTCCAGTCCTGATTGATTTTCGAAAGGCTATTTCGTCAAAGTGTGCCAAAAAAGAAGAAAAGTGATTTATCCGTGACAAGTCTGGTGAAAGGTGTTGACCGGAGATCGTAGAGGTAGATAAAACCAGCCAAACAAATATAATGAGTGACTGCAGTCAAGTTCGTGCGAAGCAACGAAATCAACTGAGGCAAGTTCAGGTCAAAAGTAAAGACCCAACGTGTTCCTTATTTGAACTCTCAACATCAATCGTTTATACAATTGCTTTACTATACACAGACTGACTTAAGGTCAGTAAAAAAGAGATATATTTTTTTAACAACACGATACTTAAAAACATTTCACAAGGTAATTGCTTGTAGAGAAAAAAGATTTTGCAATTAAACTCCGCCCTCCGGCTCACGACGAATAAAAAAAATCATCACAATTAAGATAGGGCGGGTGGGTGGGACTTATATTTTGCCTTTTTTTTCTTAATATACGTAGTCCTCTTTTTACAACGAGAAACTGAAACAATGGTAAATTTTTTAGAGGATGGAAATATGCATATATAGTTTTTTTAACAACACAATACTTAAAAACCTGTATCATATATAAAGTAAAATATAAGCCCCACCCACCTGCCCTATCTCAATTGTGATGACTTCTTTTATTCGTCGTAGAACAAAGCTCAACTGCAAATTCCAAAGATTTAGCACCGCCCACCCGAGACGGTCCCAACTATGATCAATTTTTCATTCGTTGGCAGACCGAGAGGTGGAGTGTAAATGCAAAATTCATATTTCCATCCAAATGTGTATCATTTTAAACATGTTTTCAGTTTCTTCTTGTGAAAAGAAGAATATGTATATTAAGAAAAAACAAGGTAAAGTATAAGCCCCACCCACCCACCCTATCTCGATTGTGATTATTTTTTTTTTCGTCGTAAGCCGGAGGGCGGAGCTTAATTGCAGAATTCTCATTTCTTTGCAAATGAAACATGTTTTAAGTATCGTGTTGTTAAAAAAACTATACATAGGACAAAATATCCAAAGATTAAGCACCGCCCACCTGAAACGGTCTTAATTCTGACGAAATTTTTATTCGTTTTCAAACCGAGAGGTGGAGTGTAATTGCAAAATTCATATTTCCGTCCAAACCTGTATCATTTTAAAATATTTTAGTCTCCTGTTGTAAAAAGAAAACTCCATATATTTAGAAAAGAAAAGAAAATTTAAGCCCCGCCCACCCACCCATCTCGATTGTGATGATTTTTTTATTCGTCGTAAGCCGGAGGGCGGAGCTTAATTGCAAAATTCTCATTTCTATGCAAATGAAACATGTTTTAAGTATCGTGTTGTTGAAAAAACTATATATAAGACAAGAAGTCCAAATATTAAGCACCGCCCACCTGCAATGGTCTTAATTATGACGAAATTTTTATTCGTTGTCAAACCGAGAGGTGGAGTGTAATTGCAAAATTCATATTTCCGTCCAAAGGTGTATCATTTTAAAATGTATTCAGTTTATTCTTGTGAAAAGAAGAATATGTACAATAAAAAAAAACAAGGTAAAATATAAACCCCACCCACCCACCCTATCTCAACTGTAATTATTTTTTAATCGTTATGAGCCAGAGGGTGAAGCTTAATTGCAAAATTCTCTTTTCTTTGCAAATGAAACATGTTTCAAGTATCGTGTTGTTAAAAAATTATATATATGACAAAAAATTCAAAGATTAAGCGCCGCCCACCTGAAACGGTCTTAATTATGACGAAATTTTTATTCGTTGTCAAACCGAGAGGTGGAGTGTAATTGCAAAATTCATACTTCCGTCCAAAAGTA
Organism: Zophobas morio; assembly: GCF_036711695.1. Lineage (NCBI taxonomy): Eukaryota > Metazoa > Arthropoda > Insecta > Coleoptera > Tenebrionidae > Zophobas > Zophobas morio. The sequence goes on from NW_026972132.1 coordinate 1,073,798, forward strand.
TGTCATTTTAAACATGTTTTCAGTTTTTTCTTGTGAAAAGAAGAATATGTAAATTAAGAAAAAACAAGGTAAAATATAAGCCCCACCCACCCACCCAATCTCGATTGTGATTAATTTTTTTTTTTTCGCCATTAGTCAGAGGGCGGAGCTTAATTGCAAAATTCTCATTTCTTTGCAAATAAAACATGTTTTAAGTATCGTATTGTTAAAAAAAACTATATGTAAGGGAAAAAATCCAAAGATTAAGCACCGCCCACCTGAAACGGTCTTGATTATGACGAAATTTTTATTCGTTGTCAAACCGAGAGGTGGAGTGTAATTGCAAAATTCATATTTCCGTCCAAAGGTGTATCATTTTAAACATGTTTTCAGTTTCTTCTTATGAAAAGAAGAATATGTATATTAAAAAAAAAACAAGGTAAAATATAAGCCCCACCCACCCACCCTATCTCGATTGTGATGATCTTTTTTTATTCGCCGTAAGCCGGAAGGTGGGGCTTAATTGCAAAATTCTCATTTCTTTGCAAATAAAACATGTTTTAAGAATCGTGTTGTTAAAAAAACTATATATAAGACAAAAAATCCAAATATTAAGCACAGCCCACCCGAAACAATCTCAATTATGAAGATTTTTTCATTCGTTGTTAGACCGAGGGGTGGAAAATGGTTGCAAAATCCATATTTCCAACCAAAACTGTATCATTTTGAAATGTTTTAGTTTCTTGTTGTAAAAAGAAAATTACATATATTTAATAATAATAATAATAATAATAATAATAATATATTTCGTGATAATCATTACAAAAAATGTTTCACATGTCCGTAAACTTATATTTAATAAACTCAGATGTAGAATAGAAAACGTTATTAATTAATAATTCTTTGACAACTTTACAAAATACATTCTCAGGTAACTCTTTTAATGACACTGGAAGTACATTAAATAGTGTAATACAATAATACCGTAGAGCTGTTCTTGTTCTCGTTAATCTTTGAAAATCTGTTTGTAGCCATTCTTTATATCTTGTTTGATGCTCATGGTCCAGGGATCTAAACTGATTTGGATTAGCTTTCACATATCTAAGACAAGCATAAATATAAACTGATGGTAGTGTCATAATACATAAATTTTTAAATGATACCCTACAGTCATCTCTATAATTTAACCCGGCTATAATGCGAATACATTTTCTTTGTATAGCAAATAATTTTAACAAATGATGAGAATGACCCCATACTAAAATTGCATATGATAAACAGTTATGAATATATCCAAAATAAGCTGCTCTTAATGTTTTTTCAGACACAACTAGTCGTAGCCTGCGAAGTGTGTAGATTCTTTTTGATACTGATTTGCTTAACTTAACAATATGTTGTTCAAAAGTCATTTTTTTATCCAATATTATCCCTAGCATATTAATTGTTTCCTCAACAGTATCCAGCTCTCGTAAAGAAAAATATAGTCTTTGAGTCTTACTCTCATTCCTACACAATTTATTGGACAAGAACCAAGTATTGATTTCATTCTCAGCTTGAGTAATTTCGTTTATTAATTTCTTTACATCCTGATTACTACCCGCTAGTGTCGTGTCGTCTGCAAACAAAATAAAGTTCGTCATGAAAGAACTGCTTGGTAAATCATTGATGAATATATAGGAATAGGATGGGACCCAAGACAGAACCTTGAGGAACACCATATCTTATTAATTGTCGTGTTGAGTTTACGTTTTTATAATTTACATACTGGTACCGATTTGTCAAATATGATTTTAACAATAATAGACTTGAACTATCGAATCCATAAAGTTCCAGTTTTTTTAACAGTAAATCATGTGCGACACATTCGAATGCTTTAGTTAGATCAAGGCATATTGCATAGGCATGTTCTTTCTTACTAAATGCGTTGAACACAATTTCCGCTACTTTATTTACTGCCATTGTAGTTGAGTGGTTCTTCCTAAATCCATACTGATTATGACAGTATAACATGTTTTGTTCAAAGTAATTATTTATTTGATTTTTGAGAATTATTTCAAATATTTTACTAATTGTTGGAATTATGGATATTGGACGATAATTTTTTAGATTATCCGTACCTTTTTTGAAAACAGGAATTATTTTTCCGAGTTTTAAAACATCCGGATATACACATTCTCGTAAGCATAGATTTATAAGCTTTGTTAGTGGAATTATGATTACATTAGTTAAAACTTTTATCATTTTTCCATTTATATCATAGGCGTCTTTACTATTACTATTTTTTATTAAAGAAATAATTTGTCTGAGATCATTAAATGTTATTTCCTTGAACTTAAACTGAGAAGTATTAACAACTGACATATAATTACAGGGATCAAAATTTGATTGAGGCAAGTCTTTTACAATGTTTCCCGGAGCATTAGTAAAATAATCTATAAAATCATTGGATGTCAAATCATTTGTGGGTGGTAATTGTACTGACTGGGGTTTAATGATATCCCATGCTGCTTTATGTTTGTTGTCAGCTTTTAATATAAAATTATCATGCGCTGTTTTTTTTGCTTTAGCCAACTCAGAACGGTATTTATTTCTGTAACTACTGAATTCTTGTTTTGATATTAGGTTTAAATTATAAAGTTCTTTTAAAAAATGTAACTTCTCTCGCATATTTTTAAGATTATTGTTAAACCATTGTATTTTCGGTCTGTTTAAATTGTTATAAGGTAATGTTTTTATGGGAAAGGAATTCTGAACCGTCATAACTAAGATATTATGGAACTTACTAAATTTCTCATTACAGTTCAAAGATATATCATCAATGAAAGACCAATCAGCCCTTTCAATTGAGTTGTATAAATTATACATGCCAGCCTTTGTGACTGGTCTGCATGATACTTTGCCTTTTATCAAGTTTGCAGTTTCTTGTAAAGAAAATGTAACACATATACCGCTATGGTCAGAGATAACTGGATCAAACACTACTGTCTCGTAACAATTTTTATGCATATTTGTGAACATATTGTCTAAGTTCGAATTAACTCTCGTTGGTTGAAATATAGTTTGTATTAAATTAAATGATGAAAGGCAATTTACCACTAGCTGTGTTTGACTATTTCTGCTATTATCAAAGTTAACATTGAAATCTCCAATCAAAATTATATTATTATTTTTTATTACATAGGATAACATTAGATTTAGATTCTCAATAAAAATATTCAGATCACCATCAGGTGATCGATATAAACATACAATAACCACATTTAAGATTTTTACTCCTGCAAATTCACAATGGATTTCTCTACTGTACTTGCTTAAATCTATTGGTATAAAAATATCCCTACAAGAATTCCTAACGTAAATGCTCACACCGCCATGTGTTTTAAGAACTCTACAAAATTTAGACACAATCGAGTAGTTTTCTATTTGCATATCATTACATTCAAGGTCATTTAACCAATGTTCACTACAACATAATATTTCTATAGGTTGAGAATCTTTCAAAAATGCCTCTAACTCTAATATTTTATTTCTTATACATTGCATATTCATGTAGAATAAATTAAGATAAAACTTCTTACCACGCATCATTTGTATATTTTCGGTATCGCCCCTTGGTGAAAATTTACATCATTTTCTTTAACATCAAAAGTATCAGTTACCTTATTCCTTTGAGTCATATTGTTAGAATCACTATTAAGTGAAGGCATACTTTTTTTATTGAAACTAAAATTAAATCTACGCACTACAATACCCTTCGGCCAGAAACTAGCTTCAAAAAGACGATCCTTGTATTCAAAATCAATACCGACGCAATAGGCATATGTGTTTCCTCTTGTCGTAAGCTTGGTGACGCTAAGTTTTCGAGCTCCTGGAATCTTCTGACAAATAAATCTTGCTAATTTAACGTCATCTGAGTCCATGCTTACTCTTCCGACATATATCCAGGCCTTTCGTTCATGACCTTTTATTCCCGAGTTATCATCTGTAGAAACCTCTGCAGTCCCAATAACAGTTTGTTGACTTGTACGTTTTAGCTTCCTATTTTTTACTAGCATAAATCCTTCACTATCAATCGACCCAGCCAACTTAGTTGTACCCTGTGTCTGAGGGTCCCTATTTGAACTATATTTGACTGATGATCGTTCGTCTTCCTTTGTAATTTGCGTTTGTTTACTCAATCCACCGTTGCGAGTATTGAAAATATTTTTTAAATCATCATGGGACTGCTCCCTATCTTGCAATGTTGTTGGTAGTAACCAACTGACCTTTGATAATGGCCTTCGCCCATCTCCACTTTTCACATTTTGGAAATCACTGTCATGTTTATCCACCTCCTGATTCTTATCCTTGTTTTCATTGCAACGCGAAACATGTGTAGAAAAACTAATGATATCGTTGTCTTTTATCTTTGTTTCTTTTAAACGGTTCACTTCTTGCACAAGATTTTCAATAATCAAGGACTGCTTTTTTATCATGTTACCTTGTTGAAGGATTTGGTCCTGGTTGTGTAGCACTGTGTTCTTTATTGATGTAAGAAGCCCAATCATATTTGTGGATAAAATTGAGCAATTATCACAAAACCATTTAAAGTTAGTGTTATCTAACACCTTAAGTTCTGCTTTTTTCACACTCGCGCAGTCCATGTGGAATACATGATTACACAAACCACTGCACTGTATTCTTTTATTTAAATCGGTTATATCCGCTTTACATGCGGAGCAACATTCTTGTTCGCCCTCACTCATAGCTGGCGACCTCTTTAGAAAAGAAAGGAAAATTTAAGCCCCGCCCACCCACCCATCTCGATTGTGATGATTTTTTTTATTCGTCATGAGTCAGACGGCGGAGCTTAATTGCAAAATTCTCATTTCTTAGCAAATGAAACATGTTTTAAGTATCATGTCGTTAAAAAAACTATATATAAGACAAAAAAAATCCAAAGATTAAGCACCGCCCACCCGAGACAGTCTCAATTATGAAGATTTTTTCATTCGTTGTCAGACCGAGGGGTGGAGAATAATTGCAAAATCCACATTTCCGTCCAAAACTGTATCATTTTTAACATGTTTTCAGTTTCTTCTTGTGAAAAGGAGAATATGTATATTAAGAAAACACAAGGTAAAATATAAGCCCCACCCACCCACCCACCCTATCTCCATTGTGATGATTTTTTTTATTCCTCGTGAGCCGGAGGGCGGAGCTTAATTGCAGAATTCTCATTTCTTTGCAAATGAAACATGTTTTAAGTGTCGTGTTGTTAAAAAAACTATACATAGGACAAAATATCCAAAGATTAAGCACCGCCCACCTGAAACGGTCTTAATTCTGACGAAATTTTTATTCGTTTTCAAACCGAGAGGTGGAGTGTAATTGCAAAATTCATATTTCCGTCCAAAACTGTATCATTTTAAAATATTTTAGTTTCCTGTTGTAAAAAGAAAACTCCATATATTTAGAAAAGAAAGGAAAATTTAAGCCCCGCCCACCCACCCATCTCGATTGTGATGATTTTTTTATTCGTCGTAAGCCGGAGGGCGGAGCTTAATTGCAAAATTCTCATTTCTATGCAAATGAAACATGTTTTAAGTATCGTGTTGTTGAAAAAACTATATATAAGACAAGAAGTCCAAATATTAAGCACCGCCCACCTGCAATGATCTTAATTATGACGAAATTTTTATTCGTTGTCAAACCGAGAGGTGGAGTGTAATTGCAAAATTCATATTTCCGTCCAAAGGTGTATCATTTTAAAATGTGTTCAGTTTCTTCTTGTGAAAAGAAGAATATGTACAATAAAAAAAAAACAAGGTAAAATATAAACCCCACCCACCCACCCTATCTCAACTGTAATTATTTTTTATTCGTTATGAGCCAGAGGGTGGAGCTTAATTGCAAAATTCTCTTTACTTTGCAAATGAAACATGTTTCAAGTATCGTGTTGTTAAAAAAATTATATATATGACAAAAAATCCACAGATTAAGCGCCGCCCACCTGAAACGATCTTAATTATGACGAAATTTGTATTCGTTGTCAAACCGAGAGGTGGACTGTAATTGCAAAATTCATACTTCCGTCCAAAAGTATGTCATTTTAAACATGTTTTCAGTTTCTTCTTGTGAAAAGAAGAATATGTAAATTAAGAAAAAACAAGGTAAAATATAAGCCCCACCCACCCACCCAATCTCGATTGTGATGAATTTTTTTTTTCGCCATTAGTCAGAGGGCGGAGCTTAATTGCAAAATTCTCATTTCTTTGCAAATAAAACATGTTTTAAGTATCGTATTGTTAAAAAAAACTATATGTAAGGCAAAAAATCCTAAGATTAAGCACCGCCCACCTGAAACGGTCTTGATTATGACGAAATTTTTATTCGTTGTCAAACCGAGAGGTGGAGTGTAATTGCAAAATTCATATTTCCGTCTAAAGGTGTATCATTTTAAACATGTTTTCAGTTTCTTCTTATGAAAAGAAGAATATTTATATTAAAAAAAAACAAGGTAAAATATAAGCCCCACCCACCCACTCTATCTCAATTGTGATGATTTTTTTTATTCGCCATGAGCCAGAGGGCGGAGCTTAATTGCAAAATTTTCATTTATTTGCAAATGAAACATATTTTTAGTATCGTGTTGTTAAAAAAAAAAACATATATATGATAAAAAATCCAAATATTAAGCACCGCCCACCCGAAACGGTCTCAATTATGAAGATTTTTTCATTCGTTGTCAGACCAAGGGGTGGAAAATGGTTGCAAAATCCATATTTCCGTCCAAAACTGTATCATTTTAAAATGTTTTAGTTTCTTGTTGTAAAAAGGAAACTACATACCTATATTTAGAAAAGAAAAGAAAATTTAAGCCCCGCCCACCCACCCATCTCGATTGTGATGATTTTTTTTATTCGTCATGAGCCAGAGGGCGGAGCTTAATTGCAAAATTTTCATTTATTTGCAAATGAAACATATTTTTAGTATCGTGTTGTTAAAAAAAAACCATATATATGATAAAAAATCCAAATATTAAGCACCGCCCACCCGAAACGGTCTCAATTATGAAGATTTTTTCATTCGTTGTCAGACCAAGGGGTGGAAAATGGTTGCAAAATCCATATTTCCGTCCAAAACTGTATCATTTTAAAATGTTTTCAGTTTCTTGTTGTAAAAAGAAGACTACATATATTTAGAAAAAAAAAACAGGAAAATTTAAGCCCCGCCCACCCACCCATCTCGATTGTGATGATTTTTTTATTTGTCGTGAGCCAGAGGGCGGAGCTTATTAATTGCAAAATTCTCATTTCTCTGCAAATGAAACATGTTTTAAGTATCGTGTTGTTGAAGAAAAGCTATATATATTAAGGGAAAAAAGTCCAAAGATTAAGCTCCGCCCACTTGAGGCGATCTCAGGTATGATGAACTTTTCATTCGTTGTCAAATCGAGGGGTGGAGTGGAACTGCCAATTTCAACCAAAAGTTTGTCATTTTAAATAAGTATTTTTCAGTTTCTTGTTATGAAAAGAAAATAATGTATATTACGAAAAAACAAGCTAAAATATAAACCCCACCCACCCGCCCTATCTCCATTGTGATGATTTTTTTTTATTCGTCATAAGCCGGAGGGTGGAGCTTAATTGCAAAATTCTCATTTCTTTGCAAATGAAACATGTTTTAAGTATCGTGTTGTTAAAAAAACTATATATAAGACAAGAAATCCAAATATTAAGCACCGCCCACCCGAGACAGTCTCAATTATAAAGATTTTTTCATTCGTTGTCAGACCGAAGGGTGGAGAATGGTTGCAAAATCCATATTTCCGTCCAAAACTGTATCATTTTAAAATGTTTTCAATTTCTTGTTGCAAAAAGAAAACCACATATATTTAGAAAAGAAAGGAAAATTTAAGCCCCACCCACCCACCCATCTCGATTGTGATGATTTTTTTTATTTGTCGTGAGCCAGAGGGCGGAGCTTATTAATTGCAAAATTCTCATTTCTTAGCAAATGAAACATGTTTTAAGTATCGTGTTGTTGAAGAAAAGCTATATATATTAAGGGAAAAAAGTCCAAAGATTAAGCTCCGCCCACTTGAGGCGATCTCAGGTATGATGAACTTTTCATTCGTTGTCAAATCGAGGGGTGGAGTGGAACTGCCAATTTCAACCAAAAGTTTGTCATTTTAAATAAGTATTTTTCAGTTTCTTGTTATGAAAAGAAAATAATGTATATTACGAAAAAACAAGCTAAAATATAAACCCCACCCACCCGCCCTATCTCCATTGTGATGATTTTTTTTTATTCGTCATAAGCCGGAGGGTGGAGCTTAATTGCAAAATTCTCATTTCTTTGCAAATGAAACATGTTTTAAGTATCGTGTTGTTAAAAAAACTATATATAAGACAAGAAATCCAAATATTAAGCACCGCCCACCCGAGACAGTCTCAATTATAAAGATTTTTTCATTCGTTGTCAGACCGAAGGGTGGAGAATGGTTGCAAAATCCATATTTCCGTCCAAAACTGTATCATTTTAAAATGTTTTCAATTTCTTGTTGCAAAAAGAAGACCACATATATTTAGAAAAGAAAGGAAAATTTAAGACCCGCCCACCCACCCATCTCGATTATGATGATTTTTTTTATTTGTCGTGACGCGGTGGGCGGAGCTTATTAAATGCAAAATTCTCATTTTTCTGCAAATGAAACATGTTTTAAGTATCGTGTTGTTGAAGAAAAGCTATATATATTAAGGGAAAAAAGTCCAAAGTTTAAGCTCCGCCCACTTGAGGCGGTCTCAAGTATGATGAACTTTTCATTCGTTGTCAATTCGCGGGGTGGAGTGGAATTGCCAATTCCAACCAAAAGTTTGTCATTTTAAATAAGTATGTTTTCAGTTGCTTGTTATGAAAAGAAGACAATGTATATTAAAAAAAACAAGGTAAAGTATAAGCCCCACCCACCCGCCCTATCTCGATTGTGATGATTTTTTTATTGGTCGTGAGCCGGAGGGTAGAGCTTATTTCCACAATTCTCGTTTTTCTACAAGCGAAATATGTGTTAAGTAACGTATTATAAAAACACTGAAAAAGAGCCAAAGATTAAGCACCGCCCACCCGAGACGGGCTCAATTGTGATGAATTTTTCATACGTTATCAGGCTGAGGTGGAGTGTAATTGCAAATTTCTTGTTATGAAAAGAAGAATACATATATTAAAAAAAAAAAATTAAGCCCCGCCCACCTACTCATCTCACTTGTGATGATTTTTTTAATTGGTTGTGAGCCGGAGGGCGGAGCTTAATTGCAAACTTCACTGTGTTAACTAGAGTAAACTATGGACAATTTATAGTCGAAATTTCCTAGCAATAAGTCGTTAATAACGAATTTTTAGATAACTAATTTTTTAGAAAATATTCTGCTTCTATTTTTATAGAAATTAGAGCAAGAACTTTATTCAGATATAAGCAAGTAAAGACAATATTTATATAATTTCTTGTAGAAAAATAAGAACTTTATACTTAAACTCCACCCCGCGGCTCACGACGAATAAGAAAATTCATCACATTTGAGATGGGTGGGTGGGCGGGGCTTAAATTTTACCTGTTTTTTAACTATATGTATAATTCTTTTCCCAACAAGGAACTGAAAAATCCCAAAAAGAGCCAAAAGTAGGGACTTCTTCGAAAGAATTCGACTATTAAGCACGTATAGATAACTAGAATTAGCAATGGCAGATTGAAGTAGCTCTTATTAGGGTGATTATTATTTTGCCGAATTTCGTGTTATCCATGTAACGTAAAAAGATTCAACAAAAATAATTTTAATAATAACAAATATAAAACAAAATTTTAATAAATCTGCTAGCAATAATATAATGTTTATAATAATTTATTTAGATTATATGCACTTTACCTGATCTGATATGTTCCTCTGTGACTTGCACTCTCCTGACCTGATGTGACCCGAACTACTCTGATCTGACTTAATGAGATTATAATTTTTTTTTCAAAAAAGTTGTCGAAGGGCGCATTAAAACTGCACAAAAATGTATGAATATCGTTTAATTCTTAAAAGTATTCCACATATACACAAGACAAATTTCACATCTTCTACTTTAATACAGATTTTTTATAAATTTTTAGTACCAGCGCTAAACGTAATAAAGATCGCTATAATAATAATAGAGAAAAAAAAATAAAACCTTTAAAACTGAATAAATAGAACAAATTTCTTTAACACCGGTACCGTTTTTCAACGATATGATAAACAAACAAAAAATGATTGAAAAGCATCGTTTTATACACGCAGGTGTTCGGATGGACCGACCGACCCACAAACAAATGTACATTGAAAGTATATTTTTTATTTACAGCGTATTTATATTCGTTAAGAAAGAGAAAGATGGAGAAGGGGGATGTACGGTTTATTGCTATTTTCGGTGTTTCAGGTGGTTTTTGCTCGGAAATATGGCGATTCGGGCACAAAAACCATCGAAACTCTTTGGTAGAAATATAAATAAATTTTGAATCTAATATACATAGTGTTATAGGAGTAATTTACAATTTACAGTTTCTTGATGAAACACAAAACAACCAGTATATACAGAGTTGACGCGGTACGTACAAACACTATTTACATAATTGTTTTAAATTAATTGCAGTAATTAAAGGAACATTAACTCTCTATCGTGTCTTACTTGTCATATAGTATAATTACAAAAGCTCCAACAGTCTACGGGTCGCTATCGTAGTGGGGCCAAATAAACTCCAGCATAGCACCAAAAGGTCGGATCAACAAAAACGAGGTCGCTTCACCTAGTGAAGTAAACTCACACACATTTTGTACTTTTTTCCAGCAGTTGTAAGCTACGATAAGAAAAGCACTTTACGGTAATTTACATGTGCAATCGCAACTCTATTGCCACTACTTCTCCCCGTCCTCGCTCTGCTTCACGTCCAGTCCGTTCACCATCTTCTCTATGCTCTTGAGGTCGCTGGGCGACGCCGCCGCCTCCGGCTTGGGCGAGGCGGTGCTTGGTCGCGGGGGCGGCGACAGCGAGCCGCCGCGCCCCCGCCCCGACGGCGAGTTGCTCAGGCTGCGCGTGTGCGAGCTGGGCGTGACCGTCTCGAAGGCGCTGCCCAGCGGGGAGGAGCTCACGTTGGCCGTGGGCAGGGTGTAGGGCGTGAACCGGTGCCCGCCCTTGAGGTGGTTGTGCAGCGGCGACGTGGGCGACAGGTGGTGCGGGTTGGGGTGGGCGAGGTTCTGGTAGTGGGAGAAGAGGGCGGGGTGCTGGGCGGCCAATGCGAGCTGCGCGTTGAAGAGGAGGCTGGGGTTCATGCCGGGGGCGTGCGCGCCGGAGAAGAGGCTGAGGTGCGGCGCGAACGGCGGGCCCCCGGCGCCGGGGTACAGCCCGGGCGGGTACAGGTACGGCAGCAGGTGCGGCGGCGGGTGGATGGGCGGGCCCACGCTGATGTTGGGCGAGGGGTACTCCGAGGGGTTGGACGGGCCGGGGGCGGCGTCCTTGGGGGACGACGGGCGCGGCCTGAAGGCCGTGCCGCCGGGCGACTCCGAGCAGCTGGACTCGGAGCCCGAGTCCTCGTGCAGCCGTCGGCGGAGCGACTCCTCCTCGGCTCCTGCAACACATTGACGATAAGTTCCTTGAACAGCCTGATCCCGTTGACTGATCACTCACCGGAATGGTTGATGGAGGAGGCGATCGGCGTCGTGGTGTGCAGGGAGGGCCTGGGGCTGTCCGCCGTGCCCACGACGTCCAGCTCCGAGTCGTCAGTCTTTGAAACCGTGCTGCTGTCCGCAGACATCCTCGCCGGAAGCGGATGTGACGTTTTGTCGTCCGTGTGTCTCTGCGCCAGCATCGCCTGCCTGAAACAATAACAGCAAATACCATCTATAAAATTTGGCGTCCTCGAGCACGGAAAAGGTCGTCCGACTGTAATTATCACAGTACGGGGTCAATTAGGCTTGCTTATAATTCGCCACTGGGTTACCCTTTGTTCTTGGTCCCTCTACGCACTGTTTGCACCCCACAATCATATCAATTGCTTTGGCAGACTGAGACCCTAGTGCTACACAAAGCCCGTATGGGCCCTATTGACCTGAGGAGGAAACGGAACGTTCAGCAATTTAGATGAGACAGTAATCAATGCACGTTGGCAACAGTGGAAGTGGAGCCGATCAATGGACGTGTTTAGGGCTCGTTTGACACACTGAGGAGCGTTCGCGACGATTGAGAATGAGTAGGTGCACAAGAGGGCTGACGTCACGGTCGGGCACCAGTTTTGCAGTTCGACCAACCGGAGACCGGTAAATGTTTACATCCCCGCTAACAGTTTGATGACGTCATTTCCAAAAGTTCTATAGCAAATTTGTTTTTATTTTATAAAAAATCTGGATTTATTGTTTTCTCAATTCCCCGAATTTCCAATTTTTAAATTTAAGTTAATTTTGCAATTTTTGGTTTTTTTCAATTATTCGATTTTTCAATTTCTTTAATTTTCAATATTTCGATTTTACAATTTTTCGTCTTTTTTCGACTTTATATTTTTTCGAGAAACAAAAAATCGAAAAATTGAAAAACCGCAAAACCGAATATTTTGAACAGGAACAAATAATTTAAACTTAATCAAAATATTAAAATTCGAGAAATTTAAAAATTGCAGATCGAATAATTGAAAAAACTAAAAATCGGAAAACGAAATATTGAAAAACTGACTGAATTTTTCAATTTTCCACTTCTTTCTTCCGATTTTTCAATTTTGCACTTCTTCAATTTGTTGATTACCTTTATAAATTAGGTATTTAAATAACAGAATTGTTCTTAATATTTTAGCTTCTCAAGTACACCCATTACTATGATTTTAAATTACATTCTTTTTTTTTGAAATTGCAAACTCGAAAAATTCAACTGGAAATATGTATTAAAAAATCCTAAAACTGAAAATCGAAGAATTGAAAAATTGTCAAATTAAACAATCGAAAAGTTAAAAACTGAAATATTCACAGAGCGATTGCAAATCAAAAAATTGAAAAATCAAAAAAAAAACTAAGAAACTGAAAACTGAAAGAACAAAAAATTAAAACATCTCAAGTTGAAGAAAAATTGATTAGTCGAAAACTGAAAGTCAAAAATAAAAAATCGCGGAACAAAAAACCGAAAAAATGAAAAAACAAAAAATTGTAAAAAATTCAAAGTTTTATAATGCAATAGTCAAAAATTTGAAAAATCAAAAATCAAAACCGAGAAATAAAAAATCTGAAAAGTGAACAAACGCAAAAGCGAATGTTTTGAAATTTAATGATGGAAAACTTGCAAATCGAAAAATTGAAAAATCTAACATCCAGAAACTGAGAAATCGAAATATTAAAAATTGAAAAATTTAAAAAGTTGGAAAAACTAAAAATCGAAAAATGAAAAAATGACATCTGTATCAAGAAATTGAAAAATTGCAAAGCGAAAAATTGAAAAATCGAATAAACGAAAACGTTTTAAAGTGTTCAATAGAAAAATGTAAAAATTTTAAAATTGTAAAATTGAAAAAGAGAAAAATTTTGCAACTTTAATTTTTTTAATTTTTCAATTTCTCGACACTGCAGTTTTTCATTTTTCGATTTTTCGCTTTCTCAATTTTTTAATTTTCTATATTTCCATTTTACAATATATTTCCATTTTTTGATTTTGCACCTTTTCGAACTTTAAGGTTCTCAGTTTTTAATCTTTCGGGATATCAGTTTTTAGTTCTTCAATGTCTCAAGTTCTTGGTTTCCAATTATTGGAATTTCCAAAATTTTCGTTTTTTCCCTTTTAATTTTTTCATTTTTGCTTTTTCAAACTTACAGTTTTGCAAGTTTTCTATTTTTTTTATTCGAAAGTTTGAAAAATCAAAAATGAAAAGTCGAGAAACTAAAAATTAGGAAAAAATTGAAAAAACGAATAATTGCGAAATCGAAAAATTGGAAGATTTTGAAGCTTTATTTTTTTCAATTTTTCAATTTCTCGACTTTCAAATGTTTTAATGTATAGTTTCTTCCATTTTTCGATTTGCAAATTTTCTATTGAGCAATTTTTCGATATAACAATTTTTCATTTTTCTATTTTTCGGATTCTTATTTTTAATTTTTCGATTTTTCAATTTTTCGTTTTCTCACTTTTTTAAGTTCTTTTTCTGTCTTTAATCTTTGAATTCCTCGATTTTGCATTTCTTTAATTTTCAATATTTCGATTTTACAATATTTCGTTTTTTCGAATTCGTACTTTTTCGATTTTTAAGTTTTTTGTTTCTTCAGTTTTTCACGTTGTTGATTTCCAATTTTTGGGTTTTTCAAAAGTTTTCATTTTATACTGCTGAATGAATCCAAAAATTGGAAAGAAAAATTCGAAAAACTGTAACAGTGAAACACCAAAAAATCGAGAAATTGAATAAATGAAAAAGTTGTAAAATCCAATAATACAAAAATGCCGCTTTTTTAATTTTTCTAATTGCAATTTGTAGATATTAAGTAAAATTTTTTTTAGTTACCCAATTTTTAATTTTTCGGTTTTTCAATTACTCGTTTCTTTAATTTTTTACGTTCTTGATTTTAATTTTTCATTTCCTCTATTTTTTAATGTTCATTTTTCGATTTAAGGTTACAATTTTTCGTTTTTCATTTCTTATATTGTTTCTAAGTTTCTTTCGATTGTATTATTTTTCGTTTACTTGTTTTTTTTTTAATGTTCAATCTTTGACTCCTCAGTTTTCCAATTATTACATTTTTCGCACTTTTTCGAATTTTATTTTTAATCTCTCGATTTTTCAATTTTTCGTTTCTTCAATTTTTCAAATTTGGATTTTTTAAAAATATAAGTTCAGAACTTTATACCTTTACGTTTTGTCATTTTTGAATTGTCAATTTTACAATTTTTCATTTTTTTTTATTTGAAAAGTTGAAAAATCGAAAAATAAGAATAAAAAAATTAAAAATTGAAAAAGTATTTTTTTTTAATTACTACATATTTTAAATGAAAACTAGAAAAATTCCAAATCTAAAATTGAAAAAAACGAATATTAAAAAATTTAAAAGTTGAAAAATAGAAAGCTGAAAACCAAAAAATTGCAAATCGAAAAATTGCAAAATCCAAAAATTGGAAATTTTCGAATTAAAAAAAATTACAAATTCAAAACCGCAAATTTGAAAAAATAAAAAACCGGAACGAAAAATTGAAGAAATCAAAAATTGAAAACTCGTGAAATTGCAAATCAAAAAATTTCAAAATCCGAAAATTGAAAATATGATAAACTTGGAAAATCGAAAAACTGAAAACTTTAAAAATGAAAACTCGAAGAAATGCATATTGTAAAGTTGAAGAAGCAAAAAATGAAAAATTGAATAATTGCATCGAAAAATGGAAGAAACGAAAATTTGAAAAAATTAAAATTGAAGAAACAAAAAAGTATAAAACCGAAATCAAAAGTTATGAATCGGATATTTGAAGAAATAAAAAATTGAAAATTTGTAAAATCACAATTAGAAAAATTGAAGAAAGGAAAAATTGAAAAAACGAGAAACTGAAGAAACGAAAAATTGAATAAACTTAAGATTAAAATTGAGGGAAAAAATGATAAAATGGAAACATTGAAATCGGACTGACAAATTGAAAAAACGAAAAAATGAAGAAATGCAAAACAGAAAAATCTGAAAAAACTGAAAAATTAAAAGTTGAAAACTCGTGGAATTGCAGATCGAAAACACACAATCCAAAAGTTGGAAAATAGGAAAATTGAAAAATTGGAAAATTTAAAATGAAAACTAAAATCACATACCTAAAAATTAAAAAAAATGGAAATTTGCAAATCGAAGAATTGAAAAAAAACTGATATTCAAAAAACAAGATATGAAATCGGAATATTGAAAAATCGAAAAATTGTAAAAATTAAGAAAATATTAAATCGAAAAGAAAAAAGAAATCGAAGAATGACAAAATCTAATTGAAGAAATAAGTAAAATGAAAAATTGAATAATTGCATCGAAAAATAGAAGAAACTAAAATTTAAAAAAAGAAGAAACGAGAAATTTAAGAAACGAAAAATCGAAGAAACGGAAAATTGAACACACGAAAAATTGAAGAAACGAAAAATTAAAAAAACAAAATGGAAGAAATTAAAACTGAGAAAATAAAAGATTATAAAATCGAGACATTGAAAAATCGAACAATTAAAATAAAAAATCAAAAGTCGGAACGAAAAATTCCAGAACGAAAAATTGAAAAAATGCAAAATAGAAATATTTGAAAATTGAAAAATAAAAAATTGAAATATCCAAAACATGGAAAATCGTAAAAATGAAGAAGCAACAAATCAAAAATTGAAAATTGTATCGAAAAATAGGTGAAATGAAAATTTGAAAAAATTAAAATTGAAGATTCAAAAAATTATAAAATCGAAACTTGGAAAAATCGAAAATTTGAAGAAACAAAAAAATTAAAATTTGTAAAATCGCAAATCGAAAAATTGAAGAAACTTGAAATTGAAGAGACGAAAAATTGAAGAAATGAAAATTTGAAGAAACGTAAAACTGAAGAAATTAAGAAATGAAAAGTTGGAACGAAAAATTGAAACATCCAAAAGTTGGAAAATCGGAAAATTGCAAAAATATAAAATGAAAACTAGAATCACATACCATAAATTTCAAGAAAAAGAAACTGAAAAATTGCAAATCGAAAATTTAAAGAAATTGAAATTCAAAAAAGAAGAAATTATGAAATCGAAACATTGAGAAATCGAAAAATTGTAAAAATTAAGAAATTAAAAAATTGGAACGAAAAATTACAAGTCGAAAATTTGAAGAAACGAAAAATTGCAAAATTAAAAATTGATAACTAGAGAAATTTGAAAGCGAAAAATTTCAAAATCTAAAAATCGAAAAAATTGAAATTGTAAAACCAATTATTATAAAACTGTAACATTGAAAAAACGAATAATTGAAAAAATAAAGAGACTAACCAATCGAAAAAGTGAAAAATTAAAAGTTGAAAACTCGAGAAACTCAAATCGAAAAATTGCGCACTCTAATCTATTGGAAAAACTGAAGAACCAAAAGAAAAATATAAATCGAGCAATTTTTGTTTTATCCCAAAAAGCTCCGTTTATTTACCCCCAACCCATCCCACTGTTGTCAGAGCTAAGCCAATTTGTCTGGAAGCATTTAAGCCTCGCCAGACTGCGCCGTAATGTATGCATATCACTTACTGTAAATGCAAATGCCGAAAATACACCCCCCAACGCACACACATCACCCTTTTAGGTCCTGACCTTATAAAATGCCAACCTTAATTTGATACTGTTAGCGGCGTTGTCACCCCCGATGATAGCGTTAAGGTCTTTATTCTGCGGACTCCTTTAATTTAGGACGGTGCGGTGGCGGCGCCGCCCACCCCTAAGAATAACGACACGTTCGGCGTCCTCCCTTATTTTAAATTCGGACGGGATAAAAATGCTAAGTTGGAAATTGGACAGGAGGTTTAGGGGAAACGATCACCCGACCGACTGCGGTCTTGGTAAAAATTCTCTCTCACCACACGTCTACTAACTTATTAAATACTTACTTTTTCTCCCGCTTTCCCGCCCCCGTGTCCCTGAAGCCCTTCGCAAAAGGGTTATTGTCGATCTTGAGCTGCGTTATCTGGAACGAATCAAACGAACACAATTACAAAAACATCCATCGACGCGATTATTTGCGTAAATGCGGGCTCGGGCGAAAAGTTCAAAGATTGGATCGTCTCTCTCGCGCCGAATTCCGCGAACATTCTCCCTCTCGCTCTAATTATCACGCGAGCGCTCTCCGATGCTCTTTATACGTATTATATCGTATCTGTTTTGAGTTTCAGCGGCGGTTCTTGGCTTTGTTCTTAGGAATAATGTGCGACATATCTCGTTTGATTCCGAGAACAATTAGCGGATCGAGAGACGGTTTTTAGGAGCTGCTTTTAATCTTTTTGGTTTTTTAATTGGGACGAATTTCGCCGGATTATGAGGCGGGTGAGCGTGTTGTTGGTTCGTTATTGGGGAAAATTGGTTTTGTGGGGGAAATGGAGCGGCGAAATAGACAGGTGTTCCGAAAGTGCATTGTTTTTTCATTTTAATAATGTTTGTTTGAGGTTGTGTGTAATAAAAAGAAAACAATAACAAATTTTGACCGGGGTTAATTTATATTTTTGAATGAAAAATTATTTCTATTAAAAAATGTACGTAATGGTTTTGTTCGATTCTCGGCTTCGACTGGCGTAAAGATTTCGTCTGTAATTTCGATCTGAAATAATTATTATGTGGACAAAATATAATTTTGTCTTTTTTTGTAGATTTTCCATTTTAAACATGTTTTAAGTTTCATGTTATGAAAAGGAGTCTGCACATATTAAAACAAAAAGACAAAATGTAGCCCCGCCCACCCGCCCTATCGCAATTGTGATGATTTTTTTTATTTGCCGTGAACCAAGGGGGCGGAGCTTAACTGCAAAATACTTATTTCATTACAAGAAATTATAAACATGTTTTTGAGTTCGTGTTGTTCAAAGAATAATATGTACATTAAAAAGAAAGGAAAATATAAACCCCGCCCACCCACCCCATCACAATTGTGATGATTTTTTTTATCTTACAAACTTGAACCACGTTCAAAATAGTAAATTTTTTAATTCATGTAAATCTGGATTCATACGAATGAATTTAGACCTCGTGATGAAAATCTTCTATCTTTTAACTTTACTCTCTAAACTAAAAAAAAACACCCTTAGAATACGAGCACAGCGAGCACGTTTAGTAGATAATCACAAATATTTTCAAGATTCATCGTTTTTAGACATTAAAAATTTTCTTATCAGTAATTTAGCTTCCGAGGGAGACTGACGGGTAATTTTTAATTACACCTGAACGTGCTCGCTGCGCTCGCATTCTTAACGTTTTTTTTTTTTAATAATGCCGTTCCATAACAACGTTTGCAAGGGAATGAAATGACCTGAACTGACCTAAAATTAAAAAAGGCTCTGATCAGCTGAAGAATTGAAGAACTGAAGAGTTTAGCTCTATCAAGGGCAAAATGTAAGCCCGCCCACCCGCCCTATCTCAATTGTGATGATTTTTTTTATTCGCCGTGAATCAAGAGGGCCGAGCTTAACTACAAAATACTTATTTCTTTACACGAAATTATAAACATGTTTTTGAGTTCGTGTTGGTTAAAGAATACTATGTACATTAAAAAAAAGAAAGGAAATTATAAACCCCGCCCACCCACATTATCTCAATTGTAATGATTTTTTTATTTTTAGAAACTTGAACCAAGTTTAAAATAGTACATTTTTTTATTCACGTATGGCCTCCTGAAAATTAGACCTAGTGATGAAAATCTCCTATTTTGTCCAACTTTACTCTCTAAACTAAAAAAAACACCCTTAGAATACGAGCGCAGCGAGCACGTTTAGCAGATAATCACAAATATTTTCAGGATTCGTCGTTTTTAGACATTAAAAATTTTCTTATCAGTAATTTAGCTTCCCAGGGAGACTGACGGGTAATTTTTGATTACACCTGAACGTGCTCGCTGCACTCGCATTCTTAACCTTTTTTTTTTTAAATAATGCCCTCTCATAAAAACGTTTAAAAGTGAATGAAATGAACTGAACTGACCTAAAATTAAAAAAGGCTCTGATCAACTGAAGAACTGAAGAACTAAAAAGTTTAGCTCTTTCAAGGGCAAAACGTAAGCCCGCCCACCCGCCCTATCTCAATTGTGATGATTTTTTTTATTCGCTGTGAACCTTGGGGGCGGAGCTTAACTACAAAATACTTGTTTCATTACAAGAAATTATAAACATGTTTTTGAGTTCGTGTTGGTCAAAGAATACTATGTACATTAAGAAAAAGAAAGGAAAATATAAACCCCGCCCACCCACCCTATCTCAATTGTGATGATTTTTTTTATTCTTACAAACTTGAACCACGGTCAAAATGGCAAATACGGTTTTTGCAATTAGGCTCCGCCCCTAGGTCTGCCAACGAATGAAAATTTCATTACTATTTACATCAGGCAGGTATGGGTGGGGCTTAATTTTTGGCTTTAATTTTTTCTTAATACACATAGTATTTTTTGAACAACACAATACTCAAAACATGTTATTATTTGAAGTAGAGAAATAAGGATTTTGCAATTAAGCTCCGCCCCCTTGGCTCACGACGAATAAAAAAATCATCAGAATTGACACAGGGTGGGTGGGCGGGGCTTATATTTTGCCTTTACACTTATATTTTGCAATTACGCTCCGCCCCTCGGTCTGACAACGAATGGAAAATTCATTACGATTGAGATCGAGACGAATGGGTGGGGCTTCTCTTTTGGTTTTCTTTCTTAATTAATGCATTTAGCTTTCTTTGTATAACACGAGTAGATCATATTTCACATGGTAATTTACGACCAATAAAAAAAATCATCAGAATTGATACAGGCTGGGTGGGCGGGACTTAAATTTTTATTGTATGATTGGAGAATTATTGAAAAATTAGTTTCATCTTCTATTTTAATTCTATTATTTTTGATAAAAAACGATTTTTGTTAAAAACATGTATATTACACATTTTTGGCTCTCGGCTTCGCCTCGAGTGAAAATTTTTTGACGTTAGAACTCTAATTTCGATTTAAAATAGTTTCTTTATGGTAACATTGACTCAAAAGAAAAATAATTTTCATATTTTTATATTTTCTACTTTTGTCTGAGACGAAGTCGAGGGCTGAATTTATTCAGTGACTTGACCTGACCTGAACTGACCGAAAATTAAAAAAGGATGTGATCAAATGCTTGCGAACTGAAGTGTCTAGCCCTTTTAAGGGCAATATGTAAGCCCGCCCACCCGCCCTATCTCAATTGTGATGATTTTTTTATTCGCCGTGAATCTCAGGGGCGGAGCTTAACTACAAAATACTAATTTCTTCACAAGAAATTATAAACATGTTTTTGAGTTCGTGTTGGTCAAAGAATACTATGTACATTAAGAAAAAGAAAGGAAATTGTAAACCCCGCCCACCCACCCTATCTCAATTATGATGATTTTTTTATTCTTAGAAACTTGAACCACGTTTAAAATAGTAATTTTTTTTAGTCACGTATGGCCTCCTGAAAATTAGACCTTGTGATGAAAATCTCCTATTTTTTTCAACTTTACTCTCTAAACTAAAAAAAACACCCTTAGAATACGAGCGCAGCGAGCACGTTAACCAGATAATCACAAATATTTTTAGGATTCGTCGTTTTTAGACATTAAAAATTTTCTTATCAGAAATTTAGCTTCCCAGGGAGACTGACGGGTAATTTTTAATTACACCTGAACGTGCTCGCTGCCCTCGCATTATTAACCTTTTTTTTTTAAATAATGTCGTCTCATAAAAACGTTTACAAGTGAATGAAATGACCTGAACTGACCTAAATTTAAAAAAGGCTCTGATCAACTGAAGAACTGAAGAACTGAAGAGTTTAGCATTTTCAAGAGCAAAGTGTAAGCCCGCCCACCCGCCCTATCTCGATTGTGATGATTTTTTTTTATTCGCCGTGAACCTCGGGGGCGGAGCTTAACTACAAAATACTTGTTTCATTACAAGAAATTATAAACATGTTTTTGAGTTCGTGTTGGTCAAAGAATACTATGTACATTAAGAAAAAGAAAGGAAATTATAAACCCCGCCCACCCACCCTATCTCAATTGTGATGATTTTTTTATTCTTAGAAACTTGAACCACGTTTAAAATACTAAATTTTTTAGTCACGTATGACCTCTTGAAAATTAGACCTTGTGATGAAAATCTCCTATTTTTTTCAACTTTACTCTCGAAACTTAAAAAAAACACCCTTAAAATACGAGCGCAGCGAGCACGTTTAGCAGATAGTCACAAATATTTTTAGGATTCGTCGTTTTTAGACATTAAAAATTTTCTTATCAGAAATTTAGCTTCCCAGGGAGACTGACGGGTAATTTTTAATTACACCTGAACGTGCTCGCTGCCCTCGCATTATTAACCTTTTTTTTTTAAATAATGTCGTCTCATAAAAACGTTTACAAGTGAATGAAATGACCTGAACTGACCTAAATTTAAAAAAGGCTCTGATCAACTGAAGAACTGAAGAACTGAAGAGTTTAGCATTTTCAAGAGCAAAGTGTAAGCCCGCCCACCCGCCCTATCTCGATTGTGATGATTTTTTTTTATTCGCCGTGAACCTCGGGGGCGGAGCTTAACTACAAAATACTTGTTTCATTACAAGAAATTATAAACATGTTTTTGAGTTCGTGTTGGTCAAAGAATACTATGTACATTAAGAAAAAGAAAGGAAATTATAAACCCCGCCCACCCACCCTATCTCAATTGTGATGATTTTTTTATTCTTAGAAACTTGAACCACGTTTAAAATACTAAATTTTTTAGTCACGTATGACCTCTTGAAAATTAGACCTTGTGATGAAAATCTCCTATTTTTTTCAACTTTACTCTCGAAACTTAAAAAAAACACCCTTAAAATACGAGCGCAGCGAGCACGTTTAGCAGATAGTCACAAATATTTTTAGGATTCGTCGTTTTTAGACATTAAAAATTTTCTTATCAGAAATTTAGCTTCCCAGGGAGACTGACGGGTAATTTTTAATTACACCTGAACGTGCTCGCTGCCCTCGCATTATTAACCTTTTTTTTTTAAATAATGTCGTCGCATAAAAACGTTTACAAGTGAATGAAATGACCTGAACTCACCTAAATTTAAAAAAGGCTCTGATCAACTGAAGAACTGAAGAACTGAAGAGTTTAGCATTTTCAAGAGCAAAGTGTAAGCCCGCCCACCCGCCCTATCTCGATTGTGATGATTTTTTTTTATTCGCCGTGAACCTCTGGGGCGGAGCTTAACTACAAAATACTTGTTTCATTACAAGAAATTATAAACATGTTTTTGAGTTCGTGTTGGTCAAAGAATACTATGTACATTAAGAAAAAGAAAGGAAATTATAAACCCCGCCCACCCACCCTATCTCAATTGTGATGATTTTTTTATTCTTAGAAACTTGAACCACGTTTAAAATACTAAATTTTTTAGTCACGTATGACCTCTTGAAAATTAGACCTTGTGATGAAAATCTCCTATTTTTTTCAACTTTACTCTCGAAACTTAAAAAAAACACCCTTAAAATACGAGCGCAGCGAGCACGTTTAGCAGATAGTCACAAATATTTTTAGGATTCGTCGTTTTTAGACATTAAAAATTTTCTTATCAGTAATTTAGCTTCCCAGGTAGACTGACGGGTAATTTTTAATTACACCTGAACGTGCTCGCTGCGCTCGCATTCTTATCGTTTTTTTTTTTAATAATGCCGTCTCATAAAAACGTTTACAAGTGAATGAAATGAACTGAACTGACCTAAAATTAAAAAAGGCTCTGATCAACTGAAGAACTGAAGAACTGAAGAGTTTAGCTCTTTCAAGGGCAAAATGTTAGCCCGCCCACCCGCCCTATCTCAATTGTGATGATTTTTTTTATTCGCTGTGAACCTCGGGGGCGGAGCTTAACTACAAAATACCAATTTTTTCACAAGAAATTATAAACATGTTTTTGAGTTCGTGTTGGTCAAAGAATACTATGTACATTAAGAAAAAGAAAGGAAATTATAAACCCCGCCCACCCACCCTATCTCAATTGTGATGATTTTTTTATTCTTAGAAACTTGAACCACGTTTAAAATACTAAATTTTTTAGTCACGTATGACCTCTTGAAAATTAGACCTTGTGATGAAAATCTCCTATTTTTTTCAACTTTACTCTCGAAACTTAAAAAAAACACCCTTAAAATACGAGCGCAGCGAGCACGTTTAGCAGATAGTCACAAATATTTTTAGGATTCGTCGTTTTTAGACATTAAAAATTTTCTTATCAGTAATTTAGCTTCCCAGGTAGACTGACGGGTAATTTTTAATTACACCTGAACGTGCTCGCTGCGCTCGCATTCTTATCGTTTTTTTTTTTTAATAATGCCGTCTCATAAAAACGTTTACAAGTGAATGAAATGAACTGAACTGACCTAAAATTAAAAAAGGCTCTGATCAACTGAAGAACTGAAGAACTGAAGAGTTTAGCTCTTTCAAGGGCAAAATGTTAGCCCGCCCACCCGCCCTATCTCAATTGTGATGATTTTTTTTATTCGCTGTGAACCTCGGGGGCGGAGCTTAACTACAAAATACCAATTTTTTCACAAGAAATTATAAACATGTTTTTGAGTTCGTATTGGTCAAAGAATACTATGTACATCAAGAAAAAGAAAGGAAATTATAAACCCCGCCCACTCCCCCTATCCCAATTGTGATGAGTTTTTTTATTCCTAGAAACTTGAACCACGTTCAAAATGACAAATATGTTTTTTGCAATTAGGCTCCGCCCCTAGGTCTACCAACGAATGAAAATTTCAGTACTATTTGATCAGGCAGGTATGGGTGGGGCTTAATTTTTGGCATTCATTTTTTCTTAATACAAATAGTATTTTTTGAACAACACAATACTCAAAAATTTGTTTTTATTCCTCGTAGAGAATTTTGCAATTAAACTCCGCCCTTTTGGCGCACGACGAATGAAAAAATCATCGGAATTGAGACAGGGTGGGTGGGTGGGGCTTATATTTTGCCTGTTTGTTTTAATATGTGTAGACTTCTTGTATGGAAATATCGATTTAGCAATTAGGCTCCGCCCCTCGGTCTGACAACGAATGGAAAATTCATTACGATTGAAGTCGAGACGGATGGGTGGGGCTTCTCTATGGTTTTCTTTTTTAATTAGTGCATTTAGTTTTCTTTGTATAACACGGTTACATAAGATCATATTTCACATGGTAATTTAAGACCAATAAAAAAATCGTCAGAATTGAGACAGGGTGGGTGGGCGGGGCTTATATTTTGCCTCTTTGTATTAATATGTGTAGACTTCGTATAGGGAAATATCGATTTAGCAATTGGGCTCCGCCCCTTGGTCTGACAACGAATGGAAAATTCATTACGATTGAGGTCGAGACAGATGGGTGGGCGGGGCTTATATTTTGATTGTATGATTAGAGAATTATTAAAAAATTAGTTTCATCTTTTACCTATTTTAAATCTATTTTTTTTTATAAAAACGATTTTTGTTAAAAAACGTGTGTATTGCATATTTTTGGCTCTCGGCTTCGCCTCGAGTGGAAATTTTTAAGACTATAGAACTCTAATTTCGATTTAAAATAGTTTCTTTATGGTAACATTGACTCAGAAGAAAAATAATTTTCATATTTTTATATTTTCTTCTTTTGTCTGAGACGAAGTCGAGGACTGAATTTACTCAGTGACTTTGGTAGTATAACTTCAAAGCATTTACTGAATGATAAGAAAATTACTGAAAAATTGATTTGACTTTGTTTCTTTATGTCTCATATATAATTTGAAGAAAAACACTGCACACTCCTCAACTCTCGCCTTCGCCTCGCGTAGAAATTTCTTTACTAAGGACCTCTAATTTCGTTCTAAATGAGTTGAAGTGCGGAAATATTTACTTAAAATGAAAAATATTTATCATATTCTTATGTAGGTATAGTATGTAATTTTAATATTACCCGAGGCGAAGCCGAGGGTTGAATTCACTTTTACATTAAAAATTAAAAATATTATCCGGTAATTATATATTCGTCAACTCTCGGCTTCGCCTCGAGAGGAAATTTCGATCCAAAATAGTTTCATTGCGGGAAAAATTGACTTAAAGAGAAATTAATTTTTATTTTCTTATGTGAAGTACGTAATCTTACTTTAAACAAAAAGACAAAATGTAGGCCCGCCCACCCGCCCTATGTCAATTGTGATGATTTTTTTATTCGCCGTGAACCTCGGGGGCGGACCTTAACTGCAAAATACTTAATGCTTTACAAGAAATTATAAACATGTTTTTGAGTATCGTGTTGTTAATATACTATGTATATTAAGAAAAAAAGTCAAAATATTAACCCCGCCCACCCACCCCATCTCAATTGTGAAGATTTTTTATTCTTAGAAACTTGAACCACGTTTAAAATGACAAATTTTTGTAAGAAAATCCATATTTGGCAATTAGGCTCCGCCCCTAGGTCTGCCAACGAATGAAAACTTCATTGCTATTTAGATAAATAATAACAATATAAAAAATCATCAGAATTGAGACAGGGTGGGTGGGCGGGGCTTATATTTAGACTTTTCGGCTTCGCCTCGAGTAGAAATTTCTTGACTGTAGAACTCTAATTTCGATCTAAAATAGTTTGAAATGGAAAATATTGACTTGAAAAATGTTCACTTTGGTGTATAAAGTAATTTTTTTTTGCCTGAGACGAAGCCGAGGATTTCACTTACTCAGTGACTTTGATCGTAGAACAATTTACTGTATGAAAAAAAAAAATGAAAAATTAATATAATCTTTATATATTTTGAAAGGAATTAGTATCTGTTCTAAAGCAGTTGCAGTGGAAACAGGCTTAAAAAGAAAAATAATTTTTGTATTCTTATGGATAGCACGTCATCTTACTTTTACCCGAGTCGAAGCCGAGGGTTGAATTTAATCATCCACTTGACCGCAAAAATTGAAAATAATTGCCATGTGATGTAAATTCAAACCAAATTAATTTTCATATGGTAAATTGGTTTATTTTACTTAATTAATCGATCCTTCATTTCATAATTCGTTCGAAAAAAACTGCAAATACACAAAATTCAATTATTTTTAATTTAATATTGAAGCGTTTGGATATTTTTAACCGCTTTCACCCGAAATTACTAAAAATTTAAATCGTGATACGACTACAAACGACTCTTGAAACATTTCAAACTCCACTAAACTAAAAAATACCGTTTTAGCAACGTCGAAACCGCGTTAGCTTCCTCCAAGAACCCAAACTCACTCCTCGGAGGCAGATTTTGGGTAAACATTTGTGGAATCCGTGGCCGTGGAATGATCGAGAAGCGACCGAAAAAATTTCGAGATTACGGAGGCGATAGACGAGATTCTAATTAAGTTGACATTCTATAAGTAGGTTGAGAGCGTGTTTTCACAGGTAAAGGTGTGAAGTTTAACGAAAATCGACGCGAGAGAGGAAGAGAGATCTGAAGCGATCGACGTAATTGGAAAGCAAAGATTTATCTTTGTTGCTACCGTGGAAGCGTTTATTCTCCTTGTTTGACTTAGCCGGTGTTTGTCTTGCTTTTATTGTCGAGTTTTTCCAATATCGGTACGATTGGACGACTTCGAACAAACAAATCTGAGGTCGTGGGCGGCTTTCAAAAACGCAAAGTACGTCGCGGATTAATTTTTTTAATCACACGATTCTATCATCGCTGCAATTGAACATTTCCTGTACAACGCAGTCGTTTTTCCACTGTTTTGTTTCATAAATAATACGTCGGTTAGTATTAAGTATGATCATTAGTCCACGTATTGCATGCAGGTACTATTACTATTACCAACACAACGACAACAACTACACTAATCCAAACATCCACTTAACTCGTCCCTTTCAACTCCTTATCTACGATAAAACCCTTCTCGAACGGCGACAATCTCCGAAACAACCCCATCACTTACGATTAATTATTTTGTTTACTCGGCTCGAATTACCAGAAGAATAACAGGGAAGTCAAACTTCCGCGATAAGTCATAAACGGGACAAATTAAATGCCGAAATAAATGGGACGCAGTCGTTGTGAGCCCTAGTTGGATATAAGTAATCGTAAAATACCTTTTCGTTTTGGTACGCCGTTACGGCGATGAACTCGGTTTCCTTGAAGACGTACGTCCGAAACGTCGAGTAGGGCAGTTTGAGGATGTCGTTGGCTCTGACGAGGTGAAACCGGGGCTGGTATTTGTGCATGGAGTTGAGTATCGTCTGCAAGGAAAAATAACAGTGAAAGTCCGTCCAGGCGGTAAAGATTGTACTATAAGAAAAGGAAATACGGAAAAATTGCGAAATTGGAGTGTAGTTTTTCGAAAAAGACATATTTTGTAATTGAAACCCAAAATTTTCAGTACAATGACTATTTTTCGTAATTCCAATTTTTTCATATATAGAGGTAACAATTTTTTTTCTTAAAACCATTTAAACACAAAATTTGATCAGTTTAATTTAAGAATCAACTATGTGTTAAAAAATTCAAATTTTTTGTAAGTTTGCCACATCCGTGTTTTTGGAATTACTGTGTTTTTTTTTAAATTTCAAATATTAACAAAGACAATTTTTAAGATAAGTACGAACACAAGTCTATAATTTTATTTATTTTTTGTTGCAAATAAATCAGTATCCGAAATTCGAAACAAAAAAAAAAAATAATTTGTTGTATTTCTCAAACTAAATAGTTTTTTTGTTGAAACGCTTTTTCAAAAAAAGAATCAATTAGTCTAATAAACAGAAAATTTACAGTCCCGGAATTTTCGTTTAAATAAATATTTTCCGTAATTCCGACTTTCTCAAATGATCTTTTTGTTATAAAAATTCCTCAAAAATATTTTTTAAATAAGTAATATCTTGAATAATAATGTTTTATCTTATCATCAATTAAACACAAAATTTGATTACATTTTAGTTTAAGAATTACATCAAATTATAAAATAAGACGGCTCTCAAAAAATTTTTGAATTTTTTGTTAAATCCTTGTTTCTGGTATTACTGTATTTTTTAAGTTCAAGTATTAATAAAGACAATTTTTAAGATAAGTACGAACACAAATCTATAATTTTATATATTTTTTGTTGTAAATAAATCAGTATCCAATATTCGAAACAAAAAAAATGATTTGTTGTATTTCTCAAACTGAATAATTTTTTTTCTTGAAAACGCTTTTTCAATAAAAGAATAAATTAGTCTAATTAACAGAAAATTTTCAGTCACGGAATTTTCGTTTAAATAAATATTTTTCATAATTCCGATTTTCTCAATTGATTTTTTTGTTATAAAAATACCCCATAAATATTTTTTAAATAAGTAATATCTTGTATAATAATGTTTTGTCTTATCATCAATTAAACACAAAATTTGATTACATTTTGGTTTAAGAATTACATCAAATTATAAAATAAGACGGCTCTCAAAAAATTTTTGAATTTTTTGTTAAATCCTTGTTTCTGGTATTACTGTATTTTTTACTTTCAAGTATTAATAAAAACAATTTTTAAGATAAGTACGAACACAAATCTATAATTTTATTTATTTTTTGTTGTAAACAAATCAGTATCCGAAATTCGAAACAAAAAAAATAATTTGTTGTATTTCTCAAACTGAATATTTGTTTGTTGAAAACGCTTTAAAAAAAAAAAAACAATTAGTCTAATTAACAGAAAAATTTCAGTTCCGGAATTTTCGTTTAAATAAATATTTTCCGTAATTCCGATTTTCTCAAATAATTTTTTTGTTATGAAAATATCCCAGAAATATTTTTCAAATAAGTAATATCGTGTATAATAATGTTTTATCTTATCATCAATTAAATACAAAATTTAATTACATTTTAGTTTAAGAATTACATCAAATTATAAAATAAGACAGCTCTCAAAAATTTTGATTTTTTTATTATTTTGTTACATCCTTGTATTTTAATTTCAAATATTAATAAAGACAATTTTTTATGATAAGTACGAACACAAATCTATAATTTTAATTATTTTTTGTTGTAAATAAATCAGTATCCGAAATTCGAAACAAAAAAAAATAATTTGTTGTATTTCTCAAAGTGAATAATTTTTTTTGTTGAAAACGCTTTTTTAATAAAAGAATCAATTAGTCTAATTAACAGAAAATTTTCAGTCACGGAATTTTCGTTTAAAGAAATATTTTTCATAATTCCGATTTTCTCAATTGATTTTTTTGTTATAAAAATACCCCATAAATATTTTTTAAATAAGTAATATCTTGTATAATAATGTTGTGTCTTATCATCAATTAAACACAAAATTTGATTACATTTTGGTTTAAGAATTACATCAAATTATAAAATAAGACGGCTCTCAAAAAATTTTTGAATTTTTTGTTAAATCCTTGTTTCTGGTATTACTGTATTTTTTAATTTCAAGTATTAATAAAAACAATTTTTAAGATAAGTACGAACACAAATCTATAATTTTATTTATTTTTTGTTGTAAACAAATCAGTATCCGAAATTCGAAACAAAAAAATAATTTGTTGTATTTCTCAAACTGAATAATTTGTTTGTTGAAAACGCTTTAAAAAAAAAATCAATTAGTCTAATTAACAGAAAAATTTCAGTTCCGGAATTTTCGTTTAAATAAATATTTTCCGTAATTTCGATTTTCTCAAATAATTTTTTTGTTATAAAACTATTCCAGAAATATTTTTCAAATAAGTAATATCGTGTATAATAATCTTTTATCTTATCATCAATTAAACTCAAAATTTGATTATTTTAGTTTTAGAAATACATCAAATTAAAAAAAGATTTTTGTTTTGGAATTAGTGTTTTTTATTCACAATTCCAAGTATTAAGAAAGAAAAATTTTGAGATAAATACCAACACAAATCTGTAAATTTACATTTTTATTATAAACACGCCAACAAGCGAAATTATAAACAAAAAAATAATTTGTTGTATTTCTCAAACTGTATAATTTTTTGTTAAACTCCTCCAAAAAAAATCAAATAGTTTAACAGAAAATTTTCAGCCTGCAGAATTTTCGTTTAAATGGATATTTTTCGCAATCCCGTTTTTTTCAATAAATTTTTTTGTTATAGGAACTCCCAAAAGATATTTTTTAAATTTGTAAAATTTGTATAATAATATTTCATCACTAATTAAACTCAAGAAAGAAAAATTTTTAGAAAAATACCAACACAAATCTGTAATTTTACATTTTTTATTGTAAATACATCAACATACGAAATTATAAACAAAAAATAATTTGTTGTACTTCTCAAATCGAATAAAATTTTTGCTGAAAACGGTCTTCCAAGAAAAGAATCAAACAGTTTAACTGACAGAAAATTTGCAGTACCCGAATTTTCAATTAAATGAGTATTTGCGTAATTCCGATTTTATAGATGAAATTTTTTTATATAAGTTCCCAAACAAATATTTTTTAAATTTATAAAATTTCGTATGTTAATATTTTAGCTTATAATGGGTCAAATCTTAAAAGAAACATATTGCTGAAAATTTCTGAAATTCTTATTGCGTAAGTTTTAAAGGAAAATAATTTGTTGTATTTCTCAAACTGAATACTTTGGAATTACATAATTAAAGAACTTGAAAATATAAAATTTCCTAGGTAATGTATTTCAAGATAGTAAAACGGACAAAGAACTTACAACTGCATATTTCTTGCATAGCTCGCTTCGCTCGCGAAAAAATTGCGCGAGTATTTATCAACATTTTGTTTTGCAGCACATATCTTATCTAAAAAAATTAAAAAGCAACCTAACTCACCCATAAATTATATTAATGGTTGACACTTCGCTGATTAAGCAACAATTAAAAATGCCAAAGCACTACTTTAACACTTTTGGAAACATTAAGTACGTGTTTAGCAATCTCGAAAAATTTAAATATTTATCATTTACCACACAAACACTAAAACCGCCCATAACAGTTAGTTTTATTTCCCTGCTTATTTTAAAAACTTAGCATAATTAACTGCCATAAATTACCGAACCCATCATAAATCCACCATGTCACCTCGTCCATTTTACTGCCAACCACTCGAAAACATACGCGTTTTTGCGCAAATTTGCGCAAAAAAACCGCATTCGAATTCAGCTACTCGCCGCCAGGTGTCGCCCCGGGGCCCGACTGCAGCGCCGCGCTAACAGCCTCCGATTTAGCGATCCAGCTTATGCATATTTGAAAAGATGCCACGGCATAATATGATGTGGAAACCTGTTTTGTTTCCTTCGATGGATGATTTGTGCCAAGCTCGTATGAGATACCTGTGTGGTCCTGGCTGGATTCGGTCGCACACCGAGCACTAAACATTTAAATATTCCGAGATACAACGTTTAGATAGAGAGCCGCTCTTGATACCGTTGCGAGGGCCGGCTTGTAGCGATCGGGCGAACGGTAACGAGAACGATTTTTCATTTTTGGAGGTTAATTAGGGGGGCGCGGGCTGGGGCTCGGGTGGACGCGGACGATAACGAGGACGGACGACGGATGGCAGCTGTCAAACGAGCGGGACGAGCAAGTGTATTGCTTTTGGGAAATACGGGTTTGGAATTAATTGAATGATTTTCGTTGAAAACTGGCTTCCAAAAATAATTAAAAACAATAAATAACAGAAAATTTGCAGTCCACGAATTTCCAATTGCAGTAATGTTTTTCGTAATTCCGATTTTGTCAAGAATTGTTTATAGAAAATACGTTTTTTCAATTTTTAAAATTTCGTATATAATCAACACCAAATTTTTGAAAATAAACACAAAGTCCAAACAATTTTGAGGCTATTTTTTCGTAAAATTGTTATATGTGTATTTTTGGAATTACTGTTTTTGGGATTCCAAATACCATATTATGGAAGAAAATCTATAACATAAATAACAGCCCATTTCTATAATTTAACAATTTTCTTTAAATAGATCAATACACGAAAATAGAAATAAAAATACATTTTTGTATTTCTCAAACTGGATATGTAATGTAACTTTTGAAATTACTGTTTTTTTTTTTAATTGGAATGTTATGTATGAAAATTTATAACATAAATACCCCAAAAATCTATAGTTTAACAGTTTTTTTGGAATAAATACAGTTATCTACAAAAATAGAAATAGAACTAAATTTTGTATTCCTCAAACTAAATAATTTTTGACGAAAACTGTCCTGAAAAAAAAATAAATAAATAACTGGAAAGTTGTAATTCTAGAATTTTCAGTTAGTTGAACATTTTTTGTAATTCCAACTGCGGCGTTACATTTTTTTCTGTAATTCACAAAAGAGAACTTGAAATTTATGAAATTTCGCTTATTAATATTTTATCTTACAGTCAGTGCAAAAACAATGTTTTGTGGGAATTACATTAAATTTTTAAATAAACAGAATATCAAAACAATTTTGAATCGTTTTTTTCGGAATATAGCCACATGCGGATTTTTGGAATTACTGTTCTTTTTTGGATTTCGGGTACCTAATAAGTATGTATCACAACTAATAATATAAAAACCGCAAAAATAGATAGTTTACCAGATTTTTTTCAAATAAATACAACAATCTATGAAAATATAAAAAGAAATACATTTTTATATATCTCAAACTGAATAATTTTTGGCGAAAACTGTCCTCAAAAGAATTAAATAGTATAAATAACAGAAAAGTTGCAGTTCTAGAATTTCAATTAACTGAATATTTTTCGTAATTCCGATTTCGAGATCTTTAAATTTGTGAAATTTCTTTTATTAATGTTATCATTTAATGTGAAAATTACATAAAATTTTAAAATAAATAGACTATCAAAATAATTTTCAAATCTGTTTTTTTGTAATATTGCGTAATTTTGGAATTGCTGTTTTTTTTTTGGAATTCGACTGTTCTGTATGAAAATTTATAATATAAATACCCCAAAAATCTATAGTTCAACAGTTTTTTTTTTTGTAATAGATACATCCGTCTACGAAAATATAAAAAGAATTAAATTTTTGTATTACTCAAACTCTATAATTTTTGACGAAAACTGTCCTGTCCTGAAAAAATCAAATAGTATAAACCACTGAAAAGTTGCATTTTTAGGACTTTCAGTTAATTAAATACTTTTCGTAATTCCAATTGCGGTGTTACATTTTTTTGGTAATTTCTTTTAAACTTGCGAAATTTCCTATATAAATATTTTATCTTACAGTCAGTGAAAGAAACAACAATTTAGTGTGAGAATTACATCAAACAACAATTTTGAAACTGTTTTTTCGTAATATTGGCACATACGTATTTTTGAATTACTGTTCTTTTTAGGATTTGGGGTACCTAATAAGTATGTATCACAACTAATAATATAAATACCGCAAAAATAGATAGTTTACCAGATTTTTTTAAATAAATACATCAATCTATGAAAATATAAAAAGAAATACATTTTTGTATTTCTCAAACTGAATATTTTTGACGAAAACGGTCTTCAAAATAATTAAATAGTATAAATAGCGGAAAAGTTGCAGTTCTAAAATTTCAATTAACTGAATATTTTTCGTAATTCCGATTTCGGCGATGCTTTTTTTGTGGTAATTCACAAAAAAGATCTTTAAATTTGTGAAATTTCTTTTATTAATGTTATCATTTAATGTGAAAATAACATCAAATTTTAAAATAGACTATAAAAATAATTTTCAAATCTGTTTTTTCTGTGATATTGCGTAATTTTGGAATTACTTTTTTTTTTGAATTCGACTATTCTGTATGAAAATTTGAAACATAAATACCCCAAAAATTTATAGTTCAACAGTTTTTTTGTAATAGATACATCAGTCTACGAAAATATAAAAAGAACTAAATTTTTGTATTTCTCAAATTCTATAATTTTTGACCGAAACTGTCCTGTCCTGAAAAAACCAAATAGTATAAATCACTGAAAAGTTGCATTTTTAGGACTTTCAGTTAATTGAATACTTTTCGTAATTCCAATTGCGGTGTTACATTTTTTTGATAATTTCCTTTAAACTTGCGAAATTTCCTATATAAATATTTTATCTTACAGTCAGTGAAAGAAACAACAATTTAGTGTGAGAATTACATCAAACAACAATTTTGAAACTGTTTTTTCGTAATATTGGCACATACGTATTTTTGGAATTACTGTTATTTTTTGGATTTGGGGTACCTAATAAGAATGTATCACAACTAATAATATAAATACCCCAAAAATAGATAGTTCGCCAGATTTTTGTAAGTAAATACATCAATCTATGAAAATATAAAAAGAAATACATTTTTGTATTTCTCAAACTGAATAATTTTTGACGAAAACTGTCTTTAAAAAAATTAAATAGTATAAATAACAGAAAAGTTGCAGTTCCAGAATTTCAATTAACTGAATATTTTTCGTAATTCCGATTTCGGCGATGCTTTTTTCGTGGTAATTCACAACAAAGATCTTTAAATTTGTGAAATTTCTTTTATTAATGTTATCATTTAATGTGAAAATTACATCAAAGTTTAAAATAAATAGACTATCAAAATAATTTTCAAATCTGTTTTTTTTTAAATTGCGTAATTTTGGAATTACTGGTTTTTTTTTGGAATTCGACTGTTCTGTATGAAAATTTATAATATAAGTACCCCTAAAATCTATAGTTCAACAGTTTTTTTGTAATAGATACATCAGTCTACGAAAATATAAAAAGAATTAAATTTTTGTATTTCTCAAACTCTATAATTTTTGACGAAAACTGTCCTGTCCTGAAAAAATCAAATAGTATGAATCACTGAAAAGTTGCATTTTTAGGACTTTCAGTTTATTGAATACTTTTCGTAATTCCAATTGCGGTGTTACATTTTTTTGGTAATTTCCTTTAAACTTGCGAAATTTCCTATATAAATATTTTATCTTACAGTCAGTGAAAGAAACAACAATTTAGTGTGAGAATTACATCAAACAACAATTTTGAAACTGTTTTTTCGTAATATTGGCACATACGTATTTTTGGAATTACTGTTCTTTTTTGGATTTGGGGTACCTAATAAGTATGTATCACAACTAATAATATAAATACCGCAAAAGTAGATAGTTCGCCAGATTTTTTTAAGTAAATACATCAGTCTATGGAAATATAAAAAGAAATACATTTTTGTATTTCTCTAAACTGAATAATTTTTGACGAAAAATGTTCTCAAAAAAATTAAATAGTATAAATAGCGGAAAAGTTGCAGTTCTAGAATTTCAATTAACTGAATATTTTTCGTATTCCGATTTCGGCGATGCTTTTTTCGTGGAAATTCACAACAAAGATCTTTAAATTTGTGAAATTTCTTTTATTAATGTTATCATTTAATGTGAAAATTACATTAAAGTTTAAAATAAATAGACTATCAAAATAATTTTCAAATCTGTTTTTTTTTTAAATTGCGTAATTTTGGAATTACTGTTTTTTTTTGGAATTCGACTGTTCTGTATGAAAATTTATAATATAAGTACACCTAAAATCTATAGTTCAACAGTTTTTTTGTAATAGATACATCAGTCTACGAAAATATAAAAAGAATTAAATTTTTGTATTTCTCAAACTCTATAATTTTTGACGAAAGCTGTCCTGTCCTGAAAAAATCAAATAGTATAAACCACTAAAAAGTTGCATTTTTAAGACTTTCAGTTAATTGATTATTTTTCGTAATTCCAATTGCGGTGTTACATTTTTTGTGATTTCCTTTCAACTTGCGAAATTTTCTATATAAATATTTTATCTTACAGTCAGTGAAAGAAACAACAATTTAGTGCGAGAATTACATCAAACAACAATTTTGAAACTGTTTTTTCGCAATATTGGCACATACGTATTTTTGGAATTACTGTTCTTTTTTGGATTTGGGGTACCTAATAAGTATGTATCACAACTAATAATATAAATACCGCAAAAGTAGATAGTTCACCAGATTTTTTTAAGTAAATACATCAGTCTATGGAAATATAAAAAGAAATACATTTTTCTATTTCTCTAAACTGAATAAATTTTTGACGAAAAATGTCCTCAAAAAAATTAAATAGTATAAATAGCGGAAAAGTTGCAGTTCTAGAATTTCAATTAACTGAATATTTTTCGTAATTCCGATTTCGGCGATGCTTTTTTTTGTGGTAATTCACAACAAAAATCTGTAAATTTGTGAAATTTCTTTTATTAATGTTATCATTTAATGTGAAAATAACATCAAATTTTAAAATAGACTATCAAGATAATTTTCAAATCTGTTTTTTTTTAAATTGCGTAATTGCGTAATTACTGTTTTTTTTGGAATTCGACTGTTCTGTATGACAATTTATATTATAAATACCCCAAAAATTTATAGTTCAACAGTTATTTTGTAATAGATACATCAGTCTACGAAAATATAAAAAAAAAACTAAATTTTTGAATTTCTCAAACTCTATAATTTTTGACGAAAACTGTCCTGTCCTGAAAAAATCAAATAGTATAAATCACTGAAAAGTTGCATTTTTAGGACTTTCAGTTAACTGAATACTTTTCGTAATTCCAATTGCGGTGTTACATTTTTTTGATAATTTCCTTTAAACTTGCGAAAATTCCTATATGAATATTTTATCTTACAGTCAGTGAAAGAAACAACAATTTAGTGTACGAATTACATCAAACAACAATTTTGAAACTGTTTTTTCGTAATATTGGCACATACGTATTTTTGGAATTACTGTTCTTTTTTGGATTTCGGGTACTTAATAAGTATGTATCACAACTAATAATATAAATACCGCAAAAATAGATAGTTCGCCAGATTTTTTTAATTAAATACATCAGTCTATGGAAATATAAAAAGAAATATATTTTTGTATTTCTCAAACTGAATAATTGTTGACGAAAACTGTCTTCAAAAAAATTAAATAGTATAAATAACAGAAAAGTTGCAGTTCTAGAATTTCAATTAACTGAATATTTTTCGTAATTCCGATTTCGGCGATGCTTTTTTTGTGGTAATTCACAAAAAAGATCTTTAAATTTGTGAAATTTCTTTTATTAATGTTATCATTTAATGTGAAAATAACATCAAATTTTAAAATAAATAGACTATCAAAATAATTTTCAAATCTGTTTTTTTTTTAAATTGCGTAATTTTGGAATTACTGTTTTTTTTTTGGAATTCGACTGTTCTGTATGAAAATTTATAATATAAATACCCCAAAAATCTATAGTTCAACAGTTTTTTTGTAATAGATACATCAGTCTACGAAAATATAAAAAGAATTAAATTTTTGTATTTCTCAAAGTCTATAGTTTTTGACGAAAACTGTCCTGTCCTGAAAAAAATCAAATAGTATAAACCACTGAAAAGTTGCATTTTTAGGACTTCAGTTAATTGAATATTTTTCGTAATTCCGATTTTTCCAAAAAATTTTCTTTGTAGAAATTCCCCAAAAATAAAATTTTTTAATTTTGTGAAGTTTCATACAAAAAAATCATAATTTTCGTGCAAAACTTACGTCAAATTTTTAAATAAACACACTATAAAAAAAAATTGAGACGATTTTTTCGTAAAATTATTACATGTGTATTTTTGGAAATACTATTTTTTGTATTTTAAATTTTACGCAAGAAAATCTATAACATAAATAGAAAACAAAATTATAGTTTAAGAATTTTATTATAAATAACAACACTCGAAAATATAAATAGAAACAGATTTTTGTATTTCTCAAATTTAATAGTTTTCGTTGTAAACTGTCCTCTTAGAGAGCTCAGATAGTATATATAACAGAATTTCTAATTAGATGAATATTTTTTCTAATTTCAATTTTGTCACTTTTCTTTGTAAAAATTGCCAAAAATTTGTGAAATATAAAATCAGTTGAACAAAAAAATCGCGTAGGAATTACGTCAAATTTAAAAATAAACAACATGTCAGATGAGTTACAACACAAAAACAACTAGTAATTTGCTAACCTAAAACGAATAAACGAAAATTTAAAAACCGCCACTTACCGCAAACGTGTATTTCCCAAAATACATAAATTTTGTAATTTGTTTGTAAAACGTCCACTTATCCCCGACTCGTTAAAATTTTTCTCCTATTTTTAAAATATCAGCGCCAGCAACTTATTAAAATTTCCAAGCACAGCCTACCGCCGTAATAAATTTATAACAACCTATTATTATATTGATTACCTACGTCTTGTATTAAAATTTAACGAACAGTAAGGTAAGTGGTGATTAATAATTGCCTGATTAATATTTAGCACTTTAATTATAAAATAAACACGGCGACACCATTTTTTTCAACCCTGTTACCGCCAGTGGCGTCCCGTATCTCCCATCCGTAGCACCCAAACCGCGTCGTATCTCCCAGCACGGCCTCCCGCGATGCAGCCTTCCTCAACGCTATTATTACACAAATTGCTTTGAATTTTTGATGAATGGCGAGGAGTGGTGATAATTATTTAATAATTTAATTAGGATGTAAATTTCCGCCCTTCCACGTGTGCCCGTCAGCGGCGACTCGTCAGCGCGAACAAACACAGTACATCTCCGTCTCCTTGTCCTGTTTAATTAACACTATCGAAATGATCAGTAGCGAGTTAGAGTATTTACATATTCAAAAGGCCAAAACGTGTAATTTAAATTTTTATACGATAATAAAGCCGAGCGAGTGGGTCCTTAAAAAACCAGTAGCCGAAGAACGGTGGAAAAGGCGATTTCGTTAAGGTGTACGCATTGCGTCGTTGTCGAGGAAAATATAGGGTTTTTATCTTTACGATTTCGTAGAAATTAGTTTGTGTTTAGTGTTTAAATGCGGCGGCGCTAATAAAACTTGGAATTTCTCGGCCGATTTATCGACTCAACGACCTTCTTCCACTCTTCGCCTAATTACCAGAAACTTCCTCCAACAGGAGCCGCGCTAAAGCGGGATTCACACCGACGAAAAGTCACTAAAAATCCATTTTTATTTTAAATTCGTTCCGCGAACGCCGGCGTTTGTAGCCCGAAGGTGGCACCCCGATTTCGCTCTAAAACAGTCGCTGATTATTTTTAAGTGGTGGCTCACCGGATCGGAGAGAGACGGATTGAGGCTAATTGCCGTGTAAAATCCAAAAGGCTCAACTGTTTTGTTTCTTGTAGACGGACCGAAACGTGTTTCGAGACCTGGCAGATACAACAAGTCACTATTCTTAATTAGCCGGGTATCGCCATCTGATACGGCCCTGGATGGTTTATGGACGCTAAAATGGAAGTGTGATGGGCGAAAAGGGGCAGCGATTGGCGTTGTTTTATTGTTATTATAAAATTTCGATGGCTTTCTCGGAAAATTAAGACGTAATTTATGGGAGAAGGGACGTGGCGGGGCGAAGTGACGGAATCCGGGGAATTCGTGGACGCTTTTGGGTAATTGGGTCTAATTACGGAGGTAATTATTCAAGGAGGAGAGGTGGGAGTGAGTTATGGCCACCCAAGATTGATTCGGATGAGGAGGTCGGGAAAAGTGGAAGTGATGTAATTCAGACGTATTTCCAATTTCTTAAGATGCTTCGTGTTTTCATTTGTAACTTTGAAACTGCATTTAAATTTATTTTTTATATAATTATTTAGAAATCGGAAATACGATAAGGAAATACAATGTAATTTTGGAATTACGATATAAAGTACTTTTACATTTATCGGGGCTATTTTGTCGCTCATGTAATTGTATCAGTGAGTTAAGACACTAATTTGGGAATTACGACAATTCATAGTGAACGGAGGCAGTACAGTTGCGATGATTTAAAAATTTGCTTTGAATTTGTAGTGAGGAGCAAATATATATCTTTTAAGAGTTACAAATAATTGAATTAAGCACTTTTTCCTCTAAACTTTTATTTTTTAAAACGAATTTAGACTTAGGAAATACATTGTCTTCGTAGCAATCTTACGATAAGAAACATGAATATAATTTTGGAATTACGGTATAAAGTGATTTTTCAATTTGTCGGCGTTGTTTTGTTGTTCCTGTAATTTTATAAATGAATTACGACACTAATTGGGAATTACAACAATTTATATTGTACAGTTGCTATTATTTAAATTTTTTTTGACGTTTTAAAATTACAAACAGTAACCCATACTGATATTTGTATTGTAGAGGAAATACATATGTTTTAAGAGTTGCAGGCAATTAAATTAAGGATTTTTTCCTTTAAACTTTTATTTTTGAATATGAAGTTAGAATTTGGAAATACATTATCTTCCTAGTAATTACGATAAGGAACTAGAGTGTAACTTTGGAATTACGGTATAAAGTGCTTTTTAAATTTGTCGGCGCTGCTTTGTCGTTCAAGTAATTTTATCAATGAGTTAAGACACTAATTTGGGAATTACGACAATTCATAGTGAACAGAGGCAGTACAGTTGCGATGATTCCAAATTTTGTTTTTGAATTTGTAGTGAGGAGCAAAAATATATGCTTTAAGAATTACAAATGATTACATTAAGTACTTTTTCCTTTAAATTTTTATTCTTGAAAACGAATTTAGACTTAGGAAATACATTGTCTTCGTAACAATCTTACGAAAAGAAACATGAATATAATTTTGGAATTACGGTAAAAAGTGATTTTTCAATTTGTCGGCGTTGTTTTGTTGTTCCTGTAATTTTATAAATGAATTACGACACTAATTGGGAATTACAACAATTTATATTGTACAGTTGCTATTATTTAAATTTTTTTTGACGTTTTAAAATTACAAACAGTAACCCATACTGATTTTTGTATTGTAGAGGAAATATATATGTTTTAAGAGTTGCAGGCAATTAAATTAAGGATTTTTTTCCTTTAAACTTTATTTTTGAATATTAAATTAGAATTTGGAAATACATTATCTTTCTAGTAATTACGGTAAGGAACTAGAATGTAATTTTGGAATTACGGTATAAAGTGCTTTTTAAATTTGTCGGCGCTGCTTTGTCGTTCAAGTAATTTTATCAATGAGTTAAGACACAAATTTGGGAATTACGACAATTCATAGTGAACAGAGTCAGTACAGTTGCGATGATTCAAAATTTTGTTTTGAATTTGTAGTGAGCAGCAAATATATATGTTTTAAGATTTACAAATGATTAAATTAAGTACTTTTTCCTTTAAACTTTTATTTTTTTTTAAACGAATTTAGACTTAGGAAATACATTGTCTTCGTAGCAATCTTACGATAAGAAACATGAATATAATTTTGGAATTAGGGTATAAAGTGATTTTTCAATTTGTCGGCGCTGTTTTGTTGTTACCGTAATTTTACAGATGAGTTAAGACACTAATTTGGGAATTACAAAAATTTATATTGTACAGTTGGTATTATTTAAAATTTTTCTTTAACGTTTTAAAATTACACACAGTAACCCATACTGATATTTGTATTGTAGAGGAAATACATATGTTTTAAGAGTTGCAGGCAATTAAATTAAGGATTTTTTCTTTCCTTTAAACTTTTATTTTTGAATATGAAGTTAGAATTTGGAAATACATTATCTTCCTAGTAATTACGATAAGGAACTAGAGTGTAACTTTGGAGTTACGGTATAAAGTGCTTTTTAAATTTGTCGGCGTTGCTTTGTCGTTCAAGTAATTTTATCAATGAGTTAAGACACTAATTTGGGAATTACGACAATTCATAGTGAACAGAGGCAGTACAGTTGCGATGATTTAAAATTTTGTTTTGAATTTGTAGTGAGGAGCAAAAATATATGTTTTAAGAGTTACAAATGATTAAATTAAGTACTTTTTCCTTTAAACTTTTATTTTTTAAAACGAATTTAGACTTAGGAGATACATTGTCCTCGTAGCAAACTTACGATAAGAAACATGAATGTAATTTTGGAATTACGGTATAAAGTGATTTTTCAATGTGTCGGCGTTGTTTTGTTGTTCCTGTAATTTTATAAATGAATTACGACACTAATTGGGAATTACAACAATTCATATTGTACAGTTGCTATTATTTAAATTTTTTTTGAGGTTTTAAAATTACAAACATTAACCCATACTGATATTTGTATTGTAGAGGAAATATATATGTTTTAAGAGTTGCAGGCAATTAAATTAAGGATTTTTTTCCTTTAAACTTTATTTTTGAATATTAAATTAGAATTTGGAAATACATTATCTTTCTAGTAATTACGGTAAGGAACTAGAATGTAATTTTGGAATTACGGTATAAAGTGCTTTTTAAATTTG
Source organism: Zophobas morio (assembly GCF_036711695.1). Taxonomy (NCBI): domain Eukaryota; kingdom Metazoa; phylum Arthropoda; class Insecta; order Coleoptera; family Tenebrionidae; genus Zophobas; species Zophobas morio. The sequence continues at coordinate 1,116,661 of NW_026972132.1, forward strand.
TCGGCGCTGCTTTGTCGTTCATGTGATTTTATCAATGAGTTAATACACTAATTTGAGAATTACAACAATTCATAGTTAACAGAGGCAGTACAGTTGCGATGATTCCAAATTTTGTTTTTGAATTTGTAGTGAGGAGCAAAAATATATGTTTTAAGAATTACAAATGATTAAATTAAGTACTTTTTCCTTTAAATTTTTATTCTTGAAAACGAATTTAGACTTAGGAAATACATTGTCTTCGTAACAATCTTACGAAAAGAAACATGAATATAATTTTGGAATTACGGTATAAAGTGATTTTTCAATTTGTCGGCGTTGTTTTGTTGTTACCGTAATTTTACAGATGAGTTAAGACACTAATTTGGGAATTACAAAAATTTATATTGTGCAGTTGCTATTATTTAAAATTTTTCTTTAACGTTTTAAAATTACACACAGTAACCCATACTGATATTTGTATTGTAGAGGAAATACATATGTTTTAAGAGTTGCAGGCAATTAAATTAAGGATTTTTTCCTTTAAACTTTTATTTTTGAAAAGGAAGTTAGAATTTGGAAATACATTATCTTCCTAGTAATTACGATAAGGAACTAGAGTGTAACTTTGGAATTACGGTATAAAGTGCTTTTTAAATTTGTCGGCGCTGCTTTGTCGTTCAAGTAATTTTATCAATGAGTTAAGACACTAATTTGGGAATTACGACAATTCATAGTGAACAGAGGCAGTACAGTTGCGATGATTTAAAATTTTGTTTTAACTTTGTAGTGAGCAGCAAATATATATGTTTTAAGGGTTACAAATGATTAAATTAAGTACTTTTTCCTCTAAATTTTTATTTTTTAAAACGAATTTAGACTTAGGAAATACATTGTCTTCGTAGCAATCTTACAATAAGAAACATGAATATAATTTTGGAGTTACGGTATAAAGTGATTTTTCAATTTGTCGGCGTTGTTTTGTTGTTCCTGTAATTTTATAAATGAATTACGACACTAATTGGGAATTACAACAATTTATATTGTACAGTTGCTATTATTTAATTTTTTTTTTTTGACGTTTTAAAATTACAAACAGTAACCCATACGATATTTGTATTGTAGAGGAAATATATATGTTTTAAGAGTTGCAGGCAATTAAATTAAGGATTTTTTTCCTTTAAACTTTATTTTTGAATATTAAATTAGAATTTGGAAATACATTATCTTTCTGGTAATTACGGTAAGGAACTAGAATGTAATTTTGGAATTACGGTATAAAGTGCTTTTTAAATTTGTCGGCGCTGCTTTGTCGTTCATGTGATTTTATCAATGAGTTAATACACTAATTTGAGAATTACAACAATTCATAGTTAACAGAGGCAGTACAGTTGCGATGATTCCAAATTTTGTTTTTGAATTTGTAGTGAGGAGCAAAAATATATGTTTTAAGAATTACAAATGATTAAATTAAGTACTTTTTCCTTTAAATTTTTATTCTTGAAAACGAATTTAGACTTAGGAAATACATTGTCTTCGTAACAATCTTACGATAAGAAACATGAATATAATTTTGGAATTAGGGTATAAAGTGATTTTTCAATTTGTCGGCGCTGTTTTGTTGTTACCGTAATTTTACAGATGAGTTAAGACACTAATTTGGGAATTACAAAAATTTATATTGTGCAGTTGCTATTATTTAAAATTTTTCTTTAACGTTTTAAAATTACACACAGTAACCCATACTGATATTCGTAGTGTAGAGGAAATACATGTTTTAAGAGTTGCAGGCAATTAAATTAAGGATTTTTTCCTTTAAACTTTTATTTTTGAATATGAAGTTAGAATTTGGAAATACATTATCTTCCTAGTAATTACAATAAGGAACTAGAGTGTAACTTTGGAATTACGGTATAAAGTGCTTTTTAAATTTGTCGGCGCTGCTTTGTAGTTCATGTGATTTTATCAATGAGTTAATACACTAATTTGAGAATTACAACAATTCATAGTGAACAGAGGCAGTACAGTTGCGATGATTCCAAATTTTGTTTTCGAATTTGTAGTGAGGAGCAAAAATATATGTTTTAAGAATTACAAATGATTAAATTAAGTACTTTTTCCTTTAAATTTTTATTCTTGAAAACGCATTTAGACTTAGGAAATACATTGTCTTCGTAGCAATCTTACGATAAAAAACATGAATATAATTTTGGAATTACGGTATAAAATGATTTTTCAATTTGTCGGCGTTGTTTTGTTGTTACCGTAATTTTACAGATGAGTTAAGACACTAATTTGGGAATTACAAAAATTTATATTGTGGAGTTGCTATTATTTGAAAATTTTTCTTTAACGTTTTAAAATTACACACAGTAACCCATACTGATATTTGCATTGTAAAGGAAATACATATGTTTTAAGAGTTGCAGGCAATTAAATTAAGGATTTTTTCCTTTAAACTTTTATTTTTGAATATGAAGTTAGAATTTGGAAATACATTATCTTCCTAGTAATTACGTAAGAAACTAGAGTGTAACTTTAGAATTACGGTATAAATTGAATTTTAAATTTGAAAGCACTGCTCCGTTTTTCCTGTAATTTTCCCAGTGGGTTAAAACACTAATTTGGGAATTACATCAAGTCATAATTTACAAAGGCACAGTGATGATTTAATATTTTACTTTAAAGGTTTAAAATTACACGCAGACAGTATTTAGTCTGGAAATTAGAAATACCTAATCTTGGCAGGAAATTGAAAAAATGTAGTTTTGGAATTACTTTGAAGAATTACAAAGCTTTTGTCTCAAATAAGAAACGAGTGAAGATTTATTCGGCAATTATACAATTTTGATTTTTTTTTTTCAAAAAATCTGAATGTCTAGAGTAGAAACTGAACACGGATTCATAAACCACATGTGAAGGAGTATCTTATTTAATAAAACTAAAAAAATTAAACAGGGACCTACTTTTTCGTACTCTAGCTTGGACTCAGGAAGTAAAAATCGATAGTCTGTCTGTAATGAAGAGGAGTATAAAAGACAATTCATATTTCGATTTTGCGAAAAACCGATTCGGTATTTCCTATTTTGGGAGTTACACCGGAGTTCCGAAACTGTTCTTTAAAGTCCCTTGCAATAAAGAACATGTGTTCTTTCCACAGCCGGCTCTGTATGCCCGTGAATCACCTATCACAAAAAGCATCAAAGCTTTCAGCTCCCTTTTAGTAGGTTAACAATTTTTCAAATATGCCCATCGCCTGGGTGGCTATCTATCGGTGAGTCTCGGCACTAAAGACAGCAGTTTTACATTAAGCAACCGAAGTATCTCGTCGCTACCGTTGAGATAACAATCCAGTGAGCCATTCCGACGATTCTCGTCTGTCCCGAAGCGAATACCTGAAGAAGTACCCCGGCCAACTACTCCTTTTACCACAAAACTCGTACATATTCAAGAAGTGATACAACCGTGCTTAGCGGGTGTCGAAATGCTAAATAATATTCAACAGATAACGTCACCGAACAAAACCAAAAAACCCCACGCGATTGTTTTAATGCGGCTGTCAAATCGGCGATAATTCCATTCAATTACGGGCAGGGCCGGAGCGGGGGGAGCCCGCAGACCCGAAGCGCGGGATGTTAGCCGAGCGGCGCTCTCAAAGCGGCATTATTTATATTTATATTAAAACGCCGCGTGGTGTGAGGTACGAAATATTAAAATAATTCTTTCTTTGCGAATAATTATCAAGTCTTCGCGTCGCTCAGTTCAGTCATTTGGCACAGAAGATGCATAATTTTCGCATTTGAATTCACGATCACGCATCCTGTTTAGTTGATATTTTTTCTTAGGAGGGAAAAAAGAGACGCCGCCGCTGGTGTCGCCGTTCTTGTCTGACGCATTGTTGTGCGAGTTCGCCCGGAATTCGGCCTTTTTTCGCGCCCGAGCGCAAGATGGATTGCTTTATTTTCGTTTTGGTAATGTCGGAGGGGCGGCGAAGTGGCACGAGGTTCGTCATAAAATATTTTACGGCGCACAAATGAGGCCGGCGAGTGGGAAAGGGCTGCAGACGGACCTGGAACCAATTAATAGGGTCGTAGAAAAAATACGTTTGAAACATTGTCCTGCATTCGTCAACGTAATTCCAAAACTACACTTTTCCAACGTATGTATTTCCAATTTAAACTGTAATTCCAAGATTACATTCTGAATGAATTACCAAAGTATTTCCAAAAAATCGAGTATTTCCAGACTCTCTCCGATATCTTGAGAGCAAACTCGAAGCATTGGGCAAACCTCTCCATAAATAACCCATTCGTTTCCACAAAGTCCCGTTACCGCACTTCGCGCAGTTTGACAAAAACCCATCAGCGTCACTCGCCCGCCCAGCGCCCATAAATCGCCGCCACCTCTAACCGAATTAATTCAAAAAATTATAAACAAACATCAAAGATGAAAGACGATAGATGGCAGTAAATAAAGATAAATTATAATTAAAACTCCGATACCTGCACCTGAGAGAAACCCGTCCTCACCATTAATGAACCGTGCCAGATATATATAAAAACATAAAACATACACGGGAGAGAGAGAGATAGCGCGATCACTAAACCCGCTCGTCGGCGGCGAGAGCGACGGAGACGGCGGCGGGGGGCGTGGCCAGGTGGCGCCACAACGGCCCTAAGAATAAGTACGTTCGGTGAGATAATTTTATTTTTAAAGGTTGGCCGGCCTGGGACTTTTGTTAATGATCTGTCTGAGCACGGTTCGCGGAATTTAATTTGTAAAACAAATAGCCGGCTAAACGCCGCTTTACGCCGTTAAGGCCGGCTTACGCGATCTAATTGGATCAGGCGGCGGCGGCGGCGGTTTTTCGGAACGCGGGCGGGGGCGGCTTTTTAAAATCGCCCTCGAAGGGGATTTGGCGCTAACTAACCGCACCGGAAGTGGAGACATCGATCCCGCTCTTCCTCACTTCCTTGGGACGCCGCCTGCGGCATTCCTTCACAAGTCAGCGCCCTCTGGGCTTCGCGAGCGAGCTTCCAAAGGGGGTAATTGATTCCGATGAGAGCGATATGCGGGGGGAGAAAATTCGGTGGTTGGAATGAGACTGATGTTCGTAGTTTGGAAGAAGTAGGGCTTTGGTAAGGAAACACGAAAATACGTTGGTTTTTGACGTTTATTCGACGTGAAGTAATGCGACGATAGGGTCGCGAACAACCTGTACATTGTACGTTGTCGTTACTAACTTAAGAAAATTCATTGTTACTTGACAATTCTTGCTAAACTTTTAAAGTTGCTACGTTCTAGCAACGTTAAATTCACGTCAAAAAATTCTTCTGATCTACATTTAAGTTGAAATTAGCTTCTAGTTTTTGTTCTTAGGTGAAAAAATTAATTCGTCGTTATTTCACGTTTATTTTTGAGTTTCATTTCGTCAAAGTGGAAAAATAATTCCTTTGTTTTTTGAACTTCAACACAATTTATTTAATACTAAAAAGACAAAAGTTTGTGAATTTCGCACTTCTTAGTAATCAATTTTTGCCCTTGTGTGTAGTGCGAGTGAGCAACAGCTCTAGATAGAATGAGATAAGTTTCTTTGATGTTTCAGGTGGGTAACGAATTTATTGCGTTACTATTTAACGTTTATCCAACGTAGATTATAATGAACATAAATCATGCAACACCACAGAGAAACAATTGTGAACTTATCGACTAAAAAAAAGACGAATTTTACATTGAGCATTCATTCTCATTCCAATTAGTTACTTTCTTCGCTATAACAACGTAAAACCAACGTCGACAAATTTTTCTTTTATTCCAACAACAAAGAGATTTGTATTGCTTTGAACTTGATTACTTCAAAGTGGGAAAATAGTTCCTCTGGTTCTGGAAGTTTATTCATTGCAGTAAAGAATATTTTAGTGTACAGAATAATACAATTTTTTGAAAAAAAAAAATGGTTGTAAAACTAGTACTTCCTAGTAATCATCACCCAGCTTCTAATTTTTGTACTTATGATAGCTTCAATAAGAAACAGGTATCCAACGAGTCACATAAGAATCTTTGATGTATTAGGTAAGTAACAATGTGGTTACGTTGATATTCGACGTGTTTTCAACGTAAATTAATAGGTACATAAATGATGCAACACCACAGAAAAACAGCAGTGTTAAATTTACCAGCTTAAAGAAAACTCAGTTCTTCGCTTAAGATTTAATCCAAAAAGTAAAGATTTCTCATTATAGCAACGTAAAATCAACGTCGACAAATTTTTCTTTTATTCCAACAACAAAGAGATTTATTATACTTTGAACTTGATTACTTCAAAGTGGAAAAATAGTTCCTCTGGTTCTGGAAGTTTACTCATTGCAGGAAAGAATATTTTAGTGTATAGAATTATACAATTTTTTGAAAAAAAATGTAATTGTTGTGACTAAACATTTATTCAAAAAGTAATTTTTTTTCGTTAAAACAACGTAAAATCAACGTCGACAAATTTTTCTTTTATTTAATAACAAAGAGATTTTTATTAGTTTGAGCTTAATTACTCCAAAAATGGAAAAATAATTCCTCTGGTTCTTGAAGTTTATTAGACATAGTAAAGAATGATTCAGTATTCAAAATAAGATAATTTATTAAAAAAAAAAAAAAAATAGGTAAATAATACATCTAGTACCTTCTAGTAATAGTCAACGAGCTTCCAATTTTTATCCTTATGTATAGTTTCTTTAAGAAACAGTTCTATTCAGAATCAGATAAGATTTTTTGAAGAAACAAGGAGCAACAAAGTTATTACGTTGATATTTCACGTTTGTTTAACGTAAATTAATACGTACATTAATAATGCAACTCCACAGAAAAACAGCAACATTCACCATATTAACTCACAGAAAAATTAGTTCTTCACTAAACATTCATTCAAAAAGTAAAGTTTTTTCCTTAAAACAACGTAAAATCAACGTCGACAAATTTTTCTTTTATTTAATAACAAAGAGATTTTTATTAGTTTGAGCTTGATTACCCCAAAGTGGAAAAATAATTCCTCTGGTTCTTGAAGTTTATTGGACATAGTAAAGAATGATTCAGAATTCAAAATAAAATAATTTAATAAAAAAAAATAGGTAAATAATACATCTAGTAGTTTCTAGTAATAGTCAACTAGCTTCCAATTTTTATATCTACTTATGTATAGTTTTATTAAGAAACAGCTCTATTCAGAATCATATAAGATTTTTTGAAGAAACAAAGAGCAACAAAGTTATTACGTTGATATTTCACGTTTGTTTAACGTAAATTAATACGTACATTAATAATGCAACTCCACAGAAAAACAGTAACATTGACCATATTAACTCACAGAAAAATTAGTTCTTCACTAAACATTCATTCAAAAAGTAAATTTTTTTCGTTAAAATAACGTAAAATCAACGTCTACAAATTTTTCTTTTATTTAATAACAAAGAGATTTTTATTAGTTTGAGCTTGATTACTCCAAAAATGGAAACATAATTCCTCTGGTTCTTGAAGTTTATTCGACAAAGCAAAGAATGATTCAGTATTCAAAATAAGATAATTTATTAAAAAAAAATATATATAGGTAAATAATACATCTAGTACTTTCTAGTAATAGTCAACTAGCTTCCAATTTTTATCCTTATGTATAGTTTCATTAAGAAACAGCTCTATTCAGAATCAGATAAGATTTTTTGATGAAACAAGGAGCAACAAAGTTATTACGTTGATATTTCACGTTTACTTAACGTAAATTAATACGTAGATTAATAATGCAACTCCACAGATAAACAGTAACATTGACCATATTAACTCACAGAAAAATTAGTTCTTCACTAAACATTCATTTCAAAAAGTAAATTCTTTTCGTTAGAACAACGTAAAATCAACGTCGACAAATTTTTCTTTTATTTAATAACAAAGAGATTTTTATTAGTTTGAGCTTGATTACTCCAAAAATGGAGAAATAATTCCTCTGGTTCTTGAAGTTTATTCGACAAAGCAAAGAATGATTCAGTATTCAAAATAAGATAATTTATTAAAAAAAAAATTGGTAAATAATACATCTAGTACCTTCTAGTAATAGTCAACGAGCTTCCAATTTTTATCCTTATGTATAGTTTCTTTAAGAAACAGTTCTATTCAGAATCAGATAAGATTTTTTGAAGAAACAAGGAGCAACAAAGTTATTACGTTGATATTTCACGTTTATTCAACGTAAATTAATACGTACATTAATAATGCAACTCCACAGAAAAACAGCAACATTCACCATATTAACTCACAGAAAAATTAGTTCTTCACTAAACATTCATTCAAAAAGTAAATTTTTTTCGTTAAAATAACGTAAAATCAACGTCTACAAATTTTTCTTTTATTTAATAACAAAGAGATTTTTATTAGTTTGAGCTTGATTACTTCAAAAATGGAAAAATAATTCCTCTGGTTCTTGAAGTTTATTCGACAAAGCAAAGAATGATTCAGTATTCAAAATAAGATAATTTATTAAAAAAAAATATATATAGGTAAATAATACATCTAGTACTTTCTAGTAATAGTCAACTAGCTTCCAATTTTTATACTTATGTATAGTTTCATTAAGAAACAGCTCTATACAGAATCAGATAAGATTTTTTGATAAAACAAGGAGCAACAAAGTTATTACGTTGACATTTCACGTTTATTTAACGTAAATTAGTACGTACATTAATAATGCAACTCCACAGAAAAACAGCAACATTCACCATATTAACTCACAGAAAAATTAGTTCTTCACTAAACATTCATTCAAAAAGTAAAGTTTTTTCCTTAAAACAACGTAAAATCAACGTCGACAAATTTTTCTTTTATTTAATAACAAAGAGATTTTTATTAGTTTGAGCTTGATTACTCCAAAAATGGAAAAATAATTCCTCTGGTTCTTGAAGTTTATTCGACATAGTAAAGAATGATTCAGTATTCAAAATAAGATAATTTATTTAAAAAAAAAATAGGTAAATAATACATCTAGTACCTTCTAGTAATAGTCAAAGAGCTTCCAATTTTTATACTTATGTATAGTTTCATTAAGAAACAGCTCTATACAGAATTAGATAAGATTTTTTGAAGAAACAAGGAGCAACAAAGTTATTACGTTGATATTTCACGTTTGTTTAACGTAAATTAATACGTACATTAATAATGCAACTCCACAGAAAAACAGCAACATTGACCATATTAACTCACAGAAAAATTAGTTCTTCACTAAACATTCATTCAAAAAGGAAATTTTTTTCTTTAAAACAACGTAAAATCAACGTCGACAAATTTTTATTTTATTTAATAACAAAGAGATTTTTATTAATTTGAGCTTGATTACTCCAAAAATGGAAAAATAATTCCTCTGGCTCTTGAAGTTTATTCGACATAGTAAAGAATGATTCAGAATTCAAAATAAGATAATTTAATAAAAAAAAAAAATAGGTAAATAATACATCTAGTAGTTTCTAGTAATAGTCAACTAGCTTCCAATTTTTTATATATACTTATGTATAGTTTTATTAAGAAACAGCTCTATTCAGAATCATATAAGATTTTTTGAAGAAACAAAGAGCAACAAAGTTATTACGTTGATATTTCACGTTTATTTAACGTAAATTAATACGTACATTAATAATGCAACTCCACAGAAAAACAGCAACATTCACCATATTAACTCACAGAAAAATTAGTTCTTCACTAAACATTCATTCAAAAAGTAAATTTTTTTCGTTACAACAACGTAAAATCAACGTCGACAAATTTTTCTTTTATTTAATAACAAAGAGATTTTTATTAATTTGAGCTTGATTACTCTAAAAATGGAAAAATAATTCCTCTGGTTGTTGAAGTTTATTCGACATAGTAAAGAATGATTCAGTATTCAAAATAAGATAATTTATTAAAAAAAAAAATAGGTAAAAAATGCATCTAGTACCTCCTAGTAATAGTCAACTAGCTTCCAATTTTTATACTTATGTATAGTTTCATTAAGAAACAGCTCTATACAGAATCAGATAAGATTTTCTAAAGAAACAAGGGGCAACAAAGTTATTACGTTGATATTTCACGTTTATTTAACGTAAATTAATACGTACATTAATAATGCAACTCCACAGAAAAACAGCAACATTGACCATATTAACTCACAGAAAAATTAGTTCTTCAATAAACATTCATTCAAAAAGTAAATTTTTTTCGTTAAAACAACGTAAAATCAACGTCGACAAATTTTTCTTTTATTTAATAACAAAGAGATTTTTATTAATTTGAGCTTGATTACTCCAAAAATGGAAAAATAATTCCTCTGGTTCTTGAAATGTATTCAATGTATTAAAAAAAACTGAGTAGTAACAAATGAGTAACTAATTAACAATTGTTAAGTTTCCATTTGACGTTTGTTAAACATAACAAAGAAAGTTTTTAAAACAAGCCGCTGTTTTCATTTCCAAGTTGAAACTTATCCAAATTCCAGTCACATTTAAACTGAATTATTTTGAACACATCTACCCTTGTTGGGTACACAAATGACCCAATCAATTTCCTCCGAAACGAAATCACACACTATGTTCATTCGAAAACGCCAAATCCCATCAATATTTAGCCGAATCACTCCACAAACCCAGAGTTCGTTTCATCAAAACAACAAGTGACGAAAACCGAGTTTTAACGACCCATAAAACAAGACTTTCCATTATTCATTCCGAAAACCGTATAATTTAGAGCTAAAAAATTGAATTTCACTAGAGAAAAAAAAACTTACTAACGATCCCTTATCTCAACAATCGATGATGCATATTAACTTCATATTGATATTTCCAAAGCCGTCATTTGCTTATGCGCCACCACACAATTAGCATGATTATTGTCTATGGAGAATTCCTCCCCTCACCCACGACCCTCCTTCTCCTTCAACCATCCGCCATCTTGCCCCATTTTAAACCGCCACAACGCCACACTCGAACAAATTGCCTTACTAAACCCTTAAAGAGTTGATAATTGAATTACAACTTAAGCCTCTTAAGCCGACGCTTTTTCCGTTACTGCACGATCTTAATCGGGATTTGTTGCATGATGTTTTATGGAATTGTCGAAAAGGTCGATATCGAGCCCCATTATTACACGGAGGGGCGCAGGGCCGGATTTATTTCAAGCGAAACCTAGTAAACGTGAATTCAACGCAAAATCAACGTACAATTTTTTGCATAGCTTGATTTAACGTCGCCCATAATTCACGAAATACTTGGACGCAAGGTCGCCCATTAGGCAAAAATCTCCAGGGAAATAACTCTAACAGCGAAAGCTTCGCTCAGAAAGCTCTAATTACACGCTTGTTGTATGCTAAATTTAGATCTGATCGAACTATTTCAGGAAACCCTCGATTCATTCCTAGTTTTATTCTTCGAGCTTTTACGTTCTGAACGTAGCTGAAATATTTATCGGCCAGTGTAGTAAGAATTCATTCAACCTCTGAAAGAAATATTGGAGCAAAAGCTCCCTTTTGAGCCCGGATTTGCATTGTGACGTACAAACTTAAACATTTCTCGAATCGGTTCGAACTGGCGCCAGTAAAAGAAATTGCTTTTGCGACGAGCGGCAAAAGCTCGTTTTAATCACCTTTGTGCGAAAGTTTGATTTAAGACTCGGGGTTGGGAGTTTATTTTAATTAACGCAGCGTCCGTAATACAGTCTTAAGTTGTCTTTAAAACCGCCATAAAACCTCGTTTCTGGAAAGAGTCGCGTTTTTGTTAATTTGACCTGAGTTGGGTGTCTCGGGGCACTCGAGCGGCCGTAGAAAATTGATTAAAACAACCTCCGCTCTTGATCAATAATAATAAACTCGTTCATTTACACGTTATCGATACTAAACCAGAAAAATGCTTTGTCGGCGTGACCTCCCTGACTTATTTGCTTATTAAAAGACATCAAAGCGATTATTTTTACGGCTTTCTCTTTTTATGCCTCCTTATTTTATAATAATTCCGAACGGCAGCGGTGCGCGCTATTAAAACGCACTTTCCGCTGCTGATTTTCTTGGCGGGTTTTGGCCCTGGCCAGGGCCGGAGTCAGGAACGAACGTAAAAGGAATGTAATTTTTTTCACGTACACAACGTTTTTTCAACGTAAAAATTAAGCCACAAATGTAGTTCTATCGATTTATTTGTTTGAATATGTGGTACAACATGCATGTATAATATAACGTTTTTGACACTTTAAATGGAAAGAAAATCTCTAAATACCATCAACGTTAAATAAATGTCAATTAACTGCAATTATTTTTTTCGCTTTCAGAGCAAATGTACTTTTTTCTTACATTTTTAACGTAAAATTCAATTGTCATGAAGTGAACTAAATATAACGTTTTTTCAACGTCAACATAAAACGCAAATTCATCAAAGCATTTTTAAACAAATATCTTTGTCTCCACGTTCTGATCTATTTAGCTCCAATTTAATATATAATTGTACAAATAACGTTTTCGAATTTACGGTCATTTGATAGTTGAATGTGTACCTAGTATTTTATTATGCCTTTTAAATATCTTAAAAAAATAAATCGTACCATAAAAAGTTAAAGAAATTCTGAAAATATATAGTAAAATTTCATAGAAAATTTCAACGTTAAAACAACGTTATTTATAAATTAGTCTTACGCGTTCGTAGTTCAGAAGAAAAAATATTTCGATTGAAGGGTTACTAAAGGATAATATTTAATTAAAATTTCGTCTTCCATTTCAGAATAAATGTACGTTTTTTTTTAGTTTTTAACGAAAAATTTCATTATAATGAACAAAATATAAGGGTTTTCCAACGTCAAGATAAAACTAAATCAGATAAACCTAAAATTATTTGACGTTCGGTGTATTTGTTTCAATATTTGATGTATAAATGTAGAAATAACGTTTTTAAGACGTAATTTTCCACCAGTTTATCCTTTTATCTTTTTTTGATAGTCGAATTCCATGATGTCCTACGATTACCTTAAAAATAAACCATACAAAGTACAGGAAATAGAACGAAAGTCTTAAAACTTTTAATAGTATGACTTCATAAAAAAATATTTAAGGACTCCCAACGTTAGAATAACGTCATTTAAAAATTTGCGCCATGTCCTGTGTTCGTGTTTTTTAACAAAATTTCCCTTCTTGTTAAAATAAAATACAAGTTTTTCGTTCTCATGTGACACGATACACGATATGAAATTTACGTAGTTATACCACGACGTTAAATAAACGTCAAATAACTGTAATTATTTTTTTCCGAAGAAAAAATATTTAGTCTGAAAAGTTGTTAAAGAATGATGATTAATTCAATTTTCATCTTCCCCTTCAGAGCAAATGTACATTTTTATAACGTTTTTAACGTCAAATTGAATTGCAGTGAAGTGAATTAAATATAACGTTTTTTCAACGTCAACATAAAACGTAAATTCATCAAGCATTTTCAAATAAATATGTTTGTTTGTATTCCACATTCCGATTTATTTATCTCCAATTTAATATATAAAAGTACAAACAGCGTTGTTAAGACGTAATTTTCTATTAGTTTTTGAATTTACTATCATTTGATAGTATAATATGTACCTGGGATTCTATGATGTCCTTTAAATACCTTAAAAAATGTACCGTACCATAAAAAGCAAAAAAAAATGTGAAAATATATGGTAAAACTTCATAGAAAATTTCAACGTTAAAATAACGTTATTTATAAATTAGTCTCACGCGTTCGTAGTTCAGAAGAAAAAATAATTCGATTGACGGGTTATTAAAGAATAATATTTAATAAAAATTTCGTTTTCCATTTCAGAACAATTGTACGTTGTTTTTTTTTTAGTTTTTAACGAGAAATTTCATTATAATGAACTAAATATAAGGTTTTTCCAACGTCAAGATAAAACTAAATCGGGCTAAACCAAAATTATTTGACGTCCGTTGTATTTGTTTCAATATTTGATGTATAAATATAGAAGTAACGTTTTTAAGACGTAATTTTCCACCAGTTTATCCTTTTATCTTTTTTTGATAGCCTAATTCTATGATGTCCTTCGATTATCTTAAAAATAAACTATAGAAAGTACAGGAAATAGAAAGAGACTCTTGAAACTTTTAATAGTATAATTTCATAAAAAAATATTTAAGGACTCTCAACGTTAGAATAACGTCATTTAAAAATACGCGCCATGTGCTATGTTCGTGTTTTTTAACAAAATTTCCCTTCTTGTTAAAATAAAATACAAGTTCTTCGTTCTCATGTGACATGATACACGACATGAAATTTACGTAGTTATACCACGACGTTAAATAAACGTCAAATAACTGTAATTATTTTTTTCCGAAGAAAAAATATTTAGTTTGAAAAATTGTTAAAGAATGATGATTAATTAAATTTTCATATTCCCCTTCAGAGGAAATGCACTTTTTTCTAATGTTTTAACGTGAAATTGAATTGCAGTGAAGTGAACTAAATGTAACGTGTTTTCAACGTCAACATAAAACGTAAATTCATCAAGCATTTTTAAATAAATACGTTTGTTTGTATTCCACGTTCCGGTTTATTTATCTCCAATTTAATATATAAAAGTACAATTAACGTTCTTAAGACGTAATTTTCCATTAGTTTTTGAATTTACCGTCATTTGATAGTTTAATATGTACCTGGGATTCTATGATGTCCTTTAAATACCTTAAAAAATATACCGTACAATAAAAAGCAAAAAAAAAAAACGTGAAAATATATGGTAAAATTTCATAGGAAAATTTCAACGTTAAAACAACGTTATTTATAAATTAGTCTTACGCGTTGGTATTTCAGAAGAAAAAATATTTTGATTGAAAGGTTACTAAAGAATAATATTTAATTAAAATTTCGTCTTCTATTTCAGAACAAATGTATGTTTTTATTAGTTTTCAACGAAAAATTTCATTATAATGAACCAAATATAAGCTTTTTCCAACGTCAAGATAAAACTAAATCAGGCTAAACTAAAATTATTTGATGTCCGATGTATTTGTTTCCATATTTGATGTATAAATGTAGAAATAACGTTTTAAGACGTAATTTTCCACCAGTTTATCCTTTTATCTTTTTTTTATAGTCTAATTCTATGATGTCCTACGATTACCTTAAAAATAAACCATAGAAAGTACAGGAAATAGAACGAGAGTCTTGAAACTTTTAATAGTATGATTTCATAAAAAAATATTTAAGGACTTTCAACGTTAGAATAACGTCATTTAAAAATATGTGCCATGTCTTCGTGTTTTTTAACAAAATTTCCCTTCTTGTTAAAATAAAATTCAAGTTTTTCGTTCCCATGTGACACGATACACGATATGAAATTTACGTAGTTATACCACGACGTTAAATAAACGTCAAATAACTGTAATTATTTTTTTCCGAAGAAAAAATATTTAGTTTGAAAAGTTGTTAAAGAATGATGATTAATTAAATTTTCATCTTCCCCTTCAGAGCAAATGTACTTTTTTCTAATGTTTTTAACGTGAAATTGAATTACAGTGAAGTGAACTAAATGTAACGTGTTTTCAACGTCAAAATAAAACGCAAATTCATCAAGCATTTTTAAATAAATATGTTTGTTTGTATTCCTCGTTCCGATTTATTTATCTCCAATTTAATATATAAAAGTACAAATAACGTTCTTAAGACGTAATTTTCTATTAGTTTTTGAATTTACTGTCATTTGACAGTTTAATATGTACCTGGGATTCTATGATGTCCTTTAAATACCTTAAAAAATATACCGTACCATGAAAAGCAAAAAAAAAATATGAAAATATATGGCAAAACTTCATAGAAAATTTCAACGTTAAAATAACGTTATTTATAAATTAGTCTCACGCGTTCGTAGTTCAGAAGAAAAAATAATTCGATTGAAGGGTTATTAAAGAATAATATTTAATAAAAATTTCGTCTTCCATTTCAGAACAATTGTACGTTGTTTTTTTTTTAGTTTTTAACGAGAAATTTCATTATAATGAACTAAATATAAGGTTTTTCCAACGTCAAGATAAAACTAAATCAGGCTAAACTAAAATGATTTGACGTCCGATGTATTTGTTTCAATATTTGATGTATAAATGTAGAAATAACGTTTTTAAGACGTAATTTTCCACCAGTTTATCCTTTTATCTTTTTTTGATAGCCTAATTCTATGATGTCCTTCGATTACCTTAAAAATAAACTATAGAAAGGACAGGAAATAGGAAGAAACTCTTGAAACTTTTAATAGTATAATTTCATAAAAAAATATTTAAGGACTCTCAACGTTAGAATAACGTCATTTAAAAATATGCGCCATGTGCTATATTCGTGCTTTTTAACAAAATTTCCCTTCTCAAATAACTGTAATTATTTTTTTCCGAAGAAAAAATATTTAGTCTAAGAAGTTGTTAAAGAATGATGATTAATTAAAATTTCATCTTCCCCTTCAGAGCAAATTTAGATACGTTTATCTAACGTTTTTAACCTCAAATTGAATTGCAGTGAAATGAACTAAATATAACTTTTTTTTTAACAAATATATTTATTTGTATTCCACGTTCCGACCTATTTGGCTCCAATTTAAGATATAGTTGTACAAATAACGTTTTTAAGACGTAATTCTCCATTAGTTTCTGAATTTAGCGTCATTTGATTGTTTAATATGTACCTGGCATGCTATGATGTCCTTTAAACACTTTAAAAAATAAACCGTACCATAAAAAAGTAAAGAAATTGTGGGAAATAGCAAAATTTACTTCATGAACTAAATATAACGTTTTTTCAACGTCGATATTAAATTTTTTGTTCATTTCAGCATTTTGCATTTATACTAGAGCATTATTTAATTCGTAAGTACGACATTCTTGAACGTAGATTATATTTAAATTTTATTACAGAAGCGTTAAAAACACGTTAAATTTGTGGATTTTTTGTGTGACGCGTTGACGTGCGACAAACGTTTTTATTATGCGTGTGAAATTAATATAAGTTTGAGGTTAGAAATTACCGCTAAATTAACCAACCCGAATAAATAATAATTACAAACCATAAAAATTGGCGGCGCCTTTAATATTTTAATTCTAAATAACTAACTTGGGGATAATTAAAAATGATAATCAAATTAGTATTTTTAAATGAATTTTTTGAAAGGTAATTTTGGTTTTTAGCAAACTTTCCCGGAAAGTAATAAATTAAACAAGAAAACCAGATTTCATGAAGTTTGAATAACGCATTCACTGCATTCAGTGCACTTTTGAACTTAGCAAACATCAAACTCTCATTATCCAAAGCACAAAATCTGGCTTTCATCCGCGCCTCTACTTCCATCAAATCCAACCAAACTCGAGAAATAGAATAATTAAAATTTACGTACCAGGAAATCAACAGCTTTTTCTTTCAACTGAAACCAAAAACACCTTATAGTTTGAATGAAACTCAAAAACCAAAAGTAACTATAATATATAATAATATACCAAAAAAAAATAATAAAGGATGGCCCGTTCGATCAATAAAAAATAAAGGACAAGATACGAGAGATATTCGTGCGGAAAGAATGTTACCCGGAGCCGTAGGGCGTCCACTTTAAGTGGGCCGCTTTTGACTTTAAAACACTAAAACTTGACTTTTTAAATTATTTACGGTCGGAGCTCGTTACTTGTCGTCACCAAAACACATTAGCTGAGAAACGGGCTCTCTTGTACCTGAGCTGAAATTTTTATGTGCCAAGGACGGAAAACGCGGTTTTACGGCCTCACGTGACGCCGGGACCGTCCACGAATCCAGCCGGGAAATTACCCGAAAAGCTGGGGTAAGTTAAAATTCCGCGGTTAATACTTCAATCAGCCTCTCTTTCGCATTTTCCGCGCGCCAGTTCCGGTAAGTCAACATTGAAATTTCATTAAAAGCCGCTCCGGGGAAAGTTTACCGGATTCGCGCCTAATCCGGGCGGTGGAATAAAGGTCAGCTCACATTACGCACAAAGGTGAGGTGCAACGGCTGTTAACCTTGCTTTAACGTCACCTTGTTACTGTTATGTTCGCGTAATGTCGCACCTCTGACGCGACGTTTCGGAGAAGAGGCAGAGCACCCTCAAGTGTGATTGAAATTGTGTGTTTATGTATTTTATATGAAGTAAAACGTTCGATCCCGCTTCTAAATTGATTCGTATGTAAACACGGCACTGTTCAAATATGGCGGCAAGCCAAAAGCTCTTTAGACAAATATTTGGCTTGGTATTAACCATTGCAAAGCCTACTTAGAGATTTCTGTTGACACGGGAACAAAAAACTAAACGAAATGTTGTGTTCGCCGCCCCGGCAAACACGGAGGAAAATCGGAAATTGTTTTTTCACGAAACGAGACACGATTTAACGAATTTTTTATACTACTAGTAGTATATATTTTTTAAAAAACCCATAGGTGACGTTTCGGTTTGGTAGTGGCCCTCGGGACCCATCCATCCCTTCTCCCATTGTGTAAACTTTAAACCCGTTAAACTAGACCCAGATTATCCCCGCAAAGGTGCCGCCTTGTTATGTTCAGGTCTCTTCTCATTATAGCCGTCACAATGGCCCATCTCGGTACTTATCGGGCATTAGACGCGATTTTCAAAAACATCTTGCGGTAGCCCATGTTTATGCCTCTCCATAAACCATCCCATTGTGCTGGGCAGAAAGGCCCACCATTGTGTCCCTGTCAAATCTCTTCTTTGTCCACCTGTTTCGTCTCGAGTGGTGGCGAATTTCGGCGTGACCACCTACCGGTCGAGACGTGGGTACATTTTTAAAACAAAAACCAATTTACCACCCGGGGAGGAGGTCGAGAAAAGGGAACAAATACATAAATTATGGGATGCAGGGCGGGAGTCGGACAGGGGGCGTCTACTGGGCAGCGGTTGTTGGTTTTGGGGAAGAGATAATAAGCCGGGTTTTAATTAGGCGGATTGGAAAAAATTGAGATGGGTTAGGAGATGGGTCTGGGGGTGAGGAAGCGATTATTGGCCATATGGTTGATTTCGAAGCGAAAATTATAATTTAGCTAGTTTTGTTGCGCAACGTCAATGTGACAAATGAAAAAGTCGGTTCGTAATGAGACTATTACGACATAGAATGTAGAAATGGAGGTTACTACATTATTGTTTTGATTACTCCTGAAAAATTAAATTAAATTGTACGTCATCAATCAATGAATATGTAAATAATAGGTATTCGCGTCGTACTGAAAACACAATTATGCTTTGCTCAAGTGACTCACACGTTACATGAAAAAATTGTCCAAGAATTGTTATAATAAAAACTGTTTTATTCGGATTTCATTTGTGTCAAAAAAATCTTAACTGTTACACTCTTTGGAGAAAAGTTGTGACAAATGGAAAACTCGTTTCGTAATGGGATTATTACGACATAGAATGTAGAAATGAAGGCTATTACAGAAAAGTGTTTTGTTTACTCCTGAAAAATTAAATTAAATTGTAGTTCATAAATCAACGAATAAGTAAAGTTTATAAAAATAATAATAATAATATTCGCGTCGTACTGAAAACACAATTATGCTTTGCTCAAGTGACTCACACGTTACATGACAAAATTGTCCAAGAATTGTTATAATAAAAACTGTTTTATTCAGATTTCATTTGTGTCAAAAAAATCGTAACTGTTACACTCTTTGGAGAAAAGTTGTGACAAATGGAAAACTCGTTTCGTAATGAGATTATTACGACATAGAATGTAGAAATGAAGGCTATTACAGAAAAATGTTTTGTTTACTCCTGAAAAATTAAATTAAATTGTAGTTCATAAATCAACGAATAAGTAAAGTTTATAAAAATAATAATAATAATATTCGCGTCGTACTGAAAACACAATTATGCTTTGCTCAAATGACTCACACGTTACATGAAAAAATTGTCCAAGAATTGTTACAATAAAAACTGTTTTATTCAGATTTCATTTGTGTCAAAAAAATCTTAACTGTTACACTCTTTAGAGAAAAGTTGTGACAAATGGAAAACTCGTTTCGTAAAGAGATTATTACGACATAGAATGTAGAAATGAAGGCTATTACAGAAAAGTGTTTTGTTTACTCCTGAAAAATTAAATTAAATTGTAGTTCATAAATCAACGAATAAGTAAAGTTTATAAAAATAATAATAATAATATTCGCGTCGTACTGAAAACACAATTATGCTTTGCTCAAGTGACTCACACGTTACATGAAAAAATTGTCCAAGAATTGTTATAATAAAAACTGTTTTATTCGGATTTTATTTGTGTCAAAAAAATCTTAACTGTTACACTCTTTGGAGAAAAGTTGTGACAAATGGAAAACTCATTTCGTAATGAGATTATTACGACATAGAATGTAGAAATGAAGGCTATTACAGAAAAGTGTTTTGTTTACTCCTGAAAAATTAACTTAAATTGTAGTTCATAAATCAACGAATAAGTAAAGTTTATAAAAATAATAATAATAATATTCGCGTCGTACTGAAAACACAATTATGCTTTGCTCAAGTGACTCACACGTTACATGAAAAAATTGTCCAAGAATTGTTATAATAAAAACTGTTTTATTCGGATTTCATTTGTGTCAAAAAAATCTTAACTGTTACACTCTTTGGAGAAAAGTTGTGACAAATGGAAAACTCATTTCGTAATGAGATTATTACGACATAGAATGTAGAAATGAAGGCTATTACAGAAAAGTGTTTTGTTTACTCCTGAAAAATTAACTTAAATTGTAGTTCATAAATCAACGAATAAGTAAAGTTTATAAAAATAATAATAATAATATTCGCGTCGTACTGAAAACACAATTATGCTTTGCTCAAGTGACTCACACGTTACATGAAAAAATTGTCCAAGAATTGTTATAATAAAAACTGTTTTATTCGGATTTCATTTGTGTCAAAAAAATCTTAACTGTTACACTCTTTGGAGAAAAGTTGTGACAAATGGAAAACTCGTTTCGTAATGAGATTATTACGACATAGAATGTAGAAATGAAGGCTATTACAGAAAAATGTTTTGTTTACTCCTGAAAAATTAAATTAAATTGTAGTTCATAAATCAACGAATAAGTAAAGTTTATAAAAATAATAATAATAATATTCGCGTCGTATTGAAAACACAATTATGCTTTGCTCAAGTGACTCACACGTTACATGAAAAAATTGTCCAAGAATTGTTATAATAAAAACTGTTTTATTCGGATTTCATTTGTGTCAAAAAAATCTTAACTGTTACACTCTTTGGAGAAAAGTTGTGACAAATGAAAAACTCGTTTCGTAATGAGATTATTACGACATAGAATGTAGAAATGAAGGCTATTACAGAAAAGTGTTTTGTTTACTCCTGAAAAATTAAATTAAATTGTAGTTCATAAATCAACGAATAAGTAAAGTTTATAAAAATAATAATAATAATATTCGCGTCGTACTGAAAACACAATTATGCTTTGCTCAAGTGACTCACACGTTACATGAAAAAATTGTCCAAGAATTGTTATAATCAAAACTGTTTTATTCGGATTTCACTTGTGTCAAAAAAATCTTAACTGTTACACTCTTTGGAGAAAAATTGTGACAAATGGAAAACTCGTTTCGTAATGAGATTATTACGACATAGAATGTAGAAATGAAGGCTATTACAGAAAAGTGTTTTGTTTACTCCTGAAAAATTAAATTAAATTGTAGTTCATAAATCAACGAATAAGTAAAGTTTATAAAAATAATAATAATAATATTCGCGTCGTACTGAAAACACAATTATGCTTTGCTCAAGTGACTCACACGTTACATGAAAAAATTGTCCAAGAATTGTTATAATAAAAACTGTTTTATTCGGATTTCATTTGTGTCAAAAAAATCTTAACTGTTACACTCTTTGGAGAAAAGTTGTGACAAATGGAAAACTCGTTTCGTAATGAGATTATTACGACATAGAATGTAGAAATGAAGGCTATTACAGAAAAATGTTTTGTTTACTCCTGAAAAATTAAATTAAATTGTAGTTCATAAATCAACGAATAAGTAAAGTTTATAAAAATAATAATAATAATATTCGCGTCGTACTGAAAACACAATTATGCTTTGCTCAAGTGACTCACACGTTACATGAAAAAATTGTCCAAGAATTGTTATAATAAAAACTGTTTTATTCGGATTTCATTTGTGTCAAAAAAATCTTAACTGTTACACTTTTTGGCGAAAAGTTGTGACAAATGGAAAACTCGTTTCGTAATGAGATTATTACAACATAGAATGTAGAAATGAAGGCTATTACACAAAAGTGTTTTGTTTACTCCTGAAAAATTAAATTAAATTGTAGTTCATAAATCAACGAATAAGTAAAGTTTATAAAAATAATAATAATAATATTCGCGTCGTACTGAAAACACAATTATGCTTTGCTCAAGTGACTCACACGTTACATGAAAAAATTGTCCAAGAATTGTTACAATAAAAACTGTTTTATTCAGATTTCATTTGTGTCAAAAATATCTTAAATGTTACACTTTTTGGAGAAAAGTTGAGACCTAGAATGCAATTCTTACCCGAGACGGAGCCGAGTCTTCAAAAATAGACATGAATATATAGGACGTTCAATGTTGCAGAAATAAAGTGACAGTTTTATTGATAATTTTGTCAAGGGTTTCGGCTTATCGGTGCAAGGATGTTATAATCGTCGCTATTTTTAAACTCGAGGCGAAGTCGAGATTTGAAAAGTCTGCGACGGATCTCAGATTTTGTTCAAAGACGACTATTCAAAATTGTTATTTCAGATCAATTTTGGGTGATATGTGTTTAGAAGAAAATTTAACATCGACAATATAATTCTTCCCGAGGCGGAGTCGAGCGCTGAAAAATAGACATCAGCATATAAGGGTGTCTAATTGCAAAATTGATATTTCCTTATACAAATTTTCCATTTCAAACATATTTTTAGTTTCATGTTGTGAAAAGAAGTCTACACGTATTAAAACAAAAAGGCAAAAAGTAAGCCCGCCCACCCGCCCTGTCTCAATTGTGATGATTTTTTTTATTCGCCGTGAATCAAGAGGGCGGAGCTTAACTGCAAAATTCTTACTTCTTTACAAGAAATTAAAAGCATGTTTTTGAGTATCGTGTTGTTCAAAGAACACTATGTATATTAAGAAAAAAGGGCAAAATATAAACCCCAACCACCCACCCGATCGTAATAGTAATAATTTTTTATTCTTAGACACTTGAAACACGTTTAAAATGGCAAATTTTTGTAAGTAAATATGGATCTTGCAATTAAGCCCCGCCCCTCGATCTGACAACGAATTAAAAATTCATCACAATTAAAAACTGAGATCGGGGCTTTATTTTTTTCCTGAATATACCTAGTGTTCTTTGAGCAACACGATACGCAAAACCATGTTTTTAATTTCTCGTAGAGAAACACGGATTTTGCAGTTAAGCTCCGCCTTCTTGGCCCACGACGAATAAAAAAAATCATCACAATAGAGATAGGGTGGGTGGGCGGGGCTTATATTTTGCCCTTTTTTTCTAAATATGTGTAGTCATCTTTTCACAAGAAGAAACTTAAAATATGTGTAAAATGGTAAATTTGTCTAGGGAAATATCGATTTTACAATTAAGCTCCACCCCTCGGCTTACGACCAATAAAAAGATCATCAGAATCGAGACAGGGCGGGTGGGTGGGGCTTGTATTTTGCGTTTTGTTTTCTTAATATACATAGTATTCTTTGAACAAGACGATACTCAAAAACATCTTTTTTATTTCCTGTAGAGAAATAAGGATTTTGCAATTAAGCTCCTCCCCTCGGCTTACGACGAATAAAAAAATCGTCACAATAGAGATAGGGTGGGTGGGCGGGGTTTACATTTTGCCCTTATTTTCTAAATATGTGTAGTCATCGTTTCACACAAAATGGTAAATTTGTATAATAGGTAATATCGATTTTGTAATTACGCTCCGCCCCTCCGTCTGACAACGAATGAAAAATTCATCATGACTGAGATCGAGACGGATGGGTGGAGATTCTCTTTTGGTTTTCTTTTATAATTAATGCATTTAGATTTCTCTGTACAACACGATTACTTTTTTATTCGGCTTACGACGAATAAAAAAAATCATCAGAATTGTGATAGAGCGGATTATATGTTGCCTCTTTTCTTTCCTAATATACATGGCCATCTTTTTACAACAATAAACTTAAAATATGGTTAAAATGGTAAATTTATGCAAGGAAATATGGATTTTGCAATTATGGGGCGGAGCCTAATTGCAAAATTGAAATTTCCTTTTACAAATTTTCCATTTTAAACATGTTTTAAGTTTCATGTTATGAAAAGAAATCTACACATATTAAAAGAAAAAGGCAAAATGTAAGCCCGCCCACCCACCCTGTCTCAATTGCGATGATTTTTTTCATTCGCCGTGGACCAAGAGGGCGGAGCTTAACTGCAAAATAATGCCATGTGTATTAAAAAATAGGCAAAATATTAACATACTTTATGACATATACACTTTGAAAAAAAGTTGAAACTTAGAACGTAATTATTACCCGAGGCGGAGCCGAGTTTTGAAAAATAAACATGAATGTAAATAGGGCGTTTTAAAAAATAAAATGATAGATTTTTTAATAATTTTCTCAACGATTTCGGGTTATCAGTACTATGGTGCAGTCGCGTTGTTTTTACACCCGAGGCGAAGTCGAGAGTTGAAAAATAGATATGATTATCTAGGGCGTTTAATATTGAAAAAATGAAGTGTTAGTTTTATTATTAATTTTCTTGATGATTTCGGGGTATCACTACAATGATGTAGTGGAGGGTATTTTCAAACCCGAGGCGAAGCCGAGAGTTAAAATACACACTACAGATCTCAGATCTCGTTTAAACAGGAATATTCAAGGTTTTTCTTTCAATTTTTGTAAGGAAATATGGATTTTGCAATTACACTCCGCCCCTCGGTCTGCCAACGAATGAAAACTTCATTACTATTTGGATCAGATATGGGTGGGGCTTAATCTTTGCTTTAATTGTTTTGTATTCTTTTAACAACGTCATACGCAAAAACATGTTTTTAATTTCTCGTAGGGAAACACGGATTTTGCAGTTAAGCTCCGCCTTCTTGCCCCACGACGAATAAAAAAATCATCACAATTGACATAGGGTGGGTGGGCGGGGCTACATTTTGTCAACACGACACGCAAAAACATGTTTTTAATTTCTCATAGAGAAATACGGATTTTGCAGTTAAGCTCCGCCTTCTTGTCCCGCGACGAATAAAAAGATCATCACAATTGAGACAGGGCGGGTGGGCGGGGCTACATTTTGCCTTTTTTCTTAATATTTGTAGATTTAATTCGACAACAAGAAACTTAAAACATGTCTAAAATGAATGAATTAAGTTGAGACCTATAATATAATTCTTACCCGAGGCGGCGCCGAGTGTTCAAAAATTGATGAACATTTAGGGCATCTAATATTGTAATATTGAAAAAGTAATTAAGTGACACTTTTATTAATAATTTTCTCTAGGATTTCAGACATTTTGAAACTCGAGGCGAAGCCGAGAGTTAAAATATATGCCACAGATTCCAGATTTTGTTTAATAAGAAATATTCAAGATTATTCTTTCATATCAATTTTGAATAATGTACATTTTGAAGAAAAGTTGAGACCTAGAATGTAATTCTTACCCGAGGCGGAGTCGAGTGTTGAAAAATAAATGAACATTTACGGCGTCTAATATTGAAAAAGTGATTAAGGAAGTGACACTTTTTTAAATAATTTTTCAATGATTTGGGATTATCAGTACAATGGTGCAGTCGTCCTGTTTTTAAACACGAGGCGAAGCCGAGAGTTGAAAAATATGCTACGCATCTCAGATTTTGTTTAAAAAGGAGTACCTAGGTATTCAAGATTTGTTTTTCATATCAATTTTTTTAAACATATTGTTAGTTTTATGGTGTTAAAAGAAATCTACACATATTAAAAAAAAGACAAAATGTAAGCCCGCCCACCCACCCAATCTCGATTCTGATGAATTATTTTATTCGTCGTAAGTCGAGGGGCGGAGCCTAATTGCAAAATACTTCTTTCCAAAAAAATAAAGACATGTTTTTGAGTATCGTGTTGTTCGAAGATTACTATGTATGTTAAGAAGAAAAAAAACAAAATATAAACCCCGCCCACCCACCCTCTCTCAATTGTGATCATTTTTTTATTCTGAGAAACTTGAAACACGTTCAAAATGGTCAATTTTTGTAAGAAAATGTGGATTTTCCAATTAGGCTCCGCCCCTAGGCCTGCCAACGAATGAAAACTTCATTACTATTTAGATCAGAGCAGGTATGGGTGGGACTTAATCTTTAGTTTTAATTTTTTCTTAATATACGTAGTCATCTTTGAGCAACACGATACGCAAAAGCATGTTTTTAATTTCTCATAGAAAAATACGGATTTTGCAGTTAAGCTCCGCCTTCTTGGCCCACGACGAATAAAAAAATCATCACAATTGAGACAGGGTGGGTGGGCGGGGCTTATATTTTGTCTTTTTTCTTAATAAACGTGGCCGTCTTTTCAGAACAAGAAATTTAAAGCAGTTTAAAATGGTAAATTCTTGTAGAAACATATGGATCTTGCAATTAAGCACCGCCCCTCGATCTGACAACGAATGAAAAATTCATCACAATTGAGAATTGTGAACGGGGCGGGTATGGGTAGGGCTTAATCTTCGTCTTTATTTTTTTCTTAATATACCATATTTTTAATCTCTCGTAGAGAAATACGGATTTTGCAGTTAAGCTCCGCCTTCTTGGCCCACGACGAATAAAAATAATTATCACAATTGAAACAGGGTGGGTGGGCGGGGCTTCACTTTGGCTTTTTTTCTTAATATGTGTAGACTTAATTCGACAAGAAGAAAAGATAAATAACATAATTCTTACCCGAGGCGAGGCCGAGTTTTCAAAATAGAAACGCACACAGAAGGCGTTCATTATAGAAAATATAAAGTAACAGTTTCATTAATAGTTTTCTCGACGATTTCGGGTTATCATTACAATGCTACAGTCGCCGCTGTTTTTATACACGAGGCGAGGTCGAGTATTGAAAATTATGCCACGAATTCAGTATTCAAGATTTTCATCTCATATCAATTTTGAGTGATATAAGTTTTGAGAAAAGTGGAGATCTAGGACGTAATTCTTACCCGAGGCGCAGCCGAGTGTCGAAAAATAGACACGAACATTTAGGGCGTTTACTATTGAAACAATAAAGTGGCCGTTTTTTTAATAATTCGCTCGATGATTTCGGGTTATTATGATGTAGTAGCCGCTACTTTTAAACTCGAGGCGAAGCCGAGAGTTAAAAAATATGCCAAAGATGATTTTTTTTTTAAAAGATGATGTATTCAAGATATTTCTTTCACATCGAATTTGAGTGATATACATTTTGAAGGCGGAACCGAGTGTTGAAAACGAACATTTAGGGGGTTTAATTTTGAAAAATTAATTAAGTAGCAGTTTTATTAATAATTTTCTGGGCGATTTAGGGTTATCAGTACAATGGAACAGGGGTCCTATAAACCCCGCCCACCCACCCTATCTCAATTGTGATCATTTTTTTATTCTTGATACTCAAAAACACGTCTTACATGGTAATTTCTTGCCGAGAAATAATAGGATTTTGCAGTTAAGCTCCGCCTTCTTGGCCCACGACGAATAAGAAAAATCATCACAATAGAGACAGGGTGGGTGGGCGGGGCTTCATTTTGCCTTTTTTTCTTAATATGTGTAGACTTAATTCGACAACAAGAAACTTAAAACATGTCTAAAATGGTAAATTTGTGTAATAATCAACTTATTCCTCCACTGAGGGTTGAAAAATATGCCACGGATTTCAGGTTTTATTTAACAAGGAGTTTTCAAAGTGTTATTATTATAGAATTATAGGCATTTTTGAAATCAAAGTCTTGACTAAATTACACACAATATATGTCAGATATTTTGTAAAACCTGCACGTAAAGGCCGCTTTTCCCCGATTTTCTCCTTTCCCTTAATTATGCCTTGCTCGTCAACAGTGACGTAATTCACGTCACAGCCGGCGGTTCGCGAAACGCGCCCTCTGCATGCACGAGCATGCATCAAACTCAGCGGCGCGGAACGCACAGGAAGGTATTAAGATAAAGAAGGCCGCAAACGTAAAATAGTGAAATAGTCCGAAATGTTAATGACGGTGTGAAGAACATCTCGTCGCGTTCCGAGCTCGCATTTCGAATTCGAAATGAGCTGAAAGCAGGCGCCTACTTTTAATTTACCCCGTCGGACTGCGGCCGTTTATGAATAAATTTAATTGTTTTTTTTCGGAGCCGGTACACAACACACCTACGATTAGACCGCGAACGAGCAGCATAAACGCTGATTTGATTATGTAAATAGTAGAAATAGTTTTATCAGTTTTCATGTTCGTTATCGTGAAAAATCCTTGTTATAATTTCATTTAACAACTCCCTAGCGCTGTATTATATACAAATTATTCAGGGAATAAATTAAGCGGGGCCGGATTAGGTGTTGTTTATTTTCTATGGTTAATAGTGTAATGTATATTTATGCTTTCATGACGAAATGTTTTGGTATTCTTCTGACACGGTTTTATCAAGCGAGGCTTTAAGTGCGCCGTATAAATACAACAATTAATCAAGAATTAAAATTAACAAACATGGTGATAATGGCATGGACGTTATCGGTGTTTGTGTTTCTTGTTTCTCACTACGAGGATTAATGTCAATCATGTAACAATAATTGGATGAAATAATTAATAGTTGTTTTATCAGCCGACGTTTGATTAAAAGCCGAAAAATAAAAATTTTATGTTCTATTCTTGGCCGCTAATTAGCGCTATCGCCAATAAATCACCACTTTTTCCGAAAATTCTAACTAAAATTCGCTGATTTCACGCATTTATTCCTAATGTCACTCATTGCATGAGAATATGTGATTTTTTATCTGGATTCGAACGAGGTGATTGCATGCTCATAATTTTCTCAAACTTACGATTTTCTTTACACTGTCACCATCGGTTTTAAATCAGAGTGCTTTATCGACTCGGTTTGTGTCAACATTTTTTCTGGAGTTTCTCGAATTTATTTCGTTAATGTGGCAAAGCGCAATAAAATCGGAAAAATACGGCCGTTTTCGCCCCTATCACACAAATATCAAATTTTGAAGAAAATCTCAGACAAGAATTTGTAAAAAGCGGCACACAGCTCGTTTTCGCATGAGCGGCGCAAACACTTAATTTTTTTCTACAACGTATAACCCTAAAAAACCGTCACCCAGAAGTGAAGGGTTACTCGAACAATCGACGTCCCGAAAGAACCAAGACGGCGTATTTAAGTCGAACATGGTCCGATAATTTGCCTGTGTGCATCTTTTCGGAGCGACGATCGTAAATTTCCGAAGCGTAAGGGCCATAATCGGGCGCCGGCCGGCCTCTTTGACTTTCCAACTCGATGAGCCAAAAATTAACCAGCCGACAAAAAATTTTCCGACGTGTAGCCGGAGTTTGTCTCTTCTCTCCACGTTTGCGCTTCGATGCGCCACAGATATACAGGGCGAGCACAAACGGTTGCTATAGTTTTGGAAAACGGGCGGTGTGCGACGAGGATCCATTGTCGCGCACTGATCTTTCGCGTTTTTCAGCAGCGACATTACGTGGTAGCCTGAGAGCCTGAGCATATTTACCCATCCCGCGCAAATATTTGCCTCCGAAAAACTCTGTCGGCTTCCGAAAACGGCAAACACGCACAAACACA
This sequence comes from Zophobas morio, assembly GCF_036711695.1. Classification (NCBI taxonomy): domain Eukaryota; kingdom Metazoa; phylum Arthropoda; class Insecta; order Coleoptera; family Tenebrionidae; genus Zophobas; species Zophobas morio. The sequence goes on from NW_026972132.1 coordinate 1,146,477, forward strand.
CGGACCGCCGTAATTTTTCCCATTCATGTCGCGGTGTCAGCGACAATGCAGGAACTTCTGAGAGCCGTCGGCTGGCTGAAATATTCCTTCTGTTTTAGTGCGTTCCGTGATAATAACTCAACACCCTTTTATGTTAATTCGGGGGCGGCGGGCCGATTTGCATGCGTCCGAGGGTAATTTAGTGATCGGTTTCGATCGGGTCCGACTTGTAAGCGGTAATGTATTCGTGCCGAATTTGTTCGACATTGATACCGATCAGATAACGTTTGTCTTTTTGTGGACGGCTGTAGAGGGTTGGAACGAGCCGCGAATTGTGTGTAGAGGACGGCGGGATGTGGAAATGTAAATTGTTTGATTGGCGATGTGCAAACCGTGTTCGGCGGCGAGGAATGCGAACGAGGCGGGACGGCGGAACAGGGATTTTTGTTTTTTTGGGTGGAGAGGGTCTAGTGTGTTTGTGTTGGGAGTTCGGGCGATTTTTTGACGTATTACGACTGTAAATGCGTGCGACCATTTTTTTTTAAACTGCAAGCATACAAACTGTTTGAATTACAACCTACTGGTACAGGAAGTGTGTGTTAATTATATTTAACTCTCGGCTTCGCCTCGGGTGGAAATGAAAATGTAGACGAGAACACGGAAATCAGTTCTCTTTTTACTCAGTCTGAACAATTTTGGGTGCAAAGCCAAGTTTCACAGTTGAGAAGTTTTCACCCGGAGGTGCAGCTGAAGTTTAAAAGATGTGTAGGATGTTATATATTTAATTACATATATGTTACATGCTCAGAGTAAAGGAAAATGTTCATAACTCGGCTTCGCCTCGGGTGGAATTTTTTTAAGTTTTGGAGACTTACAGAAATTTTCAAAACTCTATTAGAAATATTTTCGAGGATATGTAAACATTCTACAAAAGACAGATGTTCTAAAAATGACGTAAAATCTAGAAATTCTTAACAACTAGTATATTTGGAAATTTTTGAGATACCAAAGATTTTAAACATTTTGGAGTTTCAATAGACACTAGGTACAATTGTGTTAATATGCGTATTAACATTTCTAACATTTAGAAATTTCAGGCATTTTACACTTTTTAGATATGAAAAGTTTTGTAGATTCCAGATAAAAAATATCTATAATTTTGGACTGTAACAGTTCTAGAAATTTAGAAAATGTTGAATTTTTAAAAACCTTGTAAAGATTTTACATGTCAAACATTTTAGAAATTTCGAATTTCAAATTCAATAAAAAATACACCAAAAGGAGTCCCCGAAGGTTTTTCTATAGTCTAATAAAATACTAGAGGGCTCTATCTTGGAAACTTTTTAAAAATTCTACAAATTCTAGCTATTCTGGAAATCTTGTAAATCTGGGATATTAGAGTGTCTAGAATAATATCGAAGTACCAAAGATTCTAATAATTTCTAAAATTTTTGGGTTTTAATAGACGCTTCTAGCTTTCTGGATATAATTGTATATATTTTTTTTATATTTTAACATTTTTTTTTTGGATTTAGGAATTTCCGACATTTTGCACCTCTTAGATATCAGAAACTTTGTAAATTATTATAGATTTCTACGTTTGCTCAATATTAATTCTTTATTTTTCGATTTTTCAATTTCTCGATGTTACAAATTTTAGTTTTTTCAAATTTTCACAAAATAAAATTATTTTTTTAATTTTTCAGTTTAGCAATTTAGAATTTTTCGATTTTTCGATTGTTAGATGTTTTCAAATTTTCAATTTTTCCATTTGCAAATTTTCGAATTTACGAAGTTTGTTTTTTCGATTTTTCGATGCTACAATTTTAAGGTCTTTTAATTTTTCATTTTTTTATTGTATTTAGATTTATTAATTTTTCGTTCCTTTAATTTTTCCACTTGCAATTTTCCCATTTTAAGAAGTTTCAATTTTTTTATTTTTTATTTCTTCAATTTTTCTATTTTTAATTTTCTGTTTTCCAGTTTCTCAATTTTTATTTTTTGGATTTCTGAATTTTTCAAACTTTACAGTTCCTCTATTTTTAATTTTTCGATTTGTCAGTTTCTCGATGAGCTACAATTTTTGTTTTTTTCAGATTTGCGGAATTTTATTTTTTGTGTTTTCATTTCATTTTCTCGGTTTTTAAATGTCCAATTTTTCAATTTTGAATTTTTCGGTTTTTAAACTTTCCCATTTTCAACTTTTCTATTCGTTGTATTTAAATTTTTCGATTTTTAAATTTTACGTTTATTCAATTTTTCGATTTTTAATATTTCAATTTATGTAATTTTCGATCTTTGAATTTTCCGATTTTTCAATGTTTCCATTGTTAATTTTTTCGGCTTTTCAGTTTTGGTTTTTGATTTTTCGATTTTTTTTCATTTTCTCAGTTTTTTCTTTTCTTTAATTTTTCGAATTTTAACTTTTCGTTTTTTAACATTTGTGTCAAATTTTTCGTTTTTTCAATTCTTCAATTTTTAAGTTTTTTGATTGTTCCTCGATTTTGAATTTTTTGATTTTTTATTTTTCGATTTTTCAATTTCTCAATGTTACAATTTTTAGTTTTTTCAAATTTTCGGAAAATATTTTTTTTTTTTTTTCAGTTTAGCAATTTTGAATTTTTCGATTTTTCGATTGTTAGATGTTTTTTCGATTTTTTAACTTTTCGTTCCTTCAGTTCTCAGACTTTTCACAATTCTGTTCGTTAAATTTTAATTTTTCGATTTTTTAGGTTTCGTTTATTCAATTTTTTACGATTATTTATTTTTCAGTTTTTTAAATCTTCGTTTCTTCAGTTGTTCGATTAATAGTTTTTCAATGTGTCATTTTTCGAGTTTTCAAATTTTTAACTTTTCCATTTGCAAATTTTCGAATTTACGAAGTTTTGCTTTTTCAATTTCTCGATGCTACAATTTTAAGCTCTTTTAATTTTTCAATTTTTTTATTGTATTTAGATTTATTAATTTTTCGTTCGTTTAATTTTTCCACTTGCAATTTTCCCATTTTAAGAAGTTTCAATTTTTTAATTTTTTATTTCTTCAATTTATGGATTTTGAATTTTCTCTGTTTTCCAGTTTCTCAATGTTTATTTTTTCGACTTCTGAATTTTTCAACTTTACAGTTCCTCTATTCTTAATTTTTCTATTTTAATTTTTCGATTTGTCAGTTTCTCGATGAGCTACAATTTTTGGATTTTTCAGATTTGCGGAATTTTATTTTTCATGTTCTCATTTCATTTTCTCGGTTTTTAAGTGTCGAATTTTTCATTTTAGAATTTTTCGGTTTTTAAATTTTTCCATTTTCAACTTTTCTATTCGTTGTATTACAATTTTTCGGTTTTTAAATTTTACGTTTAATCGATTTTTCCATTTTTAATATTTCAATTTATGTAATTTTCCATCTTTCAACTTTTCGATTTTTCAATGTTTCCATTGTTAATTTTTTCGGCTTTTCAGTTTTGGTTTTTGATTTTTAGATTTTTTTTATTTTGTCAGTTTTTCGTTTCTTTAATTTTCCGATTTTTAACTTTTCGTTTTTAACGTTTGTGTCAAATTTTTCGTTTTTTCAATTTTTCAATTTTTAAGTTTTTCGACTGTTCCTCGATTTTGAATTTTTTGGTTTTTTATTTGTCGTTTTTGCAATTTCTCGATGTTTTTAGTTTTTTCAAATTTTTACAAAATAAAATTATTTTTTTAACTTTTCAATTGATTTTTGGATTTTTTAAATTTTCCCTCTTTCAGTTCTTAGATTTTTCACAATTTTGTTTGTTAAATTTTAGTTTTTCGATATTTTAGTTTTGATTTATTCAATTTTTTACGATTATTTATTTTTCAGTTTTTTAAATTTTCGTTTCTTCAGTTTTTCGATCGATAGTTTTTCGATGTGTCATTTTTCGAGTTTTCAATTTTTTAACTTTTCCGTTTGCAAATTTTCGAATTTACGAAGCTTGTTTTTTCAATTTCTCGATGCTACAGTTTTAAAGTCTTTTAATTTTCAATTTTTTGATTGTATTTAGATTTATTAATTTTTCGTTCCTTTAATTTTTCCACTTGCAATTTTCCCATTTTAAGAAGTTTTAATTTTTATTTTTCTATTTCTTCAATTTTTCGATTTTTAATTTTCTCTGTTTTCCAGTTTCTCAATTTTTATTTTTTCGACTTCTGAATTTTTCAGCTGTACAGTTCCTCTAATTTTAATTCGTTGTATTTCAATTTTTCGATTTTTAAATTTTGCGTTTATTCGATTTTTCGATTTTTAATATTTCAATTTATGTAATTTTCGATCTTTCAACTTTTCGATTTTTCAGTTTCGGTTTTTGATTTTTCGATTTTTTTTAATTTTTTCAGTTTTTCGTTTCTTTAATTTTTCGATTTTTAACTTTTCGGTTTTTAACGTTTGTGTCGAATTTTTCGTTTTTTCATATTTTCAATTTTTAAGTTTTTTGACTGTTCCTCGATTTTTAATTTTTTGATTTTTTATTTGTCGATTTTTCAATTTTTTGGTGTTACAATTTTTAGTTTCTTTAAATTTTCACAACTTGATTTTTTTAACTTTTTAGTTGTCAATTTAGAATTCAGAATTCTTCGGTTTTTCAGTTATTAGATGTTTTAATTTTTCGATTTTTAGTTTTCGTTTATCCAATTTTTCGACTTTTTAAATTTTTGATTTTTCGCCTTGAATGTTTCAATTATTCAGTTTGTTTCTTTAAATTTTCCATTTGCAAATTTTCGAATTTAAGAAGTTTCGTTTTTCATATCTCAATTTTTGTTTTAATTTTTCTGTTTTTTAACTTTTCGGTCGTTCAATTTTTCGATTTTACAATTTTTGGGTTTTTCTGTTGGTCGATTTTTCAGTTTTTCATTTCTCCAATTTTTTTAAAGAATTTTAGATTTTAGAATTTTCTCGATTTGAAAATTTTTTAACTTTCAAAATTTTTGAAATTCTTTATTTTTCGATTTTTCAATTTCTCGATGTTACAATTTTTAGTTATGTATTTCAAATTTTCCAATTTTATTTTTCCGATTTATTATTTTGTCAATAATTAAAATTTTTTCGGTTTTTCATGTACTAGACGTTTTCAATTTTTCATTTTTTCTTCTTAGATTTTCACTTCTCTGTTCGTTGAATTCAAAAAAGATTCACCAAATTTCCAAAATTTTGGAGTTTCAATAGACACTAAATATTCCAGCTTTCTGGATATATACAATTTTTTAAATATTTGAATATTGTTTTATAGGACTCGGTAATTTCAAACACTTGACACTCCTTACATATCAGAATTTTTTTAGATTATAGATTAAACATCTATAATTTTACTGTCTAAAAGTTTAGTAGATTTTAGAAAATGTTAAATTTTTAAGAATCTTGAAGATTTTCCATGGCTATAGATTTTAGAAATTTGGGAAATTTTATGCATTGTGTGATTTTAAAGATGCTAAATATTCTATAAATTATAGAGATTTTAGGGAATTTAGAACTCTAAATAGCTTTAAAAAAATTTAACAATTAGAAAATTTCACGAATTTTCGTTATTTTTGCAATATCTGACGATTAAAAAGTCTATAATTTTTGAGTCGTTATAAGAATTTTGGAGTTTTTAGAAAATGTTGCATTTTACAAATTCTGATCGATTTAGGATTTTACGGTTTTTAAAGATTTTACGTGTCATAGATTTTAGAAAATTGGAATTTCAAATTCTTTAAAAAATAGAACAATAGGAGTTCAGAAGGTTCTTTTATATTCTAAAAAAAGATACTAGAGGACCCTAAAATTGTCTCAAAGTCTTCATGAAATCTTGAAGACTTTTTGAAAATTCTGTGTTTCTATAGATTTTACAGGTTCTTAACATTCTGAAGAATATGTAAATATTCTACAAAATCTAGATGTTCTAGAAGTCTTCTAAATCTGAGATATGTTTAGAAATTTTAGAGGTATCAAACATTTACCAAATTTACAAAATTTTGGAGTTTCGATAGACACTAGATATTCCAGCTTTCTGGATATATAAATTTTTTAAAATATTTGAATATTTTGTTATAGGACTCGGTAATTTCAAACACTTGACACTCCTTACATATCACAAATTTTTTAAATTATAGATTAAACATCTATAATTTTACTGTGTAAAGGTTTTGCAGATTTTAGAAAATGTAAAATTTTTAAGAATCTTGAAGATTTTCCATGGTTATAGATTTTAGAAATTTGGGAAATTTTATGCATTGTGTAAATTTTAAAGAAGCTAAATATTCTATAAATTATAGAAATTTTAGGGAATTTAGAACTCCAAACAGCTTTAAAAAAAAAATTAACAATTAGGAAATTTCACGAATTTTCGTTATTTTTGCAATATCTGACGTTTAAAAAGTCTATAATTTTTGGGTGGTTATAAGAATTAGAAGAAGTTTTTAGAAAATGTTGAATTTTACAAATTCTGATCGATTGAGGATTTTACAGCTTTTAAAGATTTTATATGTCATAGAATTTTGAAAATTGGATTTCAAATTCTTTAAAAAATAAAACAATAGGAGTCCAGAAGCTTCTTTTATATTCTAAAAAAAGATACTAGAGGACCATAAAATTGTCTCAAAGTCTTCATGAAATCTTGAAGACTTTTTGAAAATTCTGTGTTTCTATAGATTTTACAGGTTCTTAACACTCTGAAGAATATGTAAATATTCTACAAATTCTAGATGTTCTAGAAGTCTTCTAAATCTGAGATATGTCTAGAAATTTTAGAGGTACCAAAGATTCAACAAAGTTCCAAAATTTTGGAGTTTCAATAGACACTAAATATTCCAGCTTTCTGGATATATAAAATTTTTTAAATATTTGAATATTGTTTTATAGGACTCGGTAATTTCAAACACTTGACACTCCTTACATATCATAAATTTTTTAAATTATAGATTAAACATCTATAATTTTACTGTGTAAAAGTTTTTCAGATTTTAAAAAATGTTAAATTTTTAAGAATCTTGAAGATTTTCCATGGTTATAGATTTTAGAAATTTGGGAAATTTTATGCATTGTGTAAATTTTAAAGAAGCTAAATATTCTATAAATTATAGAGATTTTAGGGAATTTAGAACTCCAAACAGCTTTAAAAAAAATTTAACAATTAGGAAATTTCAAGAATTTTCGTTATTTTTGCAATATCTGACGTTTAAAAAGTCTATAATTTTTGGGTGGTTATAAGAATTTTGAAGTTTTTAGAAAATGTTGAATTTTACAAATTCTGATCGATTTAGGATTTTACAGCTTTTAACGATTTTATATGTCATAGATTTTAGAAAATTGGAATTTCAAATTCTTTAAAAAATAAAACAATAGGAGTCCAGAAGGTACTTTTGTATTCTAAAAAAAATACTAGAGGACCCTAAAATTGTCTCAAAATCTTCATGAAATCTTGAAGACTTTTTGAAAATGCTGTGTTTCTATAGATTTTACAGGTTCTTAACACTGAAGAATATGTAAATATTCTACAAATTCTAGATGTTCTAGATGTCTTCTAAATCTGAGATATGTCTAGAAATTTTAGAGGTACCAAAAATTCAACAAATTTTCAAAATTTTGGAGTTTCAATAGACACTAAATATTCCAGCTTTCTGCATATATAAATTTTTTTAAATATTTGAATATTGTTCTATAGGACTCGGTAATTTCAGACACTTAACACTTCTTACAAACCAGAATTTTTTTAAATTATAGATCAAACATCTATAATTTTACTGTGTAAAAGTTTTGCAGATTTTAGAAAATGTTAAATTTTTAAGAATCTTGAAGATTTTCCATGGTTATAGATTTTAGAAATTTGGGAACTTTTATGCATTGTGTAAATTTTAAAGATGCTAAATATTCTATAAATTATAGAGAATTTAGGGAATTTAGAACTCCAAATAGCTTAAAAAAAAATTTAACAATTAGGAAATTTCACGAATTTTCGTTATTTTTGCAGTATCTGACGTTTAAAAAGTCTATAATTTTTGAGTGGTTATAAGAATTTTGGAGTTTTAGAAAATGTTGAATTTAGAAATTCTGATCGATTTAGGATTTTACAGGTTTTAAAGATTTTACGTGTCATAGATTTCAGAAAACTGGAATTTCAAATTCTTTAAAAAATAAAACAATAGGAGTCCAGAAGGTTCTTTTATATTCTAAAAAAAGATATTAGAGGACCCTAAAATTGTCTCAAAGTCTTCATGAAATCTTGAAGACTTTTTGAAAATTCTGTGTTTCTATAGATTTTACAGGTTCTTAACACTCTGAAGAATAAGTAAATATTCTACAAATTCTAGATGTTCTAGAAGTCTTCCAAATCTGAGATATGTCTAGAAATTTTAGAGGTATCAAACATTCACCAAATTTCCAAAATTTTGGAGTTTCAATAGACACTAAATATCCCAGCTTTCTGGATATATAAATTTTTTTTAAATATTTGAATATTTTTTTAAAGGACTCGGTAATTTCAAACACTTGACTCTCCTTACATACCAGAATTTTTTTAAAGTATAGATTAAACATCTATAATTTTACTGTGTACAGGTTTTGTAGATTTTAGAATATGTTAAATTTTTAAGAATCTTGAAGATTTTCCATGGTTATAGATTTTAGAAATTTTGGAACTTTTATGCATTGTGCAATTTTAAAGATGCTAAATATTCTATAAAATATAGAGATTTTAGGGAATTTAGAACTCTAAACAGCTTTAAAAAAAATTTAACAATTAGGAATTTTCATGAATTTTCGTTATTTTTCCAATATCTAAGGTTTAGAAAGTCTATAATTTTTTGAGTGATTACAAGGATTATAGAGATGCTAGAAAATGTTGAATTTTACTAAGAGTATAGTTTGAACGGGAGGCGCAACCAAGATTTGAAAAACACAGTGTATTTATTTTTACAACGTATAAATTTTTTTTTCACATTTTGTCGAAATCTTTATTAATTGCAATGGGCAATGCTCCATATATATCAAAAAGCGTACATATACAGGTAGAAAAAGAAATTAGTAATAAATTAGTGAACACGTCTGAAGATACACCGAATTACTCTCAAACTTGAAATTTTCTCTCTGCCTCGACAAGCCCAAGCCTAGTACACCTCGCGAACAATATCCTCTCCGCAAAACGACGGAAAAAACTTGTAGCTTGTGAGCGCAGGCCGAGTTGGCACGGGTGGTAAGTGGCGCCATCAATCATCACTGTACGAACTACGCCCAGGGCTGTCTGCTAAACAAACATATAATTATGTATATGAACCTCTGTTTATCCCAGCCACTATCATTACCACAATACCTGACCACACCGGGCCGCCCCCTCCCGCCCCCCGCCCGCCGGCCGGTGCAGATCCCCGAAAACGATAATTCCACATCTCCGAGTCGAGAATTACTCAATGAAAACCGGACGAAACGAGATCGTATCGGGTTTAATGTAGAGGCGAATCTCGTTACGTCATCGCCGACTTGACCCCTGTGGTATTCGCGAAAAGCGATCGCGACGCCATCTTGCGACGCCCTCGGAGTCGATATTTACATTAAAGAGTCGTTAGAGGCGATAGGATCTGGTAATGTCAACGGGTTTGACGGAAATTTCGGCGACATCGATCACGAGGGTGAGAGTGAGGTTATGGTCGAGCGCCATCTAGCGGCGACCGCGACGACGAAACGGGTTTTATTCGACTGAAACAATTTTTTTGTTGTAGCAAAAGGGTTAATATTGATATTTTGTTGAGAAAGATAATTGTGTAAAGTGGCTTTTTTCGAATTTTGGCAAAGTGGTAAGGCGCATTGTCCATTACCACTAATGTTTTTCTCCCATCAAATGGAAATACCGGAATTAATTGCTCTTGTACCCATGTTTTGAAGTTTGTACTGTTTATGGTCTTATGGTAATCTGGATCTTCGATTTTGGAAGTTGGCAATTTTGAACACCCACTCAGAAGCCCAGTAGAATGCGTCATTGGTCCATTGACTCCCATTTTAAAAAATCCTGGTTGACATCTGGATAATCCTCCTTATATTGCATATATTTTTTCCGAAAACTTTTTTTTTTCTGGACCCATAACCTGATTATCAGTTTTATAATTTTGGTTGTTTCAATTTTTACATTTTTTCAGTTCTCCAAATTTTTAATTTTAAAATTTTCATTTTTCCAATTTTTCAATTTTTTTGTGATTTCAATTTTTCAATTTGCACATTTTCGTTTAAGTTTTTGTGTTTTCTTTTTTTTTTAATATTTTGATTATTCAACTTATCGAATCAAAAAATGAAAAAATTGTGAAACAATAAAATTGAAAAAAAAAATTTTCTTCAATTTTTTGATTTGCTATTTTTCAATTTTTCATTATTTTGTTTCCTCTATTTTTAGATGTTGCAATTCTTCGATTTAAAATTGATCAAGTTTTCAGTTTTTTTTCGATTATTTAGTTCTTCATTTCTTCAAATTTTCTATTTGCAATTTCTCGTTTCGATTTTTTATTTTCTTTATTTTTACAATTTTTCATTTTTCAATGTTCCCATTGTAAAATTTTTTGTTTCTTCAATTTCAATTTTTTCAGTTTTTCTCCTCTTCAATTTTTGGATTTGTAGTTTTTTCTTTTCTTTATTATTACATTGCAAGTCAAAGTAAATATGCATAAAAATAATAATAATAATAATAATAATAATTAAAATTTTTTTCATTTTTCAAAGGTTTAATTTTATTATTTTTGGTGTTTTGAAATTTTCGATGTTATATGTATCAATTTTTCATTTTTTTTTGTTTCTTCAGTTTTAAGATTTTTCAAATTTTGGTTGATTTAATTTTAGATTTTGCATTTTATAGAATTACAATTTTACGGGTTTTCAATTTTTAAATTTTCAAATTTTCAATTTTTCAACTTTTGGAAAAATCTTAATTTGAAGAAAGGAAATTTTTATTTTATTTATTTCTTCAATTATTCGGTTTTTCAATGCTAAAACTTCAATTTTAATTTTTTCAGTTTTTCATTTCTTCAATTTTTTGAATTGCGATTTTTTTGAATTTTTTTTTGTTTCTTCCATTTTTAGATTTTGTAATTTTTCGATTTAAAATCGATCAAGCTCCAAATTTTTTATTTTTCAAATTTTCGATTCTTCAGTTTATCATTTCTTCAAATCTTCGATTTGCAATTTGTCGTTTCGGTTTTTTATTTTCTTTATTTTTACAATTTTTTATTTTTCAATGTTCCCATTTCAAAATTTGTCGTTTCTTCAGTTCCAATTTTTTCAGTTTTTCGCCTCTTCAATTTTTCGATTTGTAGGTTTTCCTTTTCTATATTATTACAATTTTTTTCATTTTTCAAAGGTTCAATTTTATTATTTTTGGTGTTTTGAAATTTTCGATGTGATATATATCAATTTTTTATTTTTTTTCTTCAGTTTTAAGGTATAACTTTTTTTCAAATTTTGGTTGATTCAATTTTAGATTTTGCATATTATAGAATTACAATTTTACGGGTTTTCAATTTTTAAATTTTCAAATTTCCAATTTTTCAACTTTTTGAAAAATCTAAATTTGAAGAAAAGAATTTTGTATTTTCTTTATTTCTTCAATTATTCGATTTTTCAATGCTACAACTTCATTTTTAATTTTTTCAGTTTTTCATTTCTTCAATTTTTTGAATTGCGATCTTTTTGAATTTTTAATTTTTTTGTTTCATCCATTTTTAGATTTTGTAATTTTTCGATTTAAAATTGATCAAGCTACAAATTTTTTATTTTTCAATTTTTCGATTCTTCAGTTTATCATTTCTTCAAATCTTCTATTTGCAATTTCTCGTTTCAATTTTTTATTTTCTTTATTTTTACAATTTTTTATTTTTCAATGTTCCCATTTTAAAATTTTTTGTTTCTTCAATTTAAATTTTTTCAGTTTTTCGCCTCTTCAATTTTTCGATTTGTAGGGTTTTCTTTTCTTTATTTTTACAATTTTTTTCATTTTTCAAAGGTTTAATTTTATTATTTTTGGTGTTTTGAAATTTTCGATGTGATATATATCAATTTTTCATTTTTTTTTGTTTCTTCAGTTTTAAGGTATAACTAGGATTTTTCAAATTTTGGTTGATTCAATCTTAGATTTTACATTTTATAGAGTTACAATTTTAGCGGTTTTCAATTTTTAAATTTTCAAATTTCCAATTCTTCAACTTTTTGAAAAATCTAAATTTGAAGAAAAGAATTTTATATTTTATTTATTTCTTCAATTATTCGGTTTTTCGATGCTACAACTTCAATTTTAATTTTTTCAGTTTTTCATTTTTTCAATTTTTTGAACTGCGATTTTTCAATTTTTATTTTTTTGTTTCTTCAAGTTTTAGATTCTGCAATTTTTCGATTTAAAATTGATCAAGCTCCAAACTTTTTATTTTTCAATTTTTCCATTCTTCAGTTTATCATTTCTTCAAAATTTCGATTTGCAATTTCTCGTTTGGGTTTTTTCTTTTATTCATTTTTAAAATTTTTTATTTTTCAATGTTCCGATTTTATTTTTTTATTTTTCATTTTTTCGTTTTCAGTTTTTTCAATTCTCGTGTCTTCAATTTTTCGATGTGCAATTTTTTAATTTTTAATTTTTTTATTTCTTAAATTTTAAGACAACTTCGAGTTTTGATTTTTACATTTTACAGTTTTCGATTTTCCAAATTTTCAACGTATCTATTAATTTTCAGATTTACAATTTCAGGAGTTTCCAATTTTTAGTTTTTCAATTTTCCAATTTTTGAGTTTTTCTTGTCTTTAGTTTTCGATTTGGAATTTTTCGTTTCGGTTTTTAATTTTCTTCATTTTTTCAAGTTCCGATTTTATAATTTTCGGTTCCATATTTTTTTTAATTTTTCGTTTCTTCAATTTTTAATTTGCAATTTTTCTCGTTTTCATTTTAAATATGTGTTAACAATAATAGTTATTTTTAAAATATCGCACTTTTTCGGTTATTGGATTTTGTAATTTTTCATTTTATTCGAGTTTGGAATTTTTTGATTTCTCGATATTTTCCCGATTTTTCACTGTTACAGTGTGATTTTACAATTTTGACGATTCGATAAATTTTCGGTTCCACAATTTTTGGGTTTTCCATTTTTCCGATTTTCCGAAAAATTGAAAAAACGAAATGAGAAAACGAAATTTTAAATTTGGAAATCAAGGACTTGAAAAATTCAAAAATCGTAATATTAAAAATTGGGAAATTTGAAAATCGAAAAAATGCAAAATCGACAAATCGAAATATTGTAAAATCGAAATGTCGAAAATTAAAGAAATCAGAACATTAGATAATTCAGAAAAAAAATGAAAAATTTGATAATTTGAAGAATTGAATAAACGAAAAATCATAAAATCGAAAAAAAAAACATTGAAAAAATATAGGAACTAAAAAAGAAAAATTTTGATATAAAATCGAGAAAATAAAAATTAAAAAAATCGGGTAAATGAAAAATAAAAATCAAGATCTTGAAAACTTGAGGAACGAAAAATTTAAAAATCCAAAAATTAAAAATTGAGAAACTGAGAAATTGCAAATCGAAAAAGTGAAGAAACGAAAGAAAATAAAAAAACGAAAAATTGTGATAACAAAAAATTAATCGAAGGTAAATAAATACAGATTTTTCGAAAAATTGTAAGATTTTTTCAAATTTTCTAATAAAAAAATGGAGAAATTGAAAAATTGAAAAAATTCAAGTCGCAAAAACGAAAAATTTTGAAATCGAAACACTGAAAAATGGAAAAATTGAAAAATGAGTGAAAATGAAAGAAAGAAAAATTGTGATATCAAAAAATTGGTCGAAATTTTAATAAATATAATAATTGCGTCATTTATTATTTTTTTTAGCCACCCTGTATAAGTAATTCTAAAATCTATAAGCGCATTGATAAATCACAACATCGATTCATAATATTTTGCCTATTTCAGAGAGGATTTATAACTCAAAATTTTGAGATAAACGAATCAATTTTTATTTGGTCAGAAAATTCTGATATTTTTCCAAAAATCTGGTTGTCTAGGACGAAAAATGTATCTACTAAAAATCCAAAAAGACGGCAGACAGACGGAAATAAAAATGAAAAAAAGACACCACCACTCCAGAAACCCAGGTGCTCTTAATTCCGTTTATCAAAGCGGCATTCCCGCAATAAATTCCGGAATAACCTGGAATAAAGCCATCCGGCTCTGAATAATTAAAACTCCCAGCCTTCGACCACCGTCATGCAACTCACAAATCACTGGAATAACGCCGCCAAAGATGTCATTACGTCCAAAATGGCGCCCAATTTCCCACTAAAAACCAGGAAATATTCAAAGACAACCAGTTGGGCGTCTCGGTAGAAATTCGTCCATTGTGGTCGATACCGGGAACTTTAATGGTGCATTACAATAAACGTTACATTCATTAGCGATCATTAAGCATTGTTTGTCAACTTTTAAATGTAATGTATATGGAATAATTCATAAGAGGGTTTTTTTGGGAGGGGGCCGTCATTACGCCCCGGGTTTTGTGTACCAACGGATACAAACACGATCGATTGCGGAATAATAATACAAAAGTTATTTGTCGGCAGTCAATAAATACCATAAATTATGCAACGATCGGGAAATAGTTACGCCGTTCGGCAGCGTCTGTAGAAATTATCAGCAAATTACCCTAACGATAATGTTACACACATCATTTATAATGGACGAGGTGGATGATAAAATCACTATAGAACCGACGAATTTACAAATGGGGAATTTCTCGGGGCGGTAATGACGGGGACCACCGGGTTTATTGTTCGTCTTTTCGGGTTTATTGTTGGGATAGAATTTTTTTCGCGTTTTTTTACTTTATTGCCGGCTGGTTATCGGACTCGGGAGATAGAAAACGGTGGCACTATTACTGAAACGGAGTGGAAACCGCTGTATACCATATCTAAATTGCTTTAGGATATCTCTCATTCGGCTACTGGCATTCGGGCACCTTTTATATGGGTGGTGAAAAAATAGTGCGGGTATGGGGGAAGAAAGTGCATTAGTGACAGCGGAATTCACACCTTGCCGGCGCGCTGGAGCGAACGAATGAATTTTTAACACAGTTTCAGTATGCAGGATTTTCACATTTGAGCCACTTTTAATTTGTTGTTCACCAGAAAAGTTCGAAATTTCAAATATTTAATTTTTTTTTTTTAGTTTCACTTGCAAGAATGTAAAAAAGCGAAATATTTCTAGGCACCTAATTTTTTCTTTTCGTGTGCCAGACAGAAAAATTTTCGAAATTTACATAGGTCTCAAATTTTGTTCAATTTTTTGTTTTGTCAATTAAAATTTCCAAAACTGCTATTTGTTCTTACTTTTAGTGTTATTTCTAGTTTGTACCGAAAATTAAATGAAATCGAAATTCTTCGGAGGTTGCAAATTTCAATTTTAATAGAAAAAATCCAAAACTGTTGTCGTCGGTCAATTTTCATTATTTTTGTATCAAAAGTGAGCATCTTTAAGAGCTGTAAACTCCTCAGACATATTGTAAAATTCGTTTTTGCTATCTTCAACTTTGAAAAAATAGTTTCTCATTTTCACAATTAAACAATTTTTAATTTGTTAACAAAAAAAAAATCGTAATTCCTGAAATTTAAAGTCACACTGTTTCGTAAGATTCTTTTTAGTTTCAAGTACAAGAGTGTGAAAAAGGGAAGTATTTGTAAGTATACTCATTTTTTCTTTTCGTGTGTCAAATAAAAAATTTTTCGAAAATTACGTGAGTGTCAAATTTAGTTTAACTTTTAGTTTTGGCATTTAAACTTTTCAAAATTACTATTTTCTGTTACTTTAAGGATTATTTCAAGTTAGTTTTGAAAATAAATGAAATCGAAATTTTTCGGAGGTGCAAATTTCAATTTTAATTGAAAAAATCCAAAACTGTTGTCGTCGGTCAATTTTCATTATTTTTGTATCAAAAGTGAGCATCTTTAAGAGCTGTAAACTTCTCAGACATATTGTAAAATTCGTTGTTGCTATCTTCAACTTTGAAAAAATAGTTTCTCATTTTCACATTTAAACAATTTTTAATTTGTTCAACAAAAAAAAATCGTAATTCTTGAAATTTAAAGTCTAACTGTTTCGTAAGATTCTTTTTAGTTTCAAGTACAAGAGTGTGAAAAAGGGAAGTATTTGTAAGTATACTAATTTTTTTTTTCGTGGGTCAAATAAAAATTTTTTCGAAAATTACGTGAGTGTCAAATTTAGCTTAACTTTTAGTTTTGGCATTTAAACTTTTCAAAATTGCTATTTTCTGTTACTTTAAGGATTATTTCAAGTTAGTTTTGAAAATAAATGAAATCGAAATTTTTCGGAGGTGCAAATTTCAATTTTAATTGAAAAAATCCAAAACTGTTGTCGTCGGTCAATTTTCATTATTTTTGTATCAAAAGTGAGCATCTTTAAGAGCTGTAAACTCCTCAGACATATTGTAAAATTCGTTTTTGCTATCTTCAACTTTGAAAAAATAGTTTCTCATTTTCACATTTGAACCATTTTTAATTTGTTTAACAAAAAAAAATCGTAATTCTTGAAATTTAAAGTCACACTGTTTCGTAAGATTCTTTATAGTTTCAAGTACAAGAGTGTGAAAAAGGGAAGTATTTGTAGGTATACTCATTTTTTCCTTTCGTGGGTCAAATAAAAAATTTTTCGAAAATTACGTGAGTGTCAAATTTAGTTTAACTTTTAGTTTTGGCATTTAAACTTTTCAAAATTGCTATTTTCTGTTACTTTAAGGGTTATTTCAAGTTAGTTTTGAAAATAAATGAAATCGAAATTTTTCGGAGGTGCAAATTTCAATTTTAATTGAAAAAATCCAAAACTGTTGTCGTCGGTCAATTTTCATTATTTTTGTATCAAAAGTGAGCATCATTAAGAGCTGTAAACTTCTCACACATATTGTAAAATTCGTTTTTGCTATCTTCAACTTTGAAAAAATAGTTTCTCATTTTCACATTTGAACCATTTTTAATTTGTTTAACAAAAAAAAATCGAAATTCCCGCAATTTAAAGTCACCCTGTTTCATAAGATTCTTTTTGGTTTCAATTGCAACAATGTGAAAAAGGGAAATATTTGTAAGTATACTAATTTTTTCTTTTCGTGGGTCAAATAAAAAATTTTTCGAAAATTACGTGAGTGTCAAATTTAGTTTAACTTTTAGTTTTGGCATAAACTTTTCAAAATTGCTATTTTCTGTTACTTTAAGGATTATTTCAAGTTAGTTTTGAAAATAAATGAAATCGAAATTTTTCGGAGGCGCAAATTTCAATTTTAATTGAAAAAATCCAAAACTGTTGTCGTCGGTCAATTTTCATTATTTTTGTATCAAAAGTGAGCATCTTTAAGAGCTGTTAACTTCTCAGACATATTGTAAAATTCGTTTTTGCTATCTTCGACTTTGAAAAAATAGTTTCTCATTTTCACATTTGAACCATTTTTAATTTGTTTAACAAAAAAAAATCGTAATTCTTGAAATTTAAAGTCACACTGTTTCGTAAGATTCTTTATAGTTTCAAGTACAAGAGTGTGAAGAGGGGAAGTATTTGTAGGTATACTCATTTTTTCCTTTCGTGGGTCAAATAAAAAATTTTTCGAAAATTACGTGAGTGTCAAATTTAGTTTAACTTTTAGTTTTGGCATTTAAACTTTTCAAAATTGCTATTTTCTGTTACTTTAAGGGTTATTTCAAGTTAGTTTTCAAAATAAATGAAATCGAAATTTTTCGGAGATTGCAAATTTCAATTTTGATTTAAAATATCCAAAACTGTTGTCGTCGGTCAATTTTCATTATTTTTGTATCAAAAGTGAGCATCTTTATGAGCTGTAAACTTCTCAGACATATTTTAAAATTCGTTTTTGCTATCTTCAACTTTGAAAAAATGGTTTCTCATGTTCACGTTTGAACCATTTTTAATTTGTTTAACAAAAAAAAAATCGTAATTCTTGAAATTTAAAGTCACACTGTTTCGTAGGATTCTTTATAGTTTCACGTACAAGAGTTTGAAAAAGGGAAGAATTTGTAGGTATACTCATTTTTTCTTTTCGTGTGTCAAATAAAAATTTTTTCGAAAATTACGTGAGTGTCAAATTTAGTTTGACTTTTGGTTTTGGCATTTAAACTTTTCAAAATTGCTATTTTCTGTTACTTTAAGGGTTATTTCAAGTTAGATTTGAAAATTAAATGGAATCGAAATTTTTCGGAGGTAGCAAATTTCAGTTTTAATTGAAAAAATCCAAAACTGTTGTCGGCGGTCAGTTTTAATTGTTTTTGTATCGAAAGTGCGCATCTTTAAGGGTTGTAAACTTCTCAGACATATTGTAAAATTCGTTTTTGCTATCTTCAACTTTGAAAAAATAGTTTCTCATTTTCACATTTGAACCATTTTTAATTTGTTTAACAAAAAAAAATCGTAATTCTTGAAATTTAAAGTCACACTGTTTCGTAAGATTCTTTATAGTTTCAAGTACAAGAGTGTGAAAAAGGGAAGTATTTGTAGGTATACTCATTTTTTCCTTTCGTGGGTCAAATAAAAAATTTTTCGAAAATTACGTGAGTGTCAAATTTAGTTTAACTTTTAGTTTTGCCATTTAAACTTTTCAAAATTGCTATTTTCTGTTACTTAAAGGATTATTTCAAGTTAGTTTTGAAAATTAAATGAAATCCAAATTCTTCGGAGGTTGCAAATTTCAATTTTAAATGAAAAAATCCAAAACTGTTGTCGTCGGTCAATTTTCATTATTTTTGTATCAAAAGTGAGCATCTTTAAGAGCTGTAAACTCCTCAGACATATTGTAAAATTCGTTTTTGCTATCTTCAACTTTGAAGAAATAGTTTCTCATGTTCACGTTTGAACCATTTTTAATTTGTTTAACAAAAAAAATCGAAATTCCTGAAATTTAAAGTCACCCTGTTTCATAAGATTCTTTTCAGTTTCAATTGCAAGAATGTGAAAAAGGGAAATATTTGTAAGTATAATCATTTTTCTTTTCGTGTGTCAAATAAAAAATTTTTCGAAAATTACGTGAGTGTCAAATTTAGTTTGACTTTTGGTTTTGGCATTTAAACTTTTCAGAATTGCTATTTTTTGTTACTTTAAGGGTTATTTCAAGTTAGATTTGAAAATTAAATGGAATCGAAATTCTTCGGAGATTGCAAATTTCAATTTTAATTGAAAAAATCCAAAACTGTTGTCGTCGGTCAATTTTCATTATTTTTGTATCAAAAGTGAGCATCTTTAAGAGCTGTAAACTTCTCAGACATATTGTAAAATTCGTTTTTGCTATCTTCAACTTTGAAAAAATAGTTTCTCATTTTCACATTTGAACCATTTTTAATTTGTTTAACAAAAAAAAATCGTAATTCTTGAAATTTAAAGTCACACTGTTTCGTAAGATTCTTTATAGTTTCAAGTACAAGAGTGTGAAAAAGGGAAGTATTTGTAGGTATACTCATTTTTTCCTTTCGTGGGTCAAATAAAAAATTTTTCGAAAATTACGTGAGTGTCAAATTTAGTTTAACTTTTAGTTTTGCCATTTAAACTTTTCAAAATTGCTATTTTCTGTTACTTAAAGGATTATTTCAAGTTAGTTTTGAAAATTAAATGAAATCCAAATTCTTCGGAGGTTGCAAATTTCAATTTTAAATGAAAAAATCCAAAACTGTTGTCGTCGGTCAATTTTCATTATTTTTGTATCAAAAGTGAGCATCTTTAAGAGCTGTAAACTCCTCAGACATATTGTAAAATTCGTTTTTGCTATCTTCAACTTTGAAGAAATAGTTTCTCATGTTCACGTTTGAACCATTTTTAATTTGTTTAACAAAAAAAATCGAAATTCCTGAAATTTAAAGTCACCCTGTTTCATAAGATTCTTTTCAGTTTCAATTGCAAGAATGTGAAAAAGGGAAATATTTGTAAGTATAATCATTTTTCTTTTCGTGTGTCAAATAAAAAATTTTTCGAAAATTACGTGAGTGTCAAATTTAGTTTGACTTTTGGTTTTGGCATTTAAACTTTTCAGAATTGCTATTTTTTGTTACTTTAAGGGTTATTTCAAGTTAGATTTGAAAATTAAATGGAATCGAAATTCTTCGGAGATTGCAAATTTCAATTTTAATTGAAAAAATCCAAAACTGTTGTCGTCGGTCAATTTTCATTATTTTTGTATCAAAAGTGAGCATCTTTAAGAGCTGTAAACTTCTCAGACATATTGCAAAATTCGTTTTTGTTATCTTCAACTTTGAAAAAATAGTTTCTCATTTTCACATTTGAACAATTTTTAATTTGTTTAACAAAAAAAAAACGCAATTCTTGAAATTTAAAGTCACACTGTTTCGTAAGATTCTTTTTAGTTTCAAGTGCAAGAATGTGAAAAAGGGAAATGTTTGTAAGTATGCTCACTTTTTGTTTTCGTGTGTCAAATAAAAAAATTTTCGAAAAATACGTAAGTGTCAAATTTAGTTTAACTTTCAGTTTTGGCATTTAAACTTTTCAAAATTGATATTTTCTGTTACTTTAAAGGTTATTTCAAGTTAGTTCTGAAAATTAAATGAAATCGAAATTTTTCGGTGGTGCAAATTTCAAATATTTTCGAAAATTACATGAGTGTCTAATTTAGATTAATATTAGTTTTGGTTTTTAAAATTTTCAAAATTGCTATTTTTTCGTAATTTTAGAGTTATTTCTGGTTAGTATTGACAATAATTAAATGCAATCGAAATTCTTCGGAGCTTGCAAATTTCACATTTAATTGAAAAATCCTAAAATCGTTGTTATTGGTCAATTTTCAGGATTTTCGTACCAAAACTGGGGATTCTTTACAGCTGTAAACGTCTCAGATATATTGCAAAATTCGTTTTTGTTATCTTAAACTTTGAAAAAATGCTTTCTCATTTTCACATTTGAGCCATTTTTAATTTGTTCAACAAATAAAATTCGAAATTCCGGAAATTTAAAATCACCTTGTTTCATAATTTTCTTTAGTTCATTTGCAAGACTGTTAAAAAGGTGAAATATTTCTAGATACACAAATTTTATCTTTTCTTGTGTCAGATAGAGATATTTTCGAAAATTATATGAGTCTCTGATTTAGATTAATATTAGTTTTGGTTTTTAAAATTTTCAAAATTGCTATTTTTTCGTAATTTTAGAGTTATTTCAGGTTAGCATTGACAATAATTAAATAAAATTGAAATTTTTCGGAGTTTGCAAATTTCATGTTTAATTGAAAAAGCCTAAAACCGTTGTCATCGGTCAATTTTCAGGATTTTCGTACCAAAACTGGAGATTCTTTACAGCTGTAAACGTCTCAGATATATTGCAAAATTCGTTTTTGTTATTTAAAACTTTAAAAAAATGGTTTCTCATTTTCACCTTCGAGCCATTTTTAATTTGTTCAACAAATAAAATTCGAAATTCCGGAAATTTAAAATCACCCTGTTTCATAATTTTTTTAGTTCATTTGCAAGACTGCTAAAAAGGTGAAATATTTCTAGATACACAAATTTTTTCTTTTCGTGTGTCAGATAGAAAAATTTTCGAAAATTACATGAGTCTCTAATTTAGATTAATATTAATTTTGGTTTTTAAAATTTTCAAAATTGCTATTTTTTCGTAATTTTAGAGTTATTTCAGGTTAGTATTGACAATAATTAAATGAAATCGAAATTCTTCGGAGCTTGCAAATTTCACGTTTAATTGAAAAATCCCAAAACCGTTGTCATCGGTCAATTTTCAGGATTTTCGTACCAAAACTGGGGATTCTTCAGAGCTGTAAACTTCTCAGATATATTGCAAAATTCGTTTTTGTTATCTTCAACTTTGAAAAAATGGTTTCTCATTTTCACATTTGAGCCATTTTTAATTTGTTCAACAAATAAAATTCGAAATTCCGGGAATTTAAAATCACCCTGTTTCATATTTTTTTTAGTTCATTTGCAAGACTGTTAAAAAGGTGAAATATTTCTAGATACACAAATTTTTTCTTTTCGCGTGTCAGATAGAGAAATTTTCGAAAATTACATGAGTCTCGAATTTAGATTAATGTTAGTTTTGGTTTTTAAAATTTTCAAAATTGCTATTTTTTCTTGATTTTAGAGTTATTTCAAGTTAGTATTGACAATAATTAAATGAAATCGAAATTCTTCGGAGCTTGCAAATTTCACGTTTAATTGAAAAAGCCTAAAACCCTTGTCATTGGTCAATTTTAAGGATTTTCGTACCAAAACTGGGGATTCTTCAGAGCTGTAAACTTCTCAGACATATTGCAAAATTCGTTTTTGTTATCTTAAACTTTGAAAAAATGGTTTCTCATTTTCACATTTGAGCCATTTTTAATTTGTTCAACAAATAAAATTCGAAATTCCGGAAATTTAAAGTCACCCTGTTTCATAAGGGACCAACTAGTGATAAATTGATAGAAATTTCTTACAAGTGCCAAATCACCTTCAGAATTTAATCAACTCTTTGACTTTACGCCTCATTTATTTTTATACAATTATAATATAATACTCAAACCCCCATAAAACCCGAAAATCGCCCCCACCCATAAAGATTGCGTATTTTTCCATAAAACTTTGACAAAATTAAAATAAAACCGTTCATGTGATGAAGACACGAAAGCCGGCCCCGATCGATACCGTCATTTCCTTTAAAAATTTTTCGCTTTTTCTCCCATCAGAAATTAAATATTTGTGTGCGAGATGGCGCGTCGGCGGAGCGTTTTCCGTCAATATCCGGCAAATCCAGGTAAATAAAACATTATGGGTCTCTCCGTGTTGTCGCGCCCGAAACCGCCCCCGAGTACGCCGCCCCCGCCGAACACATATATAGCCGGATCGCGTGCCAGCCTCGCATAAGGCAAACACCTCGAAAGCATTAGTGGCCATTTCGAAGTTGTATTAACACTCCAAAATTACTAGCACAGAAAAAATACGTCAAAATCGGCCGTACGCGGGGGGCCGTAAGGGCGGCTTTCGCGTGCGCCGCTCGAGGGGGCAGAGTGCGAACGAGGGGGGCTTTTTACACGAACGTGGGCCTTAAGGAGGGTGCGCTTTTCGATGGCGAGGCGTCGGGACGACACGCGATGTACAGGGATGTGACGGACGGAGATACAGGGTGGAACTAAAATCGACGCCGAGTATCGATTTTGACACCATAGTGAGATTAAATGTCAATTAATGAAACTGGAGAGAGAGGCAAAACCAAGAAAGGAGAGAGAGGGCAAAGGAGTGGATATTTTCATTTGCTTTACTTTTATTTTTCATTTTCCCGATTCTTTATTACTTTTCTATATTTTATAATACAATTTTTCATTTTTTATTTCTTTTATTTTTTTCAATGTTATTTTCGATTTTATGATTTTTCTTTATTCAGTTCTCCAAACTTTCAATTTTTGATTTTTCCATTCCTCGACTTTTCAATTATTTAATTTTTCGATTTTACAATTTTTGGATTTCTCAATTATTCGTTTTTCCTATTTTTTAATTTTCAATATTTCGATTTTACAATGTTTCGTTTTTTCGATTTTGTACTTTTTCGATTTTTAATTTCTCAATTTTTAATCTTTCAGTTTTTCCATTTTCGTTTCTTCAATATTTCAAGGTCTTGATTTTTATACTTTTTGTACGTTTTTTCATTTTTAGTTTTTCAATTTTACAGTTTTGTACTTTTATCATTTCTTTTTGAACAGTTGAAAAATCGAAAAACTAAAAAATCGGAGAAGACTGAAAAATCGCAAAAACTGAAAAAAGGGAAAAAAGGGAAAAACCGCAAAATCAAAAATTGCAAATCGAAGAATTGAAGAAACGAAAAATCTTAAAAATTGAAAAAAAAATTAATGAATCGAAAAATTGGAAAGAAGAAAAAAAATCGAATGCAAATTTTGAAATCCTAAAAATTGTAAAATTGAAAAATTATAGAATCGTCAAAATTGTATAGCCTAAAAACTGTAGCATTGAAAAACCGTATAAATGAAAAAGGTTTGAAATCCAGTAATAATTGAAAACTAGAAAAATTGCTAATCAAAAGTTAAAGAAACGAAAAATTGAAAAATCGAGAGACTGAAAAATCTAAAAATCTAAAACTGAACAAACTAAAAATAAAAAAAAACTAAAAAATGAAAAACGGATAAATTGAAAAATTTCGCTTTGAAAAAAGAAAAAATTATAAGATCAGAACAGTGAAAAACCGAAAAGTTGAAAAAATAAAGAAAAGAAAAAACCGAAACGAAAAGTTGAAAAATTAAAAATTGGGGACTCATAAAATTACGAATCGATAAATTGAAAAATCTAAGAATTGAAGCAATTCGAAAAATTGAAGAAACGAAAAGTTGGAAAAATTGAAACTAAAGAAACGAAAAATTACAAAATCGGAATATTGAAAAACAGAAAAATTGTAAAAATAAAGAAAATAAAAAACGAAAAACTCGAGAAATTTTAAACAGAAAAATAGCAAAATCTAAAAATTGAAGGAATAGAAAACTGAAGATTTGAAAATCGGAAAATTCAAGAAACAAAACATCGAAAAAATTGAAATGGAAAAACAAAAAATTATAAAATCGGGACATTAAAAATTCAAAATTAGTCAAAATTTAGAAAATAAAAAGTCGAGACGATAAACTAGAAATTGAAAACTCCCTAAAATTTAAATCGAAAAATAGCAAAATCTAAAAATTGAAGGAACAGAAAACTGGAAATTTGAAAATCGGAAAATTCAAGAAACAAAACATTGAAAAAATTGAAATGGAAAAACAAAAAATTATAAAATCGGGACATTAAAAATTCAAAATTAGTCAAAATTTAGAAAATAAAAAGTCGAGACGATAAACTAGAAATTGAAAACTCCCTAAAATTTAAATCGAAAAATAGCACAATCTAAAAATTGAAACAAAAAAATTAAAAATGATGATTTGAAGATTAAAAAATTGAAATATTTAAAGGGAAAACTAGAAAAATTGCAAATCAAAAATTAAAGAAACGAAAAATTGAAAAATCCAGAGACTAAAAAATCTAAAAATCTAAAACTGAAAAAACTAAAAATTAAAAATATCTAAAAGATGAAACATCGATACATTGAATTGAAAAATTTCACTTTGAAAAAAGAAAAAATTGTAAGATCAGAACAGTAAAAAACCGAAAAGTTGAAAAAATAAAGAAACGAAAAAACCGAAACGAAAAGTTGTAAATGGGAAGACTGAAAAATCGAAAAATTGAAAAATTAAAAATTGGGAACTCGTAAAATTACGAATCGAAAAATTGAAAAATCTAAGAATTGAAGAAACAAAAAATGGAAAATTGGAAAATTGCAATTCGAAAAATTGAAGAAACGAAAAGTTGGAAAAATTGAAACTAAAAAAACGAAAAATTATAAAATCGGAACATTGAAAAACAGAATAATTGTAAAAATAAAGAAAATAAAAAACGAAAAACTCGAGAAATTTTAAACAGAAAAATAGCAAAATCTAAAAATTGAAGGAACAGAAAACTGAAAAATTGAAAATCGGAAAATTCAAGAAACGAAAAATTGAAAAATTTTAAATGGAAATACAAAAAATTATAAATTCGGGACATTAAAAACTCAAAATTAGTAAAAATTAAGAAAATAAAAAATCAAAACGATAAAAAATTGAAGAAAAGAAAAATTGAAGTTGAATCATTGAAAAATCGAATAATGGAAGAATTAAAGAGAACAAAAAAGAACAATTTTTCGTTTCCTCAATTTCAGTTTTTTCAATTTTATAATTTTGTGATTTTTCCATTTTTTGATTCGAAAAGTTGAAAAATCGATTAAAAGATTGGAAAAACTGAAAATCCAAAAACCAAAAAATCGGAAAAGAAAACTAAGAATCTTAGTCGAAAAATTAGGAAGAAAAAAATTATAGAATCGTCAAAATTGTGAAGCTGGAAAATTAAAATATTATATGGAACGCAAAAATTAAAAATCGAATAAAGGAAAATGTATCCAAGAATTGAAACTGAAAAACTAAAAAACGAAAAACTGATAATCGAAAAGGTGGAAAATCCAAAAATTGCAGATCGAACCAAAGAAACTGAAAAAAATTGAAACATTGAAAGATAAAAATTCGAAAAAATTTGTGAATCGAGAAATTGGCAAACCCAAAAATTTAAAAAATCGTCAAAATTGTAAAGTGGAGCTGCAACATTGAAAGGTCGGAAAACTGAAAAATTAGACGTCGAGAAATCGAAAAATTCTAAAATTTAACCAAAAATTGAAAAATCATGAAAAATGTTGAAACCCAAAAATTGTAGATGGAAAAACTGAAAGATCCAAAAATGGAAAAATTAAAAATTGAAAAGTCGTCAAATTGTAAATCTAAAAATTGCAAAATCCAAAAAACCATCCAAAATTTGGAAAATCGAAAAAACTGTAAAATTTAAAAATGAAAGTTCGAAGATGTCTTAAAAATTAAAATTGAAGAAACTAAAGAACCGAAAAATTGAAAAATTAAAAAAATTAAAAAACCAAATATGTATTATAAAATTGGAACATCGAAAAACTACAAAAATAAAGAGCGCAAAAAACTGACGCGAAAATTGTAGATCGAAAATTTGAAGAAATGAAAAACCGAAGAATCGAAAAACCGAAAAATTGCAAAATCTAAAAACTGAAGAAACAAAAATCTGAAGAAATTAAAATTGAAATTGAGGAAATATAAAACAATTTCAAGTTTTCGTTTCTTCAATTTTCCAAATTTGCAATTTTTCCATTTTTTTAATTCGAAAAGTTGAAATACCGAAAAATTAAAACTCTAAAAACTAAAAAATCGGAAAATCGAAAAATCGAAACAGAAAAACTAAGAATCGGGAAACTTAAATTCGAAAAAAAAATTAATCGAGAAATTGGAAAGAAGAAAATGTACAGAATCGTCAAAATTGAAGTTGAAAAACTGTAACATTAAAATTGATATAATTTGTGAAATATCTAGATATTTAGAATAAAAACTAGAAAATTTTCAATCCAAAATTTGAAAACTCGTGAAATTGCAAAGTAGCAATCTCCAAAAACTGAAAAATTCACACGTTGGAGAATTGAAAAATTGAAAAGTTTAAGTTAAAACGTTGCCGAAGTGTATTTATGTCACTAGGTTTTACTTTATAGATTATTATCAGAAAACGAAAATCCCAAATTTTTTTATGATTATTCAAAGTTCCAATCTAACTTGCACTTCAGTGGCGAGGGAAGTTCTGTCGAAATAACCTTCGTCAATTTTTTTTACTAAATATACAGTTTACAAGATTTCTTAGTAATTGCACACATTCTCTCCATCCCCCAACACTTTTAATTTCCCGAACCCACCCCATCCCTCCACCCCGTCGTCTATTGATACCGCCGCCGAAATCGCATTACACAAATTTACAGAAGTATAAGCCGGTGTGTGCGGTGGTTCGGTTACATCATCCCCTGCAGTAAGCTTTTAACAACCCCTGCCCTTTAAACCGTCTCCCGCTCCCTCTGGGGGCGATCGCGCGACCTGTCTTTAATCTCGGGGATGCATCACTCCGAGCCGTCGATACTCGTCGCACCGAAACCGTCCTCGGCCTTCGCCTCGATTACGCCAATTATACGAGCGGCGGATTTGGTGCGAAAGGGCGCTCGATATTTTTCGCGAGGGCTCAGGGCGACGGGAATATACGGGGCTTCCTTGGGCCCTAAGCGGAGCGGCACGCCCCGGGGGCGGGGTCAGCCGTCTTGTGAATAAGACATGCACTACACCATATATTATGCATTTAACACCGAACATGGCAAAAAGGACGCGGCAAGAGGGAAGGGGGGTAATTCGGCGGAGGGTGACGTTGCTATTACTAATTCAGGGTTGTGTCGTCTTCGTTGTTTGGTGGTGTGGAGTGGCGGCGATGGGGTGGGGGGAAGATTTTTGGAGTGAGCGAAGCGAGCAACTTAGGTATTTGTATAGAGACAAAGAAGATCTGACGCTTGTCACGTCATGGCGGGTTAAGTCAGGTTCGCTCAGGTCAGGTCAGGTCAATTAATAGTAAATGTTATTTAAATATTGTAGAATAACGTAGTCCTCTATTTGTGCTTTATGAATCCGTGTTGACGTCCAGATTTTTGGAAAAAAATCAAAATTGTGTAACATTTTACAATTTAACTTTGCAATTGCAAAATCGAATGCTTTGAAATCTTGCAAACGTTTTAAGATTAAAATGAATATTACTTATTTAAATGCTCAAAAATAGCATAATCCTAAAATTGTGGTTTATGAATCCGTGTTGAATTTTTATCCGAGACATCGAGATTTTTGAAAAAATAAATCAAAATTGTAACAATTTTTCGATTTCTCAATTTTTCCAATTTTCGATTTCTGGATATTTATATTTGAATCCAAAAATTTTTTCGTTATTAGACACCTCGATTTCTCAATTATTCGATTTTTCAACTTTTCACTTCTCCAATTTTTCGATTTTTCTTTTTTTTTTATTTTTCATTTCTTTTATTTTTTCTTTCTTTTCAATACTTGATTTTGTGGTTTTTATTTTTCAATTTCAATATTTGGATTCTTCATTTTTTTCATTTTTCGTTTATTCACTTTTTCTTTTATTAAATTTTAGATTTTTCAATATTTTAATTTTTGATTTTTTGATTTTTCTTAATTCAGTGTGGGCATTTTTCAATATTTCGATTTTTCAATTTTTCAATTTTTGACGTTTCTAAATTTTTGCTTTTTCGATTTCTCAATTTCTCAACTAATCGATGTTTTAGTTTTTCGATTTTCGATTTCTCGAGTTGTCGGTTTCTAAATTTTTCGAATTTTTAGTTTTTTATTTCTACAATTTCCCTATTCTTCTATTTTTCTACTTGTCAGGTTTTTGATTTTTCAATTCGATTATTTAAATAACTATTTCTTTTTTCGTTTTTTTTTATTTTTCAATTTTTCCTACTATTTCTCAATTTCTCGATTAATCGATTTTTTGGTTTTCGACTTTTCGATTTCACTATTTTTCAAGTTTTTGATTTCTCAATATTTCGATGTTTCAGTTAAGGGATGGATTTTCAATATTACAATTTCTCAATTTTACCATTTTTCGACTTTTCGATTTCTCGATTTTTATTCTTTCGATTATTGAGTTTTGCAGTTTTTGAATTTTAGGTTTTTCAACATTTTGATATTTCGATTTCTCTTTTTCATTTTTTCTTCGATTTCTTAATTTGAATTCTTCAAGTTTTCGAGATTTTTGGAAAAAAATCAAAATTGTCGATCTTTAACAATTTTTCGATCTGTCAATTTCTCGAATTTTCGATTTAGATTCCTAGATATTTTCACTTTTGAATAAAAAATCTCAATTTTCTGACGTTTCAGTTTTACGACTTTTCAATTTTCCGATTCTCCAATTTTTCGATTATTCAGTTTTTGAGGTTTCCAAATTTTTAATTTTTCAATTCCTCCTTGATTAATCGATTTTTTGGTTTTTAAACCTTTCGATTTTTCAGTTTTTCACTTCCCCAATTTTTCAATTTTCCAGGTTTCTGATTTTTCAGTTCGATTTTTTAAATATGTATTTAATTTTGCAGTCTTTTCATTTTTCGATTTTTCAATTTGTCGATGATTCAGTTATGGGATTTTTCAATATTTCGATTCTTCAATTTTTTCATTTTTCGAATTTTCGCTTTCCCAATTTTTTACTTTTTCAATTTTTCGGTTTTCGGATTTTGGATTTTTCAATTTTTTGATCTTTTAATGTTTCTATTTATCGATATTTTAATTCTTCGATTCTTCGATTTTTCGAATTTTAAATTTTTGGATTTTTCAATTCAATATTTGACGCTTCTAAATTTTTGATTTTCGATTTCTCAATTTCTCGGTCAATCGATGTTTTGGTTTTTCGACTTTTCGGTTTTTTAGTTCTACAATTTCTCGATTTTTCAATTTTTCCACTTTTTAAGTTTCTATTTGATTTTTTAAATATTTGCTTTTGCAATTTTTGGGATTTTTCAATATTTAATTCTTCAATAATTCGATTTCTCGATTTTTCAATTTTCCGATTTCTCAATTTTTGTTCGATCTCATTTTTTCGGTAATTCAGTTTGGGCATTTCTCAATATGCATTTCGAATCTTCAATTTTCCTCTTTTTAAATATTCGGGTTTTCCGATTTTTCAATTTTTGACGTTTCTAAATTTTCGAGGTCTCGATTTCTCAATTTCTCGATTTTGGTTTTTCGATTTTCGATTTCTGGAGTTCTCCATTTCGCTATTTTTTAGTTTCTCAATTTTTTAGTTTTACAGTTTTTCGATTTTTCAATTTTTCGATGAATTGCTTTTTTAGTTTTTCGGCTTCTCGATTTTTCAGTTTTTTAATCCTCCAATTTTTCAATTTTTCGATTTTCCAGGTTTTTGTTTTTCTATGGTTCGATTTTTTTAATATTTGATTTTGCGGGTTTTTTATTTATCGATTTCTCAATTTTGCGATATTTCAGTTTCACGATTTTTCACTTTTTCAGTTTTTGACGTTTCTAAATTTTCGATTTTTTGGTTTCTCAATTTCTCGATTAATTCGTGGATTCCTCAACTTTTCAATTTTTCGATTTCAATTATGGGATTTTTCAGTATTTTGATTGTTCAATTTTTCCATTTTTCGACTTTTCGTTGTCTGGATTTTTTACTTTTTTGATTCTTCAATTTTTCTTTCGTTTCTGGAGATTTCAGCTTTTCAATTTTTCGATGTTTCGATTATTCGGTTTTTCGATTTTTCAGTTTTTGGGATTTTTCAATATGGATATCGATCCTTCAACTTTTTGATTTTTCAGTTTTTGACGTTTCTAAATTTTTGATGTTTCGATTTCTCAATTTCTCAATTAATCGATGTTTTTGTTTTTCGATTTTCGATTGATCGAGCTCTCGATATACCGGTTTTTCTATTTTTCAATCTTTCAGTCCTACAATTTTTCAATTTTTCAATTTTCCGATGTTTCAGGTTTTTGATTTTTCAATTGTTCGATTTTTTAAGTAACTGATTTAGCGATTTTTCATTTTTCGATTTCTCAATTTTCCGATGTTTCATTTTTTGACGTTTCTAATTTTTTCGACTTTTCGATTTCTCGATTTTTTGCTTTCTCCATTTTTTAGTTCTTGAATTTTAGATTTTTCAATTTTTTAATTTTTTGATGTTTCGATTTCTCTTTTTCAATTTTTACTTCGATTTCTTCAAAATTTTTGGATATTTCGGTTTTGGGTTTTTTCAATATTTCAATTCCCCAATTTTTCGATTTTTAAATATCTCAATTTTTCTATTTTTGACGTTTCTAAATTTTCAATTTTCCGATTTGTCAATTTCTCAATTAATCGATTTTTTGGTTTTTCGATTTTTCGACTTCTTGACTTTTCAATTTCTCAGTTTTTTGATTTTTCAGTTTTTGACGTTTCAAAATTTTCGATTTTTCGATTTCTCAATTTCTCGTTTAATTAGCCGATTTGGCGGCTTTTCGATTTCTCAATTTTTCAGTTTTTCGATTTCAATTATGGGATCTTTGAATATTTCAATTGTTCAATTTTTCCATTTTTCGACTTTTCGATGTCTCGATTTTTCACTTTGTCAATTCTTCGATTTTTCTTTCGTTCGAAATTTCAGTTTTTCAATTTTTCGATGTTTCAATTTCTGGAATTTTCCAATACATATGTATTTCGAGTCTTCAATTTTTCTGATTTTTCAGGTTTTGACGTATTTAAATTTTCGATTTTTTGGCCTTTCAACTTTCCGTTTTCTGAGTTCTTCGATATTTCAGCTTTGTAATTTTTTAATAATTTGATTGTTTTTTCCATTTTTTGTCTTTCCGATTTCTCAATTTTTTTCATTTTTTGACTCTTCATCTTTTTGATAATTTAACTTTTTTGAATTTTTTAAATTTTAGGTTTTTCCATTTTTCAATTTTTCGGTTCTTATATATTTCGATATTTCAATTTTTCGAATTTTTAAATTTTAGATTTTTCTATTTTTTCCATGTTTCGATTTCTCGGTTTTTCGATTTTTCGATTTTTCATTTGTTTGATTTCCAAATTTTTATCTTAAAATCAATTGTGATTATTTATTATTACTAAAGCTGGGGAGACCTGAAGAACGTGCTCACTGCGCTCGTGTTCTAAGTGTCTGTTTTTTAAATCTAGAGATTGATTATTACAACTGAACCCTTGAATCCTTCTGAGACTAAACTGTAAAAAAGAACGATTAGAATGCGAGCGCAGCGAGCACGTTCAGGTTTTATTAAAAAAAGTGTATTAAAGTTATAAACTTT
This sequence comes from Zophobas morio, assembly GCF_036711695.1. NCBI lineage: Eukaryota > Metazoa > Arthropoda > Insecta > Coleoptera > Tenebrionidae > Zophobas > Zophobas morio. Next base: position 1,178,739 of record NW_026972132.1, read on the forward strand.
TCAGGAAAATATGTTGATATGCTCATGACAACCTTAAAACGTTTGCAAAATTTCAGGGTATTCGGTTTTGCAGTTTCAAAGTTAAATTGCAAATTGTCATACAATTTTAAAATTCAACACGGATTCATAAACTACAGGTGTAGGATTCTATTTTTTTTTTGGTAAAATTTAAGGCACAATTGCTATATCTTTAGAATTTTCAGATGATTTCATTGTTTGTGGAGACGATTAAACAAGTTTAATTAACTTTGTGGCAGACTTGACATTATTTTCGAGAAAACGGCTAATTTTAAGAAGATTGAAAATAATTCAGAATGAGTTGCTTGATTTTATGTTTGTCAAGAAAAAAATTTAATCAGAAATCACTGCATCAAATTTTATAACTGTTCAAGTTGACGAAACTAAGTATTACGATTTATTTTTTCTTTTTTTTACAGAAAGCTAAATTCGGTTGACTATAACCCAGTTTTTAGAGGGTAATTAAGCCCAGTGAGTTCAGGTGGCGGTACCTTCGGTACCCCGGTGTCAACGCCATCGTAAATTCGTCCTAATTGTAAACTTGTGTGTTTCCGTCCGAAATCAATTAATCCGTCTCTTTATCGGGGTGGCTATCTCGGAGACCTTTTTGGTCCCTGCTTCCAGTAGCACCGAATTAGCTTTGCATTTAATACCCGTTCAAGATAGGTGGTCTCTGTACTAATTAAGTGCCACATAAAGAGCCGAAACCAGACTTTACGTCCGAATTCTCCACTAATTATCTCATTTTCGGGCCACATTTCACGTTAATTTCATCTCGGAAAAAAGGAACGAACGAAAGAAAACGTGTCCGAAAGTGGGCAAAACGTACAAAAGTAAAAGCGGCTCACAAATCAGACAACGAAAAGTAGATTCGTTTCTTTAATGTGTCTCAAAACTGTTTTCAAAAATGCGAAAACGCGAAAGTTGCTTTGCGCACTTTTTAAATGACGTCATAAAAAGCGTTTGGTGGGGGTGATCGCAAATCAGACAAGTTTACACGATATTTTTAAAATACATACTTGTTAAATATTACAACAATCAATCTAGTAGTTTTGGAGATTATATGTGGATTAAAATCCCCAACGAGCAACAGACGAACGACAGACGACAACAGACGGAAATGGGGAAGCTAATTTTTCATATTCTGAGAGATTTGAATATCGAGAATTTTTATGTTGAATTTTTTAAACAATTTGAAGGATCTCGGGAATTTTTTTGTTTAATTTTTGAATGAGTTTAAAAGAATTTCGAAGATCATTTATTTTTTATTTTGAAACAGTTTGAAAATTCAGGGAAGTTTTCCGGTTGAGTTCGAAAGGATCTTGGTAATTTTTTCTCTTTTATTTTTGAAAAATTTTGAAAGAATCATGGGATTTTTTCTGGGTAATTTTAGAATGGGTTTGAAAGAATCTCGAAAACCATAGGTGCTTGTTTTAACGAATTTGAGGAATCTCGAGATCTTCTTTTTCTTTTTTTTTGAAAAACTTTAAAATAATCTTGGGAATTGCGTCAGTTGTTTTTATTTTTTAAATAATTTAAACGACTCTCAAGAATCTCTTTTATTTTCTTTTTGAAAGAGTTTGAAAGAATCTCTTTTCTCTGCTTGATTATCGAACGAGTTTCATAGAATCTTGAGGATCTCTTCTGTCTTATTTAATTTTTTTGAGGATTTAAAAGAATCTCGGAGATCTCTTTCGTTTTCTTTTAAACAATTTGAAAATCTTGGTGAAATTTTCTGGTTGAGTTCGAAAGAATATTGGCAATGTCTGTTTTATTTTTGATACATTTTGAAAGAATCTAGAGATTCTTTTTTTGGTTAATTTTAGCATGAGTTTAAATGAATCTCGAAAACCATGTGCGTTTTATTAACGAATTTGAAGAATCCCGGGAAATTTTTCCGACTTATTCATTTTCACTGATATTCCAAAAATAACTTTTAAACAATCTTGGAGATCTCTCCTGTTTCATTTTTGACAAAGTTTGAAAGAATCTCGGGAATTTTTTTTGTTTAATTTTTGAATGAGTTTAAAAGAATCTCGAAGACCATTTATTTTTTATTTTGAAACAGTTTGAAAATTCGGGGAAGTTTTCCGGTTGAGTTCGAAAGGATCTTGGTAATTTTTTCTCTTTTTTTTTGAAAAATTTTGAAAGAATCATGGGATTTTTTCTGGGTAATTTTAGAATGGGTTTAAAAGAATCTCGAAAACCGTAGGTGCTCTTTTTAACGAATTTGAGGAATTTCGGGATCTCTTTTTTTTCTTTTTTTTTTGAAAAACTTTAAAATAATCTTGGGAATTGCGTCTGTTGTTTTTATTTTTTAAAGAATTTAAAAGACTCTCAAGAATCTCTTTTATTTTCTTTTTGAAAGAGTTTGAAAGAATCTCGTTTTTCTGCTTGATTATTGAACGAGGTTAATAGAATCTTGAGGATCTCTTCTGTCTTATTTTATCTTTTTTATGATTTAAAAGAATCTCGGAGATCTCTTTTGTTTTTTTTTTAAACAATTTGAAAATCTTGGGGAAATTTTCTGGTTGAGTTCGAAAGAATATTGGCAATGTCTGTTTTATTTTTGACACATTCTGAAAGAACCTAGGGATTCTGTTTTTGGTTAATTTTAGCATGAGTTTAAATGAATCTCGAAAACAATATGTGTTTTTTTAACGAATTTGAAGAATTTCGGGAAATTTTTCTGACTGATTCATTTTCACTGATATTCAAAATATAACTTTTGAACAATCTTGGAGATCTCTCCTGTTTTATTTTTGACAAAGTTTGAAAGAATCTGGGGAATTTTTTGTTTAATTTTTGAATGAGTTTAAAAGAATCTCGAAGACCATTTATTTTTTATTTTGAAACAGTTTGAAAATTCGGGGAAGTTTTCCGGCTGAGTTCCAAAGGATCTTGGTAATTTTTTCTCCTTTATTTTTGAAAAATTTTGAAAGAATCATGGGATTTTTTCTGGGAAATTTTAGAATGGGTTTAAAAGAATCTCGAAAACCATAGGTGCTTTTTTTAACGAATTTGAGGAATCTCGGAATCTTTTTTTTTCTTTTTTTTTTTGAAAAACTTTAAAATAATCTTGGGAATTGCGTCTGGTGTTTTTGTTTTTTAAATAATTTAAACGACTCGCAAGAATCTCTTTTATTTTCTTTTTGAAAGAGTTTGTAAGAATCTCTTTTTCTGCTTGATTATTGAATGAGTTTAGCAGAATCTTGAGGATCTCTTCTGTCTTATTTTATTTTTTTGAGGATTTAAAGGAATCTCGGAAATCTCTTTCGTTTTTTTTAAACAATTTGAAAATCTTGGGGAAATTTTCTGGTTGCGTTCGAAAGAATATTGGCAATGTCTGTTTTATTTTTGACACATTCTGAAAGAATCTAGAGATTCTTTTTTTGGTTAATTTTAGCATGAGTTTAAATGAATCTCGAAAACCATATCTGTTTTTTTTAACGAATTTAAAGAATCTCGGGAAATTTTTCCGACTGAATCATTTTCACTGATATTCAAAAAATAACTTTTAAACTATCTTGGAGATCCCTCCTGTTTTATTTTTGACAAAGTTTGAAAGAATCTCGGGAATTTTTTTTGTTTAATTTTTGAATGAGTTTAAAAGAATCTCGAAGAACATTTATTTTTTATTTTGAAACAGTTTGAAAATTCGGGGAAGTTTTCCGGTTGAGTTCGAAAGGATCTTGGTAATTTTTTCTCTTTTTTTTTGAAAAATTTTGAAAGAATCATGGGATTTTTTCTGGGTAATTTTAGAATGGGTTTAAAAGAATCTCGAAAACCGTAGGTGCTCTTTTTAACGAATTTGAGGAATTTCGGGATCTCTTTTTTTTCTTTTTTTTTTGAAAAACTTTAAAATAATCTTGGGAATTGCGTATGTTGTTTTTATTTTTTAAAGAATTTAAACGACTCTCAAGAATCTGTTTTATTTTCTTTTTGAAAGAGTTTAAAAGAATCTCTTTTTTCTGCTTGATTATTGACTGAGTTTAATAGAATCTTGAGGTCTCTTCTGTCTTATTTTATTTTTTTGAGGATTTAAAAGAATCTCGGAGATCTCTTTTGTCTTTTTTTCAACAATTTGAAAATCTTGGGGAAATTTTCTGGTTGAGTTGGAGACAATATTGGCAATGTCTTCTGTTTTATTTTTGACACATTTTGAAAGAATCTAGAGATTCTTTTTTTGGTTAATTTTAGCATGAGTTTGAATGAATCTCGAAAACCATATGTGTTTTTTTAACGAATTTAAAGAACCTCGGGAAATTTTTCTGACTGATTCATTTTCACTGATCATCAAAAAATAACTTTTGAACTATCTTGGAGATCTCTCCTGTTTTATTTTTGACAAAGTTTGAAAGAATCTCGGGAATTTCTTTTGTTTAATTTTTGAATGAGTTTAAAAGACTCTCGAAGACCATTTATTTTTTATTTTGAAACAGTTTGAAAATTCGGGGAAGTTTGAAAGGATCTTGGTAATTTTTTCTCTTTTTTTTTGAAAAATTTTGAAAGAATCATGGGATTTTTTCTGGGTAATTTTAGAATGGGTTTAAAAGAATCTCGAAAACCGTAGGTGCTTTTTTTAACGAATTTGAGGAATCTCGGGATCTCTTTTTTTATTTATTTTTTTTGAAAAACTTTAAAATAAGCTTGGGAATTGCGTCTGTTGTTTTTATTTTTTAAAGAATTTAAAAGACTCTCAAGAATCTATTTTATTTTCATTTTGAAAGAGTTCGAAAGAATCTCTTTTTCTGCTTGATTATCGAATGAGTTTAATAGAATCTTGAGGATCTCTTCTGTCTTATTTTATTTTTTTTATGATTTAAAAGAATCTCGGAAATCTTTTTGGTTTTTTTTAAACAATTTGAAAATCTTGGGGAAATTTTCTGGTTGAGTTCGAAAGAATATTGGCAATGTCTGTTTTATTTTTGACACATTTTGAAAGAATCTAGAGATTCTTTTTTGGTTAATTTTAGCATGAGTTTAAATGAATCTCGAAAACCATGTGCGTTTTTTTAACGAATTTGAAGAATCCCGGGAAATTTTTCCGACTTATTCATTTTCACTGATATTCCAAAAATAACTTTTAAACAATCTTGGAGATCTCTCCTGTTTCATGTTTGACAAAGTTTGAAAGAATCTCGGGAATTTTTTTTGTTTAATTTTTGAATGGGTTTAAAAGAATCTCGAAGACCACTTATTTTTTATTTTGAAACAGTTTGAAAATTCGGGGAAGTTTTCCGGTTGAATTCGAAAGGATCTTGGTAATTTTTTCTCTTTTATTTTTGAAAAATTTTGAAAGAATCATTGGATTTTTTCTGGGTAATTTTAGAATGGGTTTAAAAGAATCTCGAAAACCATAGGTGCTTTTTTTAACAAATTTGAGGAATCTCCGGATCTCTTTTTTTTTTCTTCTTTTTTTTTGAAAAACTTTAAAATAATATTGGGAATTACTTCTGTCGTTTGTATTTTTTAAAGAATTTAGAAGACTTTCAAGGATCCCTTTTATTAAGCAATTTGAAAAATCTCGGGGATAGAAATAGAAAATCAAGAACGAAATAAAAATATATCCTGAAAATAGATATTCTTCTCATTTTTTAAGTAATAATGTTTTTATTAAAAATTTAAATTAAATTATTTATCGAATACAACAGTCAGAAACAGGAGACCTACTTTTTCGATAGTAGACTTTTCCGCCCGGTTTTAGTTTCGTACGTTTCGCCCGGAAAACTCAAAAAATACTTACGAATCCGTGCTTGTCGGAGATGTTGTTCGTCAGCTTGAGCTTGTGGAACGACACCACCTTCTGCATCCACTGCTCCCCCGTGGACGGGCTGTCCGGGTGGATGTACATCCTTTTGGGCATTTCGGGGTCCGCCTTGCCCGCCACCATCCACCTGCTGTAAGTTCTTCGATTAATAAGCTTTCGCGCCACCCCGTACATGCAACTCAGAAATAACAAAAATGCACAATTCTCGATTTTGTTATTTCGGTCTACTGGTCGACAGAATTACGCATGCTTCGTGCCTTTCAAAAAAACACACATAATTCGGGCATCTGTTTTTGGATCGGCTGGGTCGGGATTCTCGAAAAACAAACACCCGAACGACCTTTCGTACGAACAGAACGAAAATGCGATAGAGAAGAGGAAAAGTAACGAAAAGTCCCAGCGTCATGATCGGTCTGTCGCATACGAGGTTCGTTTAAAATTAATTAAATCAAACACCAATGGAGGAGGAAATTATAAGTAAGAGTAAGTTTTTTTTGTTCTAACCTGTTATGGAATTTATATCTACAATCGTCAGCAGCTACGATGTCCATTAGTAGGATATATTTGGATTTTTTGTCTAAGCCCGATACGCGTACTTTGAAGGCAGGAAACATACGCCTGAAACATTGAGTAGGTATTAGAGATGGCATGGTAGTCACCTGTTATGGAATTTGTATCTGTAGTCGTCTGCGGCGACTATGTCCAATAGGAGTATGTATTTGGCTTTCAGGTCCAAGCCGGACACTCTGAACTTCATCTGGGGAAACATTTGTCTGCAAATATAGGCGACTGACGTAAAACTCAATCAAACGATCATTGTCTGACTACAGTTAAATGATCACGCTATTTTGATTCATTACTATATTGTACAAACGCAGTTTTCCACATGCTTTTTTACTTGTTACACTGACAGCGACAATTTTCACTTTTATAACAGTCAATTATAACTAGGCCACAAGAAATTTTCTTGTTCTTGCTTTTCTGGGAAGAGCTTTGATGTGTTAAATACAACAAGCCCTTCTACAACTTTTTTTTCGAGTTCTCTTCCTGTATCAGTTGGTTCGTGTTGGGTTTTCGTAAAGTGTAAAAGTGTTTTAAAAATTGTTTATCATCTAGTATCGAACGAAAAACAAAGACGTTTTTCAAATAGAAAACGGCGAATAGTTCTGTAAAACCTGTGGGAAAATTGTAAGTATAAATTATTATTAACGTTGTACAGTTCAAATGGGAAAACTAGTTGTGAAATTAATTCCGTAAGTTCGCGCTATAATATATCAATTTTTGAAAAATAAATAAAGTATTGTGTGATTGCATAGAAACTTAAGATGAGAAACATCCTGATTTTTGCTATTTTATTTATTTTACTATGTGTACTATTATTATTTTTTAATAATTTGAAAAATCTAAGAAAAATCATTGTTTTAATTTTTAAAGAGTTTAAAAAAATCTCAGGAATCCCATGTGTTTTCTTTTTAAACGATTTGAAGAAGCTCGAGGATTTTTCTATTTGTTTTTTCATGAGTTCGAAAGAATCTCGGAGATCTCTTTTGTTTTATGTTTGAAAAAATTTGAAAGAATCTAAGGGATTTTTTCTGGTTAATTTTTGAATGAGTCTAAAAGAATCTCGGAGAACATTTGTGTCTTTCGTTCGAAAGAATGTTGGTGATTTCTTTTATTTTATTTTTGAAAATCTTTTAGGATCGCTTGTGTTTTTTTGAGAATTTAAAAGAATCTCGAGAATCCCTTGTTTGTACGTAATTTTTTTAATAATCTTAAAAATGTAGGAAAAATTTTCTGATTCAATTTTGAATGAGTTCGAAAGAATCTTGGCAATCTCTTCTGTTTTACTTTTAAAAGAGTTTAAAAAAAAATCAAAAGAATCCAATGTGTTTTCTTTTTAAACAATTTGAAGAAGCTCGGGGATTTTTCTATTTGTTTTTTCATGAGTTCGAAAGAATCTCGGAGATCTCTTTTGTTTTATTTTTGAAAAAATTTGAAAGAATCTCAGAGATTTTTTCTGGTTAATTTTTGAATGAGTTTAAAAGAATCTCGGAGACCATTTGTGTCTTCTTTTATAAAGAATTTGAGGAACCTCCCCTGCTTTATTTTAAAAAACTCTAGGATCCGTTCCGTTTTTTTTTTGAGAATTTAAAAGATTCTCGGGAATCCCTTGTGTTTTTTTCTTTTAAATAATTTGAAAAGTCTCGGAGAAATTTTCTGATTGATTTTTGAATGAGTTCGAAAGAATGTTGGTGATCTCTTTTGTTTTATTTTTGAAAAACTTTTGGGATTCCTTTTGTTTTTCTTTTGAGAATTTAAAAGAATCTCGGGAATCCCTTGTTTGTACGTAATTTTTTAAATAATTTCAAAAATCTAGGAAAAATTTTCTGATTCAATTTTGAATGAGTTCGAAAGAATCTTGGCAATCTCTTCTGTTTCATTTTTAAAGAGTTTAAAAAAATCACAGGAATCCCATGTGTTTTCTTTTTAAACAATTTGAAGAAGCTCGGAGATTTTTCTGTTTGTTTTTTCATGAGTTCGAAAGAATCTCGGAGATCCCTTTTGTTTTATTTTTGAAAAAATTTGAAAGAATCTCAGAGATTTTTTCTGGTTAATTTTTGAATGAGTTTAAAAGAATCTCGGAGACCATTTGTGTCTTCTTTTATAAAGAATTTGAGGAACCTCCTCTGCTTTGTTTTAAAAAACTCTAGGATCTGTTCCGTTCTTTTTTTGAGAATTTAAAAGATTCTCGGGAATCCCTTGTGTTTTATTTTTTAAATAATTTGAAACGTCTCGGAGAAATTTTCTGATTGATTTTCGAATGAGTTCGAAAGAATGTGGTGATCTCTTTTATTTTATTTTTGAAAAACTTTTGGGATCGCTTGTGTTTTTTTTTGAGAATTTAAAAGAATCTCGGGAATCCCTTGTTTGTACGTAATTTTTTTAATAATTTCAAAAATCTAGGAAAAATTTTCTGATTCAATTTTGAATGCGTTCGAAAGAATCTTGGCAATCTCTTCTGTTTTATTTTTTAAAGAGTTTAAAAAAATCACAGAAATCCCATGTGTTTGCTTTTTAAACAATTTGAAGAAGTTCGGAGATTTTTCTATTTGTTTTTTCATGAGTTCGAAAGAATCTCGGAGATCCCTTTTGTTTTATTTTTGAAAAAATTTGAAAGAATCTCAGAGATTTTTTCTGGTTAATTTTTGAATGAGTTTAAAAGAATCTCGGAGACCATGTGTGTCTTCTTTTATAAAGAATTTGAGGAACCTCCCCTGCTTTATTTTAAAAAAACTCTAGGATCCGTTCCGTTTTTTTTTGAGAATTTAAAAGATTCTCGGGAATCCCTTGTGTTTTATTTTTTAAATAATTTGAAAAGTCTCGGAGAAATTTTCTGATTGATTTTTGAATGAGTTCGAAAGAATGGGGTGATCTCTTTTGTTTTATTTTTGAAAAACTTTCGGGATCTCTTCTGTTTTTTTGAGCATTTAAAAGAATCTCGGAAATCCCTTGTTTGTACGTAATTTTTTAATAATTTTAAAAATTTAGGAAAAATTTTCTGATTCAATTTTGAACGAGTTCGAAAGAATGTTGGCAATCTCTTCTGTTTCATTTTTTAAAGAGTTTAAAAAAATCACAGGAATCCCATGTGTTTTCTTTTTAAACAATTTGAAGAAGCTCGAGGATTTTTCTATTTGTCTTTTCATGAGTTCGAAAGAATCTCGGAGATCTCTTTTGTTTTATTTTTGAAAAAATTTGAAAGAATCTAAGGGATTTTTTCTGGTTAATTTTTGAATGAGTTTAAAAGAATCTCGGAGACCATTTGTGTCTTCTTTTATAAAGAATTTGAGGAACCTCCTCTGCTTTATTTTAAAAAACTCTAGGATCCGTTGCGTTCTTTTTTGAGAATTTAAAAGATTCTCGGGAATCCCTTGTGTTTCATTTTTTAAATAATTTGAAAAGCCTCGGAGAAATTTTCTGATTGATTTTTGAATGAGTTCGAAAGAATGGGGTGATCTCTTTTGTTTTATTTTTGAAAAACTTTTGGGATTCCTTCTGTTTTTCTTTTGAGAATTTAAAAGAATCTCGGGAATCCCTTGTTTGTACGTAATTTTTTTAATAATTTCAAAAATCTAGGAAAAATTTTCTGATTCAATTTTGAATGCGTTCGAAAGAATCTTGGCAATCTCTTCTGTTTTATTTTTTAAAGAGTTTAAAAAAATCACAGAAATCCCATGTGTTTGCTTTTTAAACAATTTGAAGAAGTTCGGAGATTTTTCTATTTGTTTTTTCATGAGTTCGAAAGAATCTCGGAGATCCCTTTTGTTTTATTTTTGAAAAAATTTGAAAGAATCTCAGAGATTTTTTCTGGTTAATTTTTGATTGAGTTTAAAAGAATCTCGGAGACCATTTGTGTCTTCTTTTATAAAGAATTTGAGGAACCTCCTCTGCCTTATTTTAAAAAACTCTAGGATCCGTTCCTTTTTTTTTGAGAATTTAAAAGATTCTCGGGAATCCCTTGTGTTTTATTTTTTAAATAATTTGAAACGTCTCGGAGAAATTTTCTGATTGATTTTTGAATGAGTTCGAAAGAATGGGCTGATCTCTTTTGTTTTATTTTTGAAAAACTTTCGGGATCTCTTCTGTTTTTTTGAGCATTTAAAAGAATCTCGGAAATCCCTTGTTTGTACGTAATTTTTTAATAATTTTAAAAATTTAGGAAAAATTTTCTGATTCAATTTTGAACGTGTTCGAAAGAATCTTGGCAATCTCTTCTGTTTTACTTTTTAAAGAGTTTAAAAAAAATCAAAGGAATCCAATGTGTTTTCTTTTTAAACAATTTGAAGAAGCTCGGGGATTTTTCTATTTGTTTTTTCATGAGTTCGAAAGAATCTCGGAGATCCCTTTTGTTTTATTTTTGAAAAAATTTGAAAGAATCTCAGAGATTTTTTCTGGTTAATTTTTGAATGAGTTTAAAAGAATCTCGGAGACCATTTGTGTCTTCTTTTATAAAGAATTTGAGGAACCTCCTCTGCTTTGTTTTAAAAAACTCTAGGATCTGTTCCGTTCTTTTTTTGAGAATTTAAAAGATTCTCGGGAATCCCTTGTGTTTTATTTTTTAAATAATTTGAAACGTCTCGGAGAAATTTTCGAATGAGTTCGAAAGAATGTGGTGATCTCTTTTATTTTATTTTTGAAAAACTTTCGGGATCTCTTCTGTTTTTTTTGAAAATTTAAAAGAACCTCGGAAATCCCTTGTTTTTAAATTTTTTAATAATTTTAAAAATTTCGGAGAACTTTTCTGATTGATTTTTGAATGAGTTCCAACATTCTTGGTAATCTATTTTGTTTTATTTATGAAAAAATTTGAAAGAATCTGGGCGCTTTTTTTCTGGTTGATTTTTGAATGAGTTTAAAATAGTCTGGGAGATCTCTTCTGTTTTATTTTTGAAAAACTTCAGAATCCCCTCTGCTTTTTTTGAGAATTTGAAAGAATCTCTGGAATCTCTTGCATTTTAGTTTATAAATACTTAATTTGGAAAGTTTTTGGAGAAATTTTCTGATTAATGTTTGGATAAGTTCGAAAAACTCTCGTTAATCTTATTTGTTTTATTTTTGAAAAAGTTTCAAGGAATTTCGGGGATATTTTCTCCTGGTTAAATTTTGAATCAGGTGAAAAGAATCACGGAGACCATTTGTGTTTTATTTTTTAAAGAATTTGGGGAGACTCGGGGATCCCTTCTGTTTCTTTTTTTTTGAAAAATTTAAAAGAATCTCGAGAAACATTTCTGTTTTATTTTTTAAAGAGTTTAAAAAAAAATCGGGAATCCCATGTCTTTTTTAAACAATTCGAAGAATTTTGGGGATTTTTCTGGTCGATTTTTTGAATGAGTTCGAAAGAATCTTGAAAAATCCTTCTGTGTTTTTGAGAATTTAAAGTAATCTCGGGAATCCCTTGTGTTTAATTTTTAAGAAAGTTTGAAAGAATCACGGGGATTTTTTCTGGTTGATTTTTGAATGTGTTTAAAAGAATCTCGGGGATTTCTTTTGTTTTCTTTTTGAAAAACTTCAGAATCCCTTCTTTTTTTGAGAATTTGAAAGAATCTCTGGAATCCCTGGTGTTTTATTTTTTAAATACTTAATTTGGAAATTTTTTGGAGAAATTTTCTGATTAATTTTTGAATCAGTTTAAAAGAATCTGGGAGACCATTTGTGTTTTATTTTTTAAAGAATTTGGGGAACCTCGGAGATGCCTTCTTTTTTTTTGAAAATTTAAAGAAATTTCGAGAAACCCTTGTTTTATTTTTTAAAGAGTTTAAATGAATCTCGGGAATCCCATGTCTTTTATTTTTTTAACAATTTGAAAGATTTTGGGGATTTTTCTGGTTGATTTTTGAATGAGTTCTAAAGAATCTTAGAAACTTCTTTTTATTTTTAGAAAACTTTAAAAGAATCTCGAGCACTTTTTCTGGTTCACTTTGAATGTGTTTAAAAGAATCTCGTAGGTCTCTTCTGTTTTATTTTCGAAAAACTTTTGGGATCTGTTCTGTTTTTTTTGAGAATTTAGAATAATCTCTGGAATCCCTTGTATTTTATTTTTTAAATAATTTGAAAAATCTCGGAGAAATTTTCTCATTGATTTTTAAATGACTTCGAAAGAATCTTTGTAATCTCTTTTGTTTTATTTTTAAAAAAGTTTCAAAGAATGTGGGGGACTTTTCTAGTTAACTTTTTAAAGAGTTTAAAAGTTTCTCGGAGATCTCTTTTGTTGTATTTTTCAAAAGCCTGGGAACACTTCTGGTTTTTTTTTGAGAATTTAAAACAATCTCGGAAATCCTTTGTATTTTTGAAATAATTTGAAAAATCTGGAAAAAATGTTCTGGTTGATTTCTGATTGAGCTCGAAAAAATCTTGGTAACCCCTTCTGGTTAATTTTTGAATAAGTTTAAAAGAATCGCGGGGATCTCTTCTGTTTTAATTTGAAACCCTTTAGAAGAATCTATGTTTTTTTTTGGCAGTTTAAAAGAAAATTTTCTGGTTGATTTTTAAATAAATTCGAAAGAATCTTGATAGTCTCTGTTGTTTTATTCTTGAAAAAATTCGAAAGAATCTCGGGGACTTTTTCTGGTTAATTTTTGAATGAGTTTAAAAGAATCTCTCTGTTTTATTTTTAAAAAGCTTTAGAAGAATCTCATACATCCCTTCTGTTTTTTTCTTTTGACAGTTTAAAAGAATTTCGAGAATTGTTTGTGTTTTACATTTTTTAAACAATTTGAAAAATTTCAACAAAATTTTCTGTTTGATTGTTTAATGAGTTCGAAAGAATACTATAATCTCTTATATTTCATCAAACTTTTAACTATTTAGATGACCACAAAAGAACAAAAATCAGAACAAATTTTTGGAACGTATTTTATTGATCAGATTATTCCCAGATTGGATTTTTTTTTCATTTTGACACAAAACCATTATTTATTAGTATTAACGTCTGCTTAATTACAAATAGCACTAATTATCACTATTTTAATTATTTGCATCACCACAAAGGAATGAAAACTGTGACAATATTTTAGAGATCATTTTACAATTAATGTGATCAATATCACAGATTTAAAACTACAATAAATATTAATATAGTGGTTGTATAATAATGATTCAGTAGCTGTGAGTGGTTAAATCTATCCATGGATCAATAACGTGCGAGATTCAAGTATAATTGATTTTGATTGATTAAGATGTAAAATTGTTTAATTTTTAAACAAAGCCATGGCCTTATTAATCTTGCCTATTTACAACTCGCATTAATCATCAATATTTCACCTACTTAAATAATCAAAAAGAATGAAAACCGTAACAAAATTTTTAAGGCGCGTTTTTATTGATCAAATTATTCTTAGACAAAAAGCGAGTCAATACCGTGTAATAATTCAATCAATTTTAAAACAATTATAAAAAAATCTCGAAAACAATAATTCAAATTTCCACTTCCCTCAACACAGCAACGGTCCTCTTCCCCTCCCCATCCTCACCCCACCCGAACAAATAGAGATATCAAAATAATGGCGCCGGAGCACACATCCTTCATCATCCCCTAACAAAAATTCGACAGCTGTCTATGATCCATTCTGTAAACATCCCTCCGTACATATTAAACCATCCGTTGGGGCGGCATATACCGGGCGTCAAAACCCCCGACACATCATTATCATAAACGGGGAAAAACGAGGGAGTCGGCGCGGAGCCCTGGACCGCGCGTTTCGAAACCGAGATAACAGCGGCGATAATCCGGTCGAGGTAGACACCGGTGGAATTTAGGCGCCGGATCGCTATAATTGACTTAATGCAAGATTCGGGCGGACCAACGGACCAGCGTCCCGCTGTGCACCGACTGACGGGCGCCACTGGCACTTACGCACTAAACAAATACTGGGCTATAATGGCCTTACCTGGGTCTTACACACAACTACTACGGCGATGATTTATTGGAAGCCGGAGCGGAGGCTCCGGCCGGGACAGGACGCGGGGAGTTTATTGCTGGGTTGGATATATATTTTTTTTGATCACTGATTTTTTAATAGATTTTTAGTTGTGGTTAAATGATTTTCAATCAGTCGTAAATTAATTATTTTGAAGCTGATCTTTTATTTTAAATGAACTAATGATTTTTTTGAAGTCTATCTGCGCTGAAATTCAAATTTATGATCGATGACACTAATCTGATCAATAAAAATACGTTCCAAAAATTTGTTGTAATTTTCTTCATAGTCATCTAAATAGTTAAAAGTGCGATGATTAATTTTATTTGCAATCAAACAGAGGCTAATAATACCAGGATTTTATTTTAACTTTGGACACGTGAGTTCTAATGAATCAAAATCAGTTAAAACCTGAATCTCGCAAACTGTTGATCGTAGAAAAAACTTAACCATCTCGGAGTTACTAAAATTTGATCATAGAGTTGTTATATTAATATTATTTGTCCCATTAGGCGAGATTGTTTCACTTCTTCTAGTCTGAGATCTAAGAATTATTTGATCAATCAAAATGTGTTCAAAAAATTTGTTATAAATTTTATTTCCTATTGATTATCTCAATAGATAAAATATTGATAGTTAGTACTTTTTATAATTAAGCAGAGGTTAATATAGCCACGGTTTTATTCAAAAATGAAAGAAACATATCTTAATCAATCAAAATCAATTAAATTTGAGTCTCGTACATTATTGATCTATGAATAAATTTAACCTCTCAGAGCTACTAAAAAATTATTATATAATAACTATATTTACAATATTTGTTTCGCTAAATGATGCTGTTTCATTTGTTATAGTTTGAAATCTGGGAACATTCTGATCAATAAAAATACGTTCCAAAAATTTGTTGTACTATTTGTTCTTTTGTAGTCATCTAAATAGTTAAAAGTGTGATGATTAATGCTATTTGTAATCAAACAGAGGCTAATAATACCACGATTTTATTTTAACTTTGGACACGTGAGTTCTAATCAATCAAAATCAATTAAAAAATGAATCTCGCAAACTGTTGAAAACTTAATCATCTTGGAGCTACTAAAAATTTGATCATACAGTTGTTATTTTAATAAGATTTGCTTCATTACACTAGATTTTTCACTTCTTATAATCTGAGATTTAGGAATTATTTGATCGATCAAAATGTGTTCCCAAAAATTTTGTTATAGTTTTTATCTCTTCTTGATTATTTCGAGAGATGAAATATTAATCGTTAGTACTATTTGTAATTAAGCAGAGGTTTTGTTTAAAAATGTAAGAAACTTATATATTAATCAATCAAAATCAATTAAATTTTAGACTCGTACAATATTGATCTATGAATAAATTTAACGTCTCAGAGCTATTAAAAAATTATTATACACCCACCACCTTAATAATTTTTGCTTCGCTAAATGATACTCACTCATTTTTTGTTGTTTTAAATCTGAGAATAATCTGATCAATAAAATTAAGTTCCAAAAATGTAATATAGTTTTTATTTCTTTGTGGTCATTTAAATAGTTAAAACAGTGATGATTAGTGTTATTTGTAATCAAATAGAAGCTAATAAAATCACGGTTTTATTTTAATATTGGACACTTTTGAATTCTAATCAGTCAAAATCAGTTAGAACTCGAATATCGTAAACTTTTGATCGCGGAAGAAATTTAACTAACTCGGAAGCTATTAAAAATTTGATCATAGAATAATTATATTAATAATATTTTATCCCTTATGCAAGATTGTTTCACTTTTGGTAGTTTGACTTCTAAGAATTATTTGATCAATCAAAATGCGCTCCAAAAATTTTGTTACAGTTTTGATCTCTTTTTGATTATTTCAGTAGACAAAATATTGATGATTAGTACTATTTGTAATTAAGTAGAGGTTAATTTAGACATGGTTTTGTTTAGAAATGAAAAAAAAATTCTTAATCAATTAAAATCAATTAATCTTGATTCTCGTACATTATTGATTTGTGGATAAATTTAACGTCCCAGAGCCGCAAAAAAATTATTATACAACCACCACTTTAATAATTTTTGTTTCGCTATATGATACTCACTCATTTTTTGTTGTTCAAAATCTGGAAATAATCTGATCAATAAAAATAAATTCCAAAAATTTGTTATAATTTTTATTTCTTTCTGGTCATTTAAATAGTTAAAACAGTGATGATTACTGCTATTTGTAATCAAATAGAAGCTAATAATGTCACGGTTTTATTTTAATATTGGACATTTTTGAATTCTAATCAGTCAAAATCAATTAGAACCTGAATGTCGTAAACTGTTGTTCGCGGAAGAAATTTAACTATCTCGAAGCTATTAAAAATTTGTTAATACAATTATTATATTAAGAATATTTTATCCTTTATGCAAGATTGTTTCACTTTTGGTAGTTTGACTTCTAAGAATTATTTGATCAATCAAAATGCGCTCCAAAAATTTTGTTACAGTTTTGATCCCTTTTTGATTATTTCAGTAGACAAAATATTGATGATTAGTACTATTTGTAATTAAGTAGAGGTTAATTTAGACATGGTTTTGTTTAGAAATGAAAAAAAAATCTTAATCAGTTAAAATCAATTGATCTTGATTCTCGTACATTATTGATTTGTGAATAAATTTAACATCCCAGAGCCCCCAAAAAATTATTATACAACCACCACCTTAATAATTTTTGTTTCGCTAAACGATACTCACTTATTTTTTGTTGTTCAAAATCTGGAAATAATCTGATCAATAAAAATAAGTTCCAAAAATTTGTTATAATTTTTATTTCTTTCTAGTCATTTAAATAGTTAAAACAGTGATGATTACTGCTATTTGTAATCAAATAGAAGCTAACAAAATCACGGTTTTATTTTAATATTGGACACTTTTGAATTCTAATCAGTCAAAATCAATTAGAATCTGAATGTCGTAAACTGTTGATCGCGGAAGAAATTTAACTATCTCGAAGCTATTAAAAATTTGATAATACAATTATTATATTAAGAATATTTTATCCTTTATGCAAGATTGTTTCACTTTTGGTAGTTTGACTTCTAAGAATTATTTGATCAACCAAAATGCGCTCCATAAATTTTGTTACAGTTTTGATCTCTTTTTGATTATTTCAGTAGACAAAATATTGATGATTAGTAAGTACTATTTGTAATTAAGTAGAGGTTAATTTAGACATGGTTTTGTTTAGAAATGAAAAAAAAAATTCTTAATCAATTAAAATCAATTAATCTTGATTCTCGTACATTATTGATTTGTGGATAAATTTAACGTCCCAGAGCCGCAAAAAAATTACTATACAACCACCACTTTAATAATTTTTGTTTCGCTATATGATACTCACTCATTTTTTGTTGTTCAAAATCTGGAAATAATCTAATCAATAAAAATAGGTTCCAAAAATGTGTTATAATTTTTATTTTTTTTTCTAGCTATTTAAATAGTTAAAACAGTGATGATGACTGCTATTTGTAATCAAACAGAAGCTAATAAAATCACGGTTTTATTTTAATATTGGACACTTTTGAATTCTAATTAGTCAAAATCAATTAGAACCTGAATGTCGTAAACTGTTGATCGCGGAAGAAATTTAACTAACTCAAAGCTATTAAAAATTTGATCATACAATTATTATATTAATAATATTTTCTCCTTTATGCAAGATTGTTTCACTTTTGGTAGTTCGAGTTCTAAGAATTATTTGATCAATCAAAATGCGCTCCAAAAATTTTGTTACAGTTTTGATCCCTTTTTGATTACTTCAGTAGATAAAATATTGATGATTAGTACTATTTGTAATTAAGTAGAGGTTAATTTAGCCATGGTTTTGTTTAAAAATGAAAAAAAAATATATCTTAATCAATCAAAATCAATTAAACTTGAATCTCGTACATCTATGAATAGATTTAATGTCTCAGAACTACTAAAAATTATTATACAACCACCACCTTAATCATTTTTGTTTCGCTAAATGATACTCATTTTTTGTTGTTCTAAATCTGAGAGTAATCTGATCAATAAAAATAAGTTCCAAAAATTTGTTAGAATTTTTATGTTTTGTGGTCATTTAAATAGTTAAAACAGTGATGATTACTGCTATTTGTAATTAAACAGAAGCTAATAAAATCACGGTTTTATTTTAATATTGGACACTTTTGAATTCTAATCAGTCAAAATCAATTAGAACCTGAATGTCGTAAACTGTTGATGGCGGAAGAAATTTAACTAACTCGAAGCTATTTAAAATTTGATCATACAATTATTATATTAATAATATTTTCTCCTTTATGCAAGATTGTTTCACTTTCAGTAGTTTGAGTTCTAAGAATTATTTGATCAATCAAAGTGCGCTCCAAAAATTTTGTTACAGTTTTGATCCCTTTTTGATTACTTCAGTAGATAAAATATTGATGATTAGTACTATTTGTAATTAAGTAGAGGTTAATTTAGCCATGGTTTTGTTTAAAAATGAAAAAAAAATACATCTTAATCAATCAAAACCAATTAAACTTGAATCTCGTACATTATTGATCTGTAAATAGATTTAACGTTTCAGAACTACTAAAACATTATTATACAACCATCATCTTAACAATTTTTGTTTCGCTAAATGACACTCACTGATTTTTTGTTGTTCTAAATCTGGGAATAATCTGATCAATAAAAATAAGTTCAAAAAAATTTGTTTCAGATTTAATCCATTTTTGATCATTTAAATAGTTAACGATTAGTGGGATTTGTAGTCACACAGGGGTTAAGTTGATCATGGTTTTGTTCAAGTGTTAAATAATTTTGTCTCTTAATCAGTCAAAATCAGTTAAATCTGGATTTCGTAAATTAATGATCGTTGATCCATACCATATTTTTAAGAGGTAGATAATTTTAAATCCTAATCAATCAAAATCAATTAAAACCTGAATATCGTAAATTGCGCAAACTTTTGATGATTCTGTTTTTACGAATTGAACGATCGTCAAAAGTCACGCTCGTTATCATGATCATTCAAAATTTCTTTGTTTCTCTTATTCGAATGATTTTAAATGATCATTAACCTGGCGTGTCTTTGTCGTGGACTGTACGCGTTTCCTCGGCGCGAAATTTCGTACCCTTTCCCAAGATGAGTGCGTGTCGATTCGCTATGAATTTTTCAGCGGCGTTGGCAGTGGCGGCGGCGCCGCCGCCGCCAAAGCCCCGCACACTCGACTTATTCCGCATCAGGTTAGCACCTTTGGGAAATTTAGTATAAATTGAAGAGAAGGCGAGGTAATCATCTCTCTATATACACGGTCGGACGCGCCAACAAGATGATCGTCCAAGAGCACAGCCAACTCGACTGCGAGCTATCGATCCGAGCAAACGTCAAAAAAACGTCAAATTTACATACGGCCATAAAGATGGCGGCCGCACATTCCGCACTTGACGAAATGGAAATTGTAGCTGCGGGAGTTGTAATTTTACTAAATTGGAGTTCGAGGCGACTTCTGCGACGGGTTTCTGTGTCAATAATAATTGCACTTTGAGACGGCGACTGAATATCAAACGCTTTTTTTCAGCGGGAGTGTACACACACCCATAATATGGGTATCGATTAGTTCAACGCGCCGGTACTCTATTTATTTTTAAGTGAATGGGGGACATTAGGATAACCATTTTACGCTAATAAGTAGGTTGGAGGTTTTTTTGTTGGGTTGGATGCTTTCGCGGGTAATCGGCGAACGGATCTTGGCACCTGGTGATGGAAATGTTGCAAGGTTTTACTGGAAATTGGAAAATTTATATCGGGATCGACGTGTACCTACCTCGAAGTAATAAAAATTATAATTGCATATGACAGTAATTAGTAACTGCAAACAATAAAGTTGCATTAAAGAAAAAATTATGACGCAGGCGGCGGTAAAACCTTGTTTTTTGTACAAGTTGTTGTAAATGCAAACTAATGTTTTAATCGGGAGCGGCGATTAAAACACTTTGCAACGACATGAAATGTACAATTGTAGAAACGTTTAAATGGTGATTTTTTCTTCAACCTATTGGCTTTTATTTGTTTAAATATGATAATAATTCTAAAATACTGGTTACTTATAATAATTTCTAAATAACTATAATTTAGCTATTCGTTGTTGAAAAGGTAGTCATCATGTAAATCTGCACGTAATTTACAAATAAAAGACTTAACACATAAAACATCACCTATAATTAGTTTTAACTACCTTCTAATTGTGCTGTTTTTATTATAATAAACATGGTACATTAGGAAACAAGAGCTAATTGTGCATCAGTACAGATGAACATTTTTTGTACTATAACAAAAATAAATTAAACCTTGTGTTTGTGGTTTAACATTTAAATTCAAATCAATTTTTTCTGTTGTATTTAATCTCAACAAACAAGTCAGATCAGAGCACGTCATGTCAGCTTAAATCATTTTAAGTCAGGTCATGTCAAATCAGGTCGTGTCAAGTCAGGTCATGTCAAGTCATGTCAAAGAGGTCATTTCGTGTTAATTCATGATATATCAGGTTATGTCAAATTCGGTTTTGCCATGTCAAATCATGTCAGACCAGATCATGTCAGGCTAAGTTAGGTCAGGCCATATGACTTCATGGTTTTATCAGGTCATATCATGCCATTTCAAGTCAGTTTATATAGGGCACGCCACGTCAGGTAGGGTTATGTAATTATGATCATGTCAAACCAAGTCATGTGAAGCAAAGTCAGGTCATTTTGTATCAATTCATGACATATCAAGTCATTTCATGTACGGTGACGTCTGGTCAGGTCATACCAGGCCAACTCATGTCAGGTCAGACTACGTTTGATCATTTCAGGGCAGATTTGAACTAGTTGCGTCAGATCAAGTTAAGTCAAGCCATATCATTTCAAGAAGGGTTTTGTCAGGTCAAACCATGCTAACTCAAGCCAATATATGTTAAGTTAGATCATGTCAAATTATG